>NC_045635.1:115536243-116161243 GCF_009829155.1 Mustela erminea | reverse complement strand
CCATGGTATTTACCCTGTTTGAAATTACCCATACACGAAGATCTTTCATTATAAACACCAGCAGTGTACTGCATAGCACAAAGTAAAGACCAGCAGAAGAGCTAGCAATAAATTTCTAATGTGCACACCAATAGATGAGATTTAAGTTAGCTTTCCAAAGACAAGCCTTTCTCTGAACCTAAGCTTCAACTGATGATGATTGGATTTCTCCTTAGACATGTCCTGTTTTTAATGGATGGGTTAATTACAAATAACTAATCTTTTTGGATTGTTCATTAAAGAAACTGAGAGACAAAGACAAAGCCAGCATCCCTGCTGCTGTCTCCCATAAATGGAAGTGAGGCTCAGACCTCCAGGACTACACATTAATTTGACTTTTTAAAAATAGGGACTGACAACTTTAATAATTCAATGCATAGATGTCTCTATCTTTGCACATGAGCTTTTTTAATCTTTGGGGACTAGGATAGAAATCATTTCTTTGGTAAAAAGTAAAAGAAGGTTTTCTTTAATTGCAGTTTTTTGTAGATAGCTCTGCTTCATGGTGCATTAGTGCCAAAAAACCTTTTTTTCTTTTTTTTCTTTTTTTTTTTTTGACCTAAGAAAAAGAATGCTCTGCAATCCTAGGTCTGTACCATAGTCCATAAAATATCTTTCAATGTGTATAAAATTCTCTTACATCTGATTCATTTTTGGATCTCTTAGTATCAGTCTTCATTTATCTGTCCCTTTGAATGCAAATATCCAGGGCCAGAGTCCCTTCCCTTTTAACCAGCATCATGCTTTAAAGGGTCTGTGAAATCCAAAGGGATTATTTTATCCATGGTGCTTTGATGGTATGAGTGTTGGCAAGGAATCATTTGTATCTGTAAGTGGTATATGTAATTTGACGAAATTTGGTGAAATTAGTTGGTCGAGAATTTTTTGGAGTTAGAAGGTTGACATTAGCATGTTTCCTCCTGGATTGACCCCTATTTACAGGACAGAGCCAAACATTATATTGAGTGAACGGGAAACATGTAAGTTTGTGTGTGGAGAGTCTTGGCCTTGACTTTGGAAGGGAAGCTACCAACCAGAAGCATAAAGTCAGAGCTTAGATCTTTGGTCAACAATAAGATTATTAGAACAGGCTTTCACAAACTGAGTCATCCTTGGAACCCACCTTGAGTTTTGTCTTGTGTTTTAGAACAGGACTATTAAGAATTTTGGAGTCAAGAGAGAACTGAGTTTAAATCCCAGGTTACTGGCTATTTGCCTGGAGGCAGGTTATGTAATCTTTGTGTCTCCATTAGCTTACCTATAAAATGGAGATAATATTAGCTCCTGCCTCATAGCGTTTTTGAGGATCAAATGAACTGGTGCTTGTGAAATGCTTAGGGTAGTACTGACACATAATGCAACTCAGTAAATGGGAGCTACTGGTGGTGGTGGTGGAGCCTCCCTTAAGTGGTGTTGGGCTGTATCTTTGGCGCTTACCAGTTATGGAAGTTCAGGCAGGTCAGTTCACATCTCTGGGTCTCCATTTCCTCACTGTTCAAATAGGGATAATAATAGCACCTACCTGAAATGGTCGTTGTGAGGGTTATATAGAATAATCCACGGAAAGCTCTTAGAAAAGTATCTGGTATGTTGTAAACAGACAGATATATGTTGATATTATTCTTGCTGCTCTTCTTTTTAAAAAAAATATTTTATTGTCTTTATTTGTTGGAGGGGCTTGGGGAGAGAGTACAAGCAGGGGCAGTGGCAGAAGGAGAGGGAGAAGCCGACTCCCTGACGAGCAAGGATCCCTGATGCGGGACCCAGGATCCTGGGATCATGACCCGAGCGGAAGGCAGATGTCTTACCGACTAAGCCACCCAGGCGCCCCCTTGTTGCTCTTCTTGACAAACCTGCATCTTTTCTCTGAAATACGAAATCTCTTATTAGGGAAAATAGAAGGATACGAGGGAAGAGAACCTGAGTGCATGGTGTCTGTATACAGAGGAAGATGAGGGACTGATGAAGCATCAAATATCATGACACAACCACATAATTCATACCGAGGAAGAGAATAGAAATTCAATTTAAACACTAAAATACAGTTTTATTTTCACACTGTAGGAAATGACAGCATAATGCATCAAATTTGATTAAGAATGAAATCAAGACTAGAAATTATTCCACAAGGTGATAAAACTGGAAGACTTGTTACAATAATTAAATTAACTCCCCCATCCCTTTTTGGGAATCAAAATTCTTGTCTGCTTTGAAGTTACTGGGAGTATTTGATCTACTTACGTGCCCACTGGCACAACCCTGTTCTTCTCTGTCATCCTACTACACAATCTTCACATGTACTCTTTGAATCCTGTCCATAGATCAGTTTTTCCCAAACAGTCCAGACACACTGAGAAACTGTTTGCTATTTGTGCCATATATGGAAAAAAAATTCAGTACTCTTGACCACAACTGTAATTTCTGAATTAAAATGAAATACTGAAGAAATATAAAGGATAGATCTAAAATCGTCAAGTCTAATCAACTGAATACTCTTAGAAATTGGAAGCTGGATAACATCTTGGTATGTGTCATTTATTAGTGCTCTAAATGCCCTTTAATTGTGTTTAGATGACTTTTAGAACCTGTACAACAACAACAGTAAAAACAGAAGCTGTAGAACAATCATTCTAGACAGACTGTATGCTGATTCTGATCAGTAGCATACATACCCAAATCACAAAAAAATATTTCTGAGTGCTTGGGTGGCTCAGTTGGTTAAGCAACTGCCTTCCGCTCAGGTCATGATCCTGGAGTCCAGAGATCAAGTCCCACATTAGACTTCCTGCTCAGCAGGGAGTCTACTTCTCCCTCTGACCTGTCCCCTCTCATGCTCTCTCTTTCTCTCTCTCTCTCTCATTATCTCTCTCTCTCTCTCTCTCTCTCTCAAGTAAATAAATAAAAAAATCTTTAAAAAAAATAATTTAAAAAATATTTCCAAATGCCCAAATGGCTGAGTTCTAGGGCTGGCATGCCTTTAGAAATCTTGTATGATGTAGTTCATGGTTTAAAATAACATATTTTCCGGGGCACCTGGGTGGCTCTGCCTTCGGCTCAGGTCATGATCTCAGGGTCCTGGGATCAAGCCCCACATCGGGCTCTCGCTCAGTGGGGAGCCTGCTTCCCTTCCTCTCTCTCTGCCTGCCTCTCTGCCTACGTGTGATCTCTGTCTGTCAAATAAATAAATACAATCTTTAAAAAAATAAAAATAAAATAACATATTTTCCTATGAGTGATAGAAAATTTGATCTACCTTTCTATAAAGTCAAATGTAAAGTACTCAATTCCTATTTAAAATATTTTTCTAAGAACTTATTCCTATCCCTGAGTGCTCAGATGTATTTATGGTATTGATTTTTACTAAGAGTAGTTTTATAGGAAAATGGTGACCCAAAAGACTCAAGTTTTTAAGTGGTTTTTGCTTCTGCTGTTATTTGGTTTTTGATCTCCACAACTCTTTAGAAACAGAAAACCAAAGATAAGACAGGGCAGGTTCAGGTAGCTTGGGTAGAATTTAATTGGACCATAACCCAAGTCACAAGTCACAAGTCATAATTTAGCAGATGCGCAAAACAATCTTGGAAGGTAACCAAAAGTGTTCGATTTCAGATAGTCTTTTAGTAGTTCATAATCAGTTTGTAGGAGCTCTGTTTACCTCTAGTCAACTCTTTGTCTTTTTTTTTGTTCTAAATTGCTTTTTATGTAGAAATAGAGGTGCTTACTTTTGTGAATCTCATGATGTTTTTTTAATTGACTTTTATCTATATGTATGAAGGAGGGAATGCTTTACCAGAAAACAAATGATTACTGAAGGGGATCTGTATGGATTCCCAGAGCTGCAGTAAACTCACGGGTAGTAATAAATTGTGGTTCCTAGCTTTGGTGTTTTTTTGGGGGGAGGGGGTGGTAGGGGTGATTATTGTTTACAAGGAAACATCACACTTTAATAAATGCTTTTTAGTGGCTATCACTGATGTGGCCATTTAGGAAGGACAGAAATATTTGTTACATATCTTTATTTACACATTTTATTGTCAAATGATACATGGTACAGTGAATCCATCACGGATGTAACACTGCCACCTCTTGGTTATGTAAATGAGGTGTTCTGCAGTCATAATTCTCTGTGTTCAAATTGGAAAATGCCAGTGCTTAAAAGTCAACCAAGCCTCTTCTCTTTTGGTTTAGCAAAAATAGTTGTAAATAAACATCTCTGCGTGTGGGGTTGCTTTCAGGGCCTCTGTAATATAAAGTACATTATCTATGCATTAAAAGATATCTGTGCTTATGAAACAAAAGTGATGGTGACATTTTGTGCTGAAGCATTCCAGAAAACAATGTTCAGACTTGGAATAAGTTTAGAGTGTCCTTTATTCAATCAAGATCAAGTTAATTTAATCTGTGCCTAAGTATAACCTAAAGCATAGAAATCCAATCATTTTCTTTTTTCTTTCCTTTTTCAAAAGAGCATTCCCTCCTCGGTTAATCAATTTTAATCAGTTTAGCAAGGTATTAGATAACCAGATTACAGGCTAGGAAAGCTGGCATTTTCTTATTAAGGAAGGTCTAAAACCTTGCCTGAAAGTGCCCCAGGGACATAAAGGCTAGATAACTAATTTTTTTTTCTCTCACTCAGGTAAGGAAGAGCTTATGAAGACAGCACTGTGGGGTTATCTTCTTGTGGTTCGGTGGATGCTCAGATCAGCCCCGTATTTCAGCAAACATGGCAAGGCCTAACCACAGCGCTACTTTCGTACTGCCATCTGGGTAAATGTTTTACTCTTTTAATAACAGCTCTCGTTTCTACCATACTTTATATTTTACCCAGCACCTCCCCCCAACATCTATCAGCTCACGTGATCAGATAGTCCGTTTCCTTGACCATGGGAGCACCCAATGCCTTCATGAAAGAACCCCCGCTGCCTTTTTGTCTGTCAGGTAGTCAATGGCACTCTTATTCAAGTCAAGCAATAATATGAATATGCTGTTGTCCAGACACAAAGGTGACCCCCCTGACATAAACAGCAGGATAGATATATACTTGGCAACGGGGGAGGGCAGTAAGGATTGTCATACACTTCTGTTTGCCTGTTTCCCCTGGCAACCAAACACAGGCCCAGTATGGAGGACAGTGTGTGACTCTAGAATGGGTTATATTATATTCTGTGTAAAAGCTTTAGGGAGAAAACCCAAATATCGAAACTGGAAGAGACCCTAGAGAACATCTCATCTAACTCTGTTTCTAAAAATGGAAAAACAAGAGTCCTCAGAGTAGACATGAACAGGTCCCCCAGCAGCTGGGTGGCAGAGTGGGACCACAAGCCGGGTCCTCCAACTGCAAGGCCAGCCCCCTTCCGTTCCATCATGCTGTCCCCGGGGTCCGCATTTCTGGCTGCAGCCTTCAGGTAGCTTCACTTGTCGAAGCTGAGATCTGATTCCTTCAGAGGAGCCTTCCAGTTAGCAGTGGTAAAGGCTTTTAGGCCACACCCCCTCACCTGACGCCCTGATCAGTGAACCTGTTGGTTTCAGGAAATGATTATTTAAGTACAGGGGCAGCTTCTAGGTCAGTTGCACTTTTCAGATTTAGGACATAATCTCTTCCAGAGTGAGAAATAAATGGGTACAATCTCGGGCAATTCACCAAAGAGGAAGTTGGGGGACATGGCTATACCCTTTACCTAGCCAACGGAGAAACTGTTGCCCAGAGAGGTTTCACAGCAGGACTGTTGTCCTTTGGAAGCTAGTACTTTTCCTGCAGCAAGTTGATACCAACATCATTGTTCATCAACAGACAGGGCAGTGGAGAGAAAGAGTTTTTAAAGAAGGAAAGAAAATTTGAGTCTAGAGGTTGCCTTGTACAGGCTCAGTAACCCCAAAGGGATAGTCATTATATAAGGTGACAGCTGGAAGAGGGAGTACTCATTTTCTTAAACGGAATTTCCATCAAATAGTAGCTTTGTCTGCTTCCCACTGTTCTCACTGACCAGCCTGAGACCTGAATCAGGATTGTGCAGAATTCAAGATACTCAAATAAGTTAGCACCCCAACTACACTGTGTTCTTCTGGCCCAGTAACTAGTAACTCTGGCCCCTGAGCTATGGAAGAACGTGGTACATTTGTTAGAACAACTCACAGGCCACAGAAGCAACAGAGAGGCTCAGGAAAGGGAATCCAGATTGCTCCTATTTCCTGCTGTAATTTTGCATTGACCTCTGAGGCAGCAATTATGACGGCGATTTGGTGCAGGGAGTGACTCCTCCTGTTCTTTGGCGTCCATACAGGGTTGGAAAGAGAAGAGCTTTGAACTTCAGGTAATGAAGGTCTCACTCACTCAGTTAATGGGAGGCCTTCTCGGCTCAGCAGCCAGCTGGACGGGGGCTGTGCAAGGCCAGCCGGGGCACATTGCTTCCATTAAGAGAGGATGGGCACATAATGCTGTGGAGGAGGTGGCCTCTTGGGGGACAGCGTGGATCTAGGGCACTATTATCAGCCTACCTGTTGTAAATGTCATTATTGCATTTAATGGTCCTGGAACCGGCAAGAGAAAGAGACTGAGAGTATGTGTTAGTGGTGTGGGAGGTATGTGCGAGCGTGTGCTCTGAATGATGTGTGGAAGTGTGAGGTTGTGGGCCTGTGTGTGTTGTGTGTCTCTGGATGTCCTTTGTGGTTTGGGGGAAGCACCATGAAGAGGTAGGAGTTACAGGGTGTGTGCGGAGTGTTTGGTGAAGGGAGCAGGGAAGGGCGCGTTCCACTTACCAGTGGCTTAGCTAGGTGACAAGGATGGTGACTTCATGTCCAACAGTGGGATGGCTGAGGGGCCCTGAGGCACCTGATATTTGGGGTTTCTGGGACTCCAGAGCCATGCGTCAACCCAGTCAGAAATTCTGGACCTTTCTTAGCTTGCAGACCACCAATAACAATAATAACTAGAGTTTACCGAGTGTTTGCCCCATACCGGGCACTGTGCTAAACTCTGTCCAGGTATGAGTTAATTTTATTCTTATTACAATGCTGGGACATAGGCATTGTAGGCATAGGCATAGACTATTACTGTCCAGTTTCTGTGGATGAGGAAACAGAAGCCCAGAGTGTTGAAGTAAGTTCACCATGGCTACCCAACCAGTAGATGGCAGAGCCAGAATTTGAAGGCAGGCAACCGGGCTACCTAGGCTCTGCCCCGGCCACTCTTCTCTACAGTCTCTTATCCATCACCGCCTTGTCAGAGCCCACTATTCTGACCTCCCCAACCCCTCTCCTATTACAGATGAGAAGATGGAAGGAAAGCAGAGGCAGCTGGCCTTGGGTCCAAGTGATCGCCGGTAGAGCCCGTCGTTCACATGCGCTCTGCTCCTCCCTTGATGTTGGGCGGCCAGTCTCCTGGGGCAGAGGCATCTACTCCGTAAGTACCACACAAGATCTGGCCCAGCTACCAGGAGCCGCCTTTCCTTCAGGCCCTGGAGTACAGGTGGTCAGGAACTGAGTCCTTTGCCAGTCTGAAGGCAAATGGAATCATTCCATTTTGTTTCTCTTACGTCATTGATATTGAGAATGGGAGTCTATTTGGCTTAAAGCTGCACACACAGGCGCCTTTCAAAATACCATAATATATCAGCCCTGGAGTATTAGGGGGAAAGCAAGTTTGACAAATCTAGTGAAACACGTCAGAGGACACTAATCCAGGAGGGTTATTGCCTTTAAAAAAAAAAACAGCCAAAGTGCTAAGGCAGGATCTGTGATAAGACAGGAGGCTAAGCTATAGGAATATGAAGAATTCGTTTATGAATGGCCCTTGGTGATATGACAAAATGAAATGAAGTATAAGGCACTGTAAAATTGCTTTTTAACTTTAAATTTTACACTGTGTAGCCATGTGTATAGGATAAGCCAAACAGAACCACAAATGGTTGATCAGTGGTTTTGACCATCTTAATGGTCAAACCGTATGGACTGCTCGGATGCTAGAATGATTTATACACAGGTTAGGCAAGGCTGCCACATCCAAAATGAGCTGCCTGGGGATAAAGCAGCCGTAGCAGTGATGGTGAGCTATCCCCTCCCTACGTTTCTGGAGCAGCATATGGCCCCTCTCGTTGTCTACTAACTTGGAAATATGATGTTTTTAACCAAGAAGCAAATTCTAGACTTAGAAGAAATAGATACAAAGCCCAGCTTGTAAATCACGAATGCACATTATGCGTTTTACTCTGGAAATGTGGCAAATGAGCCCAAAAATGCACTCACTATATAAATCAAGGGATGAGCCAACTTTCCAGAAAACTGTCAGAACAGCCATGGAAGATGAAAGGAAGCTTATTTAAGAGTACAACCTTCAGAAATGGTGAGGCTTCTCACCTCATGCCAGCTAAGAGGACAGGAGAGTGGCAGTTCGGGTCGGTACAGGCTCCTCTGTGCCTTTTTTTTTTTTTTTTTAACTTTCAGTAAAAGTGATACCAGGTAACTGTCCATCCCTGGCTGGAAACGGAGGGGAGGCATGTGGGAGACTGACAGTGCCTTCTGACATACAGGAGAAATACTATTTTAAATACTGCTTTCTTTCTCTAAAGACAACAACAACAAGGATTTAATATCAGCTGTCAACAAACAGAAGGACAGGAGAAAGGGGAGTACACGGCATGTGGAAGTTAGACAAGTAGGCACAAATTCCTCCCCAATATTTCCATTCCTACTTTCTGAAGTGTTAGGCTAATGTGCAGAAACACAATAGACTTAACAGCTGAGAAATGATGCTCCTGAGATCTTAATTGTTATTTAAAAATAATGAGAACTGAAACAGGAACCTGAAAATATCATGACTGCTAGTCACTACGATAGCTTCAAACACAAGAAATGTCAGGCATTCTCTGCAAGTTTTCCCATTTCTTTTGATCTTTTTCTTTGTGCATTTCCTAACTCTTAAAGTTTTCTTTAATAATCATTACTGCTTCTTCTGTTAAATAGGATGACTCTTAAGCTATTGTACATAAAGGAATAAACAGAGAAGGAAAAAACAATGATCCTGGTCCCATAAGCTTAAATGGCATTCAGTGGTATTCAAAGACGCGATCTCATTTGAGTCTCACGCACATCCCTTAGGTATGTAGGGCAGACACTGTTAGTTCCATTTTCCAGATAGAATACTGAGGCCCCAAGACATGAAGTGACTTACTCAGATTATCTAGTGAGCAGGGGGTACAGCTAAAATTTAGCCACACCTTCTGACTTGACTGCTCTGTACCTGGAAGGTGTCTGACTGCAGATCATATTGCAAAATATGAGATAACTCAAAGGTGTTTACCACTGGATACTGGAAGGAGAGCAGAGCAGACTTCCACTGAGTGAGGTGAATTGGCCATACATCTTCTCAGTGGCCTTCAGTCCTCTATGAGGGACTGGAGGTGAGGCTTCTGTGTGAGCGCAGCTCCCCCTGGCTGCAGTGGCCCACGGCCCCATCTGGGATCCTCTCTGTGATTCATGAGGCCAAATGTAAAACGCACATTGCAAGGCTCCTTATTCAAAAGTCATTAAGAATTTCAAGACCGCAACAGCAGAGAATTTAACCAAGTCTGTGGCCCTCTGAAGCACAGCCCAGTACAACCACACAGCTTGCATGTCCAAGAAGCTGGCCCTGTCCCCACCCAGAGCACTGAGCGTGAGTCTAAAAGACTTCTTTTCCGGCACTAGCCCATCAGGAAAGTGACCAGACCGTGCCTGACGTGGCTGGCCCAGAGTGGCCCAAGAGAAACTGCTCTGGAAGTTTCTGTTTTTCCAAATATACAGTAGATGAAGCAAGCAACAAGATGTAAAAAATATAAAAACTGAAGCTCCAATGAAAGAAACAAGACATCTGTGAGAAGACACAAATGACAGCGACAAGGGCTAACTGAATGTGACATGGGACACAGACGAGGTCCTCAAAGAAGACTGGTCAGAGGACTAACGGGGTAGAAGCTGTGCTTTGTCACGTCCCTACCCTCGCCTCCTCAGCCCAGCAGCTTCTGCAATATGGAAATATGAAGAGACATGGATTATGCGAGTACGTGATCTCGGCACCTTAGAACCTGGGGTCAGCATCATCGGAAGAAGAAGCAATTTTCTACTAGGTAGCATCCTCCAAATGGCTTGGCTGGGGCAGGTTCTCACTGTGCCGCCATCCCTGGGATTTATGCGTTTGAAGTCAGCCACAGGGTTGGTCACGCCACTGACGGCTCTGATCAAGGATTCTGTAGGGTTGCTGCTCCTGAAAGGCAAAGTTACATGGGAGCTGGGAGCGAGACACTAAATAGGAACAAAAATAGCTCCTTTCCTGTTAAAGTTGAAAATAGTATCTTGAGAGTCAGTTAAGAGTTCAGACACAGGAATGAGGCCAACCTAAACTTGAAATCCCCCTCTGCTCCTTATGAACTTCGTGGTCTTGGCTAAGTCACTATTCTTTCTAGCAATTGGTTTCCTTCTGTCTAAAAGGGATAATTCCTATCCCATTAGGATGTTGTAAGAAACTCATGAGATCATTAATGTAGGCAAATTGCTTAGCGCGGTGCCTGGCATTGGGCGAGCGTACGGAAGCTGCAAGTGCTCTTATTCTCGGGAGGCTTAACTGAGCATTGCTGCTGTCAGGGCAGGATCTTAAAGCCCACTTTCCCAAGTTTTTATTTAAATTCCAGTGAGTTAACATGCATAACTAATAGTAGTTTCAGGTGTATGATACAGGAATTCAACACTTCCACCCATCAGCCTGTGCCCATCACAAGTGTGCTCCTTCGTCCGTCTCCCCTATTTTACCCAGCCCCCCCACCTCCCTTAAAGCCCATTTTATCTCATGAGGAGTATAATGACCCTAAAAAATATCAATGCTGTATGTTCTTTGGACGTTAAGTTTCAGGCTTGTAAAATGTTGAGTGGATCTTCTAACAGTTTGCATGACTTTGGGGGTAGTTTAGAGAGAGTCTGGGGAGCATTACAAAAGTGTGTCAATATGGCATTTTATTTTAAACGCTATTTTGCAACATTGTTGTTCATTTGTGTGAGTTCAATGAAATGCATTTATTTGGTATGTAGGTTGAAATGATAGTTATATAAATTAAGGGCAATGGCAATCATGGAAAATAAATTATATATAGGGAATAAGTTGAGGGGAAGATGGAAAATAAAAAGGGTTTTACTGTCAGGGACAAGAGCTTATTTTTTAAAATTCACTTTATCTTTAGAAATTTATCTATTTATTTGAGAGAGAGAGAGAGCGCGCGCGGGTGCGTGCAAGCAAGCACGGGGGAGGAAAGGCAGAGGGAGAGGGAGAGAGAGACTCCCAAGCACACTCCCCACTGAGCATCGAGCCCCATGGGGCTCCATCCTGTGACCCTGAGATCGTGACCTGAGCTGAAACCAAGAGTTGGACGCTTAACTGACTGTGCCACCCAGGCACCAACCCCCCCCCCCAAAATAAATAAAAACTAAAAATTAACTTGAGGGTGCCTGGGTGGCTCAGTTGTTAAGCATCTGCCTTCAGCTCAGGTCATGATCCCAGAGTCCTGGGATCAAGCCCCACATCAAGCTTTCTGCTCTGCGGGAAGCCTGCTTCTCCTTCTCCCACTCCCCCTGCTTGTGTTCCCTCTCTCACTGTGTCGCTCTCTGTCAAATAAATAAATAAAATCTTTTTTAAAAATTCACTTGAATGTTGTAAAATTGTTAATTTAGCAAGAAATAGTGTTTTGGGGCACCTGGGTGGCTCAGTGGGTTAAGCCTCTGCCTTAGGCTCACGTCCTGGGATCGAGCCCTGCATCAGGCTCTCTGCTTAGCAGGGAGCCTGCTTCCCCCTCTCTCTCTGCCTGCCTCTCTGCCTACTTGTGATCTCTCTCTCTCTGTCAAATAAATAAATAAAATAAAATAAAAAGAACTGTTAGCTTATACACCTATAGTAAATCTCTATATCAACTAGATTATAGTTCTTTTAAAAAAAAGAAATAGTGTTTTAGTTGTATTTAGGCTTAAAGAAGGCAAGATAGTCACAGAAATAGAAGACACTTTCACTCATGCATAATTAAAAGAAGAAATCAATATTCTTCTTGTTCTTATTTTTCCTTTAAAACATGAAACTAGAAGAAGAGGTCAACTATGCCCAAATCACTGAAGAATTGCCTATTGATTTTAAGTAAACAACAGTCTTTGATCTTTGTGTTTAAAATGTAGTCTATTGTTTTCCATAAATACCCAGGCTGAAACAAGGGCTCTAATTTTACCTCCTTCTTCTCCCTGAGATCCACATCTCCAGGATTTGGCCCCATACGTATATTTACATCATCACTTCCCCCACCACCTTCCGCTAACAAACCTGGAAGCCAAATGAATACCTCCAAAAACTTTCTGCAGAGTTTATCCATCTCTTTTTTTCTTTCAAAAACCCTCAGTGGTATGAATACTTACCATTTACAATGGCATGGATGGAACTGGAGGGGATTATGCTAAGTGAAATAAGTCAGTAGGAGAAAGACAATTATCATAGGGTTTCACTCATACTTGGAAGATAAAGAACAGGGCAGAGGACCATAGGGGAAGGGAGGAAAAACGGAACGGGAAGAAATCAGAGAGGGAGACAAACCATGAGACACTCTGGACTCCAGGAATCCAACTGAGGGTTACAGAAGGGAGGGGTGGGGGATGGGGTAACCGGGTGATGTTTACAAAGGAGGGCACGTGTTGTGATTAGTGATATGCAACTAATGAATCATTGAACGCTACATCAAAAACTAATGATGTACTATATGCTGGCTAACTGAACATAATAATTAAAAAAAAAAAGAAAAAACAAAGCAAAGCAAAACAAAACCCCACAAAAACCTTCAGTGGTACCCAAGTGGCTACAGGATAAAGCACAAACTCTTTATCTGATATGTCCTACATAGTCTTTCATAGTTGGGCTTTCTACTGTTAACCCCTACAGTGTCATAGTAAAGTAAACCGCCTTTCTCTCTTGTTTCCCCCGCCTGACATACCTTCTAATTCTCAGCCGCCCAGTTATGCAAGGAAAAACCTGGGACCAGCATTCTGCAGGAAAGCCACCTCTTTCTCCTCAGGCCCTTGAGAATCTCTGCTTTTGCTACGTCCTCTGCACACCCACGCACCTGAACATTCTTGGCCCTGAGCACTTGCTGCCTGATGCATGGCCTTGATCTCTGTCCTGACATGGATGCTTCCTCTTTTCTCCATCCAGCAGGACAGGCACACATCAAAGTTTGTTGATGATGATGGTGGTGGAGTGATTATTGGGGGAAAAAAGCTGATGGAAAAGTAGCCCTAACCTTTTCGCTTAGTGTACCCCCAGCTGTTACCTCTAGCGTCAGTTTAAAGCATACATCTGTGTACTTGCTACTGTGTTACCTGTAGTTTGTTCTCAAGTCATTTTCTCACAGGCATGCTACCTTCCCAACCAGAATCTCAGCTCCCCCAAAGGCAAAACTGACTGCTTTCTTTGGTTTTTCTTCATCTTGCATAATATTAAACTTGGCAGGGCCAGCCCAGAGATTCAGTTAAAGGTTTTTGCCTAAGTAACCATAAGTCATCAAGAAGAGAGGCATCGGGGCACCTGGGTGGCTCAGTGGGTTAAAGCCTCTGCCTTCGGCTCAGGTCATGGTCCCAGGGTCCTGGAATCAAGCTCCGCATCGGGCTCTCTGGTCAGCGGGGATCCTGCTTCCTCCTCTCTCTGCCTGCCTCTCTGCCTACTTGTGATCTCTCCCTCTCTCTCTGTCAAATAAATAAAATAAAATAAAAAATCTTGAAAAAAAAAAAGAAGAAGAGAGGCATGGATAGTACCTGAAAGGTTAAAAGTATTAGCCAAACTCCCTGGATACCTCCTTCCCAGTTTGATTATTTTCATTGGCAATGGTATATCCAGCAGCTTGGCACAAAGACATTTCTTGGTCAAAACTTAATGCCACCCCCTTATGGGTATGTGAGTAGGGATCATTCATGGCAGTGGTGGAATTTTTTGGAAGAGAGGGTGTTACACTTGTGGTAGAATACAACTAAGGCTGAAACACATTTAATCAGAGCTTTCCAGAAGGAGTGAGACTGATGGTGGGATTAGGGCACGAGTGTGCTACGGTCAGAAAAATTTCTGACTAGAAGTCAGGATACCTAGTCTCTTGTCCCTGTTCATGAACTGACCTGCATCTCTGTAAAATTCTAGCCCTAAGTTTGTCATTTGACAAATGAGAGGGTTGGTGTTGCTTAAGTTTACAGCTCTCAGAATCCTTAAGAGACCCCAGGAGACATTAAAACCTTTCCTCCAACATCTGCATCAGTGGGCCACTGAGCTGCCGCTTATATACTTCCTGTGAGCGGCATCCCACACCCTGTTGAGGAAGCTCGTTTGCTTTTCATACAGCTTTAACTGTTGGGCAGTCTTGTTTTCTCAAATGACATCCTTTCTGGCTGCAGACCTTGGCCATTGGACGCGATGACTGGGGTAATCTGGCAGATCGAATTGGAGGCTCCGTTGGACACGGGAGAATAAGCAGTGTGTTTGGCAAAATCAGAAACCCTGAAAGAAGTGAGTTCACAAAAGGGAAAGGGAGGAAGAGGACAGAAGCATCAGATACGAGGCAGAGGGGGTCAGAAAGGCCAGAAAAACGTTGGAAAGAAGCATGTCCTGAAGAAGCCACTAAGCCAAGTAGCATTAGATCATGGACACAGGGTGGGCCTTGAGGGTTTGCAGTGGCAGCAGCTAGTCCCACAGCCCCCATCTTCCTAGTACATCACTGAGCACACATCAGCTCTCCAGAAAATCTGAAACCTAGCTCGTGACCTCTGGTACTGCACGCAAATGATCAGGGTTGCTTCTGTTAGGATGTCTCTCATTTGGCAAAGTGTCTGAGTCAGAATCTTGAGCTATTCGAACAAATTCCGTTTCTGTAAGACCTCCAATCCCCCCAAGTGCACCTCTTCAGCTGGCTGAGAGCAATGATGCAATGGGCACTTGGGCTCACAGAGTTATTTCTGCCTCCGGACTACCCTCTTGTCTGGTTGCAGTTTCCATCACCCTGTTGACACTGTCCCTGAGTCACTTGATGTCTGAATGCGCACACCAGCTGCGTGGGAGGCAGTCTCTAGAGGTGCTGAGGGAAGACAGCCCGGAATGAAATGTTTGCTGCAGCAGCCTGAACAGGGCTGCCTGGAAGGCGGCGGGGTTCCGTGTGTGCCGGGGAGCAGGGGCGGGGGGCTAACATTTACCGAAACTCTTGGTGCTCTGTGTGCCAGGAGCAGTGCTCAATGCACGGATCTCCTCATTTGCTCCCCACGAGACTGCTATAAACTGAGTGTTGTTATTATTACCCCTTTGCACTCGTGGATCCATCCATTTAGCTGGATGAGGACACTGAGCATGGGAGCTGGAGGGACCTGCTGGAGGGCACAGAGCTAGCACGTTTCCTTGTTGGCCCCATTCTCGGCTGAGATGATACCACAAGTATGCCACTGGGGAGAAGAAGGGTAAAGCAGCTCCTTCCCTCATCTTCTGAAAGTGATAACATAGATTATAGGGAGAAAGGCAAAAGAAATCAGATCTGTCCAGGAAAGGGTTCTGCAGGTACCCCAGATAAGAGGAGAATGTGACTTGGGATTTGGCGTTCATCACCACATCAAAGGATCTGGTGGTTAGTTCCACACCCATGTGTCTTCCAAAGCACAGCTCTGCTTTGTAAGACCATGTGATATTTTGGCCTCTTGTTTTGACAAGGCTACCTCTAAGGAAGTCCATATCTATCCATATCTAATCCCTCTGGACTGACTTCCAAAGAGCTGGTTTGACTGGATTTTTTCTTTCTATTACTGGATTTAGGTTGATGTAGACACCACCAGGGAATTCAGTCAAGTTAAATGAATGCTGTTACCCACCCCTAGTTCTGTGAAGCTCTGTGAAGCTTGGAGGCCTTCGGGGTGTTCAGGCACAAGGGGCCCAGAGTGCGATCTAAACACAGGGCCCCAGGAGTTTAGGCATCAGAAAGCTGGCAGCTGCTCCTAGGAGCTCTGCTGTCCTCCCCACCATGAGGCCCCATGAGGCTAACATTGACCCTAGACATGGCTTAGCCAAGTTAAAGCCCATAAACCTGTGGAGTAAGTGAAACAAAGCCCAATGCCTCTCTCTGCTTCCTTGAAGCTGGTCCTTGGCCATGGTCAGTCATGTGGCATTTGGTTAGAGATTTGGTGGAGACCATCAGTTCTGCTATGCCTCCCCCTCCCTTACCAACTCAACCAGAATCCCGGGTCTGCTGGTGCCAGAAAAAGCCAGGGCTAAGCCAGTTGCCAAGATACCAAAGGCATGAGTCCCATTAAAGAGGACTCCAGGTAAAAGAAGAGATTAATCTCTAGATGCTGTAGGCCAAGAGTCCTCAGCAACTGTGAGAACAGGAGCTTTTATTTTCTGTAAATCCTGGTTCCTGATAGAGAAGGAGTAAGAGGGTCATGACTGAGAGGGGAAATCTCAGCAGCAAGTTCCCAAACAGAGTTAGGGAAAGCAGACAGATGACAGGCACACGCGACAGTCCTCTGTGGGTCAGGGGAGAACGGAGGAGGACTGGGGCATCTGAGGGACCCTGGGGAGAGCGGTGGGGACTGCTTCCCACTTAGAGAAATGACACGCAAAGACTAATATCTGCAAAGTGACTACTAGGTACCAGGCACCGTGCCAAACATTAGACATGCTCTTTCAGTGGACTCTTCGGTTAACTTTGGGTGAGCTCTTATTAGCTTGATTTTGTTGATCAGAAAAATGAGGCTCAGAGACAGGAAGTCACTAGCCCAAGGACACACAGCTAGTGAGCTGCCAAGTCCAGGAGGGAAACCCAAGTCTGTTTCACTTTATAGTTCTTTTCACGGTATCAGCTGCCTTTTAGAAAAGGGAGCTAAAAGTGCTGAAACATACATACCTCCATCCAGAGTCCTGTAGTGGCCACCGGGAGAGCGAGAGACAAGCGTGGGCAGGAGGAGAGAGGTGGGATAAAGGAGGCAGCAGAGTGAGGAGCGAAGTCAGTCTGATGAACATCCCCTCACTCCCCGGGGGCCTCCAAATTCCCTGGAGCAAAACAGGTGAAGGCCAAGAGAATTTGCACTCAATACTGGAAGAGCAGAAGCAAGGGTGTGATGTCATTAGCAGACTGTCTTCCTGGCCATTTTCACACAGTTCCTGCTGCAGGAAGAGAGCCCTTCGCATCGCAGATGCTGGCCTAATGAGAGTGTGTGCCACAATGCAGCAAAGGGCTCATGAATCAATAGTGCTTTCTGGCATACACCTCCTTGGTAAGCACTTTTGCAAGGTGGACATAAAAATAAATGTGCAATGTAATATTTAAGAGTAACCTTTAGCTATTAAGCTGATTGCCTATCAAGCTGTTACCTTTGCAATAGAAACTCACTAATTTATGCACCCATAAAATCCCAACAGGCAGGTACATCATGCAACCTACCCTAAACCTATGGCCAAGGGAACTGGGGGTGGGGAGGGTCTGCGGCCACTTAACTCAGGAAGCACACCACAAAGGACTTCAGTCTCTGACTTTCCACTGTCCCTACAAGCAGCAGTAAAATGTCTGTTGCTTTTCCGTGTTTCTGCATTTATGTGCTTGCCCATTATTCCAGATGAAGCAGTCTGCAACAGACCTTTTGGTCCCCACTAGGAAACAGCCGAATTTAAGGAACCTTACCAATCAGCCCTGCTCAGAGAGCTGGGATCAGAAAATGAAAACCCTTTCTGTGTTTTTACCAATCAGTTCTTCATGTGGAATATTATCTGACCCAACAGCTACTCTCATTTTTTAAAAATCTTTTCCTAGCAAGGAGAAAATTCTTCACATGCTGAATTATCCACCTTTCTGGCCCCTGTCCAGAGATCTCCCAGGATTTCTGATACAGCACATTCAGAAAATGTAGGTAGGGGGATGGGTGAAATAGCCCAAAGAGATTAACAGACACAAACTCCCAGTTACAAAATAAGTAATTCAGGAGGATGAAAAGTACAGCATAGGGAATAGAGTCGGTAATACTGACTTTGTATCCTGGCATATGGTAACTAGACTTAAGGTGGTGAGCATTTCATAATGTATATGAATGTGCAATCACTGTGGTGTACACCAGAAGCTAATGTAATATTGCATGTCAACCATCCCTCAAGAAAACCAAACAGAAACAAAAAACTGTGACATTTTCTTTTAGGAGGCAGAGACGGCAAGTCCTGAATCCATCCTTGGTCATTTGGCTGGCCTAATGAGCAGGGGCATTTGAAACGACTTTCCTTTCCCTGAGTATGTCTACCCCCAGTCTCTGCACAGATACTGAAAACAAAATAATGAATGTGCAATGATTAAGGAGCATCTATTTGTCTCTTCGAATCCTCACTGGTCACCTATGGCTTTTCAAGTCTCTCCCTGATGGCCCAGATACAAATACATACATACATGTAGCCATATGAAAGTCAGTCTTCACTTCCATGCTTGGAAAAGATGAATTCTGAGCATCAGACCAGGCTAATTGTGTGCTCTGTGAAATAAATGACTAGAACATTGCATTTCTTGAACACATACCATGGGCCAGGCAAACTGTCAAAATGTTTCTCTAACATTACTGGATTTGATCCTCACATTTTATTTATCACCATTCCATATATGAGGGAAACTGATTTCAGTGCCTACAGAAAATACGGCAACCCGGTTCAAGATCCAGAGAGTTTCTCAAGGCTCTACCAACTCTCATTGTGGAACAAATGAATGCAAGTGCAGGTCTCATGCAGTGATCAACAAACACTCTAGTAAAATAGTTGCCTCACACAGCACTATATCCATTTGATGTCTTCAATTGCAGATGTCAGTATAGTTTAATACAGTGCCATTAGAATACTTCTCTATGCAGACTGTGCTGTGGCATAAATTAGTTATGCACCTACACTGATGTGGCTTTAAAACAGTTGGGCAAATTAATGGGCAAGAAAGTGTATATTTTTCAGTAAGTTTCTTTGAGATTAACCAAGAACATGGCGGGGGGGGGGGGACAATTGCCCAACCAGATTATGAGTTTTAAATGGAGCTTTTTCAGAGCAGGGACAAAATGAATTAGTACAGGAGCTAACCAGATGGTGAGGGAAAAGGCATTGCTTGACTCAGTGGTCTCTTAGGAGAGGTAAGGAAACAGGTTTTCTGAAATATATAAACTAACCCAGCTGTTCCATTTAGGCTCTCCGGCTGCAGTAGAGTATCTGGAGTTGAACTAAATACTGAATCTGAAAATCTACCAGCCACATGCTGACAAGTTCTTTTGCTCTAATGTTAAAAAAGTTAGAGGTTAAAAAGTTACTTGAATGCTGTGTATTCGGTTGAATCTCTTTATGGCATCAATGGGAAAGAAACTCGTGATGGAATTAGAGGCTGATTGTAAGATGTTGGACTTTTGCATAGATTAGTACTCTTCAAACTGTAATGTGCTTACCAGTCAAAGGGTATCTTATTAAAATGTAGATTTTGATCCAGTTAGTCTGGGGTAGAGCTTGAAATTATGCATTTTTAACATATTCCTATGTTCTGCTGATAGCAAGGGTCAGTCTACCTTCTTAGGAGTAAGCTAGCTGGGCTGCTAGTTGAGTGAGGGAACCACTTATGTTGGGGGAGGATACTACTGTGTATCATGTTGAATGCAAAACCTGGACATGTTTTTTAAAGTTGATGATATGGACTTCATCAAAATCAAAAACTTTTTTGTCCACCAAAAGACACCATCAAGAAAATGACGAGCCTCAGTGTTGGAGAACGTATTTGTGGTAAGTGTATCTGATAAAGGACATGTATGAAGAATGTGTAACCAACTCCTACAACACAATAATAAGAAAACAACCCAATAAAAATGAGCAGAAGACCTTAATAGAGTCTTGACAAAAGAAGATACAAGAATGGCCAATAAGCACGTGAAAATGTGCTCAGTGCCAATAATCAAGAGGCAACCATACCGAGATACCATCTCTTGTGTGCAAGAGACAGCAAACGCTGGGAAGGACAGAGAATAACCGGAATGCTCAGACACTAATGGTGGAGGTGTAAAGACACTAATGGTGGAGGTGTAAAGACTTACAACCACTTCCAAAAAACTGGCAATTTCTTGTGAAGTGAGATATAGATCTTCCCTTTGAGCCAGCAATTCCACTCTTTGGTGTTTACTCAAGAGATGAAAAACATGTCTACAAAGACTTGGACAAGAGCCTTCATAGCAGTCTTATTCACAATAATACAAAGAATGACAAATCCATCAGCAGGAGGACGGGAAACAATTTGTGTTATATGAATCCAATAAAATACTACTCAGCAATAACAAGAGATGAACTATTAATATATGCAACAACACGGACAAATCTAAAAACCATTATGAAAAGTGGAAGAAGTCAAACACAAAACAGTGACTACTTTAGATTTCCGTGTCTATGGAATCTCTTAAAAATAAACTCAATCTGCTGTGACAGATATCAAAAGCTGGTTACCCCTGAATGGTGAGAATTGACTTGGAAGGAGTGCATGGGAATGTTGTATATCTTGATTGGCTGGTAGTTACTCAGATGTACACAGTTGTAAAATTCATGAAACTGTGTACTTAATATCTTTGCATTTTATGGAAATTACACCTCAATTTAAAAAACCCATTTTACTTCAGAATAGTTCACAAAATGTTTCAGTCATTTTCACAAATGACTGAAATAATGAAGTTCTAAAGCCCTTTCTTTCCAAGTAGAATCAGTAAGAATATTGATACACACATTCTCCCCTTTTAGTGACCATTTTCCCTCTAATTTCTAATTTCAAAGTCCTGTTGTTAATACAAGAAAATATGGAGCACTGGGTGTGGTGCATAAACAGGGAATCTTGGAACACTGAAAAAATAGAATTAAATTCTTCAAAAAGAAAATAATGAAAAGCAGAAAGAAGAGAGAAATAAATTAGTTAATCATTTTTTCCATAGAAAGCCCCTATTAATGTTTTGGTATATGTCCTTCAAAAAATGTTTTATTATTATCATTGTTTTTTTAATTTTGAAAACTTTCATGTGTCAGTATTTTTCACTGGAATGGTTTTTAATGGCTAAATAGAATTGGCCAAGGGTTTTGCCAAATAATTGCTATGAATTCAGCTCACTGCTTGTGGCTCAGGATACCAGATGTGTTCTTCAGACCACTCATTAACTAGACTGACCCCAGCGCGGACCATTGTTGTCATTAGGGCAAATGGCTTTATCAGTAAGGCCTAATTACCACTCAGCACAACAACAATTTTATATGTCATTACGTATGTAACCAATTAATTCTGATGTAAGTTCCATTGATTGCTAACATGCTATGCCCCTGTGCTCAGTCTGCACTTTGTTCCTTATGTAGCTGGGCCTTTTAACCAACTCCACCTACCCCATACTCCACCTACCCCAATTTTGATGAACCGAGAAATTACAAAGCCCAAGCTCAGTATCCATATTTACAAATCATCTCCATGATTTCCGTGTCTACCCATCACAAACTCATGGGTCTGGATTTAATTTCAAATCAGGGTTGGATGTAGTACATATAACATATTAAGACAATTAATGTACCAAGCAAATGAGTGAGAGGAAAGTTTAACAATATGAAACTTAGACAATAGTACTTTCAAAGGGGAAAACATGATAGTAATAAGCATTCCAGACATGTGCTGGTTACATATAATACATAAATGAAAGTTCTTAGCACAGTGCCCTATCCTTAACAGATGCCCAAGAAAGTTTATTAAACCTGAATCTGAACAACTTAGATATTAAGAAATAGGAGCAAAGGAGCACTCTTCTTCTGCTTCCAAATGTGTATTCTCTACCTTTTTGCTACTCAAAGTGTGGTCCAGGGACCAGCCCCATGAGGATCGTCTGAGAACTTGTTAAGTACACATAATTTTAAAAGATATATTAAATCAGAATCTGTATTTTAACATGAACATTTTCACAAGTGATTAATATACACATTAACATTTGAGAAGCAATTATCTAGACTTAATTAAGTGCAACTAGAAGAAAACAAATTAGGGTGCCTGGGTGGCTCAGTGCGTTAAGCCTCTCTCTGCCTTTGGCTCAGGTCATGATCTCAAGGTCCTGGGACTGAGCCTTGCATCAGGCTCTCTGATCAGGAGGGAACCTGCCTCCCCTTCTCTCTCTGCCTTCCTCTCTGCCTACTTGTGATCTCTATCCGTCAAATAAATAAATAAATAAAATCTTTAAAAAAATTAAGAATTCCTACTCTGGTCCAGCCCAGGAAATGTCTAAATAGGGACCTAACTCATACTGATAAAATCTAGTATTTTGATGGCCTCTGTACTTTATAGAAAACAGACTACTATCATGATCAGACCCCTTTTCTGAAGAGTAAACATATCTTACAGGTATCCTTTGCTATGCATGACTGATTTCTATCCAGATTCTTTGCTTCTCTCTTACCCAGTTAAAGTCAACATTGCCTATTCAAGAACCTCAAATGAGTTTCCTACTGTTGCTTCCTATTGGCTTCAAGTTCTATTACCCAAAATGATTTGATATCATTTCAAACTTGGACATTTTTCTAGGTACTCTTATCTCCAAATTAATATTTTAATAAAAATACTTGTACCAAAGTTTACTGAAAGAGACTCTACCGTTTGTTCATTCATTCAACAAATACCTAGGAAAGATCACTAGCTAGATATACAATGACAAGTCACAGAGATGACATTAAAAGACAGGAAATTCACAAGCAAACAGGTCATTTGTAATCCAGTATGGTAAGTGGTATGATGGGGGAGGTGTTAGGTTGGACATATGTTGCCGTATGTTGCCAATGCTTGACCTATTTCATATGGTGTGACTTAATATGGGGAGAACCCAGCAATATCTGGGAAGACTTCCATTAAAAGTGATGGGAAATTAAGGGTAGGTAAAAGCTGGCCACGTGAAAAAGGACAATGAGAAAAATCTCTGCATACAAAGTAGTCTCTATTTAACTATGCCTTTACTTCCTATCTCTAAGCTGATTTCCTGACCATGGATAAAGTCCTCTGTCTCATCCCTTTATTTTTTTAATGAGTAGCTTGTGTGTTTTGTGACAAAATGTCACCATGTTTTAGAGACCACTTCTTTCCTGTTGATGACAGATATCTAGTCAATTTTTTTAATTGGGTAAATAAATACATGCAGAATTTTGTGTATACAGGTGTATGTTTTAAAGAAGCCTTCAGGAAGCCTTCAGGTTTAAGAGCTGTTTCTAGCTACAGGAAGGAGATATGTTTACACACACACACACACACACACACACACACGGATTGCAAAACCAAAATACTACAAGCTATACTTCCAGTAAAGAGGTTCTCATCAGGGGTAAGAAAAAAAAAAACTCTGAAAATTTAATGAAAAGCTTGTTTCCCAGTAGGAAATAACTGGTTCCTTTCATGAAAAGGAGGGGGAAATAGATGGCTCACTCTCTACTTTCTTAAGAAATTCTGAGTATCTTTTGAGTGCAGTCAGTACATTTAAATAAAACATTTAAAGAAATATTAAGGGGCACCTGGCTGGCTCAGTGGGTGGCGTGTGCCACTCTTGATCTCAGGGTTGTAATTTCCAGCCCTACATTGGGTGTAGAGATGACTTAAAAATAAAGTCTTTAAGAAATAAAGAAATTTTAAGCACTGAAAAATTAAGTGCAAGTTTACTGAGACTTTAGCTAACATGTAATCTGACAACATAGCGTGCACATTCATATGTGTGTGAATGTGACTGTGGGGGAGGGGAAGAGGAGAGACGGGAGAGAGGGAGAGGGGAGCAAGTCTGGAGGTATTTTCATGTTCTAACACTTCTCAGATCTGCTTTTCCCTGCTATGCTCTCTACCATGAATGTACTTCATTCCTGCAGTCATCCAACAAATATGAACTCAGTGGCTACAATATGCCTGTACCATGCTAGGATACAGCCTCTGTTCTCTCAGAGTTTACATTACATCCTAGTTAGGAAGACAGATAATAAACAAATGAATAAACAAAATAAAGAAGTTTAGAAAAAATCAAAAGAAAATGAACAAGTAATTGGAGGGTGTTAACTTGAGAAAGAATGGGTAGGCAAGATGCCTATAAAAAGGTGCCATTTCAACTGAGATCTGAAGAATGAGAATGAGGATATTCTAGGCAGAAAAAACTGCAAACGCACAACTCTTGAGAAGGAAAAAGGTATCCAGTAACATAAAGGAAGCTGCTGGAGCTAGCTGGAGTATAGGCAGCCAGTGGAAAGAGACGGAAGAGATGAGATCAAAGAGGCACATAAAGCTGTGTAAGCAAATATGACAGAAAGCCAGGGGAGGGTTTGAGGGAGGGTGACACACTTTGATTTTCGCTTTTAAACTCTCACTCTAGCTGCTGGCTGAGGTATGGTGGTTTAGAATAAGGAGACCCGTTAGTACTGTATGGCAATAATACAGGCAAGACTTTAATATTCTGCTTTTCTACCCAATGTGTACAGAATACCTTTTCATGTCAAACACTGCAAGTCTTTACCATTTTGAATGAGGGCACGGCGTTCTACTGTATGTCTATAAGAAAATTTAGTCGATTACTTCTCTGTTGTATATATGGGCTATTGCCAATATCTTGCTACTATAATAGGATGAACACCAGTAACATCAATAATTGGGTGATATTATTCTGACTTGAGCTACCAGCTTCACCACATACGATCAGTCTTGGGCATATTCTGTAACATGCCTTATATCAGTGGTTGGCAAACTATGGCTTGCAGGCCCAATGTGGCCCCCCAGTTGTTTTTGTAAACAAAGTTTTGTTTTTTAGAGAGAGAGAGAGAGTGAATTGGGTGGGGGGAGGAGGGGCAGAAGGAGAGGGAGAGGGAGCATCTTAAGCAGGCTCCATTTCCAGTGCAGAGCCTGATTCAGGCCTCAATCTCATGACCCTGAGATCATGACCTGAAATAGTTTTATTGGAGCATACGTAGGCTCATTTATTTATGCATCATCTATGGCTTCTTGCTCTGCAGTGGCAGAGTAGAGTAATTACAACAGAAGCCATATAGTCAGCAAGAACCTAAAATAATTACTTAATTACCTAAAGTAATTACTAGCTGGTCCTTTTACAGAAAAAGTTTACTGATTCCTACTTTGAAGTATTAACTTATTAGGGTACCTACTGTGTGCCAGCCTCATGATGGACACTGGGTACACAGAGATGAATGAGACACTTTCTTTCCTTCCTCTGGGATAACTGCCCAATTATCCAGACCTTGAGAAGATCTCCTAGCTCCCTTGTCCATGCCTGTTTGATGTTAGTGAGGATATAGAAAACTTGAACATGATCAAATACCTTGACCTTGCTCAGGGAGTAGTCTACCCTGTTAATCACACTCTGCCTTATGATATGTTCCCTTGGGTACATTTTTTAACTCCTAACCCTGTATTGAAGCTTCTTAAGAGAAAGGCTGGTACCATCTACATAAAGGAGATATTGGTCTGTAGTTTCCTTTTCTTATAATGTCTTTATCTGGTTTTGTTATCAGGGTAATTCTGGCCTCATAAAATGAGTTGGGAAGTGTTCTGTCCTATATTTTCTGAAAGAATTTGTGCAATTGGTATTATATCTTCCTTAGATATTTGATGTAATTCACCAATGAAACCAAATGGGCTATCGTTCCTTTGTTGGAAGGGTTTAAATGAAAACTTCAATTTCTTTAATGGATATAATGATATTCAGATTTTCTATTCCTTCTTGTGTCAGATTTGGTAGTGTGTATCTTTTTCATTTGAGTTTAAATTATTGGTGTATATTCATCCCTATTATACTTTTATTTTCCTTTTATTATGTGTAGGGTTTCTAGTGAGTCTCTACGTTCATTCCTGATAATGGGAATTTGTGGTCCCTCTCTTTCTTTTCTAAATTAGTCTGACTAAAAAAAATGAATTAAAAAATAAATCAGTCTGACTAGAGGCTTATCATTTTATTGATCTCTTCAAAGAAACAACTTTTGGTTTCATTAATTTTCTTTTTTTCTTATTATGCTGTGTTAGTCACCATACTAGTTTCATTAATTTTCTCCATTATTTGTCTTTCTATGCCTTCTCCCTTGTCCTTATTATTTCCTTCCTGCTTCTTACCTTGGTAACTACTTTTTTAGTTTCTTAAGATGGAAGCTGATCACTGATTTTGAAAATTTATTGTTTTTTAAAGTATGCATTCAGTGCTGTAAGTTTCTTCTGGGCACTGCTTTAATTGGTTCCCACAAATAATGACATATTGTGTCTTTATTTTCATTCAATTCAAACACTTTTTAATTCCCCTTGTGATTTCTTTGACTCATGGTTGTTTAGAAGTGTGTTGTTTCCAAATATTTGAATATTAGTAATCTTCAGTAAGTTTTTATTGATTTCTAATTTAATATTGTTATGGGCAGAAAACATATCCTATGTTGTTTCAAATTTTAAAAGGAAGTTATTTATTTATTTATTTATTTGACCGAGAGAGACAGTGAGAGAGGGAATACAAGCAGGGAAGTGGGAGGGGGAGAAGCAGGCTTCCCGCTGAGCAGGGAGTGTGATGCAGCTCAATCATGACCTGAACCAGAGGCAGATGCTTAATGACTGAGCCACCTAGATGCCTTCAGATTTTAAAAGCTATTTATACTTGTTTCGTGACCTAGAGTATGGTCTACTGATGAACGTCCCATGTGCCTTGGAAGGAATGTGTATGCTGCTGCTAATGGATATAATAGCCTATACCTTTCTGCAAGTTCAAGTTGTTTGATGGTGTTCATGTTTTCTATATTCTCATTGATTTCCTTCTACTTGTTTTAGCCAGCTATTGAGAGAGCAATGTTAAAATCTCCAACTAAGATTATGTTCTTGTCTAATTCTCATTTCTGTGACGTTTGCTATGTAATTAGATGCATAAACACTTATGACTGTTATATCTTCCTGAATACTTGATCCTTTTATCATTATAAAATGTCCCTGTTTATCACTGGCAAAGTTCCTTGTTCTGAAGTCTACTTTTCTGGATGATAAATAGATACTTGAGCTTTCTTAAGTGATTAATATTGATATGGCATATCTTTTTCCATTTTTTTTTACTTTTAATCTGTGTGGACATATTCTGTGTCTCTTATAGAGAACATAAGATTGAGTCTGCCTTTTTTTTAAATTTTATTTTTTATATTCAGCATAACAGTATTCATTATTTTTGCACCACACCCAGTGCTCCATGCAATCCGTGCCCTCTATAATACCCACCACCTGGTTCCCCGACCTCCCACCCCCCGCCCCTTCAAAACCCTCAGATTGTTTTTCAGAGTCCATAGTCTCTCATGGTTCACCTCCCCTTCCAATTTACCCCAACCCCCTTCTCTCTAACTCCCCATGTCCTCCATGCTATTTGTTATGCTCCACAAATAAGTGAAACCATATGATACTTGACTCTCTCTGCTTGACTTATTCCACTCAGCATAAGAGTCTGCCTTTTTTTATTAGTTTGACAAAGTTTGCTTTTTAACTGGTATGTTTAGACTATTTCAATTTGATGTAATTATCTGTATGGTTGGGTTTAAGTTTAGCATATCAATATTTTTTCTATTTACCTTAGCTGTTCATGCCCTCTCGTTCCCTCTTTTCCTGCTTTCTTTTGAATTGAAATTTTTGTTTTTGAATTTTGTGGGGTTTTTCTTTTTTGGTTTTTGTCTTTTTTTTTTCTCCCATGTTTTTTCTCCCATGTTGGCTTATTAGTTTTATTTCTTCTTTCTCTTTTTAATTGTTGCTCTGGAGCCTACAATATGCATCTTTAACTTGCTACCATCTACTTTGAATATTAATATATCACTTCATGTATAATGTAGGAACCTTGCAAGATCCTTCCCTAACTTTATGCCATTGTTTTCATACATTTTATTTCTACACAAGTTACCTAAATCACAATACATTGCTATTTAATTTTTTTAAACACTCATGTATGTTTTTAATAATGAGAAGTTTCACAGTTTCCCACATTCTCTTTATTTCTTTATGTAGATCTGAGTTTGCACAGGTGTTGTGTTGGTTCAGCCCAAAGAATGCTTCTTGTAGTCAGTTCTCTCAGTTTGTTGTTTGCCTGGGGGGGGAAAAAAAACCAGTCTACATTGACAGGTTGTATTTTTTTTTCTTTCAACATTGTTTCTGATGGAGAATCAGTGTTTATTTTTATCTTCATTTTTTACATGTAATGTTTACTTTTTAAACTGTTTTTAACATTTTCTTTTTATTGCTAGTTGTGATGTGTCTTGGTGTGGTTTACTTCGTGGTTTTTTTCTGCCTGTGCTAGGTAGAACTTCCTTTATCTGTACGTTTATATTCTTCATCAAGTTTGGAAAATATTTGGCCTTCATTTCTTCAAATGCTTTTCTGTACTCTCCTTCCCCTTCTGGAAACGTAATTATATATTTTCTTTATCTCTTGATATTATCCCACAGATCACTCAAGTTCTGATCTTTTCAGACATTTTTCTCTATGCTTCAGTTTATATAGTTTCCACTGCTACATCTTCAAGTTCACTGAGATTTTCTTCTGCAGTGCTTCATGTGCTCCTAAAATTATCCAGTGACTATTTCATTACAGTTATTGTATTTTTCAACTCTCAAAATTCCATTTAGTTCCGTTATAGAGATTTGATCTCTTCTCATTATATGCTTTCCTTTACATTCTTTAGTATATTTATAATACTCATTTTAAACTCTTCGTATGCTAATTGCATCTCCTATTTCTGAGTCTAGTTTTTTGGACTAACTTTTCCCCTGGTTATACACCACATTTTCCTGATTCTTTGAAGGCCTATAATTTTTTTTTAGTTGATGGATATTATAAAAGTTACCTTGTTGAGTGTCCACATTTCATTATCTTCCTTTAGTGAGGAACTTGTTTTGACAGGCAATGATTTTGCTCATAGATCAGCCTGATCATTTTATGGCTTAAAAAAAAACTTTTTTTAAATTAAATTTATTTATTTTCAGCATAACAGTATTCATTATTTTTGCACCACACCCAGTGCTCCATGCAATCCGTACCCTCTCCAATACCCACCACCTGGTTCCCCTGACCTCCCACCCCTGCCCCTTCAAAACCCTCAGATTGTTTTTTAGAGTCCATAGTCTCTCATGATTCACCTCCCGTTCCAATTTCCCCCAACTCCCTTCTCCTCTCCATCTCCCCATGTCCTCCATGCTATTTGTTATGCTCCACAAATAAGTGAAACCATATGATAATTGACTCTCTCTGCTTGACTTATTTCAATCAGCATAATCTCTTCCAGTCCTGTCCATGTTGCTACAAAAGTTGGGTATTCATCCTTTCTGATGGAGGCATAATACTCCATAGTATATATGGACCACATTTTCCTTATCCATTCGTCCATTGAAGGGCATCTTGGTTCTTTCCATAGTTTGGCTTTGTTAAGTGGAGTCTAGAATAGTTTTAATTCTGGGAATATTTTAATTCTGCCACTAAGGTGTGATCATTTTGGAGGTGAATTCACTTGCCTAAGGGCATGCTGAGCCAAGGCTAAAGCTTGGGTGTGCCTTGATTGGAGCCTGTGCTCCTAACTAATATGATGGCCAGAAATAATGCTACTGAAGGGCTCAGTTGATGGCACTGGCAATGATTTCTACTGGAGATCAGAGGGGCCATCAGCGTGAGCTGGGTTGGTCAGAGACCTTTCTAGGCAGGAGGTACTTGATCTGGCCCTGGAGGGTAGCTAGAATTCAAACAGGCAGAGAAGATAGTACAGGGTTTCTAGGCAGGGAAAATTCCAGAGGCACAGCTGTAGAAATGGCAATGCTCAAGGCAGGACTGTTCCTGTGACAGTGAATAATCCAGCTGGGCTGGGCTGTGTAGACTAGAAATAAGGCAAAACAGCAATAATGAGGGCCAATTTTGTCACTCCTCAGTGATGAAAATTGGGGCATGGACAGCTTTGGGAAGCTTTATGCCACTTTAAGATCTACCTGGATCCACATGGTGGCTCCACAAAGCTTTACTGAGCAAATTTGAGCAATGCAGAGCCACCCAGCCTATTAACTGAACTGGGGCGACATTCAAGGGCTAATGAGAAACACATAATGTACCATTTCTAGTCCAGCTTTTTGTAAAGTAATAAATTGCTTTGAAAATACAGTACTTATGCAAATGTGGTATTACTATCAGTTACCACATTTGCATAGCCATCTGCTACATTTTCAGAGCTAAGCTCGGAAATCTTTCCACTCCAAGACTCTAGATAAGGCCTTGCAATACCTATCAGGTTATGTGCCACCTACAGGCTTTGAGGATGGCCAGAAATCCATCCTATGACAAATGAAACAAAAAACTTCTGGACAAAATGATTATTAATAGATATTTAATTAATTAATGTAATCTCAGGCTTAGACTTTGTGCACAATTTCTACCCAGCCATATGCTAAATATGCACTAACATAGCCTGGGAACTTCCTCTGGCTGTCATATACTCAGAGCCTAGCAAGGAGCAAACAGAGATTCACTCACTTATTAATTCAATCAATCAACCAACAACAAACATTCACGGAGTATCTATTATGTGTCAGACACACTTCTAGGAGTAGAGATATAGATATGAACAAGACGGACAAAAATCCCTGTCTTCATAGATCTTACATTCTAGTGGGGGAAATAGAAACAAATTGTTCTAAAATATGTCAGACAGTGATGGTGAATAAAGAAAGAGAAAGCAGGACAGAGGGATAGAGTGTGACCGGAGTGGTACTCCAGATAGACTAGGCAAGGAAAGGTTTTCTGATGAAGTGATATTTAAGTGGGCCTGAAGGAAGTCAGAGAATGACCCGTGCATGTGTCTGGGGGAGAGAGCTCCAGGCATGGGGAACAGTAAGTGAAAGTATCTGAAGGAGAAGCTTGCCTGGCACATTCAACAAAGAGCAAGAAGACAATGTGTGTGGAACATAGTGAACAAGGAGGAAAGTGGCAGGAGCTCAAGTTAGAGAACAGGCGGCCATCTAATCATATGGACTGTGGTAAAAAGTTGTCCTTTACTCAAAGTGAGAGAAGAGGACACTGAAGGGTTTGAGAAATGGAGAAAAATGTTACATCAGAGGTTCAGATTTAACTTTCTGGAATAGGGTATTTTTAAAAGTTCCTCAAATGATTCTACTGTGCATTGTGGTTGAGAATCATTGCTTAGCAGGATCACGTTGTCTTCATTTTGAGAACAGATTTGGGGCCGAGGGAGCAAGGACGGAGCAGGAACACGAGTTAGGAAGCCATCACAACAACCCCGGCAAAAGCTGATGATGGCTTGCGTTGGGGTGATTTGAGAACAGAGGATCATGAGTGGCTCTGAGCATCCCTGCCAACATCTTGGCGGCTCTGTCCCTTCAGCCTTTCTTCTTTCTCTGTAGCTATACCAACTGACTCCACCCCCATGAAGACTCGGAAAATCATTTCTACACAGTATGTGGGACTTTGGGAGTCTTAGTTAAATGGTTAAACATTTCAGCGACCTCAGCATAAAATCATTCTCTAATACATCGTAGAAACTGAGCTTTCTTATGGCTTTGCCTCCCAATCCAGATTCTGTGATCAAACACTGGTCTGCCTGGTATATGGTTACCCAGTTTCTTCAGCTCCAGGTCCATCCTTGCCCGACCTTCTTCCAAAGTCTAATTCTAATAATGGGCACTATTTATTGAGCACTCACTCAGGGCTATGTACTGTTCTAAGTACCTTAGATTAAATATTCAATCCTCACCACACACCTAGGAGGTGAGTGCTGTAATTACACCTGTTCTGCAGATAATATAACTGGAAACTAGAGAGCTAAGTAACTTGCTCAAAGCTACACTGTAAGTGTGAAGGCCAGTATTTAAACCTAGGTTTGTATGACTCCAAAGTCTGTATGCTTCTATCGCATAAGCATCTGCCATTCTAGAACCCAGTTTTTACGCCAGACCTGAAACATGTTGACAAACACCTTGACCTTACTCCCTAGATCTCTGTCCCCTGTCTGTCCTCCACATGGGCACTTTTCCTTTGCTTCCACTGCCCTGAATTCCAAGCTTTTTTGATGCATTCAGACTTTACTGCTCCAGCTTCAAAGAAGTAGCTGTATCTGGTTTCTAGGTTGTCCTTCAAGGGCAGGGTAACTCTACATCTCCAGGAAGTTTCCCTTCTTCCAGAACACTGAAGTTTGTGTGTGTGTGTATCAGCTGGATCTCTTCATTCCTTGTAATGACATCTCCTATTGCCCCTCTGGGGAGTTCAGTCTGCTCTTACTGAAGCCAAAGAACTCTTTCAGAAGGGACGGTGCCTCTTCCTCTTACTGGTGTTCTAATTTGCACCCTGGAGAATGTGAACTTCTAAAAGCCTTGGTAAAGCCAAAACTCTGTCAGCACCTGAAATATTTCAACATCTCTGACAAATGGAAGCAATGCTTTAAACCCAAGGTTTATTCTTTTTCTCCCAGAGTTTGTGTGTGTGTATGTGTGTGTGTGTATATAAATGTGTGTACATATATGTATATATATAAATATATGTATATATATAAATGTGTATATATGTATATATAAATGTGTGTGTGCATATATACGTATATATAAAAATATGTATGTATATACACACATATGTATATATAATGTATATCATCTCTCTATATATGCATACATATATATAATGTATATTCTTGTACAAGCCTTTGCACCTGCATGTCTTCATATTAACAATGCACAATGCATTATATGGTGGATTATCTGTTTGTAGCTGATAAAATGCATTTGAAGAGGTACCTCCTTAACATCTTCCAAGTGCCTAGGTGTGGAACAATGACCTTGGGTGGCTCCAGAACTAGTTGAGTTTATGACAATAGAGAATGTTGGAGTATGCAAGCTGAGCACCACCAAATGATTTATTAAAAACTGACCCGGAGACAAATTAAAAATTGTTAATATAAAATAGGAGCAAAGGAAAGTGATTGGAATATAAACTATTAAGAAGAACTGGGAGAGGACTTTATTTGTGTCTGATATGCAGCATTAAAATGCAATGAATTTTGTAAAGCCTGGAGTTTACTGCAGCTTTAACTATACAGAGAAATAATTCAACTTCTTGTGCCAAAAAAAAAAAAAAAAAGAAAGAAAGAAAGAAAAGAGCGCTCAGATTGAAGGGTCATCATGATGTTTGCTCAAAAAGCTGCTTTATTTTCAGAGTACAGGTCTTTTGTTTCTTTGGTTAAGTTTATTCTTAGATATTTTATTATTTTTGGTGCAATTATAAGTGGGATTGTTTTAATTTCTCCTTATACTGCTTCACTATTAGTGTATAGAAATGCAATGGATTTCTGTAACATTGATTTTGCATCCTATAACCCCACTGAATTCATTTCTTAGTTCTAGTAGTTTTTTTTGGTGGAGTCTTTAGGGTTTTCTATATATAATATCATGGCATCTGCAAATACATCCAAATAAAAAGCTTCTGCATGGGGCGCCTGGGTGGCTCAGTGGGTTGAGGCCTTTGCCTTCAGCTCAGGTCGTGGTCCCAGGGTCCCCGGGTCCTGGGATCGAGCCGCACATCGGGCTCTCTGCTCAGCAGGGAGCCTGCTTCCTTTCTTCTCTCTCTGCCTGCCTCTCTGCCTACTTGTGATCTCTGTCTGTCAAATGGATGAATAAAATCTTTTTTTTTTTAAAAAAAGCTTCTGCACAACGAAGGAAACAAACAACAAAACTAAAAGGCAACCTATGTAATGGGAGAAGATATTTGCAAATGACATATCTGATAAAGGGTTAGTATCCAATATATAAAGAGTTCCTACAACTCAACACCAAAAAACCCAAAAAATTCAATTAAAAAAATGGACAGAAGACATGAACAGACATATCTCCAAGGAAGATGTACATATGCCTAATGGACACATGAATAGATGCTCAATATCACCCATCATCAGGGAAATGCAAGTCAAAACCACAATGAGATGTCACCTCATACCTGTCACAATGGCTGAAATCAAAAACACAAGAAACAACAAATGTTGTTGAGGATGTGGAGAAAAAGGAACCCTCTTGCACTGCTGGTGAGAATGCAAACTGGTGCAGCCACTGTGGAAAACAGTAAGGATGTTCCTTGAAAAAATTCAAAATAGAATTATCATATGATCCTGTAATTCCACTACTGGGCATTTACCCAAAGAATATGAAAATACTAATTTTTTTTTGTTTTACTAGTGTGAAGACATGATGTTAATCTCTATTTTTCTTTAAAGATTTTATTTATTTACTTGTCAGACAAAGAGAGAGAGAGAGACAGCAAGCACAAAAGCAGAGGGAGAGGGAGGCAGAAACAGCTCCCCACTGAGCAAGGAGCCCAATGCAGGACTCAATTCCAGGACCCTGGGATTATGACCTGAGCCAAAGGCAGATACTTAACCAACTGAGCCACTCAGGCATCCCATGAAAACACTAATTTGTAAAGACATATGTACCTCTATGTTTACTGCAGTATTATTTACAGTAGCCAAATTATGGAAGCAGCTTAAGTGTCCATAGATGGATAAATGGATAAAGAAGATACGGGGTGGGGGTGGGGGCGGGGAATACTATTCAACCACAAAAAGATGAAATCTTATCATTTGCAACTACATGGACTGATCTCTGGAGTATAAGTCAGTCATTCAGAGAAAGACAAATACCATATGATTTCATTCATATGTGGAATTTAAGAAACAAAACAAAGAAAGAAAGAAAAAAAGAGAGATAAACCAAGAAACAGACTCTTAACCACAGAGAACAAACAGAGGATTACCAGAGGGGAGGTGGGTGGGGGCTGGGTGAAATCAGTGACGGGGACTAAGGAGCACACTTGCGATGGGCACCAGATGATGTATGGAAGTGTGGAATCACTGTATTGTACACCTGAAACTAGTAGAACACTGTACATTTACTGGAATTCTAAAAAAAAAAAAAAAGCTGCTTTGTGCTTTTTGTTCACAAGTAATGGTTTATTTTCTAATATTTTCAGTCAAAACTTCATCTATGTGTCATGGGCCTGATAAAAGCCTTCAAGGATCACGTGCAGTCTGTCACTGCGGAGGGCAGTCATCTGAGGTGACACCTGAGGAGCCAGTGCTGGCCTTGGCCGGCTCCGGCGGCAAGTACCAGAGATGTGTGGAGGTGGGTTCGGAACCGGGTACCTCTCACGTTCCCTTTGTAATTCAAGGAAACTGAATTTATTGGTTAAGGGCTTTTCCCTCTTCTGCTCTTCCCAGAAAACAATCTTGCAGCAAGCACTTGGCAAGCCTGAACCTGTGGCCAGGCCAAGTGTAATAATTTTGTTTCTGGCTGTTTTCTTTCTGTCTCATACTGGAAGATTCTTTTTTCATCATACCCCAGTAACATTGGAGATCCTAGAGGATCCTTTCCCCTAGCGTGGTAAGCTTCATGGTTGCTTTCTTCCTATTTTCCATCACTCCCTGTCTTCCATACCCAAACCAGCAGCTGATGTGTGCTTAGCAGATGCAAATTCACTTCAGTATTGACCTGATGTAAACAACGCTGAAAAGAGCTAGCTTCTAACTAAAATGATATTTATAGGAGCCACAGAGAGATGACAGTGCATTCCTGGCTTCTCTGGGACGTGGATTAGCATGATGTTTTAACAGGTTTGAGAATCAGACAGATCTATGTTCTCTTAGGAACTGTACTATTTTTTTCCAGTTTTAGTGAGAAATAGTTGACATACCTCATTGTATAAATTTAAGTTGTACATCGTGGTGATTTGATTTACATATATTGTGAAATGATGACCACGATAGGTTCGGTTAACATCTATCATCTCCTATAGATAATATAAAACAAAAAATGCCTCCTTATGAGAACTCAGGATCTCCTTTCCTAGCGATTTCCTTTTCATACAGCAGTGGTAACTACAGTCATCATGATGTACACTATATCGCTTGTACTTATTTATAACTGCAAGTTTGGAACTGTACTATTTTACAGCCAATTTACTCTGTAGAACTGTTGTAAGGATTAAATTAGGTGATACATGTTAAATGTTCAGTACAGTACCTAGAATAGTAATAATAGCAATTAACAATCCTGGATCATGCCACGAAGGGCAGCCTCAGGAAGACTTTGCAGCACTGAGCACCAACTGTATGATAAACAGAGCACACTCTGTTCTTCGCAGACTACCGGGCGGTCACACTTGCACACATGTATCTGGAATATAAGATAGATATTGGCCAATATGAGATATGAGGAAAACACAGAACAAGCTGAGAAGGGAAGGGAAGGGAAAGGAAGGGGAGGAGAGGGGAGGGAAGAGGTAAGAAAAGAAGAAATGGGATGAGGAGAATAAAGGAAGTGAGAATAAATTTAGAAATGGGATGAGAAGAATGAAGGCACTCACCAGAGAAAATTTCATGCAAGAGGCATTTGGAAGAAAGGGAGAGATCTTATGAATAAAGAAGGGGTAGAATGGCTCTAGACTGTATCATTGTATCATTGTGATAGCCCCCTCGTAGTGTTGGCACATAGTAGTGGCAGAGTCAGCATTTGGGGAAGGAATGAAAAGAAGTGCAGGGCTTTACAAGTGGGAAGAAGAGATTTGCAGGACATGAACGGCTACTCTGGGTAGGTAAAGTGATGAGATGTGTTCCTGTGAGCACAACTCCATCTCCTCGGCCCAGGCATTCAGAGTCTGCAGTCCTCCCCAACTAGGACATTCCAGGACATTCTAGGACATTCCCTTCTCATGGGGCTTCATTCACTTTGACACTCCTCAGGATCCTGCTTTTAGAAATATAGTAGCCTGAATAATGGTCATCAATGGTTTAAATATTATCTTTGTTTCCCAAAGGTCCTGGGCTTTTCCCTGGCAGTATTTTGTAAGGCTCCAGCACATGTTCTGAGGTCAAGGCTATGTCCATATGCTTAAGCATTTTCTGTTTAAGAACAAACAATGTCATGAAATTCAAATAACCAGGTCTCTTTTCTCTACCAAATGCCCAATCATGACATTTGTCTGCATTTGTTGTTTGCTCCTCTTGTTAGAATTGAAGGACTTTGAAAATGGCCTAGAGATCATGTAGTTTTCAAACATACCTTCTTCATTTTACAAAGAAAGAAACTGAGGCTCAAAGAAATAAAAGACCGTTTGCCCAAAGTCATGTATCAAGTTACAGTAGGACTGCAGCTAGTACCCATATATCCACCTTCTTTTTTTTTTTTTTTGGTTCTTATATCATGTAATTGGAGTTACTAACCTTTGTTTCATTCCTGTCATGAGAATCCCTACTTCTCTCAACCGAATTCTCACCTCTACCATGGGGACATATGCAGGGAATGTCATCCCTAAAACATAGGTGATGTTATCTGACATTTAACTTTCCAGTCTGAGAATACTAATATCCCCCAGAGTGTGGCTACTTGGGGAATGTGAATGATCATTTAAAACTCCCTGCTTGCCTGGAGGGCTTCAGACCATTCTTCTCTAGAGAAAATTAGTGTAGATAACAAAATTCTACATACCCGGGTTCAAGTTTTAACTGGGGAACATAATCTCTAAATGACCTAAGGCAAGTTTAGCTGACTTCTGGATGCCTCAGTTTCCTTATCCATAAAATGGGGATGATGAAAATTTATTCAAAGGGCTGTCTTCAGAATTAAATATAATAATGCATGTAGAGAGTTTAACAGATGGAGAGGAAGGCTCATCTGTACCTGATGTAGACAATTTAGATGATGAGATTTGGATCTTTTAGCTGATGAGATTTAAATGAGATTTTGGATTTGAGCTGATGAGATGATCAGATTTAGATTTAGATGGTGTGACTTTGGACTTTGAGCTGTTGCTATAATGGGATGAGACTCTGGAGAACACTGTGAATGTATTTCACACTTAGAAGGGTTGTGAGTCATTGGAGGGCAGAGGGCAGGCTATGGTCAGCAAAATTCTAAAATGGCCTCCAATGTTCCCATCCCCTTGGTACAATCCCTTCTCCTGCATGTGGGAGAATCTGTGAATATGATGCATCTCACATCTGTGATTACATTATGTTGTGTGGTAAAGATGAAGGGGCTTTGCAGATATAATTAGGATCTCTAATCAATTTGACTTTGAGTTAATCAAAAGGAGATTATTCTAGGTAGATCTGATATAATCAGGAAAGCCTTTTAAAGGAGAATATAGAGATCAGAGACAGAAGTCCCTCTCCTGCTGGCCTTGAAAACAAGCAAGCTGCAAGGAGGTGAACTGTGCCAACAACCACATATAGGCTTGGAAGAGGACTCCAGGGCTCAGATTAGACTACAGCCCTGGTGACACCGACTGTAGGTTGAGACGCAACCCATAGACTCAGCTCATAGAACTGAGAGATAACAAAAGGGTATTGTTTTTAAGCAACTAAGTTTGTGGTAGTCTATTATATATCATAGGTGCTTAATAAATAACAGTTTCCTTCTACCACTTATGGATATCTGAGTGCTTGACACTTATTACTTCTATATTCTATGTCATGGATTTCGTTTTCTTGGCTCCCATAATGCTCATCTCAAAATGACTTTTTTGTTAAGTGTTCGTGGTGTCCACATACCCAACCCTGCCCTGTCTAAACTCTACCTGGAGGTCGTAGCATTCCCCCTGCTTCTCTGTCCCTGTAGCTACACCTATTAAAGGGGCTGGTGCTACTTATCCTTGAAAGACTCTTCTCCACATTTCTTGGTTGGCAGTCTTTGGTGAGTCCTCAGAGTCCCTTTGGCTGTTCCAGCATTAGGCAGCTCCAACTAAATGCCTTGGGGACCAGATGTCCTCCACTCAGGGACTTTTAGCTGCCATTGTTGACAGTTTCTTAATGGGCTTGTCATGGAGGAGTGACAGCTCCTGAGGGTGCTGTCCTATTACTTCAATGCCAACTCCCTGGCACCTCACAGTAATTAGCCTTCCAAATGGTCCTCATGCTTTTGGCTATGCCAGTTAGGCACGGGAGTACTCGGCTTGATCTCAAGCCTATGGGTAAAATCTAGGGCACATCTGTGGGTGTGTTGGGTCATGGACTCCCCTTTGCATCTTTGGGGGCCTGCATAGCCTTGGACCTAAGCTGACAGTTGGATCTTTTCCTCCAATGTGGGAGGCGTCATAGACTATGAAGAGTACTATCTCCGTGGCTGGACTCGCAACTCCCTGAAGCAGGCTCATTACTGCACGTGAAGAAACTGAGGCTCACTGAGGCTGACTGACTTGCTCAAGAGCCAGAGCCAGGTCAATCAGACCCTAAACCCCATGTCCTTAACTGTTCATCATATTGTACAACCTGCACTCTTAGGTTATGGAAAACTTCAGCTCAGGCATTTGGAGACTTACTTTCTGGTCCTGCTAGTGCCATTCACTTAATGTGTACAGTCAGCAAGCCCTGTTTGTTCCTCTGTGAATCTCAATTTTCCCATCAATAAAATGGGGGAAGGAAAGGGTACTATTATGTGAAATGACCTTTTCAGTTTTGCCTTTCATAGACTTTATGAAATATACATTAGGGCCTGGAGTTTACCTGACTATATTGGAACATCATGCTTTGCCACTATAACTGTTCAGGGACGCAGGGCCACTACTAATTTTAATTGATAGAATATGCTAATGAGACAATGAAAATTGATGGTTTATGTCAGATTGTGATGTATCATTTCTTGTTCAATCAATACATATTTGCTTAATGCCTGTTCTGTCCAAAACAATGGATTACATGCTGTAAGGAATTCAGAGAAGTAGGAGAAATATCACCTGCCCTCCTGGAACTTAGTTCTAATCAAGGATGTGGGAAGACACATTGTATAAGAAACACAGGGTACATAATAAGGTAACCAGCTGGGGTGGTTGCCTTGAGATATCCAAGATCTGGATTCCAGACTGACCTTTGAGTCATCTACTCACTGTGTCACCACTGCACGATACTTCTCCTCCCTGGGTCTCACATTTCCAAACAGTGAGAAGGTTGGGCCAGAGAAGATTTGAGGGAATTTTCAGTGTCAGCATTACGATATTCTATAAGATGAGATAATTTTTAGTGGAGATGAATGGAAAAGGCTTCTTCAGTACTGGATTCCCAGAATCATGCCTGGGAAGAAGGGTGGAAGGAACAAGGAGAGCCAAACTGGGCCCCAATAGATGGAAAGAATATTAGTAAATGATAAGAATAAGTGAAAGAATTGCATTTCCGGTTAGACAAACAGCACGAGTAGAGGGCTGGCGAATGGACTCTGAGACTGAGTTTGAGGGCTGGCAGGACACCCATACAAAAGTAATCCAAAGTGCTGAGCTGAAGGTCATGAGTGAGGTCTGTCCTGGAGTTGAAGAAGTAAAGTTTGTTAATAGAGAAATGATGACTAAAACAGTGGGAAGAACTAAAATATTTGAGAGAGAGGACTGAAGACAGATGAGCAGGGAACTATCAAATTTAAGGGCAGAGAGACTATTTTACTCCTGCTGGGTCTTCAGTTCTTCCACACACACCCTATCCCTCTCTCTGCTCTCCTTTTTACCCTCTGCTCACAAACACGCCCCAAGCATCTCCATTTTTGAGGTAACGTTGCTTTGGACCCTCTTTCCACGTCCTTCCCCTTTCCCCTAGGTGCCTTTCCTCAGCCTCCCCATGTGTCACATACTCCTCATTGCTCTTCATTATGGACTTCTGATCTAAGCAACTTCTAGAAACAAAATCACTGAAATCCTCAATGATCTCACATCACCAAATTCAGTATGATTTTTCTCGTTTTCTTCTTCCTTAAGCTCTGGATATTTTGGTGCTGTTGATCGCCTGCTCTTCGTTAAACCCCTGTTTCTTTGTATCTTGATTTCTTCTATTCTTCTCAAGACTACTTAAAAGAATGTACAGATGTTGAGTGAGAAAGAGAGGTGGTAATGAGGAGACATAACCATCTAAAGAAATTGCAGATCTAAACGGGGATAGAAGAAAGATCTTTATTTTTAATATATTTACAATAGTAGCCTTGGGAAATATGGCAGTGAGCTTTGTGCCTGACTGACCCTAGCAATATGTGGACACGACATTGATGGACATAATCAACTCTTTCCTTTGTTTTTGTGTTTTGGGTTGGTTGTTTTTTTTGTTTGTTTGTTTGTTTGTTTTTACCTCTAACAAATTATGAGGGACTTCTTTCCCTTCTTTCTCTTCCTTCCCTTCTTCTATCTTTCAACTTGGCAGGCATAAAGACTTGAAATCACAGGCAAGAAACATGAATAATCTCTGAGGGATGAAAAGGTTCCCTCAGAAATGTGTACACTGATCCTTAGAAGTCTGTGTTATTTAGTGAGTGCACCATTCTCTTCTACAGCTTACTTTTGCCTGTTTTTTGAGAAGATATGCTAAAGAAAAGAGTCATCAGGTACCCCAATTTTCTCATAACCAGAGGAACAAGGGCATGGAGATAGAGGACTACCATTGGACAAATAAGAGACATCTTCTGAGAAGACGTGAGTAGAGGTGCAGATACAAATTTATAAGAGTAAGGGCAGGAAGTTGAGAGTACTGTGTCTCAGAAAGGCTTTATTTGCTTAAAGGAAAAGGCAGTGCCACATGTTAAGACATACTGAGGCAGGGATGGGGCTTTTGGTTCAATATGGTAGTCTGAGATCTGGAAATCCCCTGAAAATTATAGTAAAGCTATTGATAATTCAATAGGTATGAATGTCCAACAATAAGAGGACTAGCAGAGGGACCATCACTGAATGAGGAATAGCAGCAAATATCTAGAGGATAGACAACAGATAGAAAAGAGGTGTGGGACAGAGATAAATACAGCTGAGAATTAGTTCAGAGGCAGCTGCAGCTTAGGAGGAAACTGAGCTTCCTGCTGGGTCCACAGTAAGGCTCTGAACTGGGAGACGCCAGGGGACCCCTGCCTCATAACAATTCTCTGTTCACTTCCCAAAGGCGAAGCAAACCAGCCGGTAATAAGCCATGAATCCCAAATGCCTAGAGTTTCCGGTCAGCTTTCCTATGAATGGAAAACCAAAGGTCACTGATACACAATATGAATGAGAAAAAAACAAGATAAGTAGATCAAAAACAAAAAGACCAGTAAACAGATCATTCAGGAAACAAAATATTATGGTCAAAGAAATGGTCAAAGAGAAAGCACTCCACAAAAAAAATAATTGTTAAAATATTGATTTTTAAGGAGAGCACATATTGCATGGAGCACTGGGTATAGTACATAAACAATGAATCTTGGAACACTGAAAGAAATATTAAACTACTAAAAAAATATTGTGTTTAACAGAAGGATTAGAAGATAAAGTTGATATAATTTCCAAGAAAGCTGAATGCAAAACAACAAAGAGGGTCGTAACAGCATTCACTACCAGCACCCAATTCTACAGATGAGACAAAGGAAATGTGGCGAGGCCCCAGTTCACATGGCTACAAAGTGGTACGACTAGGATTGGAATCCAGACAGTCTGACTCTATGCTAGCCTTCTATTGCTGCTATCACAAATTCAACAGTACTCACATTTTACCTCACAGTTCCGAAGGTCAGAAGTCCAGGCAGGCAAAACTGGGTCTTTGCTTAAGGAGGGGCGAAAGTTTCTCTTGAGCCCATAGGGTCTTGATTGCCTTCAGCTTAGAATAATCTTCATGCCAAAGTGGCCCATCTTGGGGTCTCCTGCCCTCAGCCCCTACAATTACATGGGTATATATGTACTTAAAATAAGTGCATATGATTGTAACTGAACAATACTGCAATAAAGTTGGTTTTTAAAATTCACACCAGGAGGTCCAAGCAGATAAAATGGAAGGAAGTTGTCCCTGAACAAAAGTAGATGACAGGTTCCCAGAGTAGAAGCACATAGGATTTCACATGGAAAGGGTCTATCTAGTGCTCAAAAAAAATAGCAACAAATGAGTTGCTTTCTCTCTTGCACATATGTACATTTCTGAAAAATTTCAGAACAGCAAGGATAAGGAGAAAATCCTAAAGACTCCCAGAGATACAGAATCAGTCACCTATAAAGGAATACAAATCAGACTGCCATCAAACTTCCCATAAACAACATTGGAAACTAGAATGTAATAAAGAAATATATACAAAGCTATAAGGAAAACTTAGAATTTTATCTCACTGACACAGTTCGTCAAAACTCGGACACGAAAGGACCAGAAAGAAAGTTCATTCTTCTAACTCCCTTTTTAAAGGCATTTCCTGGGAGCCTGGGTGGCTCAGTGGGTTAAGCCTCTGCCTTCGGCTCAGGTCATGATTTCAGGGTCCTGGGACTGAGTCCCGCATCAGGCTCTCTGCTCTGCAGAGAGCCTGCTTCCCCCTCCTCTCTGCCTGCCTCTCTGCCTCCTTGTGATCTCTCTCTCTCTCTCTCTCTCTCTGTCAAATTAAAAAAAAAAAATTAAAGGCATTTCCTTCAGGTGTAACCCAGTAAAATAGGAGACTAAATCATAGAAGATTTTAGATCCACCCAGGAAGAGTATCATAGAAGAAGAAATTACTAGGATATCACATAGGCCTGAAACATGATCAGTTTGAAGTTTGAATTATAGTGGGTGGCTAGAATATTCGCTAGAGATCCCCCCAACACACATACCACACACACCACACACACACACAAAGTCTCTGTAGATGAAATCATATGACTGAAGATTCAAAAGGACTCCTAAGCTCCTAAGCAGTCCAGCCACTATGGACTCTCAAGATTGACTGGCTTTGGTTTCTTTTGAGTCCCACACTGAGGAAGTTAGTGGCAACAGAATGAAAATCGAGCAGGACCAGAGAGAAGGCAAAGAGAAAGTCCAGAATAAAGTATGGGAGAGGAGAAGGCCAAGGAATCTCGGAAAGCCAGCCACCATGTCTGTGAAGAATACAGTCAAAAATATTAATTGAATTTCCCTTAAAAATGGACAAGGACTGGGTGTGGTGCAAAAAATAACGAATACTGTTATGCTGAAAATAAAAAATAAATTTTAAAAAAATGGACAAGGAAGTGGTGCCTGAGTGGCTCAGTCAGTTAAGCATCCAACTCTTGATTTGGGCTCAGGTCATGATCTCATGGTCATAGGATCAAGCCCCGTGTTGGCCTCTGTGTTCATTGTTCAGTCAGCTTAAGGTTCTCTCTCTCCCTCTGCCCTTCCCTTCTGCCAACCACCCTGTCCCTGGTCTGTGCACACACACTCTCTCTAAAATAAATAAATAAATCTTTTTTTTTTTTAAAAGGACAACCAAAGTTTATTAAGGCCAAATTGCATACAAAGTCATTATAAGAAAAAAAGAAAATAGAAGTCATAACATTCCACAGACAAGGGAAGCATGTCAGAAAGACCTACCCACAAAACAGGTAACCAAATGCACTACAATGTATTAAGAAAATGATACAGTAAATGAAAGAACAACATCTATCAGAATTTAAAACACTCAGAAGGAGGTAACAGAACTCAGTAAATAATTATAATTTTAAAAGAATCACTTGAAAAAGGGCCACTATCAAAGAAAGAAAAGAAAAGAAAAGAAAAAGGGTCACTAGAAGGAATAAAGGAGTGAAAAAAACACAGGAGTGCCCTTTAAAACAAAAGATAAAAAGATGCTTTGTAATAACAGAAAGAAATGGAGATAAAATGAGTTTGAGAGAAAAAATGTTGATTATAGGCAAAGAATATGGAACATAGAAATTATAAGAACTCCTGAAGAAGGTCAAAGGATCTGAATAGTGAAAACCACAATTGAAAAAAATCTTCCTGAATAAGAAACTACATATTGAAAGTGTACACTGCATATCTTAGAATATTGACCCTAAACCAACAACACTAAGGCACATTCTAATAAAACTAATGGACTTTAAAGAAAAAGAAAAATCATTTGGACATCTAGAAAAACAGAGCATTTTATTTATAAATGAAAGAAAATTAGATTATCATCAGACTTTCTGCCAGAAGAAAAATGGAATAATATATTTAAGACATCTAGGAAAGAAAAGTAGGAGCCAAGAACTCAGTATCACTTTTAAGTATGAAGGGCCACAGGTTGTTACAACATGTAAGAAATCAGGAGATGTTATTCCCATGAGTCCTTCTTGAGGAATATAGCAGAAAATGAGCTTTGGATAACCAAGATAACTAGAGAGACATCAGCCGGACTGGTGTGTAAACAAATGAATACCCAACTTTTGTAGCAACATGGACGGGACTGGAAGAGATTATGCTGAGTGAAATAAGTCAAGCAGAGAGAGTCAATTATCATATGGTTTCACTTATTTGTGGAGCATAACAAATAGCATGGAGGACATGGGGACTTAGAGTGGAGAAGGGAGTTGGGGGAAATTGGAAGGGGAGGTGAACCATGAGAGACTATGGACTCTGAAAAACAATCTGAGGGTTTTGAAGGGACGGGGCGTGGGAGGTTGGGGTACCAGGTGGTGGGTATTATAGAGGGCACGGATTGCATGGAGTACGGGGTGTGGTGCAAAAATAATGAATACTGTTATGCTGGAAATAAATTAAAAAAAAAAGTAATTAATAAATGCTAAAGTTTATTGTAAAAATTAAAAAGAAATCAAATAATCTATAGAAAAAGCATGGAAAACTTAAACATGCTTAAATAAACACCTTATTAACCTCAACAATGGAAAACTTAAAGAACAAGCTGACGCAAGCTGGAGGAAGAGGGTGAGGGAAATAAATATAAGATGAAGGGTACCAAATAAGAAGCCAAGGGATTTTGTTCACTGCCAATGGATCAACAAAAGGAAAAGGTTAATCATACTATCTGAAGTTGCTGAGGTGATCAGCGAAGCTTGCCTTTCCATTGTGGAAGTAGAAAGAGTTCCTGGAGATTCCTTCTGTCTACCCTTCTTCCAAATCCAGGAGGCCAGCACATTACCTAAATGGAAACAACTGGGCTCTAAACCCAAGCACTTTCAGTGTGAAGCAGAGTGATGCAAAGACAGGATATACATGACTAGGGCTCATCCATGCAAACAGCAGCACTCTAAACTCAAATTGTTTCTGCTCTGGTTCCTTCCACTTTATTAGCCTTGTCTCCAACCTCCCACTGCACCTGCAAGCTTCCTAATATCCTGCCAATAAAGTCCTTTATTGCTGTTCCTAAAGTTACCATGATACTGTGACTTATAACAAATATGTATTTGCTCAGAAGAACAAAATATATTTCTCAAATGTATTTGGTTTTTGTCCATGGTTCCTGACTCATAGCTCTCCAAACCCTTGGATTTTCCCAAGTGACAAGAACAATAGGAGCATCTTTTGTCATAATATTTGGTCTCTTGCCCTCAGTTCCTGAAATCCCTTCAAAGGCATAATGGTGAAACAGGAGTCTTATTATTCATAATGCTCCATAAACTGGATTTATATTAATGAGGTGACTTTTGGAAAGCACCTAAGGATGGGGCTGGTTGTTAGGGAGCCAACCACGACTGAAGGATTGGAATTTTCAGTACCACCCCCTGAAATATTTCCACCTGGAGACTGAATCAATTACCAATGGCCAGTGACTTAATCAATCATTCCTATGTAATGGAACCTCCATAAAAACTCTAAAGTATGGGTTCAGAGAGCTTCTGGGTTGGGGAACACATGAAGGTGGCTGGGAGAGTGGAGATTCTAGAAGAGGGCATATGACCCCTTTCCCCAGACCTTGAGCTATGCATCTCCTCCATTAGGCTGCTCCTGAGTTATATCCTTTTATAAGCAACCGGTGACCTAGTAACATGTTTCTCAGAGTTCTGTGAGCCACTCTAGCAAATTAATCCAACCTAAGGTGGGGATCATGGGAACTTCTGATCGACAGCCAGTCAGTCAGAAGCATGGTGATAACCTAGGCTTGTGACTGATGTCTGAAGTTGGGGGCAGTCTTATAGGACTGAACCTTTAATCTGTGGAATCTTATGCTATCCCTGGGTAGGTAGGGTCAGAATTGAGTTGTAGGAAACCCAGCTGGTGTCCAAAAATTGCTTGCTGATATGGGGAACCTCCTTCCCTACACTGGAATTGGTTGTAGAACTCCTTTTAATTATTGAGAGATTTTGTTATTGGTGGTAGTGATGAAGACAGTAAAAGAATACCAATCCAGTGGATTCCAGAGTTGCTCCTGGTTCTCCTCTAGATTACTCAATTAACAGAGAAGATTGAAACAAAGAGAAGGAAGGAGAATTTCCCAGGTCATATACTGAATTTGTAATAGACATACCAACTTGATAAATGAACCAAAGACAGTTAAATAGGGGAGAGATAGTGACAGGAAATGTTTCTGGCTTTCTTTTTTTTTTTTTTTTTTTTTGCTGAGAGTTTTCCCTCTTTCCTAAGTGACCTCCATTCAGCCTATCAAGAGGCCTGAAATCCCAGCAGACCTAGGCTTTGGAGAACTGCCAACCTCTGGCCCAGGCCATTCAGCCAACCTGCTAGAACACTCTGATGACAAGAAGATGCTAATTACTGCAGATTTGTTTTCATATGGAACATGAAACTTTATCTCTTTATCTGAGGATTTGCATCAGTTAAATTATACAGATTCTCAGTGATGACAGAACACATTCATTTGGTTGGGTTGTACAAATACCACATAGATACCTTACCTCTTTTTATTTTTTATCTTTGCTCCTTTTTTTCTTCTTTTTTTTAATTTTTTCAATTTATTTATTTTCAGGAAAACAGTATTCATTACCTCTTAATTGACAGCAAAACAGAGACCAGAATGAAGCAGTGAAAACCTGGAGGAAGGTCAGGAGGAATTCTGAAATTTCCTAGTTACATGATGGGAATAAAGGAGTAGAAAGCAAGCCTAGGCAAAAACAGGTATAAGCCCTGAGACGGAATGTGCTCTCAGGCTGTCCTTCTAGCAAGACAAGGGACATGAAGGAGATGGACAGCTATCGTTGAGTGCCTGGCACATGTCAGATTCCTTACATATGTGATCTCATTTGATTCTCCTAATCCTTTGGGGAGGGGGATAAGACTTATTATCCCCAGTCTCAAAATGAGGAAACTGAGAGTCATAGAGCTAAAGTGATTTCCCAAGGTCAAAAGCGAGTCAGTGGCATGCCCATCTCCAAAGCCAATGCTATTTCTAATATACTATTCCTGAACATAGCAGATGGTTAATACACAGGTGTGGGTGGGTGTCCCGCTATAGACTTGAAACCCCAAGGCTGATTTTCATTCCAGTCTCTGGTCTGCAGAGCAAAGGAAATGCTGAGTGAGGCTGTGTTTTTCGTACTCATTCTAATCTAAAATGTTTGACAGGTATTAGATGCTATGGAGGATAAAAAGCCATGGCAGGCCCTTTGAAAAATGTGCTGTATTATCTACTTAGTTGGAGTCTCTCTGAACATAAGAATTGCATTTCATTGAATATGGTAGGGGAGAGAAAGCAAGTGCAGACTTTTTCTCTAAATTGTTCCTGGGCTTTAATATTCAGAGAAGATTGTTTGTTCTTGGGCTGGGCTAGGGAAGACGGATGGCCTTCACTGCTCCCTCTGGCTGCCTTGCTTCCTGGCTGAGGAGATTGCATGTCTGAAAATAGTGTCTGTCTGTCTTATTTTTTCCCCAAAGCATTAGGCTTTGTATAATATAAATACAGTAATCTTTCCCCAGCAACAGGGTTATGTTCCTGAGAGAGGGATTGAATTCAGAATCTACAAAGAGAGACATAGAACAGTGATGTGAAAGAGACCAACCCAAGGAAATTTGGGAGGGTTACAGGGTTCTCTCCCCTCTCTTGATTTTGAGGGAAGGTCTGATGGCCCAGTAAACTGTGAGCCTCATTAGGGCTGGGATTCTAGATGTAATACATGGATTTACTCACAACTCTATGCCCAGCACTTAGCATATGGGCCTGGCACATGGTTGGCATTGATAAGTGTTTATTCTACAGATGAAAGAATTTCCTGTCATCTTGGGAGATATACTAGATTATGAGCTCCTTGAAGGCAGAGACAGTGTCTTATTTGTTGAATGAAAAAGCCTTTTACCAGAAAAGCTAAGGCCAGCCCACTCCTCCATTAAATCTATCCCTGTTTACCACTTGCTCTCTTCCTGTTCTTTTGGACTCCACTTTGCTGTCCAGCGTCCTGAAACACCCTTTTCCTTTAGCGCTTTCCTAAGGGGCCAAACTTAACCCAGGGTATCCAGCACCTTTGCAAGAAATGAGAGTTTTCTCAACAAGGAGCTTTTCATCACTGGAGGAAAATTGAAATTGCCGGAGGTCCATCTTTGCTATGCAGAGCAGGCTTTCAGACTGGAGAAATGCATATTGGATAAGGAAGTAGCTTTTGTGAACACTGAAGTACACTCCCAACCTGATGGTTCTATTTGCATCTGAGAGCCTGATTTGTGTGTCTGTGCTGTGCCATGTCCTTCAAAGGGTGTTCAGGCTTGAGCTGGATGTGACTACAACCTGGAACCACTAGTAACAATCGTGTCACTGGTAACATTTCTAAAGCACTGGTCACATTTTGCTCTGTGCAAATGGGGAATTTACACAGGGATCTTGAATCAGCCTGGGGAAGGGGAAATGCATGGGTTAACTCTGTGCCTATTTTGTCTGTTTAATGTACATAATAATATTTAACTCTCAAAGAATTTTTTTAAAGAATAAAGTATGTGACTGTATTAGTCAGAGTTCTCCAGAGAAAAAGAACCAATAGGGTGAGCATATATGAAGAAACAGATTTGTCATAAGGAACTGGCTCGTGTAATTATGGAGGCTGGCAAGACCAAATCTGCAATGTGGGCTGGCTGGCTGGAGACACAGGAATGTCAGTGCTGCAGATGAAGTACAAAGGTTGTCAGCTAGAGAATTCTCTCCTACTGGAGGGTCGTTGGTCTTTTGTTCTATTCAGGACTTCAGCCAAGTGGATGGGGCCCACCCCTATTAGGAAGGGAAACCTGCTTTACTCAGAGTCCACCAATTTAGAGGTAAATTTCATCCAAAACGCACTCACAAAAACACCCAGAATATTTGACCAAATATCTGGGCACCCTGTGGCCCAGTCAAGTCGAAATATAAAATTACCTTAACTCTAGGAAACAGAGTTGTGGAAGGGGAGGTGGGTAGGGGGATGGAGTAACTGTATCATGGGCATCAAGGAGGGCACATGATGTGAAGAGCATTGGGTGTGATATGCAACTGATGAATTACTGAACTCTACATCTGAAACTATTGATATATTGAAACTGTATGTTGGCTAATTGAATTTTTAAAAAGTTGAAATATAAAACTAATCATCATGGAGAGCCAGGCATATAGTAGATGCTCAACAAATGAGTTATATTTTCTTGGCTTTTTAATGGTAATGATACAGTGCACATTGATTAAAAGCAACCAAAAGGCTTATCTATGTAATGAGAACATATTTTGGCAAATTATAGCTAACTTAAGCTCCAAATGCCATTTTTCTCAATTTGAATAAAATTTCAAGTGGAATGTATGCATACACATATGATTCTAGTGTTCCTGTTTTTGATGTGCAAACGATTAAGATTTTCATGCACCAGGAGGACTTCTAATACCTAGAACTGAAAGAAATCTGACTTTGTCTTGTGTCTAAAAAGCGCATTAGCCCGAGAGAGAAGTGTGGGTAGGGGGGATCAGAAGCAGGCACAAGTGCCTCCTTACCCTTTCAGAGAAGGGAAAGGCCTGGCAAGCAAGTATCCCCTGAGTACTTCATACAGAAATGTTCTACGGGATGTGGGGCTGGGGACACGTAGCTTCCAAGGGGAATGCAGTCTCCTGCTAGCGCAGCGGTCCCTAACATGGGCTTTGTAGTAAGAGTGACTCCTATTCTTCCTCAGTAAACAGGCAAGAGCAGCAACTGTCTCTGAGTCAGTGTGAGGACTGAATGAGAGGAAACATGTGAACAAACAACACGGGCATGGCAGATGTGGGCAATTGTGTGTGTGCACATGGGCACGAGCCGAAGCCCCAGCTTCCTCTAAGGTTCGGGAGGAGTTGCTGGCCTTAGTGAAACGGAGCAGCAGATGTCAGTAGTAGTTGCGGGGTTGGTTTTCTAGAGCTGGTAGAGCAAATTCAGTACAGGGAAGAATTCTGGAAAGATCCTTCCCTTTTTATCTCCTTATTGGGAAGAGGATGGCAGAAACCCAAGAATGTCTGCACTAGAAGAATACTCTCTTACTACCGTACCCACTGCTTTGAAAAGAAGGAAATGAATACTCTTTTCTTTTCCAAACACTTCCTGGGTGACAGAAACTGTGCTAGGCCCTTTCCATGGATTGTTATTTAACCCCCCACACCCCGGTGAGGTAGGTTCCTGCTTTGCAGAGGATCCTTCTTCTTTTGCATTTTTATATGAGGGGCCCATAGAGATTAGTGACTTGCTCTAAGTCATACACAACTAACAAGTGGTGGAACCTGGGTACGAACTCAGGCCGGTCCGACCACATGATCCACCTATAGGAAGGTTTGCCCGGATTCTCCTGCTGCCGAGTCAGACTCAGTTCCCCTGCTCTGCGCCCCCACAAGCCCCCAGGGCCCCTCGCAAGCACCACACTTGCTGTGTGCTACTGAAAGTTTCCATTCGTATCTCTGACTTACTCTACTGTGAAGCCCTTGAGGGTAGGGATGCTCTTCGGCTCACCAGCAACTCTCTGGAATTCTCTGTAAACGCACAATGAATAGACACATGGACCCAGGCAAATTATAAGCTGCAGCTGCTTCTTTCCCACCCAGGGGAGTCTGTGGTTGTGTTAGGGCTTCCGCCCTGGAGTTGCATGTGACTCTGATCCATGGTTCATACCTCTAGCCCCAAATGCACACGAGCTGTAATGATCCCTCGCCCAATGCCTGCTCGTTACTTGCCTGCATTTCACTCATTTAAACAGTTAGTCTCCATGCTGGTTGTTAGCCATTTGTGTTTAGTATGCTGGCTTGATCCAGCTTTGCTCTGAAAAACATTCCATATTGATTTTAAATTGTAGGGCTGGTGTTTGCCACATTTATCAACTCTGTCAGGTACAAAAATGCTTTCTTCCTGTCAGGGCAGATTAATAACTACCAAGCTTTCCAACAGGTGTAAAATGGACCCTACCTCACTGACAATGCATTGTCTTTTGGCTTTTGTTTTGACTTATCTTTTACTCTCAATAAATTATTTGTAATTAAATCTTCACATCCAACCACTGAATGATGGACATATGCATTCTTTGGCATTTTCTCTGCACAGAAATGGGTGCCCTCAGTTCAGGATCTGTAAAATACTACTTTAATGCTGTTTTTTTATTTTTTGTTTTTTGTTTTTCTCTTAGCGGGAGGGCAGAAGGGAAAGAACTGTTAGCTTCCATGAAATATCACAGGAGGAGGAGGTATGCTGGAAATTTGATATTTTAAATTTTATTTATAACCCCCCAACTTAGATTTCATGACTTTGGATAAAATAAACTCAGAAAGATGGCTCTCTACAGGAGAAGGGGTATATCCTAAGCTGGGACACTAGGTTACGTTTGGCAAGTAACTTCTTTTCCTCCATTCTCTTGAGAGGACTTGATATCCCTGAGACTCCCTGAAGAAGCTGTGGCCAACGGGTTTTGCGTTATTTAGTAGGGTGATTACCGATGGTCTGTCGGCCTGGAGGTCATCTAGAATGCCAAGTAATAAATCTTCAGAGCTTCCTCTTGCCTCTTTCTCATGATGAATAAAAGCAGTCTTTTTGACACTATTTCCAAGCTCTTTTTCTCACCCCTCTTTTCCCAATCAAACTAGGCAAAGGTGAATTCTACGTCTTAGCCTTTTGGCTTTGAACACTCATGGAGGCCTTCAACCTTGGGTTGTTGGATGGAAGAGAAAAGCATTCTGTAAGCCAACAGGGAGAAGCCATCATTTTCCTCTGGGTGTGTACACAGTGTGTTTGTTGCAAGTGCCCTGCGCCAGGCTGGAATGGAGGAGACGACGGCTGGAGCTGAGGGAGGAGGCGGGCTGCAGAGGCGGGCTTAGGCTAAGAGAAGCAGGTATGTGGTTAGCTGCCGTCGGAACGCGGGGCCCAAGCGCGCGGCCCTGTCAGGGCAGTGGTAACAGGCACAGGCTGTCTCCTCTCAGTTGTCTGAGGTGTCAACCCTACAGTCTTTTTTTTTTTTTTTTTTTTTAAGAAGAATGGTTAAGGGGCGCCTGGGTGGCTCAGTGGGTTAAGCTGCTGCCTTCGGCTCAGGTCATGATCTCAGGGTCCTGGGATCGAGCCCCGCATCGGTCTCTCTGCTCAGCAGGGAGCCTGCTTCCCCTTCCCCCTCTGCCTGCCTCTCTGCCTACTTGTGATCTCTCTCTGTCAAATAAATAAATAAAATCTTTAAAAAAAAAAAAGAATGGTTAAGTGTTGTAGACTTGTGTTTTTAAAGATTTTTTGTGTATTTCACAGAGAGAGAGAGATGGCACAAGTAGGCAGAGAGGCTGGCAGAGAGAGAGGAGGAAGCAGGCTCCCCACTGAGCAGAGAGACCGATGCAGGACTTGATCCCAGGACCCTGAGATTATGATCTAAGCTGAAGGCAGAGGCTTTAACCCACTGAGCCACTCAGGCACCCCAGCCCTACAGTCTTAAAAAGGCAGGTTGCCTGCTCTGAGGTCCTTTGCCTTTAGCAGTGCTGACCCCTGAGCTGACGTTCCCCCTGCTCCTACGCCTCAACCATCCGGCAGGGAGCCTGCAAAAGGCCTTGAGCTCAGTGTTGGGGCTTCTGTGGGGACAGGCCTGCCTTCACGCAAGTGCTGCTGTAGCTGTGAGTGGAGGTGGGAAAGGTCTCTTCACACTGTAAGTGCTAGCTGAGGCAATACTATCTCTCCACTTCTGACACTAGAACCCTACTCCTCAGACTTCCTCCACTTCAGAATCACGGTGAGGGAGAGAACACAGATCCTGGTGTCCCACACCCCCCCCCACACCCAACTAAATTCTGATTTAGCAGGTCTATGGAGGCGGAGTGGTTCTGTGTCTGGGAATCCATGTTCTTAACAGGCTGCTGCCCAGGTGGTTCCTGGACCGATGTCTGAAATGAGAAGGCCCAGAATTTTAGGAAAAGTTCTTGATGACCATCTGAGCAAAACTGCTAGTTTATAGAGGAGGTAACAGAGGTCCAGAGAGGAAGTCTTGTCTGAGGTCAGACAATGATGTAATACCAGGCTAGAACTAGGAGCAGGGTCTCAATATCACTTCCTTCATGCTTTGTCCTGAGGAGAAGGAGATAAGGTGAAGCTATGACTCTGTATTCTTCCATCTTTTTCTAAGTGGACACAGCCTGGTGCAGGCCTGCAGCGATTCCCAGAGGGATATGTTGGCATGCTGTAATGTGGGGGGGTCTAATACACCACAGGCCCCTGAGTATGAATGCCAGCAGCTCCCCTACCCTGAATCATTCTGACAACCCCAAATATCTGCGCACATTTCCAGATGTCCCTTGGTGGTAGCGGGGAGAGCGTGCTGCCTCCAGCTGAGAATGACTGGTGGGGCAAGGAGGTGTAGTTGATTATGCATCAAAGGAATTCTGGTTTTGAGTTTTAGTTTTGCCATGAATTTCCTGTGACCTGAGGGATCTCCCTGGCCCAACTGCTGAGGCTCTGTCCCCTTGTTTCTTCAACTACACGATGGCAGCGAGGGGTTAGGGAGCCAGAAAGATCTCTTGGGACCCTCACAGCTGACTTTGTGAATCTTAGGTGCTGGTAGGGTACACAGACCGGGCACAAACACTCAAGTTCTTCCTTCTGCATGGCTATAGTCATCACAGGCCACAAATAGTTCTTCCTCCTGCATGGCTGTAGTCAGCACAAGCCATGAATAGTGCTACCAGGAAATTAATCCATTCCCAAAGAAGACCAGTGACTCTTTGCCTTTAAGAGAAAATGACTTGGTTGTGTTCATCCTGTCTGCTCTGGGTTGACAATGACTGAGAGCCTCAGTGTCCAGAGGTGAGGTGGACCCCCATCACCGTTCAAGTGGATTGAGTTCAAGGTGATTAGTTCCTGTAATCCCTAGACAAACTGCAGAGGTGTTAGCTACTTCTGCTTCTTCATGAAATTGGAAAGGCTATGCTTGCTGTTTTGAGAAGCAGCCCTGGATCCCTGGTGCATTGTGGGAGCACTCTGTTTTATTTAGGGGGAGAGGAGAGAACACTCAGGGATACTGTGCATGTATGGTGAGGGGTGCTCCATAGCTCTCCCCTGGCTTTCAGTATGGGAACCTCTATCTCAGTCTGCAGCTGCCTTTTGCATTAGCAGAGGCCTCCAAGCCAGCACTCTTGGGTGAAACTATGGCTGACTGGTGTTCTTTCAAAAGAACATAGAGCTTTTTACCTCTCAGAATTGCAGTTTGGCTCCTTCGGGAGAAAGGCATCAGATTAATTTCTAGGATAGGAACATGATTAATGAAAATAATAAGCTGGTTTAATTATCTTTTCATCTACCAGTTACCGCCTTCTCCAAGAACTCTGCAGCAAAGCTGTTGACCAGAGTAGTTATTTACTCTCAGCTCACTTCATAGTAGTTCACACTAGCTATGTCACAGTGGCTTTATTTTTCATTCATTTTCCCAGGACAGCAGTGATGAAAGGGACAGACCACAAGTCTGATTTTCTTATTTTATAGCTGAGGAAACGGAAAGATCTATTGAAGGGAGGGGTCTTGCTTAAGGTCATACAGCTAGTTAACAGTAGAGATAAAACTAGAACAGAGGTCTTCTGACTCCCAGTCCAGTGTTCTTTCCATACTTGACTCCCTCATGAAGGTTGCCTTTGTACAAAATTCCCAATTTAAATTCTATTACAAAAATTTCTAGACAAAAACATGCCAGCAAAGCTCCCCTGCCCCACATATATGCAGAAACATACCAAATATTGTGCTATGGCCAAACAATTTCAGCTAACAAAATCCCAAACGTATGTCCCTAAGGAAACCACCAAGAAGAAATTCCAGACAGAAGCACTTTTCTCTGGTAATGTGCTCGTTTTTCATCTTGCTACCTTACCTAATGTCTGGGGATGTGGCTCTATTCTGCCTGAACCTAATTGCCATAATGGTTCTAAAAAGGAACCTTTAAGAGAGTGACAATCTCAACATTTCAAGGAGGCACAAATGAGGTAGAGCTTTGTAGATGAAAGGCAAACCCTCTACCCACGTCTGTGAGCAGAACTACCAAACTGATATTAGGTGAAATATCCCCAAGTAGATTTTCTCTTTTATCCCTTTAGAAACCTCAGGACATTATTCAAACATTGGAATTCCTGAAGACAGAGACAGACACTACTTACTGCACACATACTTGGCCTCACTGTCTGTGTGTCAGACTGCAGACCACTCTCAGGTTCGACTTCCTCTTCAAAAAGACCTAGATTCTTTCCCAAGATAGGACACAGACATCCTGGGACAGAAACAGAGCTAGAAACAGAAAGATCAGTACCACAGCTCCTTTGGCCAGCTCCATGCCTTACCAGGCTCTCAACCCTGATTCAGCAGTCTCTGCACTTGGCTCAGACTCCTCAGTCCCCTCTTAGTGACTGATGTCAACATCCCCATAGCTGCCTGAGTCAGAAGGCTGATGGTCGTTCTTGATTCTGCCCTCTGCCCTTACCTCCAGCCCATCACAAAATGTGGTGTCGTCTCTCTCCTTAATATCTCTGACTCTTCCACTTCCCTCTTTCTCTGTGGACCAGCATCTGGTCTACAACAACTTCTTGTACCATGTCACGTACTCTACTGGGGGAAATGGCAGTCAGTGAAGCAGACTAGAACATTGTTCTCAACGAGTTCAGGCATGTATTCTAACTGGTCATTTATTCATTTGCCTCCTTCAATGGGCCATGAGCTCGTGGAGAGCATCAACCAAGTCTAACCTGCCACTGTATATAGACTCTGGCATGGTCCTTGGTGCATATTAGGCATTAAGCATATAAATGTCCATGGGTGAATATTCAACTTTTACCACTGTGTAGTAGCCATAGCACAGCTCTTCCCAAGCTTTCCTCTTGCCCATTCCTGACCTGTTTCTCCTAGTCATTCCAGCACTTTGGGACATTTTTGTGCTCCATTTCCTTCATGTCCTATGCTCTGAGCTGGAGTTCCAGGCTGTGACTCTTTCTCTGGAAAGACTTCTCCAGCTGCTCTCCTCTCTCCAGGCAAATTGTTACCAATCTTCTCGCCAGTATCCCAGGCTACAGGTATGGTCAGTTGGGCTCAAGGCCTCTGGTCAAGTTTCAGGGTTGACCAGACGAGGTCTGAAAACAGACAAGGTCTAAAAGCTTGGCAACTCTTGCCCAAACTGGAAACTCCAGCCTCCAATAATCTCTCAGCAAAAAAACATCTTCCACTTGCACAAACTGTATGTTCCCTACCACCACGAAGACCGTTTCCAGGGCAAGTAAGTATTAAGTTAAGACTTGGTCAAAATCTGTACTATTGAAAAGAATTGCCTAAAGTAGTATTTGAGCAATGACCATATCATGGTGCTTCTACTTTTCTGATTCAAGGGAGAGAGGGGAGGGATGATGTCTACTTCGTGGGCTCCAAGGGGTGAAGTAGCCAAGGCTGTCTTTGTCTATCACTGTACTCCCAGTGCCTAGTGCATAGTGGCATGCTTCTTAAACATGTTTTAGAAACATCTTTAAAATGTTTCTTGAACAAAGGATGAGAATCATGGTAGGCCCTATGGGTTTATGTATCATGGCAACTGACTTCTTCATTCATAGGAAGTGGGTGGGAAAAAGTCATAGAGTACAACAAATTAAATCTCTTCATTTTACAAGTGAGAAGACACAGATCAAAAATGACTGAGTAACTTAGTAAAAATCACACAGCAAGTTAGTGGCAAAGCCTGGACTCAAATCAGTGTTCAGTCTCACTGTTCTTTCCCCAGCAATGAATCTCCCACCTCAGGCTTAAATCCAAATAAGAGTTTGCTATAAAGATTTATGAAGTCAGGTTCTTGGTCCGTGTTAAGATTGTGAAGGTTATGATGCACTTTTAAAAAGATTTATTTATTTATTTGAGAGAAAGAGTGTGTAAGCTCGTCGTGGGGACAGACATGGGGAGAGAATCCCAAGCAGATTCCCTGCTGAGCACAGAACTCAACTCAGGGCTGGATCTCAGGACCCCTAAGATCATGGCCTGAGCTGAAATCAAGAGTCCGTTTCTCAACTGACTGAGCCACCCTGGCGTCCCTCTTTTGATGCATCTTTTTTGAAAAACACTGACATTAAACTTATCAGAGAGCTGCTCCCCTTCATTGCCCTCCACATTCCCCTATACAGCTAATATTTTTTCTTTTCAAAATAAAATCAACTTTTAAAGGGCTCTGTATTTTTAACACATAGAAATGAAGTCTATCAAAGCCAGATGCACTAGGTTAACTACAGACAAATAAGTCACTTGCTCTAGTGTCAGCAAATTTTTTCTGATTGGTGCTGGTTTAATAGATCTGCAGAAAAATAAGCAAGGAAATTCAATAATGAGCCCCTACTCTTTGCAATAAACTTGCCGAGAAACAGCCAAAAGTGAAAGGAATCAATTTATATGTAAGTGGCATGATAACTGCCTGTCTGCCAGGAAGACTGAGGCCACTCCAGATTCACATGAAGCCCTTTGTCCTCTCCTGTCCTGGTCTCTATGTCACAAGCATTCAGGGTTCTATTTCAGGTGTAACATTTCCATCTATGCAGAAGAACCTCCCTCTCACCGTCCTGGCTTCCTTGGAGAACTAGATCTGTGATGATGGGGCTTTAAAAAAATCTTTCACATCCTTATTTTGGTCTTTTTAGTTTATTCCCCTGACAGTCCTACAGAGTAGGTAGGGAAGGACTTGTCATGCCGAAGAGATGAAATGATTGTGAGGGGTCACTGGGTTTGTCAGGGGGCAGAGACAGGGACAGAAACCGGAACTTCGGACACACAGTCTAGTCCTCCTCTATGAATGCCATTTCACTACGATGTGAGGTAATTTTTTTCCTTGTTCTTTTTCACAAAATTTATGAGCTGATATATTCCATGGGAAGCCATTAAAGGGTCACGGGTCAGCATCACTTTAGTTCAGTGTTGGCAGTGCGGTGCCCTAAATGGAATAATGAGGTAGATTTATTCATTTTTCTCTTCTGGTTCATGATAGTGATGCCAAAAAATGTGGGCCCTAAGATGACACTTCTCCGGAAAGGTCTGGATAGTAAAAGTTTGGAAACAGGAACATGTTTCCATAGGCAGCAAAATTCTAGTCATTTTATGCTACATACTAGGGGTTGGCAAACTATGGCCTACAAGCCAAGTCTGGCCACTAGCTATTTTTTTTTTTAAGTGAAGTTTAATTGGCACTCAGCCATAGCCATTCATTTCTGGATGTTTTAAGGGCCACTTTCACACAACAGCACAACTAAGTTGGCTGTTGAAGCCTAAATTATTCACCCTCTGGCCCTTTACAAAAATGCTTGATATCAAACAATAACCCTACTCATGAGGAAAGGTTCCTTTTGTTAGGATCAGGAAGTTCTGTCCAGGACAGAAATTGCTGGGAGCTTGGAAGAGACCGCACATTGCTGAAAATACCTGAGCATATTTGGGGTAATGTGTATAGGGGCCATTTTTTCTTGCCATTCTTTATGAAATCAGTCTTGAGCCCTCATTTTACTGTGGAAAGATCTATTCTAGGGACTTCCAACTATGTAACAATCCTTGGCAAGATTCTCTTTGTTACCAGTGATATAATGTCAACCCAGTGCCAGAGGGTTAAAGGACAATGAAATCAATAGCCTTCACCAGACACTGCAGAGATTCAGGATGTGTCTTCCCCTTGAGTGCCCTGTTTTCAACTTGTTCTTTCAATCGGGGCCACCAAGAGATGATGCATGAGGGATCTAGCTTCCTGGGATCTTCTGAAGTTCATGCACGTACAAAGATCTGTCTCAAAGAGGCCACAGTCTGTGAAGTCTCTGCAGACTTTTTTTGTCAGGGTCCTTAAGTGGAAGTTCCCATGCATGAAGATCCATTTAATGGGCCTGGACATCCGAGTTAACAAGGAGAATCAGGAAGCTCGCTTTCCCATTCTAGGGATTCACTGATTCCTTTCCAAAAGCCTTCACAGGGTCTTACCAAAGGGAAGCTCCATGTACATCTTCAGAATGCTAGATTGGGTTGTGGCTGAAGGCAGGAAAGGCTAGGATGAAGTATCAGCCAGGATACGCACCAGGAGCTGGAAGGTTCTTTGCTCTATCGCGGCCCTCTCATTGCCTACTCCTACTGTATTCATTTGCTAGGGCTGCTGTAACAAAACACCACAAACTGGGTGGCTTAACCTATGGAAATTTATTCACATATGGACCAGGTTGGTACCTTCTGAGGCCTGTGAGGGACAGCTCTAGTCCATGCTTCTCTCCTAGCTTGAGGCAGTTTGTAGCAATCACTCCAATCTGCCTTCATCATTCCATGACATTCCCCCCGTTTGTCTATGTCCAAATGTCCCACTTTTGTAATGATACCAGTCATACTGGATTTCGGTCCACCTTTCTGTAGTTTGACCTCATCATAACAATTATAGCTGCAGGGACTCTATTTATACATAAGGTCACATTCTGAAGTATGGGGGCTAGGACTTCAACAAATGAATGGGTGGCACAATTCACCCCCAGACACCTACCCACCAACCCTCATCCACCCTTCCTCCATTCTACCTCTTCAGGGTTCTACTTCTCTGCCTCCAATTCTGGGCATACCCCAGTACCCCCAGAGCTTGTCAGAAGACAATAGCCAGAGAGCATGATGTATATCGTCATCCCTCATTGGAACTCAGTTACTTTTTAGATATGGGAACCTAGACAAGTTACTTAATGTCTTAAAGCCGCAGTTGCTGTACTGGGAGGCTGGGAAGAATAGCATTCTTAGCTTCACGGGATGTTTGGTGTGAGCACCATTATACAGCCTGACCCATAATAGCAAGGCTCAATAAACAGTAACTATTATAATTATCTGCAGCAGCTTTGGCACTGGGGACAGGGTTGGCCTCAGAATAAAAGGAGAAAGCTGAAGACAGCATATCTAGCAAGGGTTCATTCCTTTGTCCAAAAGAATATGCATTGAGCTAGGTACTCCTCTAGAGCCTGAGGATTCAGCAGTGTAGACAACGAAGTTCTGCTTTCAACAAGCTCACAATCCAATGGGAGAGGTGGACAAGATAGAAAACAAGGAAATCCATATGATCAAATCAGATCACGATAAAGGTTATGAATAAAAAGAACATAGGGAGGGGGGCTAAGTAGTGAAAGTGGCTGGCTAGGAAACAGTCCTGAGAGGGAACAGGAGATTGCTGAGAAGCACAGGGAACTGACTAGGTGACATTTGTCCTCATCAATTGGCTTAGATGTGAATATTGATTCCAATTCACCTCTTCTCTGTCTGCTGAACTCTTAAGTCTCTTCAAATCAGTACCTTACCACTGAGTGCTCAATTATGTCCTCCCCTGCATTCCTGATGATTACTTGTCCCATGCCAGTCCCTTCTACTGGGCTCCTTGGAGGCAGGGTTCCCGTCTCACACTTCTTTTGTAATGGTCTCACTCTTAGTACAGTACTGAAACAGGTAGTAGTTTCTCCATAATACTGGTGCATTAAATGATTTACAGAGAAAAACAAAGTTCTATTTTTATTGGAGATGGTGACTACAGCAGAACTCCTAAATTTATTAGGCTTATCTTGAGAGCAAAAAGTAATCTCTGCCTACTGGGATAACCAACTGATCAAACAGCATCATCTGCATACTGTTTCAGAAGACCCAGATTCCCCATAGTACAGTTGGTAAGACCAAATGGCCTGAAAAACAGTATAGTAAAGTGGTCGAGGGTTAGTTCTGGGATCAAGCTCTGCAACTTCAGAGATGTGTGACCTTGAATAAGTAACTTTCCTTGTCCAAGTCTTGGCATCCTCATCTATAAAATTACGACTAAAAGTAGCACGCAGCTGGGCGCCTGGGTGGCTCAGTGGGTTAAGCCGCTGCCTTCGGCTCAGGTCATGATCTCAGGGTCCTGGGATCGAGTCCCGCATCGGGCTCTCTGCTCAGCAGGGAGCCCGCTTCCCTCTCTCTCTCTCTGCCTGCCTCTCCATCTACTTGTGATTTCTCTCTGTCAAATAAATAAATAAAAAAAAATTTTTAAAAAAAAAAAAAAAAAAAAAGTAGCACGCAGCTAATAGGATTTTATGACAATCAAATCAACTAATATAAAGCATGTGGTATGGTGCCTGGCATATGATAAGGACAAATAAATGTTAACATGAGTTATCTAAAGTGCTTAACATGCAGCTGGTTGAATGATTTAATCATTGGCCCTTGGAACTACACAGGTTGGATGTCAGGAGGTAGTTCAGCCAACTGGGCAAGGTAGTATACCTCTTGGGCTTTCTGGAAATGTGGTGTCACTATTTGGGTGGCAGGCTGTAGTTGTGGCTGAGACTGTGGCAGTAACTGGGGTGTGGGACAGGGACTGAATGTCTTCAACTTGATTTCCTCTGTGACAGGTTTTGCCAACACGGACAGTCCCTAATCATGCTGAAAGACCGATGAACCTGCTGAGAGCCTCACTGTAAGTTGGTGGCCTCCATGCATTTCAATGATTGAGACAGAACTTGTTTCTGATTAAGCTGGGGGAAAGAGAAGAGGCACAGTAATTTATTTTTTAGGTTCCCATAGGGCTTATCCAAACGTATAAGGTAGGGCATAAGTAAACCTGTTAATGTTTCTTACAAGCAAAGGAAGGGCAGCCCATGTGAGAATTAGCACAAGGTTATTGGGCCAGTTTTATTTCTCTCTGCCCTCTGCTTCTTACAGTGAGGAGAGGGAACCAAAGCTCACAATATAGGATAAAAGGGCCTGAAGCAAAAGAACATTCCCAGATACTGCTTCTCTTTGTGTGGTCCCTCAAAAGGCACTGCTGCCTTCTGCCATGCTGGCCTCTGGACTACATCCTGCATCCAGATGGCTGGCAATCTAAGGGGCCTCTCCAGGAAACCATGGCAGCCAGTCAACAGCATTTGTTTAAAGATAACTTGCTAATTTTATTTTAATCTTACTTTTTCCCCTGGAAAACCCATTTTAGTAGTCTTATACATATTTTTGAAACAATTCCAAACTTACACAAAACATTCAAATATGGTCAATAAAGTCCACAGAGCTTTTTTTCCCCTGAATCATTTGAGAGCAAGTTGCTATCCTAAAGCCCCATTGAACTACTATACTTCAGTATTTCTGGTAAGTAAGGGCATTCTCCTACATAACTGTATTGTGATCAGGGGATTAATGTTGACACACGACTATAATCTAATCCTCAGATCCCACCCCAGCTTCACCAATCATGTCCCAATCATGTCCTTCATAGTAAAAGGATCCGGTTCAGTCCTTTCTAGTAAAAGGATCCGGCTCAGAACTATGTGTTATATTTAGTTGATATGTCTTTCTAGTCTCCTTCCTATACAGTCCCTCAGCCTCTCTTTGACTTTCTAGATCTTGACGCTTGAGTATTTCCAGCTAGCTACTTTACAGAATGCCCTTCCATCTGAGTCTGTCTGATGTTTCTTCATTATTAGATTCAGGTTGTGCACCTATGGTAGCAATACCACGTGAGTGATGCTGTGTTCTTCTCATTGAGTCCTATCAGGGAGTTCCAGAGGAAACAGATTTTAGGGTTAACTGTCACAGTGAGCTCCTGAATCAGTTTCATCACGAGTTGGGACAAACACCCAGCTGTACTTGACACTGGGCTCAGGATGCATAAAGTGACCTTGACAGGTACTTGCGGTGCCTCCACACTAAAATCTACTCAAGTGAGGTCTTTGCTCATCTTTATAACTTTACTTCCTATGATACGTATGGCCTTATAGGTATATACCACACCAACTTGCCTTTCCTCCACATGCCCAGGAATACTTCCCCATCTCTGTGCCTTTGCCCATATGGTCCCTTTTGCACTTCATCTCCACTCCATTCCTGCCCATGTCTCATGTCAAAAGCTGAGTTGTCTCTCAGAGGCCACTTCAAATGCTGCACTCCACGTGAAGTTTTTCTCAACCCCCTCCCATCCCAAACTAAGAATTTTACCTTTCCTCTAGCATATTTTGCCTTTAAAATTTTTTTTAATAATCGTATTATCCCTTATACTAAAATTAGATAAGAGCAAGATTTCTGTAGGCGGTAGCTTTGTGTTACCGAGCTCTGCTTTATCCTTAATCCTGCCTCACCCCCCACCCATGCACTGCCCATTTAATGTAATGTGGTGTGTGTAGTAACAATAGCTAACATTTTTGACTGCTAACTACATACAGGCACTGTTCTAAGTTGTCTGCGTGGATTATTTCATTTAATGATTATAACAGCTCCATAAATTAGGGGGCTATCGTCATTTCCATTTTATAGAAAGTAACTCAACAATAACAGGTAATAAATAAATATCCATTGATGGCAAGAATCATTGCATGAACTCAAAAAATATTTAACAAAAAATGATTACACCATGATATCCTCAGGGTCCTCTAGTCCCTGATCTTGAAGATACTGTTTCTAATTAGAAGATAAGATTCACTATTGGGCAGGAAAACTATAAGCCACTGAAAGATGACAGTCAGAGGCCAAGGAATTTCATTTGGAAGTAGAGGGGAAAAGCAGGTGATGAGTAGAAACCAAAGCACCAAAGATAGGCAAGATTACAACAAATGGAGGCAAGCACCTCAGATCCACAGACAAATCCCAAGCCCAGGAGACCAGCTCAGCAAAGAGCCCTGTGTCAGCATGGAGGACAGGACTGGACCTTGGGGCCCAGTGGCTCCCCACAACTGCTTCATGAGTAGCACCTCTGAGGACCACTTGGAACACAGAAGCCACAGTAGTCTCTTACCCAGAGTTAACTCTCTATACCTCCGATCAGTGGTATCTGTGTTCAGGCCTGGATGAATTAGCTTTCTCAAAAAGGCCAGACAGCCTGGATGAGGGATGCCAAAGATGTGGGAATTCTAGAAGTATCCTCTGGCAAGCAACCCTACCTGTGTAAGCCCCAATTTTCTCCTCTATAAAATAGGATTAATACCCACACCACGCACCTATCTTATGGTGACAGTAGAGTACATATAATTATTAACTTAGGTTAGACCATTGTCAGTATTTGTTCATATCTCACATACTGGCAGCAATTTCTGATGGTTCAAACAGGATGCGAACTGTAAGGTCTTCTTTATCAATGTACTCCTGGCACCAAGAACAGTGTCTGGTACAGGAGAAGCATGAAAAAATATTTTAACAGATTTATCAAGGTATAATCGATATACAATAAACTGCCCATAGTTCAATTCTACAATCTGACAAGTTTTGATATGTATATACCTGCAAACTATCTTCACAACCAAGACACAGTGAAGCAATCTACTGCTTCCAAAAATTTCCTCCTCAAGAGATACTGGTTGGAGAAATAAGAAACATGTCTTACTGCTCTAGAGACTACAAAACACCAATACCAAGGGATTATTGCTAAAGCCCAATTAGGAGACTTAATCCTCACCCCATACCCAGGATGTAGGACCATGTGAAGGAGAGCAGGCAAAGGAACCTTGAACCATGGTGGGTTTGGGGGTTACAAAGACAATGATGCTCCTGATGGCAGAATCCACTGCCTGTCTGGGGGAAATAATACACTAATAGAGCTCCAGGTCACGTTCCCAGCTTTGGTACCAACTGACTTATAACGTTGGGTAGTTTTGTTCGCCAAATTCTTTTTTTTAAGCCTTATTGATCAGAAAAACATTTTAGAGCTGATTGGGTGGCTTTAAATCTCATTCTTTCATGCAATTTTCTTTTTACATTGTCCTTAGCAATAAATTTGGACAGAGATGGATGGTAAGGAGTGCTAAAATAAAACTGAACTGTAACTTGGAGTGATTTCACAGCCAAGATGGGGTGCTTTACTCATATTTATGACAGTATGCAGTACTGGAAACTTCCACAGGGCAGTAGGGGCTGCCTAATTAGCTGGGGAATTGGAGATGATCCAGGCCTCATCTAAGTGGGGCAAACCTAATAGCTCACCTCTCTCTCAAGTGACTTAGAGAATGGAGGCAGTCCCAATTTCACCCTGAACTTTTGCTTTGCTTTGCCTAGGACAACTGAGTCTAAAGGCGTAAGACTACCCAGCCACTCACATTTGCATTTCACCATGACCCTGTCCAGGTCAACCTGGCTTTCTATGTGGAAGTCAAAATACTGTGCGCCATGAGAAGTTCAGGAATGTATGTCTCTATAGTAAGAGCAAAAGAACAACATGGACTATTTCAAACTGTGAGAAACTGAGGCTCCCTAGTGAGAGGGCCCAGCAGATACCTACTTTTTTGTATTTTCTTACAGTGACTGGATATTTTATGGCATGTTGGAGACAGATAGGATCTTTGAGATTATTACACTCAATTGTCTTTCAACTGTCTTTCAATAGCAGAATCTAGACTATAAAGAAAAAATTACATAGAAATTCAATATATATATGAGTACAGGCATTGCTATATATATATGTATATATCCGTATATACATATATATATACACATATATATTCACAGTTCTATTAAATGTAAGTCATTCTAAATCCATAGATTACTAAATTCATAGAATCTAAATGATAGTGACAGTCTCCTAGAAAGCCAACATGTCTAGACAGTAAGCAACTTAACAGAGGCGCTGCTTATAAAGTGACAGAAAGCATTCTGTACCACCTCTACATAGTATCAAAACCATTAATCAAGGCATTAATATTGAGTGTCCTCCAAAATGGCAGAGCTTTGCATATGTGATCTGACTGCACTGGTCTTTGAACACGACTTTGAATGCCTTTTTAAACTAAATAGTCCTTGCCTATTAGCATTTGGTGAATTCAGGCAAACAAGACTCAGAGGAACCCCCAAAGCACTCTATTTCAGTATGTTTTATCACAGTAGAAGTACATTTAAAATAGCCCAAGGGGTTGCCTCGATGGTGCAGTTGGTTAAGTGTCTGACTCTTGGTTTCGGCTCAGGTTATGACCTCAGGGTCATGGGATCAAGCCCTGCATCAGGCTCCGTGCTAGTTGTCAACCCTGCTTGGGATCCTCTCCCTCTCCCTCTGCCCCTCCCCCACTGCTCTGTCTCTCAAATAAAGAAAAAAAATCTTAAAAAAAATAAGGTGACCCAAAAAGTTCTTCTAGAGTCCCTCTGTAACTTCAGCCATTTTTTCAAAAGAGAGTAATTAATATGTCACCATTACTCAACATATTGAAGTGTTCATTCCCACCCTCCCCACACCAAAATGGAATGCTATTTAGAATAAAGTAAGATTCTAATTTCCATACTCTGGCTGAGATTTGTAGTGTGGAGCTAGGCAGCTTGAAGGGAGGCTTTGGCATTCCTCCTAGCCAGGCCTCCCTGCTACTACACGATAAAGCCATTTTGTCCATAAATGGAGACACTTTGCATATTGGTTAGAAACTCCTCAGGCATGCCAGTAAATTGCACCAGCCCTGCCAATAAGCACAGATAATCTATGCCGTCACTTTCCTGTGAGCCCAGGGCCAAATGTTTTCCATGTCTATACAAAATGTATGTGTCTCTGATGGATGATGACATTCCTTTTTCATTTACAAACACAGAAATCCATGAAATCCAGTGGAATTACAGATAGAATTCAGATGACAGATCTAATTTTATATGCAAATAATTGTTTTGGGGGGTGAGGATTCATACATTGGAAGGTATTTGTTATATTGCTGGAACAATGGATCCCAGATTTCTGTGCCTGTGATTTACCATGCTGAGTTAAAATACGATGTGGAAGAGAGCACCTGGATGGCTCAGTTGGTTGGGCCTGTAACTCTTGATCTCAGGGTCATGAGTTCCAGCCTCACAATTGGGCTTGGAGCCTACTTAGGAAAAGAAGGAAGGGAGGGAGAGAGAGGGAGAATGAGAGATGAAGGTCATTATGACTTTCTTGATACCAGTTGTCATGTAGGTTGTCATAACAAACTTCCGATTCTCACCTCTAATTAGACAATTATCAATTGACAAGGAAATTGCTTCTTGGAATTATGAAGGCTCAGAATCAGGTGTGACTTTTCATAATTGAAAAATGGGTAAAAATGAATTGTTAAAATGAAACATCACTTGGAAATTTCATAAAACATAGAATATTAGAATTGAGAGGGCCTTTCAAGGTAAAAACCAGTCTAGAGGTTTCCAAGCTGATTATCATAGGGTTCCTGTATGCCTTCTAAGCCAGTAACAGGATATATGGAACTATTTGCGATTATAAACCCTAGCTTCTCAAAAATAAAGTTACACAGGCTAACTAGAGTATCAAGTGTCTTTGCTTTGGGCTGGAGTTTTATGAGCTTAGTATGGTTTAACTGGTCACCTCACACTCATCAGAAGCTCTTATTGACAGATCCTTATGTAGTTAATCACTTAAATTTAAGAAAATCAATTACTACTTACTAAAAAGCAGTTTGTATAGTGGGTTTAGTATTTCAAATCATGGAGTCCATGGTATTATCAAGGGTGTGAATAGGGATTTCTTTTTTATCTTTGGTTGTAAGAAGGTTGTAACTCACTGAACTTATCAAAAGCCCTTGTTTTAAAAACAACCAAACTGAGGCACAAAACACTACTGTCCCTTATTGGTTATCCTGGATCATTTATAAGTGCCAGGGTAATAGCTTTAATAATGCCTGTCTCAGCACCTCCCCTAATACATTCCTTTTCTGTCCGTCAGCCCTTGATTTAATCACTCACTCTACTGAAGAAAGAAGTTTCAAATTTATGAGTAATGTAAGTTTTTAGTTGTTATTCTTAAATTCCCCAGTCCAATTTATTCACTATTCTTTGGCTGTTATCTGCATAGTTGAGTGGGTCCACCATTTTAACTGAATTGACTAATCAATTCAGTTAAAATATCACAAGGTATTTCATTCATTCCAATGGAGTCACACTAGATGCAGTGAAGTATAAATAGATAGAAACCCCCTCTGCCTAGTAAAATCTCAGCAACTCCTAGGCTGAAAATAGTAGGTCAGGAATATGGTATTTTATCAGTAACCCAGCAGAAATGAGGAACACCCAGCTCCTTAAAAACCTTCCTCATTTCTAGCAGGCACCATCTCTTCTTTGTCCTTCTAGCTTAGGCCACGTTTCCCAGGAAATAGACTTTGAGATGAAAATCTGTGTGCAGGTGTTTTCTTGGGCAGTGCTGTCTGAACAGGACTGTAAAGGAGTGGAGGAAGCAGGATTTAGTGGAGGGAGGTTCTGCTGAGATGCAGTTGCAACAGAGGCCCCAGCTCATCTAGAGTTCTAGAGAGGACCATTTGATTTGTTCTCAATAAACATAAGGGGTCCTAGCTTTCTAGACCCATGTTGCCAGGTTCTGGATATGGGCTGTCCCTGGGGAGTATGAGTAGCCTTGGATGAGGAAACTCCCTTTGGATGGCAGTGATTCTCAGAGAGAAACTCAGCTTGAAGCTTTCAGTAGCTAACCCTCTAGTTAAGATTATGAGAGCCTCATTCCTGATGTGGGAATCTGAGAATACACCAAACACGTATTACCCCTTCTTGCCCTTAACTCTCCTTGTGTACACCTCCCCTCTCTGTAGATAATGTTCCCTCTGCATTATTCCCCTAGAAAGAGGAACCTAGAGTAGACTTTGACTTCTTTCCTTTCCCCACAAATCTTCCTTAGAGCTGGTATAGCATTTTTGAGAGCTGGCCAGCTAGGGTTAATGTGAAGTTTATAGCTGATGGACAGAGAAAAACAAATAGTCCCTGTGTGTGTTTGAAGTTCTTTTCATTATTTAAGGAGCTTTCTTTTGCTATTCTGTTATATAAAGATTAGAAGACAAAGTGGAGTCAACAAAAGAAATGAATCATTTGAATAGCATGATTGCCATTCTGCAATGATCTGAAAAATCCAATATCACCATTTAAGTCAGATTCACTTTTGTCTAGAGAAAGAGAATTGACCTTTTCCAGTGTACCTAAGTAGAAGGTCAGACAGACTAAGAAAATGCTTCAAGCTTCTTTAAGTTTCTTTTTATTCTTTTAGCCTTCTTTTGTCCCCATCTATTCTGCATCTTTTAACTTTTTCTGCACTAAAAATCTGTTTATCAGACCATGTCTGTATGAAGCCAAAGTAAGTATCTGAAAACAAAACTTCTATTAGTTTAGTTAGTTGAAATCGTATATATTCTCTTTACCCTTGCAAGTACTGGCTGGATTTAAATAGCCATGTGTGTAGGGGCACAGCCATTAAAGTTATGGGGGAAATTTTGACATACCACACTTTGGAAGTGTCTTTCCATAATGTATGGCCTCTCAAGCTACAGATTATAGCTTACTAAGCAAGCAGCAAACTTAAATTGTAATATTCTCTATCTTGCTTTCTGTGTTTTAGTACATGGCATCAAATATCATTGGTCCAAGCAGTCATGCTTCATGATAAGTCAGGAATTGTTCACTAAAACTTCATTGCCTCTCAAAAATCCAAATAGTATGCTAACCATTTGGGGGGAAAAATGAAGGCAAAAGAGCTGTCATTCTAAGGTTAATTTCATCTTAATTTGGTTTGTAGTAAGAGGCCTACCAGGGGAAAAAGTATACAGTTTAGAATTTCACATCTCTAGGTTCTAATCCCAGTGGAAGATAACTAGCAGTTACATATTTGGCTTTAACTAAAGTATTTTGTGAATCCTAACCTTATGCCGTTGAGCCAGTTTCTCTATTATGGACAACTAGCTGTTGTTGGAGGGGAAGAAGAAATTGTTAGAGCAGACTCTTCTTTCCTCTTGTGAAATAAATCGATAATGTAATTTTCAAAACATCAAATACTTTTGCAAAGAAATGATCTGGTGATGCGCCCAAAAATCTCTGGCTGTGGCAATGTTGACACATTTCTAGGATTTGACTACATCAAAGAGTTGTCTTAATACCTGTCAACACATCATGTTTCTGCATCTCAGTTTTCATATATTGCAAGAAAACTATCAACATTTGCTTCGTTACATAGTACATTTGAAGGAGGAATGAGAAGAAAAAGTAAAACTGTGTTGGAGGTCATATTTCCTTCTTTGGTTTTAGCTGACACACCCATTCTCACATTCCTTGGAACTCCTCCTACTTTTAAGCTCCAGGACAATGTAGGTTAATTTCTCTCTGGTTACCTTCTTGATCTCATTTGATAGTTTCTCTTTTTTACTCTCTGGTAAACCATGAGCATCTTCGAAGAGTCAATCATCAGCTCCTGTTTTTCTCTAGCCACACTCACTCCTTTGGGAGAGGTGAGACCATAGCCCCAAATCCAGCTGACCTCACCCTCCCTACAATCCAGTCCTTATCTTCATCTCCAGGTCTTCAGTCTTTTTTGAGCACTGAAGTCCCATGACATTTTCTTTTTTTTTTTTTTAATTAAAATAGATTTATTTATTTATTTATTTATTTGCTCATCTATTTGAGATAGAACAAGAGAGAGAGAGAAAACAGAAGGAGCAGAAGGTGAGGGACAAAGAGAGAAGCAGACTCCCCGCTGAGTGAAAACCCCAATGCGGGGCTCCTCCCAGGACCCTGAGATCATGACCTAAACAGAAACCAAGAGTTGGCTGCTTAACCAACTGAGCCACTCAGGTGCACCCACATTTTTTTCTTGTAAATGTCCATGGTACTTACTGTCTGTATTTCTCTGTTATTTAAAAATTTTCTTATCTGCAAAATGGGGATAACTATAGCACCTATTGCATAGAGTTAGGTGCTTAATAAATGTTTGCTGTAATAACTATTAAAAGTTCTAGCTCCCAGAGTGCCCACTGCAGAGTTCCACATATGGCAAATACTCACAGAAAGTGTCCTTGAAACATACCTATGCACATTACGATACGAAGGTCCTAACTATCTTCTTCAGAATATTAACCAGTCCTCAGATCCTTATCACTCTTACACCACATGTTATGCTCTATCTGAACGTCACTTCTTTCAGTCCCTTCATCTAGCAAGCCTTTTTTCCATGGTTTCTCACTGTCCTAATCTGCTTTGCATATGCCATTCCCCCCACTGAGTATATACTACTGTCCCTCACTTCTCACCTTCCTCAGGCCTTAAATTAGACATCATTTCCTCTAAGAAGTCTCATTATTCCCCAAGTCTAGGTTGGATCCCCTTTCTAGGCACACCCATAGGATCCAACACTGTACAGTGGATTACAATAGCCTCTTTATCTGTTTCTGTTTCCCACTAGGTGATAAGTTCTCTGGGTTCAGAGACATTTTCAGTCTTACTTAGTATTAAAATCCCATTGTCTTCCCCAGGATCTGACACACATCAATTGCTTAAAAATAAAAACAAAAACAAAAACAAAAACGAGCAAATGTTGTTTCTGTAATATCTTGACAACACAAACATACATACACAGTTGCCTCTTGTGAATTGCCCTTTAAATTCATTTAAATCTTATTATGCAATGGGAAACTCTGACATAGAAGCATATACTATATGCTTCTCCAGGTAGAACATTTACTCACCCAAAGTAGATATAGAAATAAAATCTCTAGGGTCTTCACAGACTACTATGGCCCGGAATAGCTGTAGCCATTACCAACCTCTACGTATCTCATCCTGCCAAGGTGCCTGAGTTTCTCCAGTTCAAGGCACTGCCAATACCAAACCACAGGACCATTCTCATAGACAACAATCAAAAGGGAGTGACAAGGAGAGGAAAGAGGAGTCAAGCTAAATCCTTTCATTTGTCATAAGATTTTCTGTAGCCAGGATTGGTCAATAGCTTGGCACTTAATAGAGCTTTGTATTCCCCGATATCTTTCTGGGATATAAGTTAAATAATGACTAAGAGAATGTGCCAGCTTCTGAATCATCAAAAGATATAATTATCAGCAAATTTGGTGCTTTGGGAGAAAGAGATCCAACTGCACCCAATTCTTTTGAGCTTGCCATCTTTTTTTTTTTTCTATAAAAATAACTTAATAAATTTGCTGTTCTTCCAGGAGCTGACCTACCTTGCCAGGGAATTGACATCTTACAGCCAGAAAGCCTGACTGTGAAACACTTCAGAAAATTGAAGGTAAGTAACCAACACATTTCCATTTTCTGGAGTTTAGGGTTCTAATAAAATCAGAAATTACTAGGAAAAGAAGTCAACAGCACTTTTCATGTTTAAATTTGTTAGGGAGTTACAGTATCAAGGAATGAATGTGTCACGCAGCAGATGAGCCTCTAGGATGAATTTGATTAATTCTCTGCAACAGCAAAATTGCATAATCAGATGGTGCTGCTTAAGGCCTTCTCTTGCTTTGTTGTTGAATAACCTAAATTGTGTAACCTCTAGTGGATCTCTACTCTGTCAAGTATCAAAGATCATCCCTACAGATAAAAAGAGAAGATTGTCTTTTGCGTTGCATGTGAGCTCAGTGGAAAGGGTGAAAACTGAATGTATGTACTTTATTAAATTTAGCTCCTTCATGATAGGAATATGCTAGAATCAGTGAAATTTCAAATATGGTGACCACAAAAATGAGAGGAAGGGAGCTCTATCAAATAAAGAGGATTTTGTTTCCAATCTTAACTACTAGCTTCCTGTGTGACCTTGGTCAAGTCTTTCCTCACATTGGGCCTCAGTTTCTGCTTCTGTATAGTGACATAGAGTAGACACTCTCATTGATGATCTCTAGGTTCTTTCTACCTCATGAAGCCCAGTAAGTCAGTTAAACGTCTCAGGTGATAGCATTCAGGGCTCAAATTAACTGGATGGTCCTCTCAATTCTGCAGTTAACTTTGTGTTTGGCTGTTTTACATCAAACATCTCTATGATGTCACCTTTTCACTTAACCATCTGGGTGTTTGAGTGCCAGGAAGATGTTGAATTTGTGGATCTAAGCCACACTGGCTAATATCAGTTGAATGAAAGACTAACTTTTTGCTTAAAGAATGCAGCTGATCCATAAACAATGTAGGGATTGGGGTGCTGACCCCTTGCACAGTTGAAAATCTGTATACAACTTTTTACTTCCCCAATCTTAAACTACATATAGACTACTATTGACCAGAAGCCTTACCAGTAAAATGAATAGTCGATTAACACATTTTATATATGTATTATATACTAAATTCTTACAATAAAGTAGTTAGAGAAAAGATAAGGTTATTAAGAAAGTCATGGGGAAATATATTTATAGCACTATACAGTATTTATCAGGAAAAAAATCCACATATAAGTGGATATATAGTTCAAACCCATGTTTACAGGTTGACTGCATACATTTCCTAGAACAACTTGTACCATTTGTTTATACTGGAATCTGGTCTATATTTCATATTTGGCAGCAAGTTGGCACTGATAAGCGCCTGTTTATACTCAGATTCTGTCACCCTTCAAACTACAGAATAACTAAATTGACTTTTACTATCTATAAACAGTGTCATCCTGACCGAAACTGTATTAGACCGTAAAGAAATAAATTTTAAAAGAGGTTGCTTTTCTCTAAAAATCTTTTTATTATTTCTTTTTTTCACCCAACATGGAAATGTGGCTTAAGCTGTATGTCAGTTAGGCTCTCTCTGGGAAGCAGATGATGAAACAGAGGAGTGCAAAAGTTTATTGGAAGTAACGCCTCTGAAGGGTAAAAGGAGAAGTAAGCAATAGTGGGCAGAGAAAGACTGTAGACTATGATGTTACTGTGGAAGGAAAAGGGATGGGAAGTTGGATTAGATAAGAGAGAGTCAGACTGAGGCTTAGATCTCATAGAACCTCGTGCAACCTAACACAGAGCTCTCAAGCAAAAACTTGTATTGAAAGAGTCTTATGATGGAGAGGCATGGCCAGGCCCCAATACCTGTGCACGTGCTCAGTCACTGGAGGATGACCATAAAGAATATGGCAGAATCTGAAGGCAGAGGCTGTCAGATAAACACATTCCTTCCAGCTGAATGACAAATTCTTGAAAGGAGATGCAGGCAGCATACCTTCCTACTGCCAGAAATGCCATTTTTCATAATATTCCAATTTGAGCCTACAATAATTTGCTTACCATATTAAGCCTAAACTTTTGTCAAATTTCAAAGAGAATAAAATACTTGGGATTAAGTTTTACCAAAATGTAAAATACACATTCTGAAAACTACAAAATACTGTTGAAAGAGATTAAAGAAGGCCTAAATAAATGTAAGCCTATCTCTTGTTGAGGTACTGGGAGATTTAGTATTGTTAAAATTGTAATATTCCTCAAATTGGTCTATAGATTCAAGTCAATATCTGTCAAAATTCCAACTGTCTCTTTGGTTCTTTTTGTAAAAATGGATGAGCTGATCTTAAAATTCCTATGGAAACACAACGGATCCTGAACAACCAAAATAACCTTGAAAAAGAATAAAGTTGGAGGAGTCACACTTCTGATTTCAAAATTACTACAGAGCTACAACCCTCAAAACAATCTGCTACTGGCAGGGGCACCTGGGTGGCCCAGTGGGCTAAGTGGCTGACTCTAGATTTCAGCTCCGGTCATGATCTCAAGGTCATGAGATTGAGCCCTATGTTGGACTATGTGCTGGGCATGGAGACTGCTTAAGGTTCTCTCTATCCCTGGTCTTCTTCCCCCCTCAAAACCAATCTGGTACTGGCATAAGGATAGACCTATAGATTAATGGAACAGAACTTCAAATCCAGAAATAAACTCATTCATCTATGGTCAATTGATTTTTGACAAGGATATTGAGACTATTTAATGGTAGAAAAATAGTGTTTCAACAAATGATGCTGGGACAACTAGTATCCTTAAGCAAAAGAATGTATTTGGATGCCTACCTTATGCCATATTCAAAATTAAAAAGTGCTTCCAAGGATACTATCAGGAAAATGAAAATTTAACACATGGAATGGGAGAAAATATTTGCAATATATCTGGCAAAGATCTAATATCCAGAATAGATAAAGAATTCTTTGGACTCAATAGTAAAAAGACAAGCAACCCCATTAAAAGTGTGCAAAAGATTTGTCTAGGCATTTTCCCGAAGACAATATGCAGTGGCCAGTAAGCACATGAAGAGGTGCTCAGTTCTTCATCGGTGCAGCAGTCATCGGATAAATATGAACAAAACCACAAGAAGATACCATTTCACAACCACTAGGATGGCTATAAAATATGTATTTTTTTAATATGGAAAAGAACAAGTGTTCTCGAGGATGTGAAAAAACTCGAGTCCTCATGCATTACTGGGAGGAATGTTAAATGGTGGAGCCACTATGCAGAACAGTTTCCAGATCTGCAAAAAATTCAAGAGTTGCCACATGACTCAGCAATTTCATTCCTAGTATTATATCCAAGAGAACTGCATACACATGTTCACACGAGAACTTAAACACTGAATGTTCACAACAATCTTATTCTTAATAGCCCCCAAGTGGAACCAACCAAAATGTTTATGAACTGATGAATGGATAAACAAAATGGTCTATATCCATACAGTGGAATAGCCATACACTGGAATGTTCTGATACATGCTACAGCATGGAAAAACCTTGAAAATGTTAAGTGCAAGAAGCCAGACATATTGTGTGATTCCATGTGTATGAAATGTCCAGAATCGACAAACCCATAGACACAGAAAGCAGTTGTCAAGGTATGGGGCAAAAAGGGAAGAGAAAATGACTTTTATGTTACTGGGCTTCTTTTGGGGGTGACGAAATATTCTGAAATGAAGGAACATACTAGTGAATATACAAATTCATAATTTACTAAAAACCACTGAGTTGTACACCTTGAAGATGAACATTATAGTATGTGAATATTATCTCAATAATACAGTTAAAAACAAACAAACGAACATGTAGTACACAGAAGAGGACCTGGCCATAAGGACAAACTAAGATTTTAACAACAGAGAACTTGTCCCAGACAAATTATATCCAATAAGAAGCCCAGGACAATATGAGCTAGAAAGTGTCATGGAATCGAAGGCACTGAGTCAAACCAATAGATTTCATTAATCTGTTCAAAATAAACCTATCTAGTACATCTTGTGTTCCAAGCCTATTTTAGGGTCTGGGATTATGGACAGGGACAAAATATGGTCTCTGTTTTCAAGGGTGTGACTGTTTAGAAACAGACAAGAAAACAGACTATCTCCTTATCACATGATAAGTGCTACAAGAATCACACACGGGCAACATGGGAGTTCAGAGAAGCAGCACCTGGCCTACTGACAGTCAGCAGAAGCTTTCTGGAGGATATTGAATATGAATTGAGTTTTGAAAAAAATAGGATTTAGCTAAATTAAGGTGGTCACGTCGTGGCCGGGGGAAGATTGACAGTGGCAGCATTAGAGCAAAACAGAATAGTGCGTGCCCAAAAACTCGAGTGCAAGAGATACAGAATAGTACATGCGTGGAACTTCAAGGGTTTCAAGGTGAAGGGTGCGTGTGAATAAGTGGTGAGAACTAGGGCTTGGGGGTGCTTGCTCATGAAGAACCCTGTGTACTACTTGAGAAGGTATGAGCCCAAAGTCTCTCTCTTGAGACAGGATTCCTTGAAGAACTTCCCAGTGGAAAAGTCCAAAAGACTAAAAATTGCTGTTAGATTTCTTCCTGCTTAGGCACATAACTTTCACAAACATCTGTCTGCCTATTTTCTCTCGTTTCTTATTTCCTTGGGGCCCCAGACAGCTTGATTTCTCAGACACAGTGACTCCGTTTAATATGGAGGCAAAGGCAAATGTCAATTTATGGAGTGTCACAGTAACAGTAGAGACACCGAGACTGGAATTCTCCGAGACAGCCACAGCTCTTGACCTCTGCCAGGAGCATCTCTCCTGATGCCAGAAAAAAAAACACAAAACAAAACAGGTCTGTCTTAGTTCTTGTGTCTCTTCATGCACCCAGAATAATGCTGCTTTCTTGCCAGGCATTTCCCTGACGCCTGCTGTGGTCTCCTATCCCCTCTTCTCCTTTATTCAAGAGATCGCAGCAGCAAATCTACTAGCACTTAGATTTTGAAATAAGGCTTTGTGTTCTTTCATTCCAGGTTAGAGACGGTGACGGAAAACTGAGAACAAAGTTGGCTAAGATGGAGTCGATCTTAGGGAAATAAACAGCACTGGGCATTCTCTAATTAAGAACACCACCTTGTCACTGGGGGACAAATGGGAGGACAATTAGGCTGCATGAGCAACACAGTCTCTATAGTGTTAAAATTGGTCCACTTTTTTTTCTTAATGTGAAGAGCGGGGATCTGGTACTTAAGAAACCCTATGCGTCTTTCCTGCCTCAGAGGCAGCCTCCCTGCTTGCTGCATGCTTGACCGGTTACCGGGACGGACCGACGATTATTGCAACTCTCTCGCCTTGGAACACTTTTTCATTTAACTTCCAGGAAGTACGTCTCCTCCTCTGTTCAACCTCTAAATACTGAGGGCCTCAGGGGTTGGCACTAGTCCTCCTGGTCTTCTCTGACACCTACTCCCTAGGTGTGTTCATCCAATTATATGGCTTTGATATTGTCTATTAACTAATGACTTCCAAAGATTATGTCTGTAGATTTGATCTTTGCTCCACGTACATCTTGTACATCTTGTACATCTGAAGGCCTCTTTGCATGTCGACTGACAGCCCAAACTTTCTTTTTTAAGTATCATTAACATACAGTGTTACATTGGTTTCAGGTGTATCACCATATAGTGAGTCACCAATTCTATACATTTCTCGGTGCTCGGCAAGAGAAGGGTACTCTTTACCCCCTTCACGTATTCTTCCCATCCCCCTCCCCACCCCCTGGCCATCACCGGTTTGTTTTCTGAGTCAGAATCTGGGGGTTTTGTTTTGCTTTTCACTTTTATGTTTGCTCACTTATTTTGTTTCTTCAATTCCACATATGAGTAAAATCATATGGTATTTGTCTTTCTCTCATTTATTTCACTTAGGTTTATACCCTCCAAGCCCATCCGTGTTGTTGCAAATGGCAAGATTTCATTCTAGACAGCAAAAATATTCTCATGTCCCAAACAAAGCTTGTGATTTCTATCCTGCCCCGAATCCTACTTCTCTAATCCCTCCCAACTCCGTGAATAGTATCACCACCTGCCCAGTGGCTCAAGCTAAAAACTTTGGATTCCCCTCTTTCCCTTTATCTGTTATTGCCATTGATTCTCCCTCGATAACAGAGGCTGAAGCCCTCCCCTGCTGTCCATCTCCACCGTTATTACTGTATCAATGCTGCCGTCATCTCTCTTCTGGACTAGCTAATCTTCTATTTCTACTCTTCCTTCCTACAATCCACTCTCCACATGGCAGCAGACTTTATTTTTTAAGATGCACATCAGATGATGTTACTCACCTGCTTAAAATCCTCCAATAGTATCAGCCATATTTAGAACAAAATTTAAACTCCTTTGCATGCACCACTAGGCCCTGGGTGATCTGACCACTCTTGACTTCTCTCTGAAGCGGTATCCCTCTTTTTTGCCTTTATATGATACTCATACTGGACATTTCTTTCCTATAAAACACCAAACTCATCCCTGATTTAGGACTTTGGATTTTGCTGTTTCCTTTGCCTAGAAGATTCTTCCCCTTTCATAGGTCTGTTTTTGTAAATAAAGTTTTACTGTAACACAGCAATGCCCACTCATTTACTATCGACTATGGCTGCTTCTGTGATACAACGGCGGGGTTGAGTATTTGCAGCCGACACCACATGACCCACAAGCCCTTGAGAAAAAGGTTGCCAAACCCAACAGCTGTCTCCTTATTCAGGTTTGTGTGCTAGTGTCATCCCCTTAGAGAGACATGCTCTCTCTCCCTCTCCAGTTACCCTTTCATATTAGCCTCTCAATTTCTTCACAGCACTTCTCGGAAATTCTTATTTGTTTGATTGATTACTGCCTGTTAACCCCCATTAGACTGTAACTTTCTCTGTCAGATTCCTGGTGGGTCAGTCCTAGCACTATATCTGGCACACCATAGGTCCTCCATAAATATATACTGGATAAATTAATACATGAATTTAGGTGGGACGTCACGGTGTTTACAAAATGATGGTTCCGGTCAGGACTCCATAGACATATAGCCCCAGTTTATTTCAATCGAGCTTACGAGCAAATGGGTGGTCAGGAAAAGAAAAGCCTCTTAAAACATACGTGCAGGAGCGGCGAAAGATGGATGGAGACTCGCTGTGCGGTAAAACCAGCCTCAAGTTAATCTATAATTAATTAATTGGATCTTGTAGAGCAACATTTTAATATCTGTTTTGGAGCAATAGTTAAAGGAATCAAGTAGAAAGTTCCCCAAATTGCTTAGCTACTCCCTCTGTTTGTCTCGAAAAGGATGTTAATATTACCTTGTTGAATTCATTTTGATCAGCAGATGGAAGGAAGTGGGAGGGGTAAATGTGGGTGTTGAAAAATGACCCTTTTAATAGATTCCCAAACTTGGCTTCATTTATGTCATCTCTGCACTTTTTTTGGCAATTATTTTTGCTGCTGTCTTTCTTCGGAATGATGCACCTCCCTGAGCACCCTCCCACCCACCTCCAAAAGCCCTCATTCTCCTGCGCATTGCTGCCGCTTCGCGACTTGGCTTTGAGCTCCCTCTGCTGGCACTGGGAAGGCTGCTCAGTTGGTTTCTTTTGGAGTCAATACTGGAAGCCAGAGTGTGCAGGATGAAAATAACCAGATTCAAAGGGCAACCTTTTCTCCCTTTCAGTTAAAGAAAACTAAATGTGTCTTGATTCATACATTTTAGTGAGATCAGCAGCTGTGGTATGTAGCAGGCACAGCCTGAATGACGGACTTAATCAAAATCCACGTTAATGAAGCTTTTCTCTATTCATCTGGAGCAGTGTGATTACCTTTACTCTTTCTCCCTAAATATCGGATCTGCGCAGGGTTCTCTTGATGTCTGGATTGGACATGATGATCTGTATACACATGTGTTTTTAAAGCAACACAAAGGTATGTGACATATATGTTAGTATGTCTACCTCTTTCAGCTGCTTTTCTTTTAGACTCCTTTGGACATGGGTTGAGGGTGCTGACAATTGCTATAATCAACATGATTGATGGCATGATTTTTTTTTTCTAATACCTGGATGTTCAGTAGAAAACATTGATTGAGGAATGCTTGTCCAGAAGAATTTAGATGGCCCTGATTTGAAGGGAAAGATGAAAGTTACAAGTTCCCCCACATATAAATTTAATAGCCCTTGGCACTCTATTGTCTGTCCTGAACTGAAGCTGACCTGGCTGTATGACCTTGGGAAAGGAGTCTAACTTTTATGGATTTGTTTCATTAAGTACAGAATGTAGAAATTGAACGAGGCCATCTCTAATGATTTGATGATTGGGTGTTAACTGACATATTAGCTACAAAAAAAGGCTTTCCCCATGAAAACTGTCTGGTAAAGATTCATCTGAACATTTAAACTCTTACATTTTACAACTTGGATGTTTCCTGTTTTGGCATTTGAAAGGAATAGGCAAACAATGACTTTCATGGAAAACTACACATCATGAACATCTGTTCCATTTATATACATTTCACTGGCTTGTGAACAGTCTCCTGGAGGCTGAAAATAGCTTAGATGTGGAACCAAAGTGGACAAGAAAGAGTAAAAAGGACGGAACAGGAAAAAATGAGAAAAGGAATCTTTCCTTCTGGAAACTTGCCAGTGAGTGGAAGCAGCTAGCTATTGGAAACTTTCCCCAAAGTTACCCATCCAGCAGGATGACATACTATTAATAAGATTAAAGTGTCTTCCTAGGAAGCAGCCAAACTTAAATGCGATCAGTGTAAAATAAGTTATCAACTTGGAAGTTATAACAGGCTCTACAAATCTATTAAAATGGGAAGGATGATGTAATAACAAGTACCAGTTGGAGAGCAATTGTCTTTAGCTATGTCGAGGGAGATAGTACCCTGACTGTTTAACATCTGATTTGGAGGCACTTGGGGTGGAGGGAGCGCTCATTCATCATCACTGTTTATGACCTTTCTGCATCCTGTTTCAACTAGGACATCATCCTCACCAAGCCACCTTCAGATTGTGTGATCTCCCTTCTAGAAGGAGACTGGGTTTATTTGGCCAACAGGGATATTTCAGATTCCTTGTAACTTTTATTTATCATTCTAAATTAATTGATTTTGTGTGATTTGTCAGTAAGTCTAATGAGAATTTTAGGTAACACGAGCTAGATCATTCCTTCATGATGATCATTTTCCATTCCAGGCAAAAGTGCTCCAAAGTGAAACATTAGACCCTGATGACCTACATGAAATGTGTAGCATCCCTTAATGTCCACCCAGTTTCCAATTCCCAAATCTCTCACTCTCAAAGACTCCTATTATCATCAACATTAACTGTATAAGACCACAACCTGGACTTTGTATTTTCCAAGAAACATTCCATCTCTTAAATCTCCGATGTGAATACCAGTCTGAGAGTTACCTCTTCTACAGCTCTCTCGCTCCCTTTACTACTGCTCTTCCCCATCACTAAAAGACTTCGTTCTCTCGACTCCTTCATCAGCTTCTAGTTTAGTAGGGCCTCAGAGTCTCACTTTCTTTCCAGTGCTGCCTGAAGCCCATGGTCAATGGCATGAACTTCTGGTTCATCAATCCTCCTAACAACCTCCTACCCCTGTTTTAGTTTTCTTTTGTGTTTAGCTAAGATTTATTGAAGTCTAAGTGTCTGGCAATTTACATCGATTCTTCCATCTAATTTTACCCACAGTGAAGTAGTTACTATTATTGCCCTATTGTAAAGATGAGGAACTGAAGTTTCTGAGAGGATAAACAGACTGTCCAAGCTAACACACTCTGGTAAGCAGCCGAACCAGGACTCCAAGCCATGCTTGTGACGAAGACCTTTACTCTTAACCACAACGCAATACTGCCCCCTGCTGCTGTGTATCTGCCCTAAGCATTCTTAGCACACAACCAGCCTTCCCCATTTTTAGAGAGGGTTGGAGAAGAAAACCTCATAAAATGGTACAGATGAATGCCTCTCCAAATCCCTGATGTCTTACCTCATTGGAGTCCTTCATAGGGCATATTAATCCTTTTACTTATTATGAGTTTATCCCTGTTTCTCCAATTCGTTGTCAAGTTTTCTACCCAATTCCTAACTCCCTCCCTCCCAGATTCTTGTATCATCAATATTGGTTCCACTGGAGTGAAATCCTTCATCTTCCCAGGATTCCACCGCAAAGTTCTCTCGGTCTCAACTATTCATCTTCCCTGTTGCATGAGCAGGGCTGTCTCTCTCCCTCTTCAGCTGTGCCACCTGCTGTTTCTTCCTGAATCTGGCTCCTCTGTATGTTTTCTCTCAGTACTTGATTTTCTATTTCTTTCTATTACCTTCTTACCTTCAGCATATAAGTATGTTGAAATGCCTGCTAATCCCCAAGGAAAGTCAGTCGCTGCTGTGTCCGGCCTCACTGCCCAAGTTACGTTCTGCCTTCTTCCCTTCCCAGCAAATCATCTGTAAGAGTCACCTACTTCGGATATTTCTCTCTATCTCTCCTCCTTTCCTGATATTAAGCCTCCAACACTCCACTTAAGCTTTCTCCATTTGCCTTCATACTGTCCTACATATGGATACTACCCATCCTTTTTTATTATTCAAGCTTAATTGACATACTATGCTATATTAGTTTCACTTGTACAGAATATTGATTCGGCAATTCTCTACAGTGGCTACCATCTATCTTCACTTTGCCTGGCCAATGCTAGGTCATTTGGTTTTTATCTCTTTTTAAAACTCCTATATCCCTTAGTTTACATAACACCAGATTATCCTGGTTGTTTCCCTTATCTGTGTTCATATCTTGGAACAGACGAGGTTTTTTTTCCCTCATCTCTTCTTGGCCTGCCTGCCCCTTAATATTACTTTTCCCAAAGAATTTAACCTTGGTTCTTTCCTTTACTTTTCCTCACTTAAGAAAGTACATAAAATGAGAGGCCATCAACTTCCATCATGTTAATGTTCATCTGTGTGTTATTTTCCGTTGATGACACTACCTCTTTCTTTAATGAAAAAACAGAATCCAGCAGATGCAAAATTATTTATTTTCCCTCCCTCCCCTTGCAAAACCTGAAACCACAACTTACCCGACCTAAATACAGAATAAGACATTTCCACTTATATATGCCACAGGTTCTGAAAGTCAACGTGTCCTGAACTCAACTTAGTCTTTCCACCAAACCAGCTTTTCTGACTCATAATTTCACTCAGCAAATACCAATTCCACCCCTGTACATTTGCTAACTACTGCAGTAAAAACATAACAGGTAAACTCTTGCTCATACAAGCTTACATTCTGGTATGTGCTGGAGTGGCTTGGGGAGAGGCAGATAATAAACAAACATATTATGTCAGGTGCTAAGTGTCAAGAGAAAAAATAAAGCCAGGTAAGGGCACAAGGAGAACTGAATGAAGGGGTATTTTGTAAAGGATGGTCTAGAAAAGTTTCACTATTAAGGAAAACAGGAACATAAATAAAGAGCAACTGTGAGCCATGTGGACATCTGAGAAAAGAGTGATCCAGGCAACTAGAAAAGCAAATGCAAAGGCCAGGAGGTAGGACTGTATTTGGCAAAGAGTACAGTTGTTCTTGGAACAGAGTAAATGAGGGGGAGAATGGTAGAAGGTGGGATCAGAGAATTAGTGAAGGTCAGATCATAGTAAAAAGATTGAATTTTGCTCTGAGTGGGATGGGAAAGTGCTGCAGGTTTTTTAAAGAAGAGTACCCATCAATAACATATGTTTCTTGACTCATAAAAATTTTTAAATATACAGTAAAAGGGATAATACAATTATCTATATACCCATTACCTAGAATCAACAAATATTAACATTATGCTACATTTACTTCATACATACTTTATTTGTTGAAGTATTTTAACATATAGATATCATGACCTTTTATCCCCAAATACTTCAGTGTACATCTCTTTAAAAAACAAAACATTTTTTCATGTGTCTGATAGCCATTTGTATGTCTTCATTGGAGAAGTGTCTGTTCATATCTTCTGCCCGTTTTTTGATATGATTATCTGTTTTGTGCGTGTTGAGTTTAAGAAGTTCTTTATAGATCCTGGATATCAACCTTTTGTCTGTACTGTCATTTGCAAATATCTTCTCCCATTCCGTGGGTTGCCTCTTTGTTTTCTTGACTGTTTCCTTTGCTGTGCAGAAGCTTTTGATCTTGGTGAAGTCCCCAAAATTCATTTTTGCTTTTGTTTCCTTTGCCTTTGGAGACAGATCTTGAAAGAAGTTGCTGTGGCTGATATTGAAGAGGTTACGGCCTATGTTCTCCTCTAAGATTCTGATGGATTCCTGTCTCACATTGAGGTCTTTTATCCATTTTGAGTTTACCTTTGTGTACGGTGTAAGAGAATGGTCTTAGAAGAAGAATGGTCATTCTTCTACATATAGCTGTCCAATTTTCTCAGCACCATTTATTGAAGAGACTGTCTTTTTTCCACTGTATATTTTTTCCTGCTTTGTCGAAGATTATTTGACCATAGAGTTAAGGGTCCATATCTGGGCTCTCTACTCTGTTCCACTGGTCTATGTGTCTGTTTTTATGCCAGTACCATGCTGTCTTGGTGATCACAGCTTTGTAGTAAAGCTAAAAATCAGGTAACATGATGCCGCCAGTTTTGTTTTTGTTTTTGTTTTTCAACATTTCCTTAGCAATTCGGGGTCTCTTCTGATTCTATACAAATTTTAGGATTATTTGCTCCAGCTCTTTGAAAAATACCGGTGGAATTTTGATCGGAATGGCATTAAAAGTATAGATTGCTCTAGGCAGTATAGACATTTTAACAATGTTTATTCTTCTGATCCAAGAGCATGGAATGGTTTTCCATCTTTTTGTGTCTTCTTCAATTTCTTTCATGAGTGTTCTGTAGTTCCTCGAGTACAGATCCTTTACCTCTTTGGTTAGGTTTATTCCCAGGTATCTTATGGTTCTTGGTGCTATAGTAAATGGAATCGATTCTCTAATTTCCCTTTCTATATTTTCATTGTTAGTGTATAAGAAAGCCACTGATTTCTGTACATTGACTTTGTATTCCTGCCATGGTACTAAATTGCTGTATGAGTTCTAGTAGTTTGGGGGTGGAGTCTTTGGGGTTTTCCATATAAAGTATCATGTCATCTGCGAAGAGAGAGAGTTTGACTTCTTCATTGCCAATTTGGATACCTTTTATTTCTCTTTGTTGTCTGATTGCTGTTGCTAGGACTTCTAATACTATGTTGAACAAGAGTGGTGAGAGTGGGCATCCTTGTCGTGTTCCTGATCTCAACGGGAAGGCTGTGAGCTTTCACTAGCCATCAGGGAGATTCAAATTAAAACCACATTGAGATACCACCTTACACCAGTTAGAATGGCCAAAATTAGCAAGACAGGAAACATCGTGTGCTGGAGAGGATGTGGAGAAAGGGTAACTCTCTTACACTGTTGGTGGGAATGCAAGTTGGTGCAGCCACTTTGGAGAACAGTGTGGAGATTCCTTAAGAAATTAAAAATAGAGCTTCCCTATGACCCTGCAATTGCACTACTGGATATTTACCCCAAAGATACAGATGTAGTGAAAAGAAGGGCCATCTGTACCCCAATGTTTATAGCAGCAATGGCCACGGTCGCCAAACTGTGGAAAGAACCAAGATGCCCTTTAACGGACGAATGGATAAGGAAGATGTGGTCCGTATACACTATGGAGTATTATGCCTCCATCAGAAAGGATGAATACCCAACTTTTGTATCAACATGGATGGGACTGGAAGAGATTATGCTGAGTGAAATAAGTCAAGCAGAGAGAGTCAATTATCATATGGTTTCACTTATTTGTGGAGCATAACAAGGGGAGATGGAGAGGAGAAGGGAGTTGGGGGAAATTGGAAGGGGAGGTGAACCATGAGAGACTATGGACTCTGAAAAACAATCTGAGGGTTTTGAAGAAGCAGGGGGTGGGAGGTTGGGGGAACCAGGTGGTGGGTATTAGGAGAGCACGTATTGCATGGAGCACTGAGTGTGGTGCAAAAACAATGAATTCTGTTACGCTGAAAAGAAATTAAAAAAAAATTTTTTTCCCAGATAATCACTATATGTATTATCATACCTACCCAAACTAGCAATTCTAATCCCCAGTTGATAATGGTATTTGCCTAACTGTCCCTATAATTTCCTTTATAGTGGTTTTATTTAAACCAGAATTAAGTCAAGTACCATACATTGCATTTGATTGTTAGGTTGCTTACATAACTTTTCATATAGAACAGCCCTCTAACCCCATTATTTTTTTCTGTGGCATTAATTTATTGAAGAACAAGACCCAGTTATCCTGAAGAGCTTTGTCTGCTTGTTTTCTTGTGCCATTTAACTCATTCCTTCATCACCTGTATTTTTGTAAACTGGAAATTAGAATAATGGCTTAGTTAGATTGGCATATATATTTTTTTAAATTTATTTTCAGCTTAACAGTATTCATTGTTTTTGCACCACACCCAATGCTCTATGCAATCCGTGCCCTCTCCAATACCCACCACCTGGTTCCCCAACCTCCCACCCCCCACCCCTTCAAAACCCTCAGATTGTTTTTCAGAGTCCATAGTCTCTCATGGTTCACCTCCCCTTCCAATTTCCCTCAACTCCCTTCTCTCCATCTCCCCTTGTCCTCCATGCTATTTGTTATTCTCCACATTACAGACAAAAGGTTGATATACAGGATCTATAAAGAACTTCTCAAACTCAACACACACAAAACGGATAGTCATATCAAAAAATTGGCAGAAGATATGAACAGACACTTCTCCAATGAAGACATACAAATGGCATATATTTAAATGAATTACTCTGGATGATTTGTTGGAGAATATATTCTGGAGTAGCAGTAAAGACAAAAATAAAGTCAAGAGCCCATTGTAATAGTCCAGGTAAGAGACGATAATGGCTTGGAATAGGGTGAAAGCAGTGAGGCTGGTGAGAAATGGTCATATTCTGTATGTGTTTTGAAGGTAGAACAAACAAAATTTAACTGCCAGATGGGATGTGGGGAATGAGAGCAATCAAGGATGAGTTCATGCTTTGAAGCTGAGTAACTTGAAAGCTGGTTGCCATTTACTGAGACAAATTAGACTGAACCAGGAACAGATGTGAGGGTAAGATAAAGAATTGATATTTGGACATGGTACCACTTACTGGGTTACCTTGATATCTTGACACTATTCTCAACCGCCCTATTTAATCATCAGTATTTTCTGATTTTACCCACCAAGCACAACAAATCTGTTCTCTCTTGTTCATCTCTATTGCTACGGCCATTGCTCAAGTCCTCATCTCTCTACTGGATTATTACTGTAATCTCCAAACTCACTCTCTCTCCAATCTGTCATCCACAGGTCACCTGAGTGGTCTTTCTGCAAAGGAGAACCCAGATCATGTCACTCTCCATATTGAAACCCCTTAATGATGCTCCTTTGAATTAAAGCTTGAGGTCTGGGTGCCTCAGTGTAATCCATAAGTCTCTCCATGATCTGGCCCTAGATTCATCCTTTGTTACTCCTTCACCGCCCCTATCCCCACAATTATACTCTATGATCTGCCCACAGTGAACTCTAGTATTTCTTTTTTCTAAAATAGGCTCCACACCCAGCATGGAGCCCAACACAGAGCTTGAATTCACAACACTGAGATCAAGACCTGAGCTGAGAGCAAGAGTTGGATGCCTAACCAACTGAGTCACCCAGTGGCCCTGAACTCTAGTATTTCATCAGACCATGATGCCTCATATCTCTGGGCCTCTCTATCCACTCTTCTTTCTACCATGAAGGTCCTTCCTCTCTCAAAGGCATGGGCAATGTCTTATTCAAATATGAATCTTCAGAATTTAGCACATGTGATGACTGACTAGGAGGTAGTCAGTTACTGCTGACTGTTGAACTAATGTACCCTTGAAAAACACACAAGTTACTTTGAACTTTTATATCACAGTTCACAAGGCTACACATTACCATTTCTCAGCCAGCATCACCCCAAACAAATCATAGAAATTTCTAAATTATGATCAATGCCATCTATACTGATTTAAACATAATCACTCTATGCTAGGAACTATAAAGCTGAAGCTTTAATACCTCTTTGAATTTTCTTTGACTTGTCATTTTGGATCAATTTTTAAAAGTCCTACTCTTCTCTCTGAATTTAAAGAAATTAAAATTATGAGTAGTAGACAGGAAGCACTTTACAGAGTAAAGTTATAAGGTGTCATTTTTGTTATTATAATAGTATTTGCCTTCAAATGAAAAAGTCTATCAAAAGTGAAGTGTGAAAATTAATGATTGATTTTTTATTTGTCTTCAGGGCCAATTTGCCACAAACAGAACAGACTTCATGATTCACGTCTCTGATTCATGTGGTCTCTCAGCTTGTGGATCCTGTCTTTAATTTAGCACTAAATGTGTTACATTTCATTTTCTCTTGGCTAGTACTCACTTGGCCTTGGATTGCTAAATGAAGGCCTATTCACCTTCCAGGAAGCCAATTACCCAGAGAAGGAGCACTTAGTTGATGTTCATCAGAATGAGTTATTTTATTTCCCCTTCATTGCTAGAAAACTTTGGAAAGTTGAAGGACTTGTTTTCCTGGCACCTAGAAGAGCACCAAGACTGTGTCTGGTTCTTTGGTTATCAGAGAAACGTCTAGAAATTTAGGATTAGATTTTCCTTGTGAACAACTGGGACAGGAAAGATGGAGAACAGAAAATTTCTCGAGTGTTTCTACTTCCCCTATTCCTATACTTCCAGTTCCATACCCCCAAAGAAAAAGCTTTCTCTTTCAAAGATTGATGATTGTTCTTTTACTCTTCTCTAGCATGTGTCCATTTCAATGACTTCCTGACCTAGAGTACAGTAAGCCAGTCATTCTGAAGGTAAAAATGACTACTGCTTGAGGACTTCTTAAATAATAAATAATATCCAGATGTGATAATTCCCAGATGCATGGTCTCATTCTTCAACAAATAAGAAGAGCTCCACACACTGGTCAGATTTATCTCAATTTTACCACTGTGAGTGTTGTTAAATAAAAGAGCACTTACTGATCTAGAGATCAGAAACTCGGGTTCTAGTCCAATTCTCTTACTGATTGCTGGTTTATTGCACGCAAGTTTTTTTCTCCCCTTGGATCTCACTTTTCCTAACTGTTCAATGAAGTAAGAAGAATGAGCTTTAAACGCCATTCCACATACTAAGGTTCTCTACTCTTTTTCTAATATGGATGTATCCTAGCCCCCTTTGCTCAATTCCAAACTCCAGTCCAGTGAGCTCTCCCTAGTAAGACAGAGACAGGGATCTGTTAGAATAATTATCTGTGGCCTCTCAATCCTCAGAAAGAAAGTAGGAGTTATTAAAAGGAATAACTATTTCCAAGGTTAATTATACTTCTTTTCTCTATCAAATAGAATGAGTGCTTTCTCTATTATCTATCTGAAAAACATAATAATAAATATAATCCCAGATGCTTCACTTAACTGATCACTGAAGGCACCAATAAGGAAAATTAACCTCTCTAGTATGCAGTGCCTGTCAGAGTGCTGAACTCAAAAGTAGGCCCCAAGTCAGTGTTTTTTAAGAGCACTTGGGGAAATACTCTTATTCCCATGCATTAACTTCAGTATTTCAACATGAAAATTATTCTTTCATAATAAACAAAATCACATGTAATAAAGTATTTCAGCACAAAACAAATATCTCATTGAGATAGAATATTTATGTTTTTGTCTTTTTAAAGATTTTATTTATTTATTTTGAGAGAGCGAGCGAGAGAGAGAGCATGAGTGGAAGCAGAAGTAGAGGGGGAGAGAGAATCTCAAGCAGACCCCTGAGATAATGACCTGAGCTGAAATCAAAAGTTGGACGCTTAACCAATTGAGCCACCCAGACACTCCTAGAATATTTATGTTTTGCATATATTTTCCAGAAATCATCAGAAACTTTAAGACTGCTTTTATATCATGTAATCAGGTTAAAAGGCATTTTCCTGCTCTGTTTGGAATGTAAGAAAATAATCTAAAGAACCAGAAAGAAAGTAGGCTATTTCTACACCAAACAGTTGACCTCCAGTCAGAATGTGTGTAACCTTAAGTCAACTGGTTGCATTTAGTTATTCTGAAAATAGCCTATTAACAGTTGATTGAATCCAACTGGTGGCTTGCAAATCACCTTGCTTTTGATGAGATTCAACCTTCTTGCTCTTCTTTCACATGGTTTAACTGTATTCAAAGAGGTGCTTATTGTTCCCTCTCCCCACTACGAAACCTGTATACAGAGAAACATTTAGATATGTGCTTGGCATGTAATAGGTGCTCAATAAATGATTGAACTATAACCAGAGTTATCAGTTGGCCTAGTCCTTAAGGTCAGATAAATATCTATATCCAGTTGTGATGACTGCCTATTATATTCTTGAAGATTCTGAAGCCATTCACTATTGCCATTAAGCTAAGACAATTATAATTAAGTTAACTGCTCACTGCCAAACTTGGTTTCAAATTCTCAACTTCTGGAAAATCAATGAATTACAGAATTAAAAGGTGTCATGTAAGATAATTGGTTCTCACAGGAAGACTTACCTCATTGCTTCCACAATTAACACAAAAATAGGTATAATGAAGACTAAGTATTTTTGTGAACTTAAGTCATTAACAATGGATTAGGAATAGAATCCAATTTCCTCCTCTATCCATGATATATTGGGCATCGCTATTATCCTTTCAGTAATGAGGATAAGTGTGTTATACTTTGTTTCCTTCCTTGGTAACATCCTGATGACTAAGTGGATATTTCAGTAGAGGACCAAGACAAAATTTTAAGCTAGGAGCATATTTAAAAATACTCCTTTCCTAACAAATGGAGGCCTATTTATCAATCACCAGAACCAACCAAGAATAATACTGACCATACAGCTAGGATAGAGGTTTAATATTTGTTCCTTCCTCCCTCCCCACTATGATGTTAAAGTTCAAATTTGGAATCCAGTGGTTGGTTAGTCCCATGCTCCACATAATCAACCCACATTCCATAGTGTCCCTCTGCTATACTTTGCCTACTCCAATCAACTACCATAAGTGTTGATTAACTCTATGGCAGCTCTTCCCTACCCTATCCCTACCCTCACTGTTTAGGAACTAAATAACCATGGTTTCTCTTCTCTATCCAGAAAGGTTAGCCTTAATTCAGTGGATAATGAACCAGAGACCTCTAATCCTAGATTTATGTACTAGCATCTAAGAAACTGCCCCTTCCTTAACAGTGGTAGATGATGTTCTGAAGTGCTGTGAACCAGTGACTTACTGCCGTGAGCTATAACTGTCATTCAATAGCTTTTAACCCTCCTATGGCATGTATTGTATGGAGCACTGGGTGTTATACGTAATCAGTGAATCTTGGAACACTACTAATGATGTATTGTATGGACACTGACATAACACAATTAAAAAAAAACATTCCAATGGGAATTCAGATTGAAATGCCAATAAGAAAAGAATTTTAAAACAAAATCAGCTCTTCAGAAAAATTCTTTCATTTCTTCAAGAGAATTTTTTGTTAATGTATTATTTTATTTTCTTAAAACTCTTTTACCTAAACTAAAAAAATTTTTCTGTAGAAAAACACCCATTCCATTGGTGAGGTCTTTCACTCTAAAGTCCTGATAAGTGACATTAAAACATGAAAAGCAGGTGCATTACCTAGATAAGTTTATTCAATTTTTGCATCATTCTTGCTTCCAATTATTCTAAAGATAGCACAGCCAGAAAAATGATGAACTTTTCATTTTGAATGGCATTCAGCAACTGGCTAGATATTTCATAATGAAGCAAAGGTCTGAAAAATATATTCCAAAGAGGAAATGGCTAGCGAATGCGTTGTTTGGAATATATTTCATCTTCATGAATGTTTCTGGGAATGGCCCTCTGATGGGAAAGGGAATCTTTAAAATATGAGAGAAAGTAAGCTGCAATTAACAAACATCTAAGTCCACAATTGTCAAATGTATCTGAGAGTAAGAATGTATTAAATATGTTATTTTCTTATTCTGTAGGCCTAGTCAGTGTGGTACAATGGGAAAATCAACTAGGAAGCAAAAAACTGGGTCCTTGTCTGGATTTTGCCACCCACTAGATATATAGCCAAGAGTAAGTGCCATACTTACCCCACTGAACTATTGTGGGAACCCAATGAGATATGGAACCAAACATGAAAAGTCTGCATGAACTGTGAAAATGCTATACAAATGAAGAGTTACACCTAAGACTTTTGCAAACTAGGGTGCGGGGAGGGGGTAACAGGGTGATGGGTATTAAGGAGGGCATGAGTTGTGATGTGCACTGGGTGTTATACATAATTAATGAATCACTGAACCTTACATCAAAAGCTAATGATGTACTATACAGTGGCTAACTGAACATAATTTTAAAAAAGACTTTTACAAACTAAGTACAATGCACACAAAGACTTAGCAATCTCCTATGATCTTTCTGCCTTACTGATGGCAGAACCAAGTTGGAGATAAAGGGAGTCCTGAGACACTTCTTCAACTGTTTCCATTTTTGAGGTTCCACTTACATTAAAAATTAAGAAGTGCCAAAATAGATTTCTAAGAATTGAGGTGCTTTAAAAATTTATAACACATACATCTGTATGTATAATCTCTTGTGGAAAGCCTACATTTGAGGCCATTTGTGAATTTCAGACCTTGGCCAAATTGTCTAGATCCCAACTAGTAATAGGACCTGCCAATGAATTTATATTAAGCATGCCTGGTGCTTTTATATTAATTATTTTCTTGGTGTACATTTCAGAATAGGAAAAATAGAAATCAGACTAAAGTTTTCCTTTTTGCCACTGAACAAATAGAGAATGCACATATTCCAAGTTTGTGGCAGGGATGAGAACTGTAGGGGCAAAATGCTCTCGAAAAGTTGAGAGCATTCAGGGTGTCTAAGCAAATATCAAACTACTGTCTTGTTTCCCTTACTATGATTCTGCAGAAAAGAGAAAGGAAGGAAGAAAGAAAGAAAGAAAAGGAAAGGAAAGGAGAAGAAAATAAAAGAAAAAAGAAAAGTCATCCTAGAAACCACCCCGAGGGAGCCCAACTCTGTCTGGGGAGGCTAAATAAATAAATAAATAAATAAATCACATTGAGAATTTTGATTCAGTCCTAGAGTGGTATCACATTCACAGAAATAGAACTCAGCAACTAAATTCATTTCAAAAAGTAATTTGGAATTTTACTCAAATATTTCAAAAAGCATTAAAATGGCTATAATTCATAACCAGTCCCCCAACACCTTTAAAAACTCCTGTCCTCTCCATTTCTCCCATGACCTTCAGCATCTACAAGTACTCTCAACTCATCAAGAAACCATGGCCTTGTGGTGCCTGGGTGGTGCCGCTGGTTGAGCATCTGGTTCTTGGTTTCAGCTCAGATCATGATCTCAGGGTTGTGAGACAGAGCCCCAAGTTGGGCTCCACATTCAGTGTGGAGTCTGCTTGAGTTTCTCTGTCACTCTCCCTTCCTCCCCCCAAAATGGATAAATAAATAAATCTTAAAAAAAAAGAAACAATAGCCTGATGAATTCTTCAAGTTTTTTCTTCCCCTTTGCTAAAATCCATCTGCCATCTGTCTTTAGCTTGCAAGGTAAAATATATGACAGAGTAAAACTGGAATTTCAAACAAATGACTATTGATATATGTGTGCTCCACAAAATATTTGAGACAAATGTAGGCTAAAATAGTATTTGCTGTTTTCATGAAATTCAAATTTAATTAGATGTACTGTATTTTTATTTGCTATACCTAACAACCCTATTCTGTACCCCATAATGGCCAGCAGTGCTATGCTCCCAACCACTGGCCTCACTGTACCAAGAAATGTCCAGAGAATATGGTGGCTCCATGTCCCCTGCTTTGTTCTTAATCACAGTGGGGGCAAAAAGCACAAATCCTCTTGGGTAGCATAATTGCTCTCTCACTCTTTTTTTTATTTCCACCACAAAGAATCCTCATGGAAAATTTCTGATGAATAAAATTTTCCACTTTATTCTATATCATTGGTGCTGAAATTATAAAGGTTACAGGAAATCCCCAAAGACCTGCAAGATAATGGAGACCAATGAAAAAATCCAGTTTGTCCAAATATGAACACTATCTGAATAATTAGTGATATGTAGGAATTATCATTACATTTTTTAGGTCTAATAATAGTCCTGTGATTATATTTTAGGAGAGGAATCCTTATCTTTCAGAGAGACATACTCAAGTAGTTATGGATAAAATGGTTCAGTATCTAGGATTTGCCTTAAGATAACCCAGTAGAGGGGCTGTAGAGCCACCCAGTAGAGGGTGGCTCAGTCAGTTCAGCATTTGGCTCTTGGTTTTGGCTCAGGTCATGATATCAGGGTCATGAGATCAATCCCTGCACTGGGCTCTATGCTGGGCAGGGAGACTGCTTGGGATTCACTGTCTCACTCTGCCCCCGCTCATGCTCTCTCTCTCTTAAAAAAAAAAAAAAAAAAAAAAAAAAGGCGGGGGGAATGCTAATTTCATCGAAGAGTTTCCTTCCTAAAAAAAAAAAAAAAAAAAAAAAAAAAAGGACATATTATGAGCAACTATATACTACAGCAAATTTGACAATCTGAAAGAAATGGATGCATTCCTAGAGACATATAAACTACTGAAACTGAACCGGGAAGAAATAGAAAACCTGAACAGACCCATAACCAGTAAGGAGAGTAAAGCATTTATCAAAAATCTCCCAAATAAGAGCTCAGGGCCAGAAGGCTTCCCAGGCAAATTCTACCAAACATTTAAAGAATTAATACCTATTCTCCCGAAAATGTTCCAAGAAATAGAAATGGAAGGAAAACTCCCAAACTCATTCTATGAGGCCAGGATTACCTTGATCCCTAAACCAGACAAAGACCCCATTAAGAAGGAGAACTACAGACCAATATCCTTGATGAACAAGGATGCAAAAATTCTCACCAAAATACTAACCAATAGGATCTAACCATACATTAAAAGGATTATTCACCACAACCAAGTGGGATTTATTCCTGGGCGGCAAGGTTGGTTCCACAGCCACAAATCAATCAATGTGATACAATACATTAATAAAAGAAAGAACAAGAACCATACGATAATCTCAATAGATGCTGAAAAAGCATTTGACAAAGTACAGCACCCTTTCTTGATCAAAACTCCTCACAGTGTTGGGATAGAGGGTACATAGCTCAATATCATCAAAGCCATCTATGAAAAACCCACAGTGAATGTTATTCTCCATGGGGAAAAACTGAGAGATTTTCCCCTAAGGCCAGGAACATGGCAGGGATGTCCACTATCACCACTGCTATGCAACATAGTACTAAAACCCTAGCCTCAGCAATCAGACAACAAAAAGAAATAAGATGCATCCAAATCTGCAAAGAAGAAGTCAGACTCTCACTCTCTGCAGGTGATATGATACTTTATGTGGAAAACCTGAAAGATTCCACTCCCAAACTGCTAGAATTCATATGGGAATTCAGTAAAGTGTCAGGATATAAAATCAATGTACAGAAATCAGTTGCATTTCCATATAGCAACAGCAATACAGAAGAAATAGAAATTAAGGAGTCGATCCCATTTACAATTGCACCCAAAACCAGAAGATACCTAGGAATAAACCTAATCAAAGAGGCAAAGAATCTGTACTCAGAAAACTGTAAAGTACTCATGGAAAAAATTGAGGAAGACATAAAAAAATTGGAAAACATTCCATGCTCATGGATTGGAAGGAATTCTGCAAAAATGTCTATGCTACCTAAAGCAATCTACACATTTAATGCAATCCCTATTAAAATACCATCCATTTTTTCTCAAAGAAATGGAACACATAGTCCTAAAGTTTATATAGAACCAGAAAAGACCTCGAATAGTCAGAGGAATGTTGAAAAAGAAAACCAAAGTTGGTGGCATCACAATTCCAGACTTCAAGCTCTATTACAAAGCCATAATCATCAAGACAGTATGATACGGGCACAAAAACAGACACATAGATCAATGGAACAGAATAAAGATACCAGAAATGAACCCTCAACTCTATGGTCAACTAATCTTCGACAAAGCAGGAAAGAATGTCCAATGGAAAAAAGACAGCCTCTTCAATAAATGCTGTTGGGAAAATTGGACAGCCACAGGCAGAAAAATGAAACTGGATCATTTCCTTACACCACATAGGAAAACAGACTCAAAATGGATGAAAGACCTAAATGTGAGAAAGGAATCCATCAAAATCCTTGAGGAGAACACAGGCAACAACCTCTTTGACCTCAGCCACAGCAACGTCTTCCTAGAAACATCACCACAGGCAAAGGAAGCAAGGGCAAAAATGAACTATTGGGACTTCATCAAGATCAAAAGCTTTTGCACAGCAAAGGAATGAGTCCACAAAATCAAAAGACAACTGACAGAATGGGAGAAGATATTCGCAAATGACATATCAGATAAAGGGCTAGTATCCAAAATCTATAAAGAACTTACCAAACTCAACACCCAAAGAACAAACAATTCAATCAAGAAATGGGCAGAAGACATGAACAGACATTTCTGCAAGGAAGACATCCAAATGGCCAACAGACACATGAAAAAGTGCTCAACATCCCTCAGCATCAGGGAAATAGAAATCAAAACTACAGTAAGATACCACCTCATACCAGTCAGAATGGCTAAAATTAACAAGTCAGGAAACGACAGATGTTGGTGATGATGTGGAGAAAGGGAAACCCTCCTCCACTGTTGGTAGGAATGCAAGCTGGTGCAGCCACTCTGGAAAACAGGATGGAGGTTCCTCAAAAAGTTGAAAACAGAGCTACCCTATGACCCAGCGATTGCACTACTGAGTATTTACCCTAAAGGTACAAATTATGGATCCGAAGGGGCACATGCACCCCAATGTTTATAGCAGCAATGTCCACAATAGCCAAACTATGGAAAGAACCTAGATGTCCATCAACAGATGAACGGATAAAGATGATGTGATACACACACACACACACACACACACACACACACACACACACAGGAATACTATGTAGTCATCAAAAAAACCCACGAAATCTTACCATTTGCAATGACATGGATGGAACTAGAGGGTATTTTGCTAAGCGAAATAAGTCAATCAGAGAAAGACAACTATCATATGATCTCTTTGATATGAGAAATTTGAGAGGCAGGTCAGGGGTCATGGGGGTAGGGAGGGAAAAAAAATGAAACAAGATGGGCTCAGTAGGGGGACAAACCATAAGGGAATCTTAATACCACGAAACAAAGTGAGGGTTGCTGGGAGGTGGGGAAGGAAGGGAGAGGGTGGCTGGGTTATGGACACTAGGGAGGGTGTGTGCTATGGTGAGTGCTGTGAAATGTGTAAGACTGATGGTTCACAGACCTGTACCCCTGAAACAAATAATACATTATATGTTAATTAAAAAAAGATAATCCAGTAGAGTGGGAGAATGAGTATATGGGGGTTTATGATATTATTTTGTTACTTAAGCATATTAATTCAAGCATATGCTTGAATTAGCATATGCTTTTTATTTTTTTTTTTTTTTTTTTTTTTTTTTTTTTTAAAGATTTTATTTATTTATTTGAGAGAGAAACAGTGAGAGAGAGCATGAGCGAGGAGAAGGTCAGAGAGCGAAGCAGACTCCCCATGGAGCTGGGAGCCTGATGCGGGACTCGATCCCGGGACTCCGGGATCATGACCTGAGCCGAAGGCAGTCGTCCAACCAACTGAGCCACCCAGGCGTCCCAAGCATATGCTTTTTAAAATTAAGTCTGTGTATCACCTGTATGGGATTTTTCTTTGAAGAGGATGCTAGAAACAAATCTACATCATTCCAGGACACTGGCAAAAAGATGCTGCCTTAAGGAAAACAGTGGCTTATCTGAAACTAATCAGGGCCCAAATCAGCACCTCTTTTTGGTCATTCCAGTTAAATAAGGCTCTAATTTATTTATACTTGAACCTTTGAAATAAACTCTGCAGTAGCCAGGCAGAGGTTTATATAAAGAAATGCCGCCCCCCCCCCCCCCGCCCCGCCACCAGTGCTCACATATAGAAAGTAAGGTTTGGATGAAATGCTTGGTGGGTAGAACTTGTTAATGCCAGGGCCCCTGGACACCACTGCATTTCTCTCAAAGTGTCTGTGTGGTGCTGTGTAGAAACACTTTCTCATCAAACGTGGTATTGGGCTGGAGTCCTAAATTACATTGCTGCCACCTTAGTCCTCTATTTTTAGGAAGGAAAATCTTTTTGCCATGATGAACATCCAAGGGGAAAAGCCAAATCCTGACAGCCACAGAGACAGTTGTTCTGGGTACAAATGTACCCAGAAGTGTTACATGAGCCGCATACAGAAACCTCTCTCCTCAACTGCATAGGCAAACTATATTTTATCTGGCTGTAGCCCTCTCTCCTCAATGTGTTTAGCCACCACACTTCTGTCCATAGAGATTTGGCAGTTTTTACAAAAAGAGAGAAGCACCAACTGAAGGAGGAAAAATTCATCAAACTGAGGTCCCATGAACCAGGATTTTTTTCCCCTATTACCTATGGAATTAAAAAAAATGCAAATAAACCCAAAATACTGTTGTGTAACAACATAGTACAATTGGGTGGAATTGGTTTCTATTCAATTATTAACGATTTATTTATTGAATAATATTTCTTGAAAAACACCTACATGCCAGGCACTGGTTCTGGAAATTTTTTGAAGTGAGCCTTATATACATAAGAAGAAGATAGTCAGTGGTGACTTAACACATGACCAAGCATCTTCTACAGATTGTGTGAAAAGTAAGGGTCCTTGGGTGTTATACCTGGAGTAGCTGACTGTCACCTGACCAGGAGTGTCACCTAACCGGGATGGACACGGAAGCCTTGTTAGCAACCCAGCTCCGTCTGTCAGATTCTTAGCAAACTTGCCTTTGTTTATGGCTTCACAATGTCAAAACTGCTGTCTGAAAATTGAAATGTTGATACATTTGACTACTGGGTCCATCAGCCAGGTAGTCTATCTGGAAGATGCACACTCTGATGACGAGACCCAGGGCCTTGGAGCTCACCATCTGAGCTGGAATTCCTGTTCCACCAACTCACTAGATGCTTGACCTCCAAAGCTGTTACTTAACCTTGATGAATCTCAGTTCCTCCTTGGCACGTGAGGGATAATAATACAGATGCCTTGAGACTACTGGGAGGGGCAGATGCCGTGAGACAGTTGGGAGGGACTAAATGTTCTTACAAATGTTTCTTCTGCTTAGAATTCCTTTATCTCTTCTGTCTCTTACTAACGGCTGTATACTGCTTCACCAGTCATGGACTAAATGCTTTTACCTTCAAAAGTAAAAATAAAAGGGATGCCTGGGAGGCCCTGTTGGTTAGGCACCTGCTTTCGACTCAGGTCATGATCCTGGGGTCCTGGGACTGAGCCCTGTGGTGGGCTCCCCCACTCAGTGGGGATCTGCTTCTCCCTCTGCACCTCCCTCCACTCGTGCTCTCTCTCTCTCTCTCAACTAAATAAATACTCTTTTAAAAAAAGTAAAAATAACGACTCTGAGCACTCATTTTGTCACCATGAGAACCCCTTTCTCTCCACCCCAGGGTCACTCCTACTGGCATATTCCCTTTCCTCATTTCTGATAACTCCCACTTTTCCTCTTGCAAATATGCCACCATGACCCTGAGAACGTTACCACTGCCACCAGAACTTGCTTTAGAAAGGCCTGCTGGACCTTTGGCCATCATGGAAAAGACTGTAATTCAGTACTCAGAAATTCCAAAAAAGACTTGGCACCCTGACTACCACCAAAACGTCAGCATTGCTACTATCAACATGTTTTCCATGAGGCCAACCCAAGTTGTTCTTCTTTTTTTTTTTAAGATTTTATTTATTATTTATTTGACAGACAGAGATCACAAGTAGGCAGAGAGGCAGGCAGGGGGACGGTGCAGAAAGCAGGCTCCCCACTGAGCAGAGAGCCCAATGTGGGGCTCAATCCCAGGACCCTGGGATCATGACCTGAGCCGAAGGCAGAGGCTTTAACCCACTGAGCCACCCAGGTGCCCCCAACCCCAGTTCTTCTAAGAACAAGCAAATGTGCTACCACAGATACAATGGTAGAAGCAAATCATCCTACATACCACTATTTTTCCTTATTTGTCACTGTGGAGGTTTCACTGCTACTCTTGCAGTAACTCTCCATGGATCAGAGAAGAGTAAAAAAGAAAGTCTCTCCCTGTAGTCATGATCAGCTACACTGTTTGACACCTTCACCCACTCTCAAATAGCCATTAATCCAAAAGAACATCTATAGTGCATGGGAAGCCAGGCCAGGAGCACTTTTCAGTCTCCTAACATACTGTGTTGTAAACATATTCTCCCCTCAAAGGGGAGCATAGGCTCAAATCCAGGCTGATCCTGGATCACCACTTGATATTCCATACTCTTCCATGATGAATTAGTCCTTAAGGGACTGCTAGTCTTTTTTCCTGCGCACTGATCTCACCTGGGACCATCTCATCTCAAATATCAATGATGCCCTAATAACATTCAATCTCAAAGGGGGAACATATTGGGGTTTCCATCCTTCTTTTATTCTTTGACTGTGGTAAGATATATGTAAGACAAAATTTTACCATTTTAACCAGTTTAGTGGCATTGAGTACATTCACACGGTTGTGCCACCATCGCCACTATCCATCTCCTCCACTTTTTCATCTTCCCAAACTGAAACTCTGTACCTAGAAGTGGAATCGTATAACATTTGTCTTCTTGTGTCTCGCTTCTTTCACTCAGCAGTATGTCTTTAAAGTTCATCTCTGTTGTAGCATGTGTCAGAATCCCCTTCCTTTTTAAGGCTGAATAATATTCCATTGTATGGATATTTTTATTTGTCCATTCATCTATCAATGTATACTTGGATTGTTCCTACTTGGGGCCACTATAAAAAATGATTCTATGAACATGGATGTACAACTATCTGCTTCAGTCCTTACTTATAATTCTTTTGGGTATATACCCAGAAGGGGAATTCCTGGATTGTATGATAATTCTATTTTTAATTGTTTGAGGTCCATCCCTTCTTTGCCTGGGGTTTTCTTGCCTCCAGTGTAAATTAGCCTATACTTTCCCTAGATATTTCTCCTTTAGAACTTAGTTGAAGGGATAGTTTTGTCCAGAAGATTTCTGTTGCCATTCCCCAGCCTTGTTATGTACTTCTCCTTTGTATATTCCTGTGAATGCTCAGAATGCCTCTATTTTATTATTTACCAGATTGCTTACTCTCCTGTCTTCTCCTCCAAAATGAGCTCCACTATGAGCTCTGTCAGGACAAAGATCTTCCCTGTTTAGCACTGAATTCTCAGCATCTAGCATCTTGCCCAGCAAGAAAGGACAGGCCCTTCTCCACAACCCCAAACATTCATTTGGTTTGCTTTTATACCCACCCCCTCACAATGCATTTATCTGGTTGTTTCATCTAACTGTTTCCTGGAAGTGTTCCCTTTAAGAGATTTCTGCAATATTAATATCTTTCCTACCCTCACATCCTTCCTAGAATGTCAAGAAACATCTTCAGACAATTTGTCCCAATCTTTAAAGGCTATGTCTAGACATTTCCAAAAACTGATCAATTTATGACTTACTTAGTCAAATGGCAAATTTTGTCATGTTACTGCAATATATTTTGAGTTTCTAATATCAAAAATCATAATACACTCGATTTTAATGAGATCCCAAATTTATCTCCTCTGCTTCTCAAGCTGTTAGCCTCACAGGTACAAGGTTAGGTTTGTTTTATTGTCTAGTGAAAATGAAAGTTGACAGTTCTATCCATATTAATCACATTAATGAGAAATTCTGGAACAAGCAGTAACAAGGCAACCTATTCTCTACATCGTATTGGCATAACAGGCCCAAGGGGCCTTGCCTATTCACTCTGTGCTTCCCCTGCAGTATATAATTAAGAAACCAGCATCAGAAGAGGAATGGGATGACTCTGCATCATTCCTAAGCTAAAGCACAAAATTCTAGGTGAGTTTCTTTGTTAGGCAATTTTGGGGGGAGGGGAGACAACAGTCATATCTTTACAGTCATCTCACTTTAACAGATACAGAGACCTAGCTTCTCCCCTACACAGCTCCAGAGGGAAATGTAAATGTAAATTTATTAGAGCCATGAATCCCCCCCGCCCCACTGAAGTAGAAATCGTAAGACTCTGAAGTCAGAGGACTTGTGAGCAGACAGGAACCAGAAACCACAGGATAGGGCACAGAGCTTCTCTAACTTTCCTAGCCAAGTTTCCCCACAGAGGGACAGCCTTTGATATACTGCTTTTAGATCACATATTTTATCTTCTAAATGCATGCAAATCTTGTGTTCTATTCAATAACATCTTCATATTTGTTTTTAAATTTTTAAAGTTTCTTTCTTCCAAATCTTCACATATAACTGGGAATAGTAATACTCTGAGCCCACTAATAATAGCTAATATTTAATGTGTTCACTATGTGCCAGGCATTATTTTACGAACTTTACTTAGATTAAGTCATATGTAAAACAACCCATTTTCCAGATGATAAATTAAGACACAGAGACATTAAGCAAGTTGCCTGAGGTCACAAAAGTCAGAGATTGTGGAGGTGGGTTGAGGTACCACCTCCACCATTTCTCTTTTCATGGTTTCATGTATCTTCAAGGCATAGGTATTTCAATTGGAGACACATTGTGTAACAGAAAGAGAAATGTACTAAGTAAAAGTCAGCAAGCTGAATATCACTACAGCCTTTCTCTAAGATATTTTTGAGTATTAATTTCCACTTCTGAAAATGAAGGCAAGTAAGACCTCGAAGGCTTTTCCAGCCATAATCTGTTTTATCAGTTTAGAGCTTCTAAATTGCTTACTAATGATGGGAACTAGAACTAGAAATGAAGTCTCCACTTATGGTTTCACCATTATTCCTTCAATCTTCAAAGAAGATACCTGATGGCTTTCAGTGCTCTTACAATAATGATAAAAATCAGGATCTTTTCTTAAACATGACTCATGGTGGTCAGTAAACATTTTCTATAAAGATAGTAAATATTTTAGACTTTTTGACTGTTACAACCCAATTCTGCCACTGTAGACAAAAGCAGCCAAAATGATATATAAAGCAATAGGCATGGCTATGACCCAATAAACCTTTAAAAAAAACATGTGTTAGGCCAGATTTAACCCAAGTGGGCTGCACCTTGTAGATCCCTACTGTAGACAAAGAATGATGCAAAACTGGGTCTTGTTCTCAGCCAGCTTAGATAAATCAAGTAAGTCATTATGATATCCCATATGTTGTCAAGCATAGTGTTAAACAGTAGACTTGCTATGGTGATTTTTAAAAATTTTTTTAAATTTATTTATTTGATAGAGATCACAAGTAGGTGGAGAGGCAGGCAGAGAGAGAGAGGAGGAAGCAGGCTCCCCGCTGAGCAGAGAGCCCAATGCGGGGCTTGATCCCAGGACTCTGAGATCATGACCTGAGCCAAAGGCAGAGGCTTAACCCACTGAGCTTAACCCAGGTGCCCTATGGTAATTTTTTAAAAGATTTTTTAAAAATTTATTTGAGAGAGAGAGAGCATAGAGGGAGAGGGTGAGGGGGAAGCAGACTCCCCACTGAGCGGAGAGCCCAATGTGGGACACGATCCCAGGACTGTGAGATCATGACCTGAGCCGAAGGCAGACCTTAATGGACTGAGCCACCTAGGCATGGTGATTTATTTTAAAATATTTTGGTATAAAGAGGCTGATGCAGGCAACTAGGTAAGGTAGCATTAAATCTATAACTACGGGCAGTTAGCTACCAATAGAGTTTCCTGATCAGGAATCCAAACTCCAGGACTGCTTAGCGAGCTTTTACCATTTGAAACACCTTTTATCAGGCCTCTACAGTCCAAAGTGGGCTAGAGAGAGTGCTTTCAATGGTGTTATATAAATCTATACCAGAGACTGCTAATTGGCATAAAATGTATTAGAAACATATCACTGACAAAACGAATGTTGTTCAAAATACGTGATTGAATGGAAGGACCCTACAGGTTCACTCATTCTCGAACAAAGTCCAAAAACCAATGAAGAGTAATGTCCTAAGTCCTGAATCAACTCCATATGGCCCAGAGTCCTGTTACAAAAGGAGGACTAGGTGTTGGCTGATGCACCTGATCTGACGAGATGTTGGTTGTTCCCTGCTGTCAAAATATCATTGTACTGGCCTTGAGAAACCTGTTTAGATGAGGCATTTAACAGAGTGTCTGACAGTTCAGTCAGAAGAGAGAATTGACACTGGTAATTTTGAATGTGCAAAATTATATGAAATCATATTAATTAGGTAAGTGGCGGTTAACTATTAAAAGGGGAAAAGAGAATTCCAAGGTGTACAGAGGTAACAAATGCTGAGGGAAACACAAATGAGAAAGGAACGTGGAGCCTTCAAGGCAGAGCCCCTGCAAGGCTGAGTTTCAGATTTCTGAGGGGCAGTGGTGGCTGTCACAGAGCTGTGCTGCACTTCTCTGATAACGAAGAAACTCTGGGGGTGGAGCTTTTGCTGGGGACCCTGAGAGCTGCAGCCACTGTGGTGACAAACTTGCCAGGGGCCCCTGCCTCTGAGGTGCGAGAGCAGCCTGCTGCTGTGGAGGTGAGGAAATTTGCCGGAGTGGACCATGAAGGTTGAGGGGCCTCTCCATTAACCAATGTGCTTGCCGCCACGAGGCCAACAGCACACTGGAAGAAGGAGTCAATTCTGGCTCCTGCCTGGTAGTCTCCATCACCCCACTCTCTTGATAGAGCTTAATGGGGGGAAAAGGAGAACTGCAGTCAGAAGGGTCAAACTCTGGTGTCACGAAGTAGGCAAAGAAGCACAGGTTTGGCACTGAGACGCAATGCGTCACTAGCTGGCACAGTGCCCAAGGACACAGGGGGATTTCACCAAATCCGCAGAACTAATTGGCCCTTACTAATTTATGCTTGCATATACCTGAGACTTGCTTTCTTTGTAATTTGCTGCCAGGTAGGAGGGTCATAGGACCAGCAATATTTTCCAAAACAACCTGACACTTGTTGAACTACCAAATTGCTTATATGGGTTTGGAATACCTTGGTTCAGATCTCAGCAACTGCTTACAACTTCCATGAGTTTGGGCAGGATATTTAACCCCTCTGAACCTCAGTGTTCACATGTGTGTAGTGAAGATTATAATTAGTTCCCATCATACAAGTCTAATGTAAAAATTAAGTGATTTAAGTTCCTGGTATATAGTAAGCACTCAATGAATGGTGGCTGTCATTACTAAATAAACATACTCTTACTGAGTTCAAACTATGCTCAAGGCATTGACTCTAAGGTACTAGAATAGCTAAAACAGTGTTGAAAAAATAAAGTTGGATGTATTACAGTGCCTGGTTACAAGACATACTGAGAAGTTACAATAATCAAGATAGTGGTATTGGTGAAAGAACAGGTACCAATCAAGGGAAGAGAATACAAAGTCCAGTAATAGGTTCACAAACATGTATTCATCTAATTTTTGACAAAAGGTGCAAAGCCATCTCAGTGGAGAAAGGACAGTCTTTTCAACAGATGCTGTTGGAACAAGTGGACACCCATAAGTAAGTTAATAAGTAAATTAATAAACAAATAAAATGTAGACACAGATTTTACATCTTCGATAAAATTTGAGTCAAAATGCATTTTAGAGTTAAATGTAAAACATAAAACTACAATAAAATCTGTAACTGCAAACAGAAAATCTCTGTGATTTTGGTAATGACGTTTTAGATAGAATACCAAGAAGTATAATCCATTAAAAACTAGATTTTCTTCAAAATTAAAAATTTTAAACTAAATTAAAAACTCAAAAGGAAAGACTTTTGCCAGGGACACAAGACTGGTTCAATAAAATCAGGGGTGCCTGGCTGGCTCAGTCGGTAGAGCATGTAACTCTTGATCTTGGGGTTATAAGTTTGAGCCCCACATTGGGTGTAGAGATTACTTAAAAATAAAATCTAAAAAAAATCAATGTAATTTATCATATTAATAGGCTAAAGAAAAAAAATGCATGACCATCTTAATTGTAGCAAAAAAGAAATCATTTGATCAAAGTAAAAACCCAATGGCACCTGGGTGGTTCAGTGGGGTAGGCCTCTGCCTTAGGCTCAGGTCATGATATCTGCGTCTGGGGATCGCGCCCAGAATCGGGCTCTCTGCTCAGCAGGGAGCCTGCTTCCTCCTCTCTCTCTGCCTGCCTCTCTGCCTGCTTGTGATCTCTCTCTCTGTCAAATAAATAAATAAAATCTTTAAAAAAAAAACAAATAAATAAATAAATTCTTTTTTTAAAAAGTCAAAACCCATTATTTAAAAAAGCATTTAGCAATAAGTCAAGCAGGGCACCTGGGTGCTCAGTGGGTTAAGCCTCTGCCTTCGGCTCAGGTTGTGATCTCAGGGTCCTGGGATCGAGCCCCGCACCAGGCTCTCTGCTCTGGGGCAGGGAGCCTTCCTCTCCCTCTCTCTTTGCCTGCCTCTCTGCCTACTTATGATCTCTCTCTGTCAAATAAATAAAATCTTTAAAAAAAAAAAGAGTCAAGCAGAGAGAGTCAAGTATCATATAGTTTCACTTACTTGTGGAGTGTAAGGAATAACATGGAGGATACTGGGAAATGGAGAGAAGAACTGAGTTGGGGGAAACTGGAGGGGGAGATAAACCATGAGAGACTGTGGACTCTGAGAAACAAACTGAGGGTTTTGGAGGGAAGGGAGTGGGGGACTGGGTGATCCTGGTGGTGGGTATTAAGGAGGGCATGTATTGCATGTGGAGCACTGGGTGTGGTGCATAAACAATGAATCTTGGAACACTGAAAAAAGAGAAAATAAAATTACGATATTAAAAAAATTAAATAAATATTAAAAAGCATTTAGAAAAACAGAAATAGAGGACAATTTTCTCAACTTCATAACAAGAATATGGAAAAACTCAGCACTAACTTTATATTTAGTGATGACAGACTAAAAATACCCCCCTTTAAAACCCTCTTACACTGTTGTTGGGAATGTGAACTGGTGCAGCCACTCTGGAAACCAGTATGGAGGTTCCTCAAAAAGTTAAAAATAAAACTACCTTACCATCCAGCAACTGCACTGCTAGGTATTTACCCAAAGGATACAAAAATACTAATTCTAAGGGATACATGCACCCTAATGTTTACAGCAGCATACCTCCAAGAGCCAAATTATGGAAAGAGCCCAAATGGCCATCAACTCATGAATGGACAAAGAAAAAGTGGTATATACATACAATGGACTAATACTCAGCCATAAAAAGAATGAAATCTTGACATTTGGAAGAACGTGGATGGAGCTAGAGAGTGTTATGCTAAGTAAAATAAGTCAGTCAGAGAAAGACAAACGCTATAGGATTTCACTCATATGTGGAATTTAAGAAACAAAACAAATAAACATGGGGGTTAGGAAGAGAGGGAAAAGAAGAAACAGACTTTCAACTATAGAGAACAAACTGATGGTTTCCAGAGGGGAGGTGGGTGGAGGGATGGGTTAAATAGGTGATAGGTAAAAAGGAGAGCACTTAATGATGAGCACTGGGTGTTGTATGTAAGTGTTGAATCACTGACTTCTATAACTGAAACAAATATTACAGTTAACCAATTGGAATTTTAATAAAAATATGAGAAAAAAATAACCCCTCTCCCCACCAAGTCAGGAATAAGGTAAGATATCCACTCTCACCACTCAGTCAACATAGTGGAAGAATTGCTGGCAGTGCAATTACAGCAAATAAAGGAAAGAAAAGGCATATAGATCTGAAAGGAAGAAAGAAAACTGATCCATTTTCAGATGATATGGTTGTCTGCATAGAAAATTCCAAGTCTACAAAAAAAAAATCCTGGAACTATATGTGATTTCAGCAAGATCACAGAATATAAGATAAACATACAAAAATCAATTGCATATATACTAGCACTGAGAACATGGAAAATGAAGTTAAAAACATAATGTCATTTACAATTAGCAAAAAAAAATGCAAATATAACAATACAAAACATGCTAAAAACTACAAAGCGTTGGTGAAAGAAACCAAAGGTCTAAATATCTGGAGACATATCATGTTCGTGGATTATAAGATTCAATATATTAAAAGTGTTCACTCTTTTTTTTTAAAAGCATATTTTTCTAAGATTTTATTTATTTATTTATTTATTTGACACAGAGTGAGAGCACAAGTAGGCAGAGTGGTAGGCAGAAGGACAAGGAGAAGCAGACTTCCTGTTAAGCAAGGAGTCTGATGTGGGATTCGATCCCAGGACCCTGGGATCCATGACCTGAGCGCAAGGCAGACATTTAACTGACTAGAACAACCCAGATATCCCTAAAAATGTCAATGCTTCCCAAACTGATATACATGTTCAATGTAATTCCTATCAAAATCCAAGTAAGACTTTTTGTAGATATAGAAGAGATTCTTCTAAAATGTATAAGAAAAGACAAAAGAATTATAATATCTAGGACAATTCTGAAAAAGAACAAAGGGGGAAGAAACAGTTTATCCAATTTCATGACTTATTATATGGTTAGAGTAATCGAGACTATAGTATTGCAAGGTAATAGACACATAAATCAACAGCATAGAATAGAGAACCTACAAATAAATCAACACACATATGCTCTCCTGATTTTTTTTTTGAGAAAGAGAGAGCACACACATGCATGCACGTCTGGGGTAGGGCAGGAGGGGCAGAGGGAGAGGGAGAGAGAATTTTAAGCAGGCTCCATGCTCAGTGCAGAGCCTGACATGGGACTCGATCTCACAATCCTGAGATCATTATCCTGAGCTGAAATTAAGAGTTAGACACTTAACTGACTGAGCCACCCAAGCACCACTGCTCAACTGATTTTTGAAAACAGTGTAAAAGCAATTCAATGAAGGAAGAATAGGCTTTTCTAAAACTTGTGCTGGAGCAACTGGGGGAAAAAAAAGAACCTTGACTTAGGCTCACGCTTTATAAAAAATTAACTCTATACCATGGACTTAAATATAAAACATAAAAATATATAAATTTGAAACAACATCAGAGAATATCTTCAGGATCTAGGGCTAGGAAAACATTTCTTAAGCTTGACACCAAAAGTGCAATCCATAAAAGAAAAAACTGATGAGGGGCGCCTGGGTGGCTCAGTGGGTTAAGCCGCTGCCTTCGGCTCAGGTCATGATCTCAGGGTCCTGGGATCGAGTCCCGCATCGGGCTCTCTGCTCAGCAGGGAGCCTGCTTCCTCCTCTCTCTCTGCCTGCCTCTCTGCCTACTTGTGTTCTCTGTCAAATAAATAAATAAAATCTTTAATAAAAAGAAAAAACTGATGAAGTGGACCTCATCAAAATAAGATTTTTGCTCTATGAAAGACCCTGTTAAAAAAAAGAGAACACGGGGCCATTGGGTGGCTCAGTGGGTTAAGCCTCTGCCTTCCGCTCGGGTCATGATCGCAGGGTCCTGAGATTGAGCCCCACATCGGGCTCTCTGCTCAGCAGGGAACCTGCTTCCCTTCCTCTCTCTGCCTGCCTCTCTGCCTACTTGTGATCTCTGTCTGTCAAATAAGTAAATAAAATCTTTTTGAAAAAGAACACAAGCTGCAGACTGGGAGAAAAAATATGCACACCATATATCCTATAAAGGACTGATATATAGAATATATAAAGAAATTTCAAACTCAACAGTTTAAAAAAGCCAACAACAACAAGCCAAACAACCCAATTGGAAAATGGGCAAAAGACAAGAACAGATATTTTACTGAAGAAGATATACAGGTGGCAAATAAGCATATGAAAAGATGCTCAGCATTATTAGACATTAAAGAAATACAAATTTGATATCATACCTTTCTGAATGGCTGAAGTAAAAAATAGTGACAACACCAAATGCTTGTGAAGATACAGAGAAACTAGATCACACACATTTCTGGTGGGAATGTAGTATGGTATAGCCACTACAGAAAACAGTCTGGCAGTTTCTTTTCTATCTTTTTTTTTTTTAAGCTGGGTGGGGCAAGAATGAGGGCAAATTCCAAGAAGTCTCCATGCCAAGCATGGAGCCCAACATGGGGCTCAACCTTATAACTCTGAGATCATGACCTGAGCCAAAATCAAAATAAAGACTCAGCTGCTTAACTGACTGAGCCACCCTGGTGCCCTGAATGGTTTCTTAAACCCAATCACCACATGACATAGCAAATGCACTCTTAGGCATTTATCCCAGAGAAAAGAAAACTTATGTTCACACATAAACCTACACATAAAAGTTTGTAACAGCTTTCTTTATGTTGGAAACCAGATGTCCTGGAGTGGGTGAACTGTGAAACTGTGGTAATCCATACCATGGAATATTATTCAGCAATAAAAATGAATGGACTGTTGATACACACAATAACCTGAATGACTCTCCAGACAATTATGCTTTGGGACAAATACCCAATCCCCAAAACTTACATATTACATGATTCCATTTATATAACATTCTAGAAATGACAAAATTATAGGAATGGAAAACAAATTAAAGGTTGCCAGAGGTGTTGTGTGGGGGAAGTGGGTTTGGCTATAAAAGGGCAACATGGGGGATCCTTGTGATGGTTAGAACATTTTCCATCTTGGCTCTATCCAGATCAATATCCTGTTGTGATACTGTACTACAGTTTTATAATATAGTACCATTGGATGAAACTGGGTAAAGGATACATGAGAGCTCTATTATTTCCTACAACTGCATGTGAATCTACAATGATCTCAAAATAAAAAAGTCTAAGTTAAAAAAATCTGTTCCTCTGTGAAAGACGTTAAGAGAATGAAAAGATAAGTCACATACTGGAAGGAAATTACATATCAAATAAAGGACTTGTATCCAGAATATATAGAAAAAACATTAAAACTGAACAGTAAGAGACTGACACAATGAAAAGATGTTAAGAGATAATTCATCAAAGAAGATATATGAATGGAAAATAAACACATGAAAAGATGCTCAAAATCATTAGTCACCGGAGAAACACAAATTAAACCACAATGAGAAATCCATACATATCTATTAAAAAGGCCAAAATAAATGAACCTGCTAATATGAAACATTCCTGAGAATGCTGGGTAAGTGGAATGCTCATTTATTGCTGTTGGGAATGGAAAAATGGTATATCTACTCTGGAAAACAATTCTGTTGTTTCTTAATAGAGTTAAATATGCACTTACCAAACGACCCAGCAGTTCTACTCCTAGATATTTACCCAAGTGAACTGAAAAATAATGTTCACACAAAGATATGGATGCAAATGTGTATAGCAGCTTCATTCACTGCTACCAAAACACGGAGATAACCAAGATGTCCTTCAGTGAGTGGATACACAAACTGTGGCAAACTCATAACATACAATAGAATATGATTTAGCAATTTGAAAACAATGAACCATTGATTCACACAACATGGATACATTTTTAATGCACTTTGTTAAGTGAAAGAGGTTAGACTAAACCGACATTCCAGAAAAAGCCAATCTATGGGGAAAAAAATCGGGGTTTTCAGAAATTCCGAGAGGAGAGTGGAATTGAGTACAAAGCTCCCTCATAAAATGGTATTTAGGATGATGGAACTGTTCTGTACGGCACAGTGGTGGTGTACAAACATGACTCCATGCATTTGTGAAAACCCAGAGACATGTCACACCACAGAGAATGAACTTAACTCTATGAATTTTTTAAAATAAAAAAAATAACCTGAATGTCAGGGATCCCAGGATCAAATACAAACTGATGAATGAGTTTAATACAAAACCTATGATACAACTTGCCAAAGGTGGTGCGGAATATGTGGAGCTGGCAGGATATTTTAAGAACAAAGGCAAAAGGAGCTATACATACATGTCCTACTCTCGTTTATTTATTTTTTTCTCACGGGGTATAGGTTAGAAATCCTGAAACTTCTTTATGAATACATTGTGCATACTAGGAAACAGATGTCTCATGACTGGAGAACAAGGTTACAGATAAGCAAGGGAACAAGGACAGAATGAAGGCTTCAGTGATGAACTGTAGTTGGAGATAACAACATGAACTTCATTTATTTTAAAATGTACTCAGGGTTTCTCCACTCGGCATCATTGACATGTTGGGTCAGATATTCTTTGCTGTGGGGAGCTGTCCTGTATATTGTAGAATGGTCAGCGGCATCCCTGGCCTCTACCCACTAGATGCCAGTAGTATCTCCCTGGTTGTGACAAAAATAAATGACTAACATAACTGCCAAATGTCCCTTGAGAGAATTGTAAAAACACCCACAGTTGAGAATCACTGAGACAGACAGAGAAATAAATATAGATGTTTGTAGAGACATGAGTTGGCATATAAACATATATTTCCAACCCCTGTCCGCTGAGAGAGCCCGGAAGCAACAACAGCCCAGCAGCAACAAGTACAACAAGCCTATACCTTGGTTTCCAAACACTGTTCCTCCATGAAAGGAATCAAGGCTCACCAGAAAAATGCCTGAAACTGGGACTGGAACAGCAAAAATAGATGAGCATGGGACAGCTTACAGAGTCAGAAAGGAAGGATGGGCTTTAAAAATTAAAAAAGATAAAGCTTGTTAAAAGGACACAGGTGCCCATCTGAAAGAGTGCCCAATGATCAAAGCTTGATCAATTCGAGCAAAAAAATAAATAATAGTATTGTATTATAATGCAAATAATAAAACAAATGTTAATGAGTCCATATGGATATAAATAAATAATTGGATAAAGAAATATGGGGCACCTGGGTGGCTCAGTGGGTTAAAGCCTCTCCCTTCAGCTCAGGTCATGATCCCAGGGTCCTGGGATCGATCGAGCCCCGCATCGGGCTCTCTGCTCAGCAGGGAGTCTACCTCCCTCCCTCTCTCTCTCTGCCTGCCTCTGCCTACTTGTGATCTCTGTCTGTCAAAGAAATAAATAAAATCTTCTAAAAAAAAGAAAGAAATGGGAGGGAAAGGACATATTTTTTTAAAGAGAAATTCCAATAAATATAGAAAGTATGACAGAAATAGAAAAACATTATTAGAACACTAGTAATAAGTGCCGTAAGCATGATCCACAAAGGAATGTGAAAAATAGTGGGGGGAGCAGGGAGAAAAAGAGTATATTTGCTCAGTTCAAAGTATATTGCCCAAATTCACTAATTACTGTGATGGCTTTAACATATGTACACAAATTCTCTGATACGCTTCCTTCCAGGAGCTGGAGTTTAATTCCTCTCCCTTGAGTGCTGGCTGAACTTCAGTGACTTGTTCCCAACAATAAGAGTATGGAAAGGGGAAAACAGTACATTTACAATAAGGAAGCCAAGCAGACACTATCTTAACCAAATGACTAAGGCTAACGTCACCAGTAATAAGGCAAGTTTATATCCTGCGCCCTTGATATGATGCAATGAGGACATATCACCTCTGTGGTATTCTTTCCAAAAATCTATAACCTAGGTGTAATCATTAGAAAATATCAGCTAAATCCAAATTGAGATATGCACCAAACTTCCTCACAACCACTCCTTAAAAGTGTCAAGGTCATGAAAGAGAGCCGAAGAGAGAATCTGAAGATTGTAGGATAGTAAGGAGACAGGATGGCTAAGTGCAATGCACGAGGCTGGCCTGTGTCCTGAAACAGAAAGAGGACCATTAGTGGAAAAGCTGATGAAATCCAAAAAAAGTCTGTAGTTTCATTAACAGAATTGTACCAATGTTCATTTCTTTGTTTACACACACACACACACACACACACAATGGTTTCTTTGTTTACACACACACACACACGCATACAAAATGGTTACATAAGATGTTCACATTAGAGGAAGCTGAGGAAAAGGTTTAAAGAAACAATATATTTAAAGCTTTCCTGTAAATCCAAAATTATCTCAAAATTTTTCTAAAATTCTATGGAAGATAGAACAGGCAAGATAGAACTAAATATGGTTGAATAAGGAAGTCGATAGAAATAACAAAAAGTTAAGGTCACGTCAACATTCAATAAAAAGAAAGATAACTATTAGCAGTCTATTCACACTTCAACAACTTGAGATGAAGAATAAATTGTTGAATTGTTAAAATGTGTCAAAGTCTTGACAGTAATATGCATCATCTCTGGAAATAATCAAGCACGTACATGTTCTTATTTTTAGGAGTAATTTGAGTTCAAATTATATCCATAGAAACTGCATCCTTTGGGCCGAAATGAATACTTTTGATTATTTTTTGCAAAAGAGAATGATACCTAAAAATTCCCATTTCAACATTTGACTAAATTAATCTAAATAGTAGATAATGGCATAAGTAACCAAGTTTGCTAAGAATAAGTTCCAAATTTAGAGTGAATATACATCGGAGAGCTTCCCAAAATTGGAAAAAAAAAATTCTCTGTTGATCTGAGATCTATGTAAATCAGTAGGCAATTTGCAATAATCTTTTCCTAATGGATCCATTGTATAAGGTGATTTTCACTGAACCCGTTATTCCTTACCCATATCCCTTCACACACATATACACATCCCCACATACCCTACCATGTGATTCTCCATTGACTGTGTAGCATTATTCACAAAATGGATGGTGGCTTAGCCTCATGTCATCATTTATCCATGATATAAAGGACAAAAAGAAATGCACTGTGACCCTTGTATGGAAAAAAGTATAAATCATGAGAGGACAACTGAAAATTCTAAAAATGGGATTGTTGCCTGAGCAAAGCAGAAGGAACCCAGATGGGCAAACCACCAAGAAGTGATTACTGAAGTTGACACATTTCACAGAATAATATACTTGAAATATCCTTGCTCCATAATCTGATAATAGCCCTATACTTTCATCATCAGGATCCCCACAGTTATGGCCATAGAATTGCACTTGTGATAACTACGAAGCCCCATTTTTCTCCCACCCATCTCTACCACGCCATGTACGTTCCTGTCCAATAAAACTCTTTTTATGGAGATACCAGGACATACCTGGACATACCGGGGTCTCTCACAAGCTCTGTGCTTTTACACATTCTAGTCCCTCCGCTTAACACACCCACTCTGCCTACCTAACGTCCTTTTTTTAAAAAAGATTTTATTTATTTGACAGACAGAGATCACAAGCAGGCAGAGAGGCAGGCAGAGAGAGAGGGGGAAGCAGGCTCCCTGCTGAGCAGAGAGCCCGATGTGGGGCTCGATCCCAGGACCCTGAGATCATGACCTGAGCTGAAGGCAGAAGCTTTAACCCACTGAGCCACCCAGGCGCCCCCCTACCTAACATTCTTAAAGAAACTAGTTATTCTTTTCTCTTTATTGACATTTTCCATACTTCATTGTAATCATCCATTTAACTGACTGTCTCACATACTAGAGCGTGAGCTCACTGATGGCAGCAACACTGTGTCTTGATCACCTTCAATTCTGAGCACCTAGCACAATCCTGGCATAGAGCAGTCTTTGATAGAAATGTTTTCTAATAGTTAAAGCATTGCCAAAAGAGAGATATAGCCAATGTGTGTCCTTTAGGTTCCAGCACAATAGAAAGTTCTACTACGGAAATGGGGAATTTTGAAAGGTCACAGGTTACATATGAAAGAGTTGCAATCTGAATAAAGCCACGAGTATATTTTCCTACTGTGAAATGAGGTGGCTACAAATCACCAAAATGTAATGTACCATTTATTTATCCATTCAATATCTAGTTATTGATAAGTGCTCTGGGCCAAGCATTGTTTGGGACACTTGAATTATATTAGTTAGGCAAACATGAAATGCTTGCCCTCTTGGAGATGACAGTCTAGTCAGGAGAGTCTAGTGAACAGCAAAAAAAAAAAATACTAAATAATTTTTTTTGCATATTAGAAGGTATGCATAAAGAAAAAGTAAAGAATGGCAAAAACCCCTAACACTCTCAGTTAGCTGTATCATGGGGAAACAGTAGAACTTTAATGACAAAGAGAAAATTATAAAATGTCTAGATGGAAAAAGTAGATAATCTACAAAGGAATATGAATCACATTGACATCAGACTTAATAACAGTGTATGTAAGAAAACAATGAAGTAATATTTTTAAAAATCAAAGAGAAATAATTTTGAAGGTAGGATTTTATTTCCAACCCAACTTTCATTTATTTTTTTTAAGATTTTATTTATTTGTCAGAGAGAGAGCACGCATGCGCACAAGCAAGAGGAGCAGCAGGCAGAGGGAGAAGCAGGCTCCCCACTAAGCAAGGACCCTAGAATCATGAGCTGAGCTGAAAGCAGACACTTGACTAACTGAGCCATCCAGGCATCCCTCAACTGTCATTTAAATGTGAGGTGGAAATAAAGATTCTCAGGGCTGAACAGCTTCATAAAGGGTACTGCATAGTGACCCTCTTCGAAAGCCCCCTTGGAGGACATACTCTAGAATAATGAAAAAATATCAATCTAAGAGGCAACAAAGAGAATCTAAAAGTAATTCTGAGTAATTAAGTTCATTACCTAAAAAGCAATTACACCCACCAAATAAGAAAATAATTCATAATAATACAAAAAACAGCAGATGGCAGTATAATGTGTAACCCTGGCTACACATTATAATCTTCCAGAGATCTTCAGAAAATATCCCAATGCCCATGTCCTCCTCTTGGGGATCCTTGTTTAATTGGTCTGGTGTAAATCTCGCATCACTAGTTTTTAAGTTCCCACAGGTGATTCTAATTGCAGCAAGGGCTGAAAAGCACTGTGGTGGTCATCCTTGACTGTTGTCTTTTTATTCTCACTCCCCTCTCCTCCAACCAATCTGTCGGGAGCTCCAGTTGGCTCTACCTCCAAAATCCATCTACAATCTAGAGGCCCTAGCTAGTTTATAAAGGCAAAAAATTTAAAAAAACTAAGACATACAGATTGGAAAGAAATTAAAATTCTACATAATCAATGTAGATCATAAAGAATCTGCAAAAAGCTTCTAGAATAATTGAATTTAGTATGGGCAAAGAATATAAGATCAATATTAAAAATATATTTCTATATGTATGCACAAACCATTGGAAATTAAAATAAAAATTTAATATAGCATCAAAATAAAAGACACGTTTTGAGATAAATTCAGTAACATATGTGCAATACCTATACACTAAAAGCTACCAAAATTACTGAGAAAAATTAAAGATGATCCAAATACAGGGTGCCCAGTGGCTCAGTTGGTTAAGCATTTGCCTTCAGCTCAGGTCATGAGTCCCTTGTCGGGCTCCCTGCTCAGCAGGGAGCCTGCTTCTTCCTCTCCCTCTGCCTGCTGCTCCTCCTGTTTGTGCTCTCTCTCTGTCAAATAAATAAATAAAATCTTAAAAAAGGATGATCCAAATAAATGATGAGAGATACCAGGTTAATGTATCAGAAGATGTTAAGATGTCAATTCTCCCTAAACTGATTGAGAAATTCAACACATTTATAATGAAAATCCCAGTCGCCTTTTTTTAAATTTTTGGTAGAAGTTGACATGTAGATTCTAAAATGTATGCAAAATGTAAAGTACCTGGATTAGCATAAACAATTTTGCAAGAGTAGAACAAAGAAACAAAAATACACTACTTGATTTGTAAACTAACTACGAAGCTACCATGTGCATTTTCAGGGAGCAAGTTTATGAAAATCCTAAAAGCTACAAATAAATTAGGATTTCAACAGGTTATTGAAGGCTCTGAGTAGAATTACAATAAAATGAAAACTGGTATTTTGGATAGCCATGGAAGTGTGCTGCCCAGATCTTCCTTCAAGAAAGAGCTTGCCAACCAGCTACAAGGAGTGCAGTTAGCTGCCTGCCCCCTGCTGTTAGCACTTTCAGGGACCTCTTCAACTTTCAGTCTGAGGCATGTCTTCCGTAGGCACCCCCATTCAATGACTTAGCATGGTGTGGGTGCCAGGGCCTGGCCCTTTCTACTCAATGTAGGATTCCTCTAATGGGCAGTATTTGTTCCACAGTTCATGCTGGTTTGGCCAAGATTTTCAGGCCTGAGGATTCCCCTGCCTAATCCTGCTTCTCCCTCTTCCTTTCCCAAGTATCAGGTCTGCATTATGATCTGAATGTACTGCATGCCCAATCCTGCTTCTTTGCCCTTTTATCTCTTACAGGTATCACTCCTCCCAACTCACAGTAAAGCTCTTAAACTCCGACTGGTGTCTACTTCACAGAGGAAATCAACAGACATGGTAAAGAGGGTAGAGACTGGGCTCAGAGACACAGGCTCATTGATTTCACAGCAATGTACATATGATATGAGTGTGAGAATGAAGGAGAAGCGATGAAGGGAGCAAGTATGATACAATTTTGAGCCAGATTCCAGGAAGGATAAGTGGTGGAATCAGTTCATGATGGAGTAAGTTCAAAGGGGGCTCTGATATGGGCTACAGGTTGACTTGATGTTAGGTTTTGAAAATACTGAGTTTGTACTTATGTGGCACTGTGTGATATTCAATAGATTGTTGAAGATATGGAGTGAATCCTAAATGTGCAGAAATATCTTTTGAGAATATTTACAGATTACTGGCATGGGAGTGGTAGCAGTTAAGGGATTAGCCCTCAGAGGGTGGCAGTGGAGGGTAAGACATTGATTCTTGTGAAATGCTCTTGAGTGAAGACTTTTTCCTCTAAGACTCTGGTTGCCTTCTGAGCTAGGTGTTCCGTTACCATCTTGCCAACCAAAAACATTGAGTTAGTGACTAGTGCATCAGTATTTTGTTACTGTTCTTAGATCTACTGAGATTAGAGAAGTAAAGTAGGATGCAAAGAATGGAAAGCTTCTTTAGTGTACATGAGCAGAAATCTGCCATTCTGACTGCTGGGAAGTATAAATGTCAATATCAATGCCAGTACATTGACTGTGCACACCAATGGTAATGGAGTCTGAAATTAAAGTGGAAACAGCTCCAAAGGGGTTTATGCCCTTCACAGAATGCTTTAGAAATAGAGTAGCAAAAGTTTTTCTTTCTTTTCGATGAGGGACACATCTGGCTAGGTGGACACTCAAATCCAAATGGAAATAGTGGCCAGATATTCTCTTGCTCCCCAACCCTCATGGAGATAGCTTTGGATTTATTTCAAAACTACAGTGCTTCTGGTGGTTGTTATGCTAGTCCTATGAATATTTTACCAAACTGGAGTGAAAACAGAGTGAGGCTAACTTCTTTTCTTGTATGCTCTATACCTTCAACACAATACTGAAAGGCCATTCTAGCTCTAGACCTTTCCACAGCATCAGTTGAGGTTCTTGCATTTCATTGAATCATAGCATCTCCCTCTGGCTATCCTTAGTCCCTTCACCTCCATTCCACAATGTTTAGCCTAAAGGTACCACTTAATAAACACTGTACATATTGAACTCTATCTTAAGAATTTGCTAACCCTGGGGAACCCAACCTATAATAATAATCAACTTGAACTCGGTGATACAAAAAAGGAGAATATAACATTTTCAAGTAAGGTTTATTCCAGAAATGCAGGGGTAGTTTAATGTTCAAAGATAAATCAATGCAATTCACCTAACAGAAGAAGAGAAAAATCATAGGACTTCTCAATAGATACTGAAAAAGCATTTGTTAAAAATTCAATATCCATTCAAAATTAAGGGGAAAACCGTAACAAATTAAGTAGGTAAGGGAACATCCTTAATCTGATAAGGAATATTTGCCCAATAAAAGCTCACAGCAAGCATTATAGGTATTTAAATATTAAATATTTAAGGCTCATACCACCTCTCACCCTGAGATCAGGAACACTGTAAGGATGCTTTATATTAGTACTTCTATTAAATCTTACACTAGAGATGGGAACCAATGCAAAAAGACAAGTTAATAATAATAAAGATAATAAAGATTTTAAAAATAAATAAATAAAATAGAAAATAGAGTTAATAAAAATAATAAAGGTATAAAAATTGGAAAATAAAAAATAAAAATGAAAATACTTGCAAAATACATGATATAAACTTAAAAGTACAGATGAACCAACAATAAGAATTAATAAGTAAATTTTCAGGGTCATTAGCCAATGCAAAACACTGTATTTCTACAACCAGTAGAAAATAATTGGAAAGTAGTATTTTAAAAGTGTACATTTATAATAGCATCAGAAATATCAAATACATGTATGGAAGTGCTGAATCACTATATTATACACCTGAAACTAATATAAATAACACTGTATGTAAACTAACTAGAACTAAAATAAAAACTTATTTAAAAGGAAACATCAAATAGTAAGGGAAAAAAATTAACAGATGGGCAAGACCAGAAAACTACAAAACACTACTGAGAGAAAAATTTTAAATCCCTAAATAAATGGTGGTATAAAACATTGGTGGATTTGATATGGAGAGTACAGACATTTTTACAAATTGATCTATAGGGTCAATGCAATACAAATAAAAATCCAGGGTTTGGGTTATTTAGATGAAATTTGAGAAGCTAATTCATATATTTATATGGAACTCAAAGAGTCAAGAAGAGACAAGACACTCTTAATGTGGAATAAAGTGGGCAGATAAATGGTGCTAAGACAGGGAATCAAAACTCCTCTAACATCTGAGGTGCCTGGCTGGCTCAGTCGGTGGAGCATGTGACTCTTGGTCTCGGGGTTGTAAGTTCGAGCCCCACAATGGGTGTAGAGATTAAAATAAAATCTTAAAACAAAAAAACAACAAAGAACTCCTAACATGGCATTCAAATCCTTCATTATTTGATCTGCCTACCTCTCCACCTCTCCCACACTCCCAATGCTCTATTTGATTTCCCAAATGTGGTACGCTCTTCCAATCCCATGCCTTTCCTCTCTCTAGAATTCCTTTCTCCTTTTCTTCACTCGGTTAACTTTGACTCAGTCTTTAAGACTTGGCTCAGGATATGAGGAATTTGACAAACAAGACAGAGGATCATAAGGGAAGGGAGGGAAAAATGGAACAAGATGAAACCAGAGACAGAGACAAACCATAAGAGACTCTTTGGAAATAAACTGAAGGTTGCTGGAGGGGCGGGGGTGGGAGGGATGGGGTGGCGGGGGGATGGACCCTGGGGAGGGTGTGTGCTATGGGGAGTGCTGTGAATTGTATAGGACTGCTGAATCACAGACCTGTACCCCTGAAACAAATAACACATTATATGTTAATTAAAAAAAAAAAAAGAGTTGGCTCAGGGATTACTTCCTCCATTCTGCCTTCTTTTTATTCAGACTGCCTTAGGCACCCCCAACTTTGCATTCCTGTAGCAGCAGTATGTACTCCTATCATATGCATTACTCCAACAAATATTTATTGAGCCTCTTCTATGAATTCTAGGTGATGGTATTGGTTATAGCACATACTATGTTACATTATAATTAGCAGGTGACATAACTGCCTCCCCCTGCCTTTAGAACGTGAACCTTCTTGACACTAGGGCCTGTGTCTCACAGCTCTGTATCTTAAGCACCTGTCATTAAACCTGATCATAAGAAGAGCCTGGTAAGTGTCTGCCGGATTCGTGCAGAGTATGGTGGCTTAGTTCTGTGTGGACTTAGCTAAGGCTGGGACTACTTTTTTCTAAATTCCTCTTCTTGTACGGTTCCAGGTTAGACTTTTCCATAAGACAAATTTACCTGAGATCAAGAAGGCAGAAGTAAATTAGTAACCATTCTCACACTGTGAAAATTGGTAAAGAACCAGGTCCTTTGCTGCGGAACCATGGCATCACTGATCTGGCTGACTCTGCTGGTGCGGGGCAGCAACAGACCCTCCAGCTCTCACAATTCATCCTGCAGGTCTGCAGCAGCAAGTCTGGATGAGGTTTTAGTTTGTCCTCATAGGCTCCGGTTTATCTACTCTAGTCCCCCCTTTATATCCATTTCCCTTCCTGACTGCCATTTCAGATGACTTCCTACCATCACAAGGTTCATAAGCAACAGCCTTATACAGACAGCTTACACGGATCCCCCAGTAGCAAAAAGTAAAATCCCTATAATAAATCCTTTCTTCTCTTTCATGCCAGTCTGCTTCTCTGATCAAATGCATGCTATATATTATAGCATATAGTGTTTGGGACCAGAAGTAGTTCCAGGGTACACACAGAGCCTCAAGAATATATTCTCTTTATCTTTTTAGGAGATTTATAATTGATTTTCTGAGCTGATGAGATCTAAAGGCACTAATTACTCTGTTTCCAGTGGTAACAGGCATACTCTGAGCCCATGTTAGGTAGTAGCAAACAGTTACCTAAGTCACAACCTGTAAGACACCTGTAATAAAGGACAAGATTTGGGAGGAACCAAGTATTTGTTGTCATATAGCATTTTAGTGGGAAAAAGGGAATAGAGTGGGTTTGTTGGTTGCTTCTAAGTGCACTGGAGAAGGTGGGGAAAGAGATCTGTGTCCACTTATCATGGTGAATAAATATTGAGGAAACTGGAATGATCAGAAATTTGGGGGATCAGGATCCTGTGAAGCTACTTTAACATATAAAAATTCTTTTGGAGCGACACCTGGGTGGCTCAGTGGGTTAAGCGTCTGCCTTTGGCTCAGGTCATGATCCCAGGAACCTGGGATCAAGCCTTGCATCAGGCTCCTTGCTCAGCAGAGACCCTGCTGTTCCATCTGCTTATGCCCTCTCTCTCTCTCTCTTTCTCTCTCTCTCTCTCAAATAAATAATCTTTTTTAAAAAAGAAATTTTAACATTAACTGTTAAAGACCCAAAAGACCCCTGTAATCTACCAGAGTAGGATTTTTTTGTAAGTCAGGTAATCAGTACAGTATTAGCTCAGATCTCTCTCATAGTGGACCAGCAAGTCCTCAGTCGCACCCTGTGGTTACTCGTCCAGTTCCAAATGCATGTTTGGAACAGATACATTCAGCAACTGGCAGAGTCCCTCGGCTTCATAATCTACAGAGTGAGGACTATTAGGGTGAGCACTAACAAGTAGAAACCATTAAAACTGACTCTACCTACCACACCCCAACCAAATCAACTGTTGGCCTGTGCAGAAGGCAGCACGCATGGAGAATGCATGCATATTACCATAAACTTAATCACGTCTTAACTCCAATTACAGCTGCTCTTCCGGACATGGTTTCATCTTGGAACAAATCAGTATATTCTTTGGTAATAGAGGCAAATGCTCACTGGGCCTCTGGATTTTCAAGGCATTTGGGTTTTCATTTTGGTCCTCACTTGGGTCCGGTCCATCTACTGAGTAACCCAAAAGCTGCCAGATTTCTGCGGGCACAGAACAAGAGAAGGCCCTACATCAGATTCAGAGGCCTATGCAAGCCGCTCAATCGCTTAGGCTGTATTACCCGACAAATCTAATGGTGCTTTAAGTGTCAGTAGCAAATAGAGAAGTTTCTGTCGGGCCCCTGGTGGTGAATCAGAGCATATGCCCTCATGATTTGGGAGCATCCTCTGCAGGCATTCTCCTTTTGACAAACAGCTTACTATTGTGCCTCTGTGGAGACCTCAAAGTTACCACTCGTAAATTGGGTGTTATTTGACCCACAGGGACATGAAGTTGGTCGTGCACAGCAGCAGTCTATCATCAGGTGGAAGATATATGTTAGTTCACACTCAAACAAGTCCTGGAAGTACAAGTAAGCTGCATGAGCAAGTGGCCCAGATGCCCATTCCTCTCGTTACTGCTACTTTATCTTCTCTCTCCCCACTCACACCGATGATCTCCTGGGGACTTACTTGACCTTATCTGAAGGTAACAAAATTGAGCTCAGTTTACACTGTGTAGACACCACCCAAAAGTTGACAGATGTACTACTCTAGTCACACTCTGGATGCCCCTGGAAAAAAAGTTGTAAAGAGAAATCCTTCCAGTAGGCAAAACTTTAATCAGTGCTCTTGGTTGTTCATGGTGCCCAAAAGGAGAGATGGCCGGAAGCACAAATCACCACTGACTCATGAGCTTGGCTAGTGGTTTGGCTGGATGTTTGGGGACTTGGAAAAATACTTAGAAATATGGTGACAAGGAGATCTGGAAAGAAATACATGGATGGTCCTTTTCCCAATGGGCAGAGTGTGAAGATACATGTGTTCCACATGAATGTCACAGAGTGACCTCAGCACAGAAATATCTTAATAATCAGAAGGGTAAGTACCTAGTACTGTAGAAGTCAGATAGCCAGCCCATTTTCCCAGCTGCTCCTTCATAGCCCAGTGTATCCATGAACAGAAGCTGGAGATTATGCATTGGGTCAGCAACATGGACTTCTACCCACCAAGATTTATCAGCTGCAGATATTGCTGAGTGCCCAACCTGTCAAAAGCAGAGATCGAGGGTGAGCTCCTAATATGGCCCCATTCCCCAGAGGTACCAGCCAGCTTCCAGGTGGTAGAACAATTGCACCGGACTACTTGCATCGATGGAAAAGGGCATATTCTCAGCAGAACAGACACTTGCTCTGTACATGGATTTACCATTCCTGTCTGCAGTGCTTCTGCCAAAACCACTATTGGTATCTTCTTCTCCCTCATGATTTTCCAGCAGCATCGCTTCTGACCAAGGGACTCATTTTACAGATAATGAGGTGTGATAATAGGTTCATGTGCTGAAGATCCAGTAGGTCATCCACATCACTGAAGTTTGTGATGGGAAAGGAAGATACAGTTTCCAAACTGTCTTTAGGCATTCCAGTTGGTCTTTATAAGTTTATCTGCTCTTGTAGCTTCGAGTTTGTCCTTGATGGCTGTCCTTCATTCTCATACATTCCAGTTCACCTCATGGGTTCCAGTTTGTCCCTGCTCTCCCTGCGTCATGCCCATCTTTTCTCCCCGGTTGCCAGCCCTGATGACTTCATACTCAAAAACAGATGCAGAAGCAGCAGCCTTCCAGACACTGCTTAACGAGATCCTACAATAGCATAATGCAGAAGTTCTATGGTAAATCCCTTCTCTCTTATCACTCAAGGTGGTTCTGTCTCTCTGACCAAACCCTGACTGGTGGATACAAGCTATATTAGTTACCAATACAGGTTCCAGTGTTTCTGAGGTACTAGTTAATTCAAATGAGAGGATTTGTCCTTTTTTTTCTTTGTTTTGTTTACTTTTAAAAGGCAAAAAGAAAAAAAAAAAAGGTCTTCTTCATTAGTGGCAATCTTCCTTCATCTTTGATCCTGTAATGTGCTCCTTCTGAGCATAATTTGGCATTTCAGGTTCTAATTAATATGGCAATGCATTTCAAAATGCTGAAACTAGAAGTAAACCTAGGTCCCTTTGACCTGAGACTTCCTATGGGTCAGGCAGTTCTATGTTTCTGTCCTCACTCAAACTGCCATTCTCTACGTCTGTGCTGATTTATAAGATTTTTTATTTGTAATGAATATGAAAATGACTATCAGAATGGGAACAGTGCACCCTGCTTAATTATGGCTGGCAGAAAACGCAATATACTCAGAGCAAAATCAATCTGATAAAAGATTTCCAGCACAGGTTCTGTCTTCCCCTTAAGCTCAGCTCAACTGTCCCTTGGAGACTACAGTCAGCAGGAGCAGCCATAGCAATTCCACACATCATTTGGTCAGATGTTTTCTTCTAACGCTGTTTTTTTTTTTTTTTCATTTAAAGAGGAGACAAATAAAACATTGGGGTCTCAGAGGATGGTGATGGCATTACCTACCGCTGCCAGGATGTGAGAGGGACTCAGGGGATCTGTCAGATCCCTGGCTCTAGAGGGACAGAACATTGAGACTAGCTCCACCCCAACTAACCATCCACCTGCACTCTCAGAGCAGCACATAGGTTGCTGGCCTCAATATTCCATCCTGCAGTTTTATCTAACTAGTGTTTAACAGATGCCTTAAGGTCAGGTCCAAGGAATGTTGGGAGCCTCTGCCAAGCCTCTCTTTTTGCTTCCTGGTCATAGTTCACCTTCATATTCTCATATTGCACTGGGAAGGCCAGGTATAGAATAATGAGTCTCCTCCCCAGAGAGGTCCATTTCCCAATCCCCAGAACTTGTGAATATGTTAGGTTCCATGACAAAGGGGAATGAAGGTCGAAGATGGAATTAAGGTTGCTAATCAGCTAACCTTGAGACAGACTATCCAGATGGGCCCAACATAAGCTCAGGGGTCCTTATAAGTAGAAGAGGGTAGTAGAAGAGAGGGAACCAGGAAGGTGACAGCATGAGAAGGATTTGGCCCAATATTTCTGACTTTGAAAATGGAGGAAGAGGACCATGAATCAAGGGATATAGACAGCCGCTAGAAGTTTGAAAGGCAAGAAAATGCCTAGAAAGACAAGAAAATGCCTGGAAAGGCAAGAAAATAGATTCTTTCCTAGAACTTCCAGAAGGAATGCAAGCCTGCCAACCCTTCATTTTTAACCCTGTGAGACCAATTTTGGACTTTTGACATCTCAAAGTTTAAGTGTAAATAATAATTTATTATGTTTTAAGAACCACTAAGTTGTTGGTAATTTGTTAAAGCAGCAATAGAAAAATGAATACACCAGACAACAAGTTTGTGTCAACATTAAACTGTTTCTGTCCTGCCTAAATGGCCATTTGAGAGACCTCTTTTCTTTCCTTTTCTCCTTCTTCCTCTTGTCTGCTCTGTTTTGTTCAAAATTTGAATTTTGAAAGCCTTTACATGTCCCCTGTTAAGTATGTTTGCTCAATTTAACTTAGACTGAAGTTCATAACTCTGCTTATAATTTATTTTCATGCATCATTATCTCCCTCTCAGCCTTCTCTCTTATTCAATCTTTCTGTGCTTTTATATGCCCTCTTGCTCTATCCAAATACCACTGAGATACTCACGCCTTGGTTCCCAAGCTAAGATTCAACATAGCACTGGTCCTACTCTTTTCCTGTATTAAAAATGATATTTCTTCAGTGCAGTTTGCTTACTAAATGTTAGAAAAGAAAACTGATTAACCTAATCCACCGTAATTCCCTTTGCTTGAGCTCTCTGAGAAATGCTTACCACCAAGGAAGAAAGAAATGGGATGTGTGTTTGGAGGGGATGGTTGGCATTACAAGGTAAAGATTACTTCCTTTTAATCCATCAGCATTGTATGACTGATGAAACAGATTACTTGTCAGATTCCAAAATTATCTCTTTACCTTAGTGTCCTCTCCCACACTCTCTCAGATCAGAGGAGTTATTTCCTGCAGTCTCATAAACTTCCCAAACGCATTTATTAATCTTCCAATTATTTTCTCCTCTTATCTTTATATGATGCCTATACTGAAATACCACCTAGGTTTATTCATACACTTATTCACTGAACAAAAGTTATTGAGCATCTGTACCATACCAGGCACGGTTAGTAGTTAACCAGTCTGAGCTGGTATTTTTCTTGGGAACAAGGGGTAAGGGAAATAATTTTGAGAAGAAAGAGCTGTATAGGGAAAACCATAGTGGCATGAAATAGATGTATATGATTAGGGAATTTAAAACGTTTCTGGTATGAATGGGGTGTAGAGGTGTGTGAGTATATGGAGGGGAATGGCAACAGATGAAGCTGGAAAAGTGTAAAAGGGGCATCACTGAAAGTCAGACTAAGGTGTTTGTTCTTTGCCCTAAAAGAAATGACAAACTACCAAACAGTATTAAGCAAAGGAATGACATTGTTAAATCCATAACTAGGAAAAGTTAGTTTGGCTACACTGTAGTTGATAAATAGGAGGGGAAAATTGTACAGGCAAGAAAATATAAAGTCCTGAAGTAAGGCAGTAGCAGTAGTGATGGAAGAGGGAAGAAAGCAGGTTGGAGAGCTATTCTAGACATTGGTGAATGGTTAGATATGGAAGGATTAATAAAATGGAGTATCTAAGAGGTCTGCCTAGTGATTAATAGGACTACATCATTTACAAATACTTACTGAATGCTTATTATGTGCCAAAAATAAAACTGCAAAGATAAAAAAGATGCAAGCCCAGTCCATATGGAACTTATCATCCAATAGAGAGACAATTAAACAGAAAATTTCAGTAAAATATTATATGTACTATGCTAAACGTGTGCATAAATGAAGGGAGGAACATATCCTAGCCTGAAGTCTCCTAGAGGAAATTATTGCTGACAGTATGGTGTAATTTTCTAGATGAAGAAAGGTAGGAAAGAAAAGTACAGTAGGTCTAAGTCAGCATTAGTATTTACAGAGAATGATGTGTAGTTTAATAGTAGTAGACTGTACAGAAGTGATAAATGGTAGGAAATAATGCTTAAGAGTCACATAGGGAACAAATCATGAAGAACCTTCTAAGTTATGGTAAAAATCGACCTTTATTCTGTAGATGATAAGTAAGCATCGAAAGTTTTAAATATGGAGGTCTAATGGTCAATTTGTTTTAGAAAGACCATCCTGAGCACTAAAAGTGAAAAGAACTATTCAGAAGAAGTTGCGGGAGTCCAAACAAGAGATACTGGGTGCCTGAACTAGGGCAGAGAATAGTTTGGATAGACAGGAAAAGCCTTGAAAAAATGATTAATAGGTAAAATCAGGAGTACTTCCTGATTGATGAAGGGTGGAGAAGGAAAGGGCAGTAAAAAATAGGAAGGAGTGTAGAATCATTGTCAGGTTGCATTATTACGTGCCTAGATAGGTGATACAATTTACTGAAATAAGCAATAGATAATGACTTCAGTTAGGGTCACATTTGGACTAAGATGCTAGAGACAAGCAACAGGCAGTTATAAATTTGGATCTGGGGCTCAGGAGAGGGAAATATCCTATTTTAGACGTCATTGCCAACCAAGTTGTAGTTAAAACCATGGGATATGATGATATGATTCAAGAAAAGAATTTTAAAAGAGAAAAACTTTGGGCCAAGGAGGGACACTTGAATCCCACCAATGTTTTAGGAAAGAGAAGAGAAACTAGTGAAGAAAACTGGAAAAGAGTGGTCAGAGAGACAGAGGGGGAAAAAATTAGTATTATGGAAGCCCAGGAAATTAAGTAGTTTTTTAAAAAAAATTGTCTTTTTAAAAAGATTTTATTTATTTATTTTAGAGAGAGAGAGAGAGAGAGAACAATTGGGGAGGAGCAGAAGGAGAAAGAGTCAGGACAAGGAGAGCAGCAGAAGGAGAAGTGCTCCCCACTGAGCAGGGAGTCCAATGCGGGGCTCCATCCCAGGAGCCTGGGACCATGACTTGAGATTAAAGCAGAAGCTTAACCAACCAAGGCACCCCTGAAATAAAGTATTTTAAAAGAAAGAGGGAGTGGGAACCAATTTCAAATATAGCAGAGAGATCCAATGAGTTAGAAATGAAGAGTATTCAGTTGTATTTTTCAACTTGGAAATCACTGGTCACTTTGGTAAAAAGACTTTTGACTTGGGGGTTGGGAGGAGGTGGTAGTGGTAAGAAGAGCAACTGTATTACATTGCAATGAGATTTGCATGGCAAACAAAGTGGAGAAAGCAAGTACAGAATATTCTTCCAAGAAGAATGTCTTTAAAAGGAAAGAGGGAAATGGGTGATTATTACAAGGAAATGTAAGTTCATGGGAATTTTTGTTCGCTATTAAAAGAGAATTATTTGAATACGGGAGCATATGTGTGTAGACAAAGAGATAGATGAATACGGTAGACAGATAGATGGATGATAGATAGATAGATAGACAGACAGACTGTAGGGAAATTAGAGAGAGGGAGCATGGAGACATAGAATTAAGAGTAGCTAATTGGTCCCAGAAGAGGAGCCAATTCACAGTAGGACCAAGAATCAGGACTTGAATGGGAGAAAAAAAATACAACTTCCACTGATAATAGAAGCAAGATGAAAGATCAGGTGTAGGTGAAATGTAGTATAGGCAGAAGAATAGTAAGCTCGGTAAACTCACATCTGATGACTTTTACTCCTGATGAACATTATCTACTGGTGGCTGAGTAAGAGACTTCCAGAGACTAAGAAGGTTTTGGGAGAATCGCTGAAAGAAATTACAAGCAAAAATGAAGGCCAAAAGTATCAGGGACCTAGGCTGAGATTAAGGGCTACAAATTTGCCTCGAGATTTTCTGTTGTGGTCTAAACAGGCTCTAGGGCAAGAGCAGATATGCAAATTATGGGATCATTTCAGATAGTGTTTAGCCAGGAACATTCAGTAAAAGAAAGAGGCAGTAAGTGGTGGTGCCCCTCACTTAGATAGGAGATACACTTTCTCTTGACTTGTTCTTTCTCCAAGGAAATAACTTAGGGTAGTAGAAGGGACAACAGATTGAGGGGTAAGAGACCAGGGTTCTAGAGGTAGCATGTACTATCTCTAAGACCTTGGATAAATCCTTTCCCCTTTCTGGTCCTCAGTTCCTCCATCCAGCCATGATGACTTTGGATAGTCTTTTCCAGCTATGACACGCTATGACTGTTAAGTATCTCATGATTTCCAGAGTTCACATCCAGAAAATCTGGTAGAATGCAAGTATGTGTGGACATACCGTATTGCCAAATTCAGACACTGCAATTTGGTCAAATCCTTTCCTGGCTGCCCTCCTCACTGATCCAGACCACCCTGAATCTCTTAAATCTTGAGCACAAACATACAGGCATAGATCACGACAAAGCAACACCCAAAGCACCGAAGGTATTTCTAGCTAGCATCAATTTCATGGCTCAAGTCTCAAGTCTCACCAGGTTTGACATATTCAGAAAGTTAAAAGCACATACCCTTTACTCAGGAGCAGAGGGAGGCCAATGTACCCTTCTCCTTATAAATGCCAATACATTTGTGCTGCCCCCAGGCCTCTTAATCCTATGCTTTCACAGACATTAAATACATCCTGAAATTTAAAGTGAGAATGACAACACCCTCAACATTTAGGCTATAAGAAACAGAATGCTTTTCAGGGTTTCTGGCCCGCATGGAATATGTTAAGGCACTTCAAGTTTAGTTGACTTGAAATTCTAAACCAAGAGGATGAGGATTAACTTTGAGGTCACATTTCTCTTAAATCACATAAACCCTGTGGCAGATCTGAAATATGACATTTATCTTCCTCAAATGGTTTAAGGACCAGACATTTTCTTTCACCTCTGAAGGGCTGAGGTAAAATTCTGAATGCGAGACTACCACTAGAGCAAGTCTTGTGATCCGGGCTGAATTTCAGAATTTACAAATCTTGGATAAAGTATCTGGACTTTTTCAGTACTCTGCCATACAGGCTGGTGTTCTGTAATCTTTCTCAGCCTGGGACGTATATTTGCTCCAAGCCACACCTCTTTCTGGTGCACACATTCACTCATCTATTTAGTCAGCCAACATTATTATTATTATAAGTGTATCACATTATAGGATGACTGCCTACCATGTGCTAGGTATCGTGCTCAGGTGTTGAAAATGTAGAAATAATAAGATACAGTGCTTTGTTGAAGATACACACAGGCTGGTGGTAAAGAGAGGCATAGAAATATACCCTTATAGTAAGAGAGGAAATCAATAATAAGCATATGCAGTTAAGACTCAGACGAACCTGGGTTTGAACTATAGCTCAGCTATTTTTAGCTGTCTGACCCTGGGCAAGTTACATCATCTTCTCATAGTTCACTATACATTTTCATAAGGAAAATGTCAGGATTTACTTCAGAGTGCTGTAGTCAGGATTAGAGGTGGGCATATAATAAATGCTTAACAGAGGTTATAGGCAAGACGGTGCTGCTGGTGCAAGTCTCCCCATTCATCAAGATCATCCATGACCCTGCCCTGTACCTCAGGGGGGCCTACAGAGCCAAGTGCTACCATTATAGGCAATCTTGGGTAGGAGAGGAAAAGAGGATGGCAGTTAAGGAGAAAAAGAAGCAAGATGAGCAGAAATGAGTGGAGAGAGAACTGGCTGAAGCCCAAGATCACAGCTTACTAAAATGAGCCTGCCTTTCTCTGGAATGGTTTGGATGAATAAAGCTTTCTGTGGTAAGTGATGAGAAAAATGTGTTTAATAAATGGCAACTATTTCTATTCTTACTGACAGTATTATTGATAACAATAATAACAACACGAATTTTTCCTGTAGGTATGACTGAAGGAAGACTCTACCCTCATTTGAGTGGTGCTCTGAGAAATTAATTTTCTGATAAAGAAAAGAAGGTAAATGTAATTCCAGAGGATTAGAGATACATGAAAAGACACAGAGATATATGAAAAATCTTGGCATGTGTGTGAGAGTTAATAACTAAGCTGTAGAAGACCTGAAAGGAATACAGAAAGATCTGAATCTGGAAAAGTTGCCTTACAAATGTGGGGTCATTTGCTTTCTTTTATTTGGTCATTAGATCAAGTGGACATGAAGTCCAAATGTTAATTAATCAAAATTTCAGAGAGGAGTGCCTGGGTGGCTCAGTCAGTTAAACATCCAACTCTTGATTTCGGCTCAGGTCATGATCTTGGGATCCTGGGATCAAGGACTGCATCCGGCTCCCTGCTCAACAGGAACAGCTTCTCCCTCTCAAGCTCCCCTTGCTTATGTTTCCTCTCTTGCTGTCTCTTCCTCTCTCTGTCAAATAAATAAATAAAATCTTTTTTAAATGGTTCTTTAGAAGCAAAAGAGTGAAAACAAATGGAGTTGGAAGTGAAAGCAAAAATTTTAGAATCTCACCTCGCTTTTGTAGTCTCAAGAGCTGGGCAATCAACAGCCAGATTTTCAAAACTCAGACCCACAGGACTCAGAGCCAGAAAGGACTGAAGACATAATCTAGCCAAATGATTTTCAAACTTTTAGAGCCATATAAATCCTGTTAACATGAAAGATTTCTTGGAACCCCACTATCTAAAACATAGAGAAAGTGAGGACTTTTTGAAACAGGGTTAGGGAAGCTTCTGAGTCCTTCTCTTGGTCCTTGCTCCACAGGCTCGGCCCTTTGGCTCCTAAAAGGGCTCTGTAAGGCACAGTTACTTAATATGGGGAAAGTAAGCCCCAGAGAGAGGAAGAGCCTTACCCAACATCACTAGGCTAGTTGGCCGCACAGCTCTGGCTGAACCCTGGTCAGTAAGCCCAGAGTGTTTTACTATACCGTATTTCTGAAAAGTCTGCAAACTTTGCAGAGAGCAATCATAAATTTATTTTCACTCATGCCCAGTTTACTTGAGCAGGGAGGTGGGTTCTGTGTGACTGCTCTCATTTCTAAATCATCAGTTTTTATCTCACTTCCCTTGCTCATCTTTTTAAAAAAAAAAAAATTTATTTATCCTGGGGTGCCTGGGTGGCTCAGTGGGTTAAAGCCTCTGCCTTCGGCTCAGGTCATGATCCCAGAGTCCTGGGATCAAGCCCCACATCGGGCTCTCTGCTCAGCAGGGAGCCTGCATCCCCCCCTCTCTCTCTGCCTGCCTCTCTGCCTACTTGTGATCTCTGTCTGTCAAATAAATAAAATCTTAAAAAAAGATTTTACTTATTAATTTCAAAGAGAGCATGAGTCAGGGGCAAAAACAGAGGGAAAGGGAGAAGCAGACTCCCCATTGTGCAGGGCGCCTGACTCGGGACTCCATCCCCTGACCCTGGGATCATGACCTGAGCTGAAAGCAGACGCTTAACTGACTGAGCCATCCAGGAGCTCCCCTTGCTCATCTTTTACTTGGGTTTCTTAATTTGCATGAGTAGAAGCCAGAGATTGGAACAGTGACATGATCTCAGGGAACTGTACATCCTAGTTTAAAAATTTTCCTGGGCAGCAAAGGATATATCATTGTGAAGCTGGCACTTAATTAGATGATAAAAGGTCTACTAGGATGGTGCCTGGCACTTAGTAGATGTTAAATAAATGTGCCCTTTCTTTCTCCTCTTCACTTGATAAGTGATAGATTGGAAGCCATGCTCCCATGCTCCAGGATAAGGAAAGCACTTGCAAAAGAATAAGATTCTGATTGTGCTGCTGAACACATTAACTGGGTTCCTCAAGGACCCGGGAGATCTTGAACATCTTATTTAAAGACATACAAGCAAAGGTCCTCATATTTTTCTTTTCTCATCTGGCGTCTAAGCAGCTATCTATTCCTGCAAATACTCTGTGATGTGCACTCCAGATCACAAAACAAAAGAGATGAGTTAGTCCTGCTTAAGTGCATCATTGTGCTAATGAAATTAATCAGTCGCAGTGACAGCCTTAGAGCAGCAGGGAAGCTTACAAAATGGTAGCAGTTAAGAAGTGGCTGCTGGAGAGAGAAGCAGAATGCAATCAAGGATGAAATAAGCAAAACAAGACTGGGTTAAAAAAAAAAAAACTCTCAGCAATCAACTATCAATAGGGCCTTGGAATATAGGGAGAAGAGGGTTATTATTTGAAGTCTAATGAAGAAAGGGTTTGTAGAGATTGTGGTCCCTTTCCTGTTTTATCATTTCTTTTTCACAATAGTTCCAATTTCAATAAATGTAACAAATAGAAAATGTTCTCAGTAATTGTACAAATATGTGACCAGGTGGATATGGTATGATTTTGTAAGCCAGTATGTAGAGAAAAGGGAACTGAAGTGCAGGACTCTGGGTTTAGCTCTGCCAGTTGTCTGTCTTCCAATGAATAAATTCCCCTCCCTATTTTAGGTCTCAGTTTCCCCATCTAGAAGATGACAGGGTAAACCAGACATTCTAGGTAGATCCTTCTAGTCCTAACATTTCAAAACACTGTAGCTCTTAGGAGAAGTTCTATTATAGAAAATGATTTGTGGTGTGTCATAGATACTCACTGTGAGGTGGGCAACTTAAGTCCTAAGTACTAAAGTTCTATTTTCTTGATGATGTTATGGAATCATCATACATCTAAAATAAAAATAGGCTATGAAGTAATTGGATAAATGTATTTCTAAATTGGTTTGCCTTGAATACTATTTATATTTTGTTTTTCATCCCTAGACCTCAGCCACTCTCTCTAGGGATAGTACTTCCAACATTCTCCAGATCCAAAGCTGCCAGGAAGCTTTGTGTGATGATTACCGTAAATAATCTCTTCTGCAATTTCATCCATTTTCTCTTTTCCACAACTACAAGCTCTCCCTGCCACATACCAACAGAAGGATGGGTGGGTTTTCTTTTTTTTTTTTTAAATTGGTGTTTAGAAGCCTAGAAAGGTACAGGGAACATACTAGAAATTCAAGACAATTTTTATCAAGATTAAACAGGTGGGAAAATGTTATAGCAAGTAATAGAACTTTCTCTGAGCCCCCGATCCTAGAAAATCACTGTTTGGATTCATCCGCTATAAATCCAGATAAAGGAATGTAGTTCCTGGAGTGGAAAAGAGGATGGAGTTTTATGAGGTTTTATATCTGTAGGCATGACTAAGTGATCAAGTGTATGGTCCCAGATCTGGTTAGGGTCTCTAAGGTGATAAGCTCCCATGGTGTTTGCAGTGGATATTTGGCAGTTGGGTTTAAAGAAACTTTATGTGAGAACTCTAATAGAATTTCATTTGCAGGGGCACCTGGGTGGCTCAGTGGGTTAAAGCCTCTGCTTTCAGCTCAGGTCATGATCTCAGGGTCCTGGGATCAAGTCCCGCATCAGGCTCTCTGCTAAGTGGGGAGCCTCCTTCCCTCTCTCTCTCTCTCTGTCTGCCTCTCTGCTTTCTTGTGATCTCTGTCAAATAAATAAATAAAATCTTTTTTAAAAAGAATTTTATTTGCAGAAGCTCAGAATTGGAAACTTCTCCATTCATTCACCAGAAAAATCAAAGAAATGAAATGGAGAACACCATATGAACTACTTCTCAAAGTGGTCTTGGCAGCTTGTGTAGCTTGGAGCATGTGTATCTTTAGAGGCAGAATCAGCATGCCTTACAGTGAATGCAACGTGAGGGATGAGGGAGAGGGACATGTCGACACCTAGGTTCAGATTTAAGCAAATAGAATCATTCCTTATCTATCATGAGATAAGGAATTCTGCAGAAGAATAAGGGAATGATGTGTTAAGGTCTGAGGCCTGAGAACAAGAAGAAAGAAAGTCAATAGTTAAGCACACTGAAACTGGAAAATGATAGAATGAGAAATTGGAGATTTTAAAGGAGAGAACATAGTTGCGGGGGCTGCACAGGCACTAAACTGGATTAAAAATTTCTGGGAGATGTTTCCCTTTTGCAAACAGAATACAGTAATGTTGCCTGATCCTGTTTTATCAAAGAAGCATTCTGGTAAATCACTGTATCTCGCTAATCAGAATCTTCCACTAGTGCCCATTTCCTAAGGATTAAGGCCAAACTCAGCCTATCAACAGGATCTTCACCATCAAAACCCAACCTACTACAGACACTTCTCCAATGAAGACATACAAATGGCTATCAGACACATGAAAAAATGTTCGTCATCACTAGCCATCAGGGAGATTCAAATGAAAACCACATTGAGATATCACCTTACACCAGTTGAATGGCCAAAATTAGCAAGACAGGAAACAACTTGTGTTGGAGAGGATGTGGAGAAAGGGGAACCCTCTTCCACTGTTGGTGGGAATGCAAGTTGGTGCAGCCTCTTTGGAGAGCAGTGTGGAGATCCCTCAAGAAATTAAAAATAGAACTTCCCTATGACCCTGCCATTGCACTCCTGGGTATTTACCCCAAAGATACAGATGTAGTGAAAAGAAGGGCCATCTGTACCCCAATGTTTATAGCAGCAATGGCCATGGTCGCCAAACTGTGGAAAGGACCAAGATGCCCTTCAACAGACGAATGGATAAGGAAGATGTGGTCCATATACACTATGGAGTATTATGCCTCCATCAGAAAGGACGAATACCCAACGTTTGTAGCAACATGGACGGGACTGGAAGAGATTATGCTGAGTGAAATAAGTCAAGGAGAGAGAGTCAATTATCATATGGTTTCACTTATTTGTGGAGCATAACAAATATCATGGAGGACAAGGGGAGTTAGAGAGGAGAAGGGAGTTGGGGGAAATTGGAAGGGGAGGTGAACCATGAGAGACTATGGACTCTGAAAAACAATCTGAGGGGTTTGAAGAGGCGGGGAGTGGGAGGTCGGGGTACCAGGTGGTGGGTATTATAGAGGGCATGGAGTGCATGGAGCACTGGGTGTGGTGCAAAAATAATGAATACTGTTATGCTGAAAATAAAAAATAAATTTAAAAAAAAACATTAAAAAAAAAACACCCAACCTGCTTTATCTCTTCCTGCCATTCCTTTCTTCTGTCTCTATATTCCAGCCATGTGGAATTTATTCCAATTCTCTTATAACAATGCTTTTTTTATGACTGAATGCCTTTGCATATACTATTTCCTATACTTGAAATGTTCTTTGTGGGTCGTTTTGTTTTGTTTTGCTATAAATAAACTCCTTCATTTCCTTTTAGATGAAAAAAATGTCATCTCTCCCAGGAAGGTCTACCAGACATCCCATCCAGATGATTTGGTTGTATGGACCACTGGAATCCCTCTGCCTTCTGCAAATCTCTTGATTAGAACACTGATCTCAAAATCATAATTTGGAATTTTCTCTTTATGTGTCAGTTTCTTATATACTGTTACCTCCTCAAGGGACCAAGTAATCATCTTTTTAAAATATTTATTTATTTGAAAGAGTGAGCGAGAGAGAGAGAGAGAGCATGAGTAAGGGGAAGAGGCAGAGGGGAGGGAGAAGCAGGCTCCCTGCTAATGCAGGGCTCAATCTCAGGACCCTGGGATCATGACCTGAGCCAAAGGGAGATGCTTAACCAACTGAGCCACCCAGGAGTCCCTAAACTTTTATTACTTTTATTATTGAGCTCTAATGTACTTCTCATAATGAAACTAAGCAATCAAAGCAGTTTAAAATATAAATATATATGTGTAGGACACTTAAAATAATAATACCAGATATTTGAAACTATATAGAGCAAATTGGTAGTTCACTTTACCAGAAACTAGAAATGATGCATTTACTGCAATTGGACAATAAATTTCAACTTATACTTCCTGGCATTCAAGGCAAAATATTAAACCCATTTGGTTATACAACTTTTATTCTCTCAGAGAATACACCTTTATCACAAAAGAACATTTGAGGTCACTAAATTTTTGAATTCTGGAATTAATTTTCAAACTAACCTGAGCTTTATTTAAATTCTTGTCCCTTTTCCTCTTGTTCTGCATCAGATTTTTTACATAACTGGATATATATTCTTTAAAAATTAGTATTTTTTTCAACCAATGAGTGAATATTTTCAAGCATCCTATAATTTTCCCTTTCCTTACATTTCTATGCAGACCAAATAACCAGCCCAATCTTCTAGACACACTTTTTTTCTGATGTGTTTTGTTTCCCCAGTGACTTGGAGAGGAAAAAATCTTGCTTTTAAACTAGACCATAATTAAAAAGAGAGAGTGGAAGTTATAAACTATATCTTGACCATATCTGATTAGAAAAATAAATGTCACTTAACAAAAAATGAAATAAAAAGACTAGTAGATTTCCAGTCAAGATAAAGTAATTGGTATGGGACTTTTCCTTTTACCACAAACAACTAGAAAACAGAAAAAAAATACATGAAATAGTTGTTTTAGATACTGGGTGACAGGCAAGTCAGAATTGTAATACCTGACAGAAAGTTCTATAATTTGTCCCAGTTTTTTTGCATGGGGACATTTTCTGGGCAAAGAGGAAGATCCCAAGCAGAGTAAGGTAGTCTCACAGAATTGAGGAGAAAGACACCAGAGTGTAGGAACACTGAGGTGGCTGGAATTTACAGGGAAGAATTCTAGGGAAGATGGAGCTCTCAAGAGAAAGAGCTTCATCAATTTACCTAGCAGTCTTTTTAAGACTGTTGCTGAACACAAAACTGTGCATGCCTAGGAGACACTCCATGAGGCATGGCAAAGAATAACTACTAGTGAGAAAACAATTACTGTAGAGCTGTAAACACATCCCAGAACTCAAATAAGTTGGAAAATATTCAAGTTCTGACCAGCTAGAGTAAACAGAACTCCTTGAACACTCTAGCAATTTAGTAATGAACTTAGGAAGGTCAATTTATACTGGTGGGGCTAAACTAGCCCAAGAGTAAAAGATATTCTACATGTATGCTAGCAATGCCTAAAAATAAATACCAAGATTTTGCTTCTGGCCATGATGGACTTCAGGAACCAATTAACTTTCTACTACAAAAACTAGAAACTGGACAAAACCTATAAAACTGTTTTCAGACCTTGAACAACTGGATCATTGAACTGTGATTCTTTGCTGAAGGGAAACAAATGAGAGACGTGCTACAGTCTCCCTGGCTTTCTATCTGGCAAAACATTCTGGACTACAGAGTAGGGATGGTGACAGATAATACAGCACAGTGGGCTCTTTGAGCAGAAAAGAGTTGGATTTCAGGGAGGCTGAGACAATCAGGAGTTTCAGGGAAGAGTTCTGTAAAGTAGGTAGCTACACAGAAATAAAGAGCTTCAGAAATTTTCAGAGGGGTTTCCTTTACTACTAGCTGAATAATAAAATCTATATGGGTATGCTAAAATTTTTGAGACCAAGCTAAGTGTAATCATAAGGTTGTGAGCTGCTCAGTCACCAGCGTTCACATATGAGGCATTTGAATTGTAACAAGCCAGAGAAGAGAATCTTCATTGATCACTCAGAGCATTCAGTAGAAAATCCAGAAGGGCCACATAATAGTGGAGTTAAACTATCCCTAGAGTAAAAGCTGTTCTAGACCTTCCCTTAAAACGCTTTCTAAAAAGCTTAAAAATGATCACACTGAATGACAGTTATTTAATCGCACCAAGAGAAAATATTTCAGGGGGAGGAGCAAGATGGCAGAGGAGTAGGAGACCTAAATATCATCAGGTCCCAGGAGTTCAGCTGGATACTTATCAAACCATTCTGAACATCTACATACTCACAAGAGATCGAAGAGAAGAAGAACAATTCTAGGAAAAGAAAATGACCACTTTTTGGAAGGTAGGACATGCAGAGAAGGGAGTCCAAGGCAATATACAGGAGGAGAGACTGCAGGGGGAGGGGTCAGCTCCCAGCAAGCAGTAGAGCAGCAGAGCACAAAATCAGACTTTGAGAAGTCTGCTCCACTGAGGGACGTCGCTCCAGAGGCCAAGCGGGGGGTGGAACCCTCGTGGGGATAGTGTGGTCTCAGGACCTGCAGGGTCACAGAAAGGACAGGGGTGTCTGAGTGTTGTAGAGCCCTCAGGTATCGGAGCATGGAAGCTGGCTGCAGAGATGGAGCCAAGCAGCAGGCTCTCAGCTCGAGGTTACCTTAAACCATGATCCAAGGCACAGTTGGGCCACTGCTCTTTGAGCAGGGATCCCACCAGTGGCAGATCCAGGGAGACTCACCTTCCTCCTCCAGGAGGAGAGGTGCAGGAATGTGCAGCAGGAATCTGCTGGGTTTGGAGACTCCAAATGGGGCTGTGCACCAGAGATAGCAATGTTCAGTCATAGGCTGGGTGAACACGGAATGTGTCTGGAGACCAGGGAGATGGGAGGGATTGACTGCTTTTCTCTGAGTGCACACTGAGGAGTGGGGCCCCGAGCTCTTGGTTCCTCCAGCCAGAAATTGGGAGGGTGCCGTCTTCATCCCCGTCCTCCAGGGCTCTACGGAAAGCACTGAGGGAACAAAAGCTCCCAAGACCAAACCCAAGCATATCATTTAGCCTGGCCCCTGGCAAGGGCAGTGCAATTCCACCTCGGGAAGACATTTCAGAATCACTGCAACAGGACCCTCCCACAGAAGATCAGCAAGAACATCCAGTCAAGATCAAGTTCATGAGTCAAAGAGAACTGCAGAACTCCAGAGCTGGGGGAAAGCAACACATGGAATTCGTGGCTTTTCCCCCATGATTCCTTAGTTTTTCAAAGTTAAATTTTCTGAATTTTATTTTTTTCTTACTCTATTTTAAAAATTTTCCCTCTTTCTTATTTTAACTTTTTAAACTATCTCATCTTATCAATACCCTTTTAAAAATCTTTTTAAATTTTCATTGTTATAGTCATATTCTATCCCTTCAATATATTTAACTTTATTTTGTATATACTATAGGTTTTTCCTTCTTTAAAATTTTAGGATACAGTTTCTTCTAATAGATCAAAATATACCCTAAATCTAGCACATGGTTTTGTTCTAGTCTCCAGCCTGATCACATTCTTTCTTCTTTCTTTTTCTTTTTTCAACCAACTTCTTATCTTATCAATTCATTTTTCAGACTCTTTTTTAATTGTCATCTTTACAGTCATATTCCATCCCGTCATCGTGTTTACCCTTATTTTTGTATATATATGTTTTTCTTTCTTTAAAATGTTAGGAGATAGCGATGATGTGGATGGAACTAGAGGTTATTATGCTGAGTGAAATAAGTCAATCAGAGAAAGACAATTATCGTATGATCTCCCTGATATGAGGAAGTTGAGAGGCAAAGTGGGGGGGCTTGGGAGTTAGGGAAGGAAAAACTGAAACATGATAGGATTGGGAGGGAGACAAACCATAAGAGACTCTTAATCTCATGAAACAAACTGAAGGTTGTCAGGGGAGGGGGATAGGGAGAGGGTGTTTGGGTTATGAACATTGGGGAAGGTATGTGCTATGGTGAGTGCTATGAAGTGTGTAAATCTGGCGATTCGCAGACCTGTACCCCTGGGGCTAATAATATATTATATGTTAATTTTTTAAAAAAGAAAAAAATTGGGGGAGGTAGTTTCTTCTAACAGTAACAGACCAAAAAAAAAAACCCAAAAAAAAACCCCAAAATCAAGTGTATGGCTCTGTTCTATTCACCAGTCTAATATATATATTTTTTCTTTTTTTCTTCCTTTCTTCACCCACCAGTTTCAGGCCTCTTGTGATTTGGTTAGTGTATATCTTTCTGGGACCACTGCTACCCTTTCAGTATTTCGTTCACTCATTCATCTATTCTTAACTGGATAAAATGACAAGGCAGAAAAACTTACCACAAAAAAAAAAGCAAGAGGCAGTGCCAATGGCTAGGAACCTAATCAATATGGACATTAGTAATATGTCAGAACTAGAGTTCAGAATGATGATTATCAAGGTGCTAGCTGGGCTTGAAAAAAGCATGGAAGATACTAGAGAATCCTTTTCTGGAGGAATGAAATCCTTTTCTGGAGAAATAAAAAACCTAAAACCTAACCAAGTTGAAATAAAAAAAGCTATTAATGAAGTGCAATAAAAAAAATGGAGGCTCTTACTGCTAGGATAAATAAGGCAGAAATGAGAATTAGTAATATAGAAGACCAAATGATGGGGAATAAAGAAGCTGAGCAAAAGAGAGACAAACAACTACTGGGCCAGGAGGGGAGAATTTGAGAGATAAGTGATATTATAAGATGAAACAAATATTGGAATAATTGGTGTCCCAGAAAATAAGTAAGAGAGAGAAGGGCAGAAGGTATATTGGAGAAAATTATAACAGAGAACTTCCCTAATTTGGTGAAGGGAACAAGCATCAAAATCCAAGAGGCACAGAGAACCCCCCTCAAAATCAATAAAGATAGGTTTACACCCATCATTTAACAGTAAAATTTACAGGTCTCAGTGACAAAGAGAAAATCCTGAAAGCAGCTCAGGATAAGAGGTCTGTAACATACAATGGTAGAAATAGTAGACTGGAAGAAGACCTATCCACAGAGACCTGGCAGGCCAGAAAGGACTAGCATGATATATTCAGAGCACTAAATGAGAAAAATATGCAGCCAATGATACTATATCCAGCTAGGCTGTCATTGAAAATAGAAGGAGAGATAAAAATCTTCCAGGACAAACAAAAACAAAGAGTTTGCAAACACCAAACCAGCCCTATGGGAAATATTGAAAGCAAAGAGCTAGCCTAAAAGTAACAGACCAGAAAGGAACATAGACAATATACAGTAACAGTCACCTTACAGGCAATACAATGACACTCAATTCATATCTCTCAATAGTTACCCTCAACGTAAATGGGCTAAATGCCCCAATCAAAAGACAAAGGGTATCAGAATGATTAAAAAAAAAGAAAAACAAGACCCATTGATATGTTGTCTGCAAGAAATTCATTTTAGACCTGAAGACATCTCCATATTTAAAGTGAGGGGGTGGAAAAACAATTTGCCATGCTAATGGACATCAAAAAGAAAGCTGGGGTGGCAATCCTTATATCATATAAATTAGATTTTAAGCCAAAGACTATAATAAGAGATAAGGAAGAACACTATATCATACTTAAAGGGTCTGTCCAAGAAGATCTAACAATTATAAATACCTATGCCCCTAACCTAGGGGCATCCAGTTATATAAACCAATTAATAAAATCAAACAAACACATAAACAATAATACAGTAATAGTAGGGGACTTTAACACCCCCCTCACTGAAATGGAAAAATCATCTAAGCAAAAGATCAGCAAGGAAATAAAGGCTTAAAAGGACACACTGGACCAGATGGACATCACAGAAATATTTAGAACACTCCATCCCAAAGCAACAGAATACACATTCTTCTCTAGTGCACATGAAACAGTCTCCAGAACAGATCACATCCTGGGTCACAAATCAGGTCTCAACCAATACCAAATGACTGGAATTACTCCCTGCATATGTTCAGATCACAATGCTTTGAAACTAGAACTCACCCACAAGAGGAAAGTTGGAATGAACTCACATACATGGAGGCTAAAAAGCATCCTACTAAAGAATGAATGGGCCAACCAGGAAATTAAAGAAGAATTGAAAAAATTCATGGAAACAAATGAAAATGAAAGCACAGCTGTTCAAAATCTTTGGGACACAGCAAAAGCACTCCTGAGAGGAAAGTATATAGCAATACAGGACTTTCTCAAGAAACAAAAATGTTCTCAGGTACACAACCTAACCCTACACCTAAAGGATCTGGAGATAGAACAGCAAAGAAAGACTAAAACCAGCAGGAGAATAGAAATAATAAAGGTCAGACCAGAAATCAATGAAGTAGAAACAAAAAGAACAGTAGAACAGATCAACAAAACTAGGAGCTGGTTCTTTGAATTAATTAATAATATTGATAAACCCCCAGTCAGACTTACCAAAAAGAAAAGAGAAAGGACCCTAGTTAATAAAATCACGAATTAAAGGGGAAAGATCACAGCCAACACCAAAGAAATACAAACAATTATAAAAACATGTTATGGGCAACTATCTGCCAGCAAATTTGACAATCTGGAAGAAATGGATGCATTCCTAGAGACATATAAACTACCAAAAGTGAACCAGGAAGAAATAGAAAAGTTAAATAAACCCATAACCAGTAAGGAGATTGAAGCAGTCATCAATAATCTCCCAACAAACAAGAGCTCAGGGCCAGATGGCTTCCCAGGGAAATTCTACCAAACATTTAAAGAAGAATTAATACCTATTCTCCTGAAACTGTTCCAAAAAATAGAAACAGAAGGAAAACTCCCAAACTCATTTTATGAGGCCGGCATTACCTTGATCCCCAAACAAGACAAAGACCCCATTAAGAAGGAAAATTACAGACCAATATCTTTGATGAACAAGGATGTAAAAATTCTCACCAAAATACTAGCCAGTAGGGTCCAACAGTACATTAAAAGGATTATTCACCATGACCAAGTGGGATTTATTCCTAAGTAGCAAGGTTGGTTCCACATCCACAAATCAATCAGTGTGATGCAATACATTAATAAAAGAAAGAACAAGAACCATATGAAACAATACATTAATAAAAGAAAGAACAAGAACCATATGATACTATCAATAGATGCTGGAAAAGCATTTGGCAAAGTACAGCATCCTTTCTTGATCAAAACTCCTCACCATGTTGGGATAGAGGATACATACCTCAATATCATCAAATCCATCTATGAGAAACCCACAGTGAATATCATTCTCAATAAAGAAAAGCTCTCAGCTAAAGTCAGGAACATGGCAGGGATGTCCACTATCACCACTGCTATGCAATATAGTACTAAAAGCCCTAGCCTCAGCAATCAGACAACAAAAAGAAATAAAATGCATCTGAAATGGCAAAGAAGAAGTCAAACTCTCACTCTTTGCAGATGATATGATACTTTATGTGGAAAACCCAAAAGACTCCACTCCAAAGCTGCTAGAATTCATATAGGAATTCAGTAAAGTGTCAGGATATAAAATCAATGCACAGAAATCAGTTGCATTTCTATAAACCAACAGCAAGAAAGAAGAAAGAGAAAGTAAGGAGTCAATCCCATTTACAATTGCACCCAAAACCAGAAGATATCTAGGAATAAACCTAACCAAAGAGGCAAAGAATCTGTACTCAGAAAACTATAAAGTACTTATGGAAGAAATTGAGGAAGACATAAAGAAATAGGAAAACGTTCCATGCTCATGGATTGGAAGAACAAATATTGTGGAAATGTCTATGCTACTTAAAGCAATCTACACATTTAATGCAATACCTATCAAAATACCATCAATTTTTCTCAAAGAAATGAAACAAATAGTCCTAAAATTTATATGGAACCAGAAAAGACCCTGAATAGTCAGAGGAATGTTGAAAAAGAAAACCAAAGTTGGTGGCATCACAATTCCAGACTTCAAGCTCTATTATAAAGATGTAATCATCAAGACAGTATGGTACTGTCACATAGATAAAACAGACACATAGATCAATGGAACAGAACAGAAATCCCAGAAATGGACCCTCAAGTCTATGGTCAACTAATCTTCGACAAAGCAAGAAAGAATATCCAATGGGGGGAAAAAAAGGACAGTTTCTTCAACAAATGGTGTTGGGAGGGGTGCCTCGGTGGCTCAGAGGGTTAAGCCTCTGACTTCGGCTCAGGTCATGATCTCAGGATCCTGGGATCAAGCCCCGCATTGGGCTCTCTGCTCAGCAGAGTGCCTGCTTCCCCCCCCCCCAGCCTGCCTCTCTCTACTTGTGATCTCTGTCAAATAAATAAATAAAATCTTTTAAAAAATGGTGTTGGGAAAACTGGGCAGCCACATGCAGAAAAATGAAACTGGACCATTCCCTTATACCACACACAAAAATAGACTCAAAATGGATGAAAGACCTCAATGTGAGAAAGGAATCCATCAAAATCCTTGAGCAGAACACAGGCAATAACCTCTTTGACCTCAGCCACAGCAACTTCTTCCTAGAAACATCACCAAAGGCAAGGGAAGCAAGGGCAAAAATGAACTATTGGGACTTCATCAAGATCAAAAGCTTTTGCACAGCAAAGTAAACAGTCAACAAAACCAAAAGACAACTGAAAGAATGGGAGAAGATATTCACAAATGACATATCAGATAAAGGGCTAGTATCCAAAATCTATAAAGAACTTATCAAACTCAACACCAAAGAACAAACAATCCAATCAAGAAATGGGCAGAAGACATGAACAGACATTTCTTCAAGGAAGACTCCAAATGGCCAACAGATACATGAAAAAGTGCTCAACATCCCTTGGCATCAGGGAAATACAAATCAAAACCACAATGAGATACCACCTCACACCAGTCAAAATGGCTAAAATTAACTAGTCAGGAAACAACAGATGTTGGTGAGGATGTGGAGAAAGGGGAACCCTCCTACACTGTTGGTGGGAATACAAGCTGGTATAGCCACTCTGGAAAACACATGGAATTTCCTCAAAAACAGAGCTACCCTATGACCCAGTGATTGCAGTACTGGGTATTTACCCTAAAGGTACAAATGTAGTGATCCAAAGGGGCACATGCACCTGAATGTCTATAGCAGCAATGTCCACAATAGCCAAACTATGGAACAAACCTAGATGTCCATCAACAGATGAATGGATAAAAAGATGTGGGGTATATATACAATGGAATACTATGCAGCCATCAAAAAAACATGAAATCTTGCCATTTGCAATGATGTGGATGGAAGTAGAGGGTATTATGCTAAGCAAAATAAGTCAATCAGAGAATGACAATTATCATATGATCTTTCTAATATGAGGAATTTTAGAGGTAGGGTGGGGGGGCCACAGAGGGTAGGGAGGAAAAAATGAAACAAGATGGCATTGGGAGGGAGACAAACCATAAGAGACTCTTGATCTCAGGAAATAAACTGAGGGTTACTTGGGGGTTAGGGGAGAGAGATAGGGTGGCTAGGGTATGGACATGGGGGAGGGTATGTGCTATGATGAGTGCTGTGAATTGTGTAAGCCTGATCATTCACAGACCTGTATCCCTGAAGCAAATAACACATTATATGTTAATTTAAAAAATTTTAAATGAAGACAAAATATGAGACGTTTGAAAAAAAAGAAGACACTAAAAAATATAAAATTGCAATATCCAGCCTACAATAAAACATAATTAGACATGCCTTAGTTGTACTAGCAGGAAAATATGGCAAATAAACTGGAGAAAAATAATTCAATAGTGAAAGATATAGAAATGATTGAAATCAAGCTACAAGAAAGTAAACAACAACTATTATAATTAAACTCAAATATTTGAGAGCCAAGTGGAACTCAGTAAGGAGAAAAGTGAACAATATTTTAAAAGGAAACAAATAGGGGTCTCACATATAAACTGGCATTCTGAGGAGTTCTGTGGACCTCTTCCCCAGTAAACATACATACTGGTGAAGATTATATTTTTTAAATGCCATTTAAAATTTCTATAAATGGCTGTGAGGGCATTCGACAAATGAAGTAACATATATTCAAGAAAATAAATGAAAAAATGTGTTTTTCCTCATTCTCTAACATCTTTTGGATTAGTTGTCTTGAAAAATAATTCCATTTTATTTTCACTATTGACTTGTCAACTATACTTTGAGCCATTGCTGTGGAGCTGGGAGCAGGAGTAACAGCCATGCTCTGTTAACAGGATGCTGGGTAAGAATGGCAGCCTCTGTTCTCCTTGGCTTGGTTCCCCTGATGTAGATCCTCTGCCCTACAAGCAGGCTGGGGTAAGGGCAGCTGTGGTCCTAGTATGGTCCTTGGCATGTGAGCCAAGTCTCCCTCTTTCCCTTTTTCTCCCAGTTGAGGGTGACAGTGGCTCCACTCTGACTGTGTGTGGGCAAGATGACAGGGATCCCTCTCTTCAGCTCCCATTCAAAGGAAATGGTATCTTACTGGGAGGAGCAGGCTACCAGCATTTCTCATCTTGTTCAACTCCAGCTTGTAGCAGCTTATTTTCTGTTGAGTGTGGCTGAGAGCTCATGGCCTCTAACCAGTCCTGACTCAGAGTAGAAGCTTTACCCCAGGAATGGCATACCAAGAATACTGGGACCACAGCTGCCCTTACCCCAGCCTGCTTGTAGGGCAGAGGATCTACATCAGGAGAATCAAGGAGAACAGAGGCTGCCATTCTTACCCAGCATCCTGTCAAAAGAGCATGGCTGATACTCCTGCTCCCAGCTCCACAGCAATGGCTCAAAGTATAATTAACAAGTCAATAGTGAAAATAAAATGGAATTATTTTTTAAGACAACTAATCCAAAAAAAAAAAAAAACAAAAGATGTTAGAGAATGAGGAAAAACACAAAGAATGGGTGAGACAAATATTAAAGAAGTAGCAAGATGGTAAAGTTAAACTCAAAATACAGTTTAGTTACAATTGTCAAGATAGATAATCACATCAAATTTGAATGGCCTAAAACACTCTACATAAAAAGCAAAGATTTTCAGACTTGGTAGAATAGAAGGTCTAAACTTTGGACTGAATCCAATATATCCATTTGTAATATAAGGACACATATGCTGAAAGTTAAAGAGTGGAAAACATATACCATGCAAACACTAAGAAAGATGGAATGCCTATATAAATATCAAATGGAGTCAACTTCAGAAAAGATTACCAAGGATTAAGATGGATATTTCATATCATAATTAAGCCAATTAATTAAGAAAGATTCATAATCTTAAATGTATATTCACATAGTAGCAGAGCTTTGAAATACATGAAGAAAGAACTGACAGAACTGAAAAGATAGAAAAGTGTACAGTTATTGTTGAAGATAAGCTAAACTCTTTGTAATTGTTCAAGCAATAGAAAGAATCAGTAGGGAAGTAAATGACCCGAACAATGCCACCAAATCAACCTGTTAATTCTAACTAACAACAAGAGAATACAGAGTCTTTTCAAGTACATATAGATCAGTGACCAAAATAAATGACATGCTGGAGCAAAAAACAAAACAAAACAATTCCAAATCAATTTTTAATTACTGAGACTCTACAGAGTGTGTTCCTTGACTACAGTGAAATTAAATTAGAAATCTAAAACAGAGTCTGAAAAATCTCAAAGTATTTGGAAATTAGGCAACATAGCAAACAAAAGTTAGGTTAACCAACACATTAATAAAGGAATTCAAAGATATTTTGATAGAAATATAAAAATGCAACACATCAAAATTAGTGGGAAGCAGCTAAAGTGCTACTCTGACATAAAATAAAGGCATTAAATGCTTATGTAAGAAGAATTCAAAGGTGTCAAATCAATGTCCTAAACTTCAACCTGTAGAAAAATTATAACAATTTAAACTCAGATCAGCAAGAGAAAAGAAATAATTAAGATAATATTCTAAATCAATTAAATGGAAGAAAGAATTACACAATGCCAAAAGGTGGTTCTTTGAATATATCAATAAAACTGAAAAATATCTAGTTAAACTGATCAGGAAGAAAGAGAAAAGACATTAATTATCAGTATTAGAAATGAAAGAGCGAAGATCACTACAGATATCAAACATGAAAAGAATAATAAAGGAATATCAGGACAACTTAATGCCAATACATTCAGCATTTTAGATTAAATGGACAAATCCCTGGAAAGAAACAAATACACATACCTCACTCAATAATAAATAGATAACCTATATGTATCTATCCATATTTATCACATAAATTTAAGTTGCATTGAAAAACCTCCCCAAACTCAAATCTCAGTTGTTTCATTAGCAAATTCTACTGAACACTCAAGGAAGAAACGATACCAATCTCAGACATACTGTTCTGGAAACTAGACAAGAGGACACTCATTTAATGAAACCAGCAATACTGAGACATCAATACCAGATAAAGACACTACAAGAAATGAAAAACTATAAAACAATATTCCTTATGAAAATGGATATAAAAATCTTTAAAAGAATCTCAACAAGCCAAATACAGTAATATAAAGAGGATAATACATCATGACCAAATAAAGTTTTTCTTATTAATACAAAATTAATTTACCAACTGAAAAATCAATATAATTTATCACATTACCAAAATAGAGGGGGAAAAAACAAATCTTTTTCACAATAGATGCAGAAAATGTACCTGATAAATTCCAACACTAACTTATGTTAAAAGCTCTAAGCAGGCAGTGACTAGGGAAGATCACCCTCAAAATAATGAAGGGCATCTACAAACAACCTCATAGCAAATATTATACTTAATGATGAAAGGCTGAATGCTTCCACTAAGATCAGGAACAGAGAACAGAGCTGTTTCTCACCACTTCTAATAACATCGTTCTTGAGGTCCTAGTCAATGCTTTGAGGCAAGAAAATGAAGTAAAAGGGAGATAACAGAACGAAATAAGTAAAAATATTTTCTTCAAAATATATATATATATATTTTTCTTCATAGATGATATGATTTTGGACATCCACCAAGAAAGTGACTAGAACTAATAAATGAATTTAGAAATGTTCCATGGTTAATTTACAATAGACAATATACAAAATTAAATTCTTATCTATGAGCATGAAATTATCTGAGGTTAAAAATTAGAAATACCAAGAATAGCATCAAAAATAAAGAAATTATAAATCTTGACTCTGAGAAATTAAAGCAGACTAAATAAGATGCAATGCTGTTAAGCTATCAACCTTCCCCAAATTGATCTATAGATTCCATGCAATCCTACCTATTAAAATCCCAACAGATTTTCTGTACAATTTACAAGCTAATTCTAGCATTTACATAGAAATAAAATTCAGTTAGATCAGCTACAGCAATTCTAAGAAAGAACAACATTGGAGGAATTGGACTACTAGATTTTAAGAATTACCACGAAGCAACTGTAAACAAGGCAGTATATTATTGACAAATGGATCGACTTACAGATTAGTAGAACGGCTGCTGATTGTGTTTGGCAAATGCTCCGAGTAGGGCTATTTGCACTGGGCAAGTCAAGTCAAAAAAAGATAAGCCATGTGAGTGAGGTCTTCCAGGGAGCTGCCAAATGACATTCTCTGGGAATGGGGCTTTCGATGATTTCCAACTTACCACCATCACCACCACTCCCAACTCCCCAGTTTCTGCTAGGCTTCTGATTTTCACCATGATCGCAAGATTTGTTTTCAAGGTCACACCTTAGACCAGATGGACCTAACAGGTATACATAGAACATTCCATAAAAAACAGTGGCATATACATTCACCTCAAGTACACATGGAACATCTTCCAGGATAAATCACATGTTCGACCACAAAATGAGTCTCAATAAACTCAAGAAGATTGAAATCACATCATGCATCTTTTCTGATCACAATGGTATGAAACCAGAAGTCATTTTTAAAGAAGTTATCAGAATAATCATTTTGACTGCATTCACTAGTAACTTGGATAATAATAACTGATGACCTAGTTGCAATTACTTTTGTTAAGATGGTATAGCCCTATTACAGAGAGGCTTTTCACCATAACCAAGTAAAATATATATGCTTTTACAACCGTCTTTACTATCAATGACTCTCTTTTTGGAAACCTCTTACTCCTTTGCCTTCTACTCTACTACACTATCATATTTGTATCTCTTGAACAACTCTTCCTCCACTTCCTTCTAGAGCTCCTCTTCCTCCTTCGAAAACTTTAGTATTTCCCAGGGCTCTGTTCTCAACTATATTGTCATAAATGATTGTCCTCACTTCTTTGCTTCACTTACTGCCTGTAAGTTGTGAATCCCAGATCTATATATTGAGCCACCGTCTTTCTTTGGGGCTGCACAGAGTATTCATCTATTCACTAACCTTTCTTCCTAACTTTTCTGTAGGAATGTAAAATGCAACCTGCCTAGAACTGAACTGATCATTCATTTCCTTCATCCCAAGCCCTGGACACGATCTGATGGACCAACACATCCAGCCTATCAAAACAATGAGATGGCCCCAAGCAAACACATGCTAATCGATCAGAAACAATAATGAGAAAACTTTTCCAGAGGCCATAACCCAATGATCACCCCACAACCTAAGGCTGAAATAATGGTTAGTACTATGGATGGGACTAACAATACTTCAAGGCAAGCTAAGCTAGGTAAAGGAATGTGTGATTATGTACTTGACAATGAATGATATATCTGAGGAAGACTGTAGCGATCATCTGATATGACCTTTAGCGCATGAGGCATAGAGAGGTCAAGAAATACATTCAGAGTCACAACGCTAGTTAATAGAAAAGAGTCTCTAAGAGTCCTAACTTTTGGAATGGTGCCATTTCTACATCATATTCATTCACTCTGTGACAAAACAGTTATTTTATACAATGGCTGTGTATGGGCCATACTGAGTGGACACTGAGTGGGGAAGTATATACCATAGAAAAGGTGAAAGGAACATTTACCTGAAATCATCAGGGTTCAGTCTTTGAAGAAAAAATTATCTTCATCCTTTGGTAGGCAGAAATAGAAAAACACCCAGACTACTTAGAACCTAGCCAAGCAGGGGTGGGGATGTTACTTAATCATTTGGTTGAAGGTATATTTTTATTGAAAGTTATTGCATAAAAATATTTAAACTAATTTGGGCAGCTAATGAGTTAAAGTCTGTAAAAAAAATAAATAAATAAAACCTGAAAATATGTATGCCATTATGAGAGACTATGGACTCTGAAAAACAATCTGAGGGATTTGAAGGGGCGGGGGATGGGGAGTTGGGGGATCCAGGTGGTGGGTATAGGAGAGGGCACAGATTGCATGGAGCACTGGGTGTGGTGCAAAAACAATGAATACTGTTACGCTGAAAAAATAAAAAATTAATAATAAAAAAAAAAGATCAGGCTCAGTTTAAAAAAAAAAAAAAAAGGCCTCAGCTTAGCTTCCTTCACTTTGTCAGACTGCTCAGTTCTGCTCAAAGGAGGAGCTGTATCTGTATGCAAATGAGCATTACTCAACTGGCTCACTTGTTTTTAGCCAGGGCTATTTCATCATTTTGGGTTCTCAGGACAGAAAAACGCTTACAAAGCAAGTCAAATGATTAGATGCAAGGTTCTGGCTGAACAGTTCATTTAATCCATTTATGCAATGACTATAATCTGCACTTTGGGGTTTCCCTGAAATCAGATACAACAACCATGTGCCCCAGAGGGACTGGAGCCCAATTCGCCTACCAGCTAACTGCATACCAAGTAGGAGCAGCACACAGAGGGGGCCTACAGAGCTTAAAAGCTTCTCAAAGCTGAAGTCCCCCCTGAAAACATCTGTACACTGGGTCTGAGACTCATAGGGTGCAGTATTCTCCTAGGAGTTGCCCAAAAGTCTAGGCTGGAAAGGAAGTTAGTGGAGATTCCCAAGATTCCTCTCTGAGATTCTGGAAAAGGAAGGCCTCCTAAATATCATCACTTTGCTTCCTCTTACCCCCGCCAACCCCTTAATTGGCTGCAAAGGCTCTATTTCAGGCTGCAGGGCAATGGACTGAACAGAAGTGAGCTGGATTAGCAAAGATCCCTAAGCCAAATACTAAGCATTTCTCGTCTGGTCCTCAGAGACACCCTAGGAAGTCAGGAGAATTAATATCTCTATTTAACAGATAAGGACACGAAGTATCCAAGAAGTGAATGGCCCTGTCCACAATCATGCAGCTGGAACAGGCAGAGTGAAGATTTTAATCTCAGTAGTCCAACGTTAATTCCATGTTCCTTCTACCATAATGAGAAGCTTTCACATGTCACCTCCACCAGGCAGCCTTTTCCACTCACTCCCCAACTCTAACTTTCCTGTGCCCTCCATGTATTCTGATAGCATCATTAGTTTGCCTCATAATATCTTACAGGGCTGTGTGTGTGTGTGTGTGTGTCTGTGTGTCTGTGTGTTCTTCTGGGAACATTCTGAAAGCAGGGTGTGTTTTCTACTGATCATTGGCTCTCAGGTGCCCAATATATTAATATGGTTGGTCTGAGGAGAAATTTGTCTGTTTTGAACTTATTTTAACTGAAGTAAGTTTGTAAATCTTACTCGTACTAACTCAGTGGACACAACTCAGTGGTATTTAGTATATTCACGATACTGTGCAACATCAGCTCTGTCTAGTTCCAAAGTACTATAGTCACCCCAGAAGGAAATCCCATGCCCATTAAACAGCTCCCTTCCATTTCCCTCTCCCAGAGCCCTTGACAAATACTATACTGCTTTCTAGCCCTATGGACTCGGTTCACCTATTCTAAATATTTCATGTAAATGGAATTATATAATATGTGACTTTTTATGTCTGGTTTTTTCCACTTAGCATAATTTTATTGAGGTACATCCATGTCATAGAATGTTGTGTTAGTCAGCTTTCTCCAGAGAAACAAGCAATTGAGATATACATCTGTATCTCTTATCTATCCATCCATCTAGGTTTGTTATGAGAAAATGGCTCAAGGAATTGTGGAGGATGAAAAGTCTCATGATCTGCTGTCTGTAAGCTGGAGACCCAGATGGTGGCGTAATTCAGTCCAAATCCAAAGGCCTGAGAACCACGGAACCCTATGGTGTAAGTCCCAGCCCAAGAACAGGAGAAGACTGATGTCCCAGCTCTCACAGTCAGGCTGAGAAGAGGGAATCATCCCTTCCTCCACATTTTTCTCTATTTAGGCCCTCGGTGATAATGCCCACTCACTTCGGGCAGAGCAGTCTCCTTTACTTAGTCTGCAGATTCAGACACTAATCGCACTTGTAAACACCTTCACAGGCACCTGGAAATAATGTTGAACCAACTCCCCCAGCATTCCGGTAACCTAGTCAAGAAGCCACACAAAATTAACTATCACAAATGTTTTAGTACTTCAGCCCTTTCTGTGGCGAGATAGATGGATAGAGCACATTTTGTTTATTCATTCATCCAGTGATGGACACTTGGGTTGTTTCCACATTTTGGGTACTGTGAATAGTGCTTCTAAAAATGTTTCTGTACAAGGACATGTTGGAATGCCTGTTTTTTGTTATTCTGGGTATATATCTAGGACAGGAATTGCTGAGTTGTATTTTAACTCTAAGTTTAACACTTTAAGCACAAAACTTCCAAAGTGGCTGTAGCATTTTACATTCACACCAGGAATGAATAAGTTCCAATTTCTCCAGTCTTGCTTACCATTGTGATTTTCCATTTATACATATAATATATATACATATATATTATATATAGGTGCATGGGTGGCTCAGTTGGTTAAGCATCCAACTCTTGGTTTCGGCTCAGGTCATGAAATCATGGGTCATGGGATCAATCCCTGCATCAGGCTCTACCCTCAGCAGGGAGTCTGCTTGAAAGATTCTCTCCTTCCATCCTTCCCCCACAAATCAATAAATCGTTATATATACACACACATATATATAACATTCATATATATATATACATTCAATTGTGTGTGAAGTGATATTTCATAGTAATTTTGATTTGCATTTCCCTAATGACTAATGATGTTGAGCATCTTTCATATGCCTATTAGCCATTTATAGATCTTCTTTGAAGAAATGTCAAGTCCTTTGCTCATTAAATTTTTTTTCTCTTCTTGTCATTGAGTTATAGGAGTTCTTAATATATTTTGAAAAATCTAATCCTTATCAGATATATGATTTGTAAATATTTCCTCCCGTTTTTGAGGTTGTCTTTTCACTTCCTTAATAATGTCCTTTGATTGTACAAAGTTTTTAATTTTAATATATTTTTTTTTCTCTTATTGTTTGTGCTTTTGGTGTCATAAATAACAACTCGTTACCAAACCTAAGATCATTAGGTTTGCTTTCATCTCAGAGTTTTGTAGTTTTAGTTCTTACATTGCATTCACTGCTGTATTTTGAATTAATTTTTGTATATGGTGTGAGGAAAAACATCTAACTTCATTCTTTTGAACGTGGATTTACCTACATATCTAACATAACCATTTTTTTTTTCTCTGTATGATTCAAATTACTGTCTAGTGTTCTTTCATTTCAGACTGAGGAACTCCTTTTAGCTTTTCCTACAAGTGGTCTAGTGATGAACTCTCTCAGTTTTTATGGGATAATGTCTTCATTTCTCCTTTATTTTTTGAAGGGTAGTTTTGCCAAATATAGATGTACTTGTTGACAGTTTTTGCCCATCACTTTAAATATATAATCTCACTGTATCTCATTTCTTCTGGCCTTCATGGCTTCTGATGAGAAATTGAATGCTAATATTATTAAGTATCCTTTGTATATAATTAGTCATTTCTCTTGCTGCTTTAAAAAAATTCTTTCCTTGACTTTTGACAATTTGATTATAATGTGTCTTGGTGTGAATCTTTTGAGTTTATTCTGTTTGGATTTTGTTGAGCTTGAATGTGTAGATTTGTGTTTCTGATCAAATTCACGAAGTTTGACTCTATTTCTTCAAATATTCTTTCTGCTCCCCATTCCTTTGTGACTTATTATGCCTATGTTGTTATGCTTGATTGTATTCCACAATTCTCTTAGGCTTTGTTCATTTTTCTTTATTCTTTTATCCTCCTATTACTCAGACTGGATAATTTCAAATGACCCATCTTTTTTTTAAAAGATTTTATTTGTTTATTTGACAGAGAGATAGAGTCAGAGAGCACAAGTCAGGGAAATGGCAGAGGGAGAGGGAGAAGCAGGATCCCTGCTAAGCAGGGAGCCTGATGTGGGGCTTGATCCCAGGACCTGGGATCATGACCTGAGCCAAAGGCAGACACTTAACCAACTGAGCCACCCAAGCACCCCTCACATGACCTATCTTTAAGTCTACTAATGCATTCTTCTGCCTGCTCATATCTGCTGTTCAGCCCTCTAGTGAATTTATCATTTCAGTTATACTTTTCAGCTCCAAAATTTTTATCCGGTTACTTTTTAAAATTTCTATCTCTATTGATATTCTTTATGTGATGAAAAATCATTCTTCCAGATTTCTTTCATTCTTCGTCAGTGATTTCTTTAGCTCTTTGAACATGTTATCTAAGACAGGTGATTTAAAGTCTTTGTTAAGTCCAGTGTCTTGGCTTCATGATGGACAGTTTCTCCCATGGTTCATCGTCGCTGCTTATTGCAGGTCGTTGCTGTTTGCTTGTTTAGTACTTTTTCTATACTATGTAAAGTCTTATTCTTTGTCATGTATTGTCCCTGAGGTCTGTGTTCTGCGAGCTTAATGGTCAGCTTGTATTTGGAAAGTTAATGTAAACACCTAAAGGTGTTTAGAGACCAACACACACACACACACACACACACACACACACACACACACACACAAAGGAAAGTAGAACAAATAAATATTCTCTTAGTCTGCAGACTGACTCTTTATAGGGCACTTCAGTGCTCAGACAGGATGTTTACAACTCTGCCCTTGCCTTCACTTCCTGTTGGTACAGAATCTGACAGCCAATTACAAGGAAAATCTTGGGATTTTCTCGTTTTCTGAGAGAATGCTCAGTCTTGGGTATGCAGGTTACCATTATAACAACATTATATCTTAAGGCTTGAGTATAATCTTAACTTGATGTTCTCTCCTCTGGGAGTGAGGCCCTAACTTCCAGGCATATTGGGGCATTCCCACCCTCATGGCTTTGGTGCAGATACCCCCAAAAGGGAGCTCCCCCAAGCTGGAATCATGTGCCTGTGGCTCTACTAGTCTAATGTCTCATGGACAGTCCCACTTCCACAGCTTTAATGGGGAGGGATCTGCCCCACAGCATTGGGTGGGGTCATCTGACCTGTTGAAACCCAGGCAATGGTACCCCCTTTTGAAACTGAGTGGGCAAATTTAATGATCTCTGAATCGCCTCTGGGGTCCTTCTTCCTTTGTCTTGAAGAATAACTTTATGGTCCCATCCTACAAAACCTACAAAACCTCGTAAGTCTGACAACATTTCTTCATTCCTTCCTGTCTCCCTCCTCTTCAATTCGAGTTGGTTGTTTTCCCCCTGGTATGGTTGATTAAGTTTATGGTCCACATTTATACTAATTTTTCTTATCAAAGCATCCGTTGGCCACATACTTAGTGTTCTCTTCTGAACATGCTTTCTCAATTTTTATAATATGATCAGGCTGAGAATTTTCCAAATGTTTTACATCTGCTTCACTTTTGATTCCCAATTCTACCTTTAAGTCTTTACTCTCTTCTTGCACTTTACTATAAGCATTCAAGTGAAGCTTAGCCTCACCTTCAATACTTTGCTTAGAAACAGCTTCAGCCAAAAATTCAATTTAATCACTCACAGCTTCTTCCGTCCACAAAATGTTGGGACATGAACACACAAGTTCTTTGCCATGTTATAATAAGGATTATCTTTCCTCCATTTTTCAATAACATGGTCCTCATTTCTGAGACCTAATCATAACGGCCTTTACCATCCATATTTCTACGAACATTTTGTTCACAACCACTTCAGTTTTCTCTAAGAAGACTGAGGCTTTATCTATAAGCTCTCCTCTTCCCTGAGCCCTCACCAGCCTTGCTTTTAACGCTCCAACCAGAGCAGTGTGGGCCTTTTCTAGCAAAGAAACTTCAAACTCTTATAGCCTCTACCCATTTCCCAGTTCCAAAGCTGTTTCCACATTTTCAGGTATTTGTTACAACACCACCCCTACTTTTGAGGGCCAATCTTCTGTCTTAGTCTGTTGAAACTGCTATTACAAAATATTCAGCAGCTTATAAACAACAGAAATTTACTGTTCAGTGTTCTGGAGGTTGGATGTCCAGGATCAGGGTCAGGCAAGGGCTTTCTCCTGGGTTGCAGGTTTTCTCCTGTGTCTTCACTTGGTGCCAGGAGCAAGGGATCCCTCTGGAACCTCTTTTAACAAGCACTGATCCCATTCATGAGAGCTCCACCTTCCTGACTTAAGTACTTCTCAAAAGTTCCACTTCCTAATATCATCACCTTTGGGGGTAAGTATTTCAATATATGAATTTTAGGGGTACAAAAACATCGGTGCCATAGCAGGCCCAAATAGCAAATCTGAGCAGGCAGAAGACAGAATTGGAGATATGTCAGTTGAGATTATGTAGTCTGAGGAACAGGAAAAAAAAATAATTAAGAAAAAGGAGAGACTCAGCGATCTGTGCAAAATCAAGCACACCAGTGTATGCACAATGGGAGTCCCAGAAGGAGAGGACAGGGAGAAAATGGCAAAAAGAATGTTTGAGGAAACAGTGGTTAAAAACTTCCCATATTTGATAAAATATAATCTATACATCCAAGAACATCAAAGAATTCCAAATGAGAAAAACTCAGAGACATTAAAATCAAATTGTCAAAACCTAAAGACAAAGTGAATGACCTGAAAGCAGCAAGAAAAGCAGCCCAACACAAGAGATCCTCAATAAGATTACAGATTGATGTTCAACACAAATCATGGAGCTCAAAGGACAGAAGGGTGACATAATTAAAGCACTGGGGAAAAAAACTCACTGTCAACCAAAAATTATATATACAGCAAGACTGTCCTTCAAAAATGAAGGAGAGGGGTACCTGGCTGGCTCACTGGGTTGAGGGTGTGACTCCTGATCTCAGGGTTATGAGTTCAAGCCCCACATTGGGCATGGAGCCTATTTTAAAAAGAATGAAGATGAAATTAAGATATTACCAGATAGAAATCTAAGAAAATTCACTGCTAGCAAAACTGCCCTATTATGAATCCTCAAGATAAGCCCCTCATTCAGGGAGAATGAATTGAGCTATACAGAGAAAAGTTTTTTATGCTACTAAAATTAAGTGGGTAGAAATCCAAATGATATTGTTATAAATTAGCATGTTAATTGTAATCCCAAGGAAAACCACTGAGAAAACAACTTAACAATGTAGTGTAATTGAAAGCAAGGCCTCAAACACATATTTGCATAGCAACGTTTATAACAACATTAAACAAAGTGAATGTAGTATAAAAAAGTGGAAACTAACCAACTGCCCGTTGACATTTGGAATGGATAAACAAAACCTGGTGTGTTTTTGTGTGCGCACACACACCATGGAATATTATTCAGCCCTAAAAAGAATGAAGTATTGATATGTGCTACAGCATGGGTAAAACTTGAAAATATTATGCTAAGTGAAATATGCCAGACACAAAAGGACAAATACCGTATGATTCTACCTATAGAGGGTCACAGATAAGCCAAGTTTACATGTGCAGAGAGTAAAAAGGTGGTTGATTGGGGCTGGGAATAGAGGAATGAGGAGTTACTATGTGACGGCTCTGGGCAGTGTCTGAGAGCATCCAGGATACAGCCAAAATGCTGACACCAGCCTCCATGCTTGGGGAATTCTCTCACTTTGGGAGGCTCAGAAGGAGCAGCACCATCTCCCAGCGTCACAGACTGCATCTGTCCTTGCAGCTAGAGTGAGGGCAAGTGGTTTGGGCACACACATCAAACACTCCTGTCCCGCAGTGGTGGGACAGAGAGGCATACTCTCCCGGGCAGTGGTGACAGTTACGGGAATCTCAAGCACCTAGGGAAGCAGGGGCACTCTTCAGGGTGCTTGGGGACAACAGCAAACACAGTCTTCTCACTCGGTCACTTCTGCAGTGAGATTTTAGCCCTTGCTCCTGGCTATGCAATCCCAAACCCGCCTCTCCAGCCCTCTCTGATTCTGGGGTTACCCAATAAACTTCCTGCAAACTTCTTTCTGATTTAAGAGAGCCAAAGAGTTTGCTTCTGCTGCTTGTGACCAAGGGCCCTGCCTGGCCCAGTGGAGGGATAAGGGAGTTGGGGCCGAGAATGGGAGATGCGCCTGAAAAGGGGAGGAGGAAGAAAAGAGAACATTGATCAAGGTCTTACTCAATACTAGTGCTGAACTGAACTCTCACGAATCTCTCCTGTTAATTCTACGCCCCCCCCACCGACACCGTGGAATAGGTATTAGGATTCCCATTTTACGTAAGAAGAAACTGAAACTCAGGGTTAGGAAGTGAGCTTCTCCTTATAAGCATACTTAATCAGTCAAGATTTGAACCCAGTATGGCTGACTCCAACACTCAGGCATTCCTTTATACCAGTGTTTGTTTTTTTTATTTTTTTAAAGATTTTATTTACTTATTTGAGAGAGAGAAAGATAACGGGAGAGAGAGCATGAGCAGTTGCAGAGAGAGAGGGAGAAGCGGGCTCCACACGGAGCAGGGAGCCCAATGCGGGGATCGATCCCAGGACCCCAGAGCCAAAGAGACATTTAACCAACAGAGCCACCCAGGTGTCCCCATACTGGTGTTTTTAAACTGTGTTTCATGGGGTCCTGTCTGAGGGCACGGGTCTGGGAAGACAGTAGGCAGGCTGAGCCAGGTGCTGTGTGCCAGACCCCGCTTCATTCTCCACGGGAGCGCCTCTGATTTGTGTATCTTATCCAGTGCAGTTTTACTGAGGATTTCGATTTTGAAAAGTGAAATACTCATGGTTTTAGAAAACAGCCCTCCCTGGTCACTTACACATGCTGCTTCCTCAGCCTAAACGCTCCCTCTCCTCCTCTGACACGTGGCTGATACCCTCTTAGGGTCTCAGTGGCATCACGCGTGCTTGTGAATGCCCACCCCAGGCAGGAGTCTCTTGCCTTCTCCAACTCTGGGCCTCTTGGCGACTGTACTGACTTTTCCCAATCACTTAGCTAATTAACACCTGTCTTCCCCACGAGCTGACAAGTTCCCCAAGGGCAGCAACCACGCCTGTGTGGCTCACTGTTCCGTGCCAGCACACAGCACACTCCCTGGCAGGCAGCGGATGCCCCCAACATGGTTGTGAAGCGCCTGGATGACCGTCCCGTGGGATCTGTCATTACCGTGGGACTGGTTCGTGTTGCAGCAAATTCTCCCCTCCTTACCCCAGAAGGATGGCTGCAGGTAGGGTCAGGCCCTCTGGGAAATGCAGATCCCGGGAAGCAGGTAAGCCTTCCGACAGCCTCACAGGTCGTATCGTGGTATCAGCCTCTCCCCTCGCCCTCATTTAGAGGTCCATTCTGCTCCCTGGGACTATCTCATCAGTGTATCCTTCCCCGCCTTTAGTACCAGTTAAGACGTGGTGCTTTGTTTGTCCAGAAATCTGGCTGAAATGCAACAGCTGCAGTCAGGGCTGAATTCAGTTCATGGCATGGGCTCCCAGCGAGCAGGTGGGTCCAGGGCTTGGCCACCACCCTTGTTACGTGGAACCCTTCGGACCAGTTATTGCCTCCAAGGAGCCTTCAGGCTTCTGCTACTTCGGGGGCAGAGTGGTGCCGTCCCAGCTCACAGCTCGTGGGTGGGTGTCACGCAAAGGGAGTGTAGGAAGCTCCACACCAGTGTCTTATGTAAAATACCCTGGAGCCTAGCAGTCCCAGGAGAGGTCAACGCCACGCGGCGGGCTCGGCCAGCTGAAGGTATTCAACATGCTGCGCTCCGCCAGCATCTCCTAGGCGGCTCTCCCTGGCAGAGGCAAGAGGGAGTGCTCTAAGGGCTGCCGGCCAGAGGTGTGGTGTGACGAGCGCTCTCAAAACCTCGGCTTCACCCTGCTCATCTCCACTGTGACTGAGGGCGGATGGGATGAGGCACCTGTCACGGGTCCAGGCTCGGCCGGGAGTGTTGAGAAACTGGAGGGCTTGCCAAGAAAAAGTCCAGGAGTTTCCCCACCCCTTTCTTCCTTTTCTGCCTTTGCTCAGGAGGAAATTCCTAAGGGAAGCGGGCAGGGAGGAATGAAGGGGGAGGACAGTGCTGGGCTCAACTCACAGATGCGGGGTCAGCTAGCCCTGACGGACATTTCCAGCCTTGTGATGTGCAAGGAACTATTGGACAAGTCACACCGTTTTGGAGTTTTACTTTTCTCATCCACAACATCAATGTGGCTCTATTTCTTAGCCCTGCTATGGGCAGTACATTAAAAAATTTACCAGGGGGCACCTGGGGAGCTCAGTCGTTAAGCATCTGCCTTCGGCTCAGGTCATGATCTCAGGGTCCTGGGATCAAGCCCCATATCAGGCTCCCTGCTCAGTGGAGAGCCTGCTTCTCCCTCTCCCTCTGTCTGCCTGTCTGCCTGCTTGAGATCTCTCTCTGTCAAATAAATAAATAAAATCTTTAAAAAACAAAAAGAAAAACAAAACCCTTACCAGGCCTAGCAAGGTGCCTGGTATAAGCCAAGTACTCAACAAATGTTAGTCTCCATCCCATGTCATAGGCCCAGCTTGTTAGGCAAAGCAGGTCTTTGGCTCAGGTGAAAGACAGCACGTAGGTGTCCTTCCCCCACAGGCTGTTGCTCCGACGGATGGTGCAGCTACTGCAGGAGTTCATTTGACATCATCTCTGCCACTCCTCTCGACTTTTCCACCAGCCCCCACTTTCTCAATACTTTTTTAAGCAAGTCTAGCCTTCCCGTCACTTCCTATCGTGGATTCCTAAAGGACCAAAATCCCAAAAGGAAAGCATCAGAAGGGACTTTAATAGTCTCTGAATTCAGGTTTGCATTAAACGTAGGCATTCTCTCTTGCTTCTGCTTGAATGCCTCCAGTAATGTGTTGCTCACTGCCCCCCAAAGCAGTCCCCCCCCGCAGCTCACTGCCCACCGAAGTAGTCCCTCCCATTTTGGGATAGCTTCAGCTACTGCACAAACCTCCTAAAGAAGGATCTGCTGACAGTATTTTCTGAGCCTCAGGTGGGTGCCCATGGACAGACAGTGGAACTGAATGCTTAAATTTGGCACAGTTGGGAAAAATCCAGAAAATCTATTTAACAAGGAATTGGAAGAACCATGCAAAAGGGAGACACAGGAGGGAGGGGCCAACCTCAAAACAAAACAATTAAATGACGGACGACAGTGGTCCAGGTTTCCTGTGGCCTCCATTGAAGGCGAGAAGTGGGAGTGGGAGAGAAATGTACTCCCACACATATGCACATTGTTACCCCAGGAGAGAGCGGGGAAAAGGCCATGGAGGGTTCAGCGCAACTACTACTACCCCAGAGAGAACGGGCCCATCTTGCCTTGGTGAAAGCCATGCCAGTCGTGAAGTTTGGTTTTCCACACATTGTTTTGCTCTATCCAAACTAACCCCAAAGGCGCTTGTTGGAGCAGCCTGAACTTTTCTCTGGGAACCGCAGGCACATAAACACTCTATACGAACTCCATGCAGTTTGAAAGTGCTTGTGTTAGCATTCTCCGGTTTTTAAACAATCAATAAACTTACATTAAATATTGATGCCAAACCGTTTCCTGCCATTCTGAGTGCAGCCCAGCTTCTGGAAAGATTATGCATTACCTGTGATTGTTCCTTAAAATCGAGATCACAACCAACAAGTACAGATGCTCTCACCTGAATGCACGAGGACACTGCAGGTGTATTGTGGGTCCCATATGTGCAAAGGGGGAGCTCTCGACTGCTTTCCCCAAATGGACGTGGTCTCCAAAATGGTAACGACGAGGTAGCTGTGGGGTTGCTTTTGGTGAGTTCAAACCTTCAGTGGACAGCAGGGGGACTCCCCTCCGACTGTGACTCTTAATCACAAACTCTGATCCATTTCTGTACGTGCTGATAAAACACTAACCGGATCGTCACTTTAAAAGAAGTCTTTGTTTACTCTGTTAGGATCACGATTCAAGCAGGAGTCACCCAAGTCTGTGTAGCATGTGTAATTCCTCCCCAAGAGCACATATTTGATTTGTGAACAAGTGTCTCCACTACAAGCACTTAAGTACCGGCTTTCAGTGTGGCCTCTGCCTTCTCCCATGAGAATGGGAACATACCACCTACACTCGGGTGTTATCCAGAAGAGAAAAAGGGGTAAAATTTGCAAGCACCTACACACAGCGCCTGGTACACAGTAGGTGCTCAGTAGTACTAGGTATTTTGATGTCTTTGCAGTTTACGAGTCCGTATTTTATTGAATAAATTGGGTCCCAATAAAATACGGCCACTGCCTTTAAGCACAGACGAAACACAAAAGGGCACGCCGTGGTTTCTACATATTTTGGTTTCTTCTACTAAGAGATTTATTTTTAGTTGAATAACATCCACAGGGGTCCAGAAATCCCTTTGATTAAGGCTTGTTTATTTTCTACTTATCCATATTTGATGCAGTTTATTTTTGGAACCTGCTCTTAAACATAATGTATCATCTGTTTTGTTTTGTTTTAGCTTTCAAGACAAAAGAATGAGATCCTTGCTTGTATTTTCAAAGGACTGGCCCTTAAAATGTTCCTAAGAAGTGTTTACGAGCCCTTGGTTTTTGTTTGTTTGTTTGTAGAGTCGCGGAATGAAAGGAGGGAAAGCATTAGTTCAGAGAAACTGGCCAGGGGCATTAGAAGCAAGGAGACTCGCCAGCCCTTGGTAGCAGCTGGAGGCCTAGAAAGGAGGGAGGCTGCCAAAGTGGACAGTGGTTAAGACACTCCATTCCCCAGAAATAGATATCAGCTAGCCAAGGTCCTGATTTTCATGCTCGCGCTGTGTGTTCATAAGTCACAGAGAACCCAGAACAAGAAGTCAGAAGGCCTGTGGTCTTCTGATGCCCTGTCAGTTTAAAAAAAAAAAAAAAAAAAGTTTGAATGAGGTGACCTTTAGGGGGCCTTCCAACTTCATTACCGTCCTGTGTTTTTTCAATCCCGGAAGATAAAAACCCAGAGATGTGAAAGCAGGCTTTCTGTCGTCCGTCTGAGTTTCTATCCCCTCCTGTAAGAGGAAAGATCGGGTTCTTTCTATGTAGGGACTGTGGGCAAAGACTGCTTACATACGATTTCGCAAACAACTAAATTTAAATACTTCCCACCACTTCAATTTCTGTAGAAATTATGGCTCGAGTGCACAATTATGGGCCTAAATAGCCTGGATTTCTTCGGACTGGCCAAATCAAGTTGGAGTACTTGAGCTTGGAAATGTTGTAGAAGACTGAGCCCTGGACAGAGAGCCTGGGTCTGGCTGTGATTGCAATCACGGAGGGGCGGGGCTCTTCCCACTGACTTCAGCACTTCTCTGAAGAGCCGGGCAAATGCTCAAGTGTGAAAGTTCCCATCGAATCCTGATCTTTTTAGCAGAGTTGTGTTTTGAAAGCAAGCTCAAGACCACAGGGGTTGCTGGGCTTAGCGCGAACAATCAGATTCCGAGTAAACAGCCTCATCTCCCCACCCAGCATCTCTCTTTCTCCTTCTGGCTTTTGCTATCCATTTGGAAACTGCTCTTTCATTTGCTTTGGGGGACCCCCTTCCGAGCCAGAATCCTTTGTTTTTGCCAGCGCAGACTCCAGAGATGGCCTGCATTAACCTCGCTGTTTGTCAAGGTGTTGTTTGAAGTTGCTAACTTGCCCTTTGGTGCGTATGCTCAACGCAGATGGAATGAAAAAGACCATGACGCCTTCCTAATTCTCCCAGGAGGCCACGGGGAAGCTACATACTTCCTCCAGGATGACACAAGGCCACAAGAGGCCGCCCCAGCCGCACCAATGTCCGTCCTTAGGTGCACACCCTGCTGTCATATACACAGGGGAGACCAGGCACCCTGGATTTTTCAGTTAAGTTCTCTTTTCAAATGTTCTGCCCACTTGTACTTGCGTCCTGATTTGGGATTCGAAAACCTGGTTTCTCCCACCATCTGCAGCGGTGTGAGCGACATTCGCAGTGAGGATCCTGTTTCTAACTCAGAACGATTCGAAGCAATTGGGTCGTCTGTACTTTAAATTCTTTCCTCCCTCTGCGGTGCACATTTGGGAACTTGGGAGGTGGGGTGGAGGGTCAGCAGAAGAGTTTCCATCTCTGCAGTGAGATCCCCTTCTCGGGAGATCAAGCAAGAACGGGAAAGGTCCCTAGACTGCCCCCGCCGTACTGCCCTTTGACACTGAAGCACGAGATACTGGGTGTCCACACTAAAAAGAGCCTTAGAGATCACCCCACCCCCACCTTTTATAAATAAAGTCACTGAGGCTCAAAGGGGGAAGTGATCTGTCCAGGGGCACTTGGCTGGCTCCGTCCGTAGAACATGTGATTCTTGATCTCGGGGTTGTAGTTTCGGGCCCCACCTTGAGTAGAGAGATTGTTTAAAAATCAAAATCTTTAGGGGCGCCTGGGTGACTCAGTGGGTTAAAGCCTCTGCCTTTAGCTTAGGTCATGATCTCAGGGTCCTGGGATCAAGCCTGTATCTGGCTCTCTGCTCAGCGAGGAGCCTGCTTCCTCCTCTCTCTCTGCCTGCCTCTCTGCCTACTTGAGATCTCTGTCAGATAAATAAAAATCTTTTAAAAAATTAATAAAAAATAAAAATCTTTAAAAGGGGGGAGAGGAAGTAATTTGTTCAAAATCAAACACCAAGTTGGTGGTTAAAGTGGGGCTCAAACCTGTACCTCCTATTAGAACCTGCTTATCAAACAGAAGAAGCAAGGAAGTTCTAAGAGATGAAGGAAATACAGTGATAGGAGCTAAGAAAGGGCTTCGGGCTTAGAAACCATCCATCCAAGGCACAAAGGCGCTCCTGCCTTAAAGGATTGTTCCGTTCAGAAGCAGCTACAGAAAGCTGAGCATAGAGCTCTATGCCCAGAGGAGAGGCGACAAATTCACCCTCGTGCTGTTCGGGGACAGTGATGAGGAACCAGGGAGAGGAATCTGTTTTCCCAGACACTAACATTGCTAAAGGAAATGGCTCTGCTTTGGGACTAAGCCGTGGAAGACATGGGCTGTAATGGCAACGAAGCTCAGGGTGACCCGGCAGAGGGACCAACGAGAGGGGTCACCTGAGCTCTAAGAGGGGAACAAGGAGGGCTTAGAGGTTTGAGACTAAGTCACTAGCATGGAACTATTCTGCACAGGAGACGCAGCCTTAGGTTCTACCAACTGTATGCACCCTCCACGCGGCAGCATCTGGGCCTGCCTGCTGCATTATAAGAGGAAGCCACGCAGAACAGTGGACAAGAGTGGCGAGTGTGAGGCCAGACAGACTTGAATTTGAACCTTGGCCATGCCTTACATCTTGTGTGACCTTGTTCAAGTTTCTGACCTTGTCTGAGGCTCATTTTCCTCATCTTTAAGATGCAAGGACATTCAAAGTGTTACTGTCAAGAGTCAATAAAATAACACTTGTAGAAATGCCTGGAATAGAGCATGCACTCATATACGCTAGCTGTTCTTAAGGATGAGCAGTTGAGGGGCGCCTGGGTGGCTCAGTGGATTAAGCCGCTGCCTTCGGCTCAGGTCATGATCTCAGTGTCCTGGGATCGAGCCCCACATCGGGCTCTTTGCTCAGCGGGAGCCTGCTTCTCTCTCTCTCTCTCTCTCTCTCTCTGCCTGACTCTCCGCCTACTTGTGATCTCTCTCTCTGTCAAATAAATAAATAAAATCTTTAAAAAAAAAAAAAAAAAAAAGGATGAGCAGTTGAGAGTAAAAAGGTCCACAGGACTCAGAAGCAGAGTGACTCGGCTCACTAATGGGTCTGCTTTTCCTTGATGAAACCGGAAGACCCCTGGCTCTCTGAGCTGCACTCGCCTAATCTGTGAAATGAATATAACAGTAATCATACTTTAGGGTTGTTATCAGAATTCGTAGAGCTGTTGTGTGTACAGTATCTGACCCACTGGGGTGGTTACTGTTATTAAGTTGAGGGTCAGAATTTCCACAGTTGAAAAGAAAAAGGAAGAACCAAATCCAAGAGGCCTGACCTTCACTCTTGTCCTGAACTGTGGCAGTGTAACTATGGCATTCCTGTTGGGAGCTCTTCCAGGATGGCTTAAGCTAGAAGTCTCTACAGTAATCACAAATGCCCCCCTACCTCTTTGGTTCACTTAGAGTTGCCTGGAATTCCCAGCAGAATGGCTGACTCCTCTCATACACGTCCCCAGCCATCCAAGGCTTCTCACACCAAAATTACACCTAAGGTGGCCACAACAATGCCTACCCTGTGGTCCCACCAGTCACGGTGATGGAGGTGACATGAGTCACCTCCTGAGGCTTTGCACCAGAGAACCCACTCACTTCTGGGGGTTGTGGTTGAGTCCATAAACATCAGTAGAAACCCTACTGTGTGTAAGACTTTGTACATGGCTCAAAGTAGGGTCTCAGATATTTGCCGATGGACTGACTGGTTGGAGGGATCGCCACGGTTAGTAAAACATTCTCTCTCTTCAAGGTACTGGCATCCAGTGGGGAAGGCCAATTCATACAAAGCTAGGTTGCACTCCAAGTGACTTGTGATAAAGGTTATGTAAAAAGTATAAAAAGTGGAACTGGGACTAATTCCAACTGGAGGAAACTGGGAAAGCCGTTAGGAGAAGGAAGCATTTGATGACCTTTGGGCTAAGTGAGATTTTGGCAGTCAAAGTTAAGGTCATTTGTCACAGAGAACAGAGTAACCCACAAGGAAGCAAGATAAGAGCAGATCTTCTTATTGGCAAATGACAATTAGTGGAGTGAGAGAGAGAGAGTGTGTGTGTGTGTGTGTGTGTGTGTGTGTGTGTGTGTGTGCATATGATGAGGTCAGATCCTGGAGAGCCAGGATGGCCATGCAAATAATTTTCATCTTCCCTTCTGTAGGTGATGGGGATCTGGGGAAGACTCTGAGGAAGGGAATGGTGAAATTAACTAGCTGTTTTGAGTTTTATTACTAAATAATGATGCTTTAAAATTACCCAGACACAAGTTTTCCACCATCACTAAGGCTAAGGTTAGAAGAAGAATTAGAAAGGCACCGAAGCTTGTTCAGATGAATAAACTGATAAGAACAACCTCGAGGAGAAAGTAATTGACAACTTCCGGGGGACGGGCTCCCAGGCTGATGACTAACAGCTCTTTTTGACACCAACATTAATCCGGCTGTTGTTGTTGTTGTTTTAATTTTGTGTGACACCAGCTGTTAGTGTCAGGATCAATACTGGCAGCAGCAGAGGTCACTTCTGGCAAATAACCACCGAACAGTGAGATACTTTTATCCGGACCGAGTTTGAAAGAACGGACTGCTCTCTGGAACCCAGGGGAGGAAATGCCTTGCAGACAAAGGTAATGTTGGTATGGATTTCATAAAACATATTTTCTGCCACATGTTACTAGGATTCAACGTTTAAAAAAGGGCTCTAGGGTCAAATAAGCTTGAAAAGTGATCATGCAAGAAAAGTTACACTTTTCTCAGAGCCGTCCCTGGGCTGCTGTGCATTGTGAGCCATCAAGAAGGACCCAGGATACACAGCGTTTTCCACACTTATTTGGCCTTTTGGATCAGTACATGGGATGACGGATCTTTGGAACTCTTGTTGGGCAATGTTGCAGAGAACAGAGTTAGATTCAAAACAGCATTTTGGACTCAGATCTTACAGATCACTGATGTTGGTGTTTGCTATAGAATGAATGTTTGTGTCTCCCCCAAATGCTTATGTAGAAAGCAAATCCTCAGTGGGAGTGTATGTGGAGGTGGACCATTGGAAGGTGATTAGGTGATGAGGGTAGAGTCCTCATGAATGCAATTAGTGTCCTTACAAAAGAGACCCCAGAGAGCTGCCTTCTGTCGTGTGAGAACACAGGGACAAAACAGCCATTAATGAACCAGAAAGTGGGCTCTCACCAGACTCCAAATTAGCCAGTGCCTTAATTTTGGACTTCCCAGTCTCCGGAACTATAAGACGTCCACAGCTGTTATAACGCCCCCACCCCCAGTCTATGGGCTTTCGTCACAGCTACCTGAACTAAGACAGCGTTCTGATATAGGGCACTTCTTATCTACCCAGCTGCTCTCTGCTTCCTGGCACAATACCCATCCTTCAGAACAACTCTTTTGTACTCACTTCAGGGTATATGTTTTACAGGAAAATTTCATCCATGGTTTTTCCAGGCATACAACACATTGTCTTCCCCAATACCCCACTTCTTAAATAGTTTTTTTTTAAAGATTTATTTGTTTGAGAGAGAGAGAGACAGAGTGAGAGAGCATGAGAGGGCAGGTCAGAGGGAGAAGCAGATGCCCCATGGAGCTGGGAGCCTGATGCAGGACTCGATCCCACAACTCCGGGATCATGACCTGAGCCGAAGGCAGTCGCTTAACTAACTGAGCCACCCAGGCGCCCCTACCACACTTCTTTAAATAAATAATTATTTATTTATTTGAGAGAGAGTGTTAGAGAGAACACTGAGAGGGGAGGGGCAGAGGGAGAGGGAGGAGCAGACTCCTCGCTGAGCAGAGAGTGGGATGGGGTGCTTGACAGTGGGGGGCAGGGGGCTCAATGGGGGGGTCATTGGGGAGGCATCCCTGGCTGGGGACCAGATCCCAGGACTCCAGTACCTGAGACAAAGGCAGACACTTAACTGACTGAGCCACCCAGGTGCCCCTAATACCCTGCTTCTAACCCTCATCTGATCTGCTGCAGTGGTCTCCAACAGGTTCTTAGGCATGTGTTATCTCCTCTTTCCAATTCATCCTACGGGATTCTGGCAGCACCAGTCTGATGATGTTGCTGCTCTGCTCAGAGTTACACGGCTTTCTTGTCCTTACTTTTAAAAACTTCGTCTCTATGGCATTCAAAGCCATACAACTCAGGCCCCTATCTATCTTGCCAGCTTTCCCTTGAGTCCCTCATTCCCCCAGCTTGCATTGTGGCCATGCTGGAATCAAACCGGCCTACTTGTGATTCCCTCCTAATCTCCACTCTTTGGACCATATTGCCTCTGCTATTGCACTAAATCTGTTCTTTTCCCAGGAAAACCCAGCTGAAATACTTCCCCCTCCACAAAACCCTCCTCTGGTTTTGCCCCAGGAAAGGGATTACTCCCTCACTGGATCCAAAGTACACTGTATTACTAAGAAAACATTTATACTTTACACCCTACTCTTACTTGTATGTGTATGCAGACCCTAGCCTGGCTACTTCCTAGCTGTGTGAGACTGGGCAAATCACTTGACCTCTTTTAGCCTCAACTTCTCATTTGAAAAATGGGACAATGAGCATTTACCAACAGGGTTGTCGTGAAGACTGAAGTAAGACATTAAGCTGGTTAGCTTAATCAATGCCACTTTGCCACGTTATGTCACAAGTTTATATTGAAAGCTCTTTGAGGAGAGTAATGAGTCTGATTCTATGCATCCCAGGCACCCAGCCCAACGCCTGGCCCTGGAAGGTACTTATGTTTTTAAGTGAATTGGATGCGATTGGTCTTGCTTCCTCTGCTCTGCCACACTGCGCCATAGTAAAGGCAGCGTTTACCTTATCAGATTAAGTGCACAGTTCAGCCTGTAGCCTTGCCAGGCTAAGCACACACTTCTTCTAACTATCTCCCTTCTTCTACCTACCTGCCCTTCAGTTTCAAGCACAATTGCTTGAAAGCTCAAGAATCAAGTCAGTTCTAATTTGAAAAAATGACTCAGAAAAGGAAGAAAAACAACTCATTAAGACAAAAAGTCAAGTCTCCCTACAGTACAAAGTGTCAATCCTGAGTCACACCAAAATTAATCAAAATGTCTTCTTTTATATTCTGCTATCTACGTATTTTCTCCCTTTACTGTCACTGATTTATTTTCAAAGAGCAAATATTATTCCCTTTGATAAATTGATCAAGACTGCCACCTATTCACTATTTGGCTGAAATGCCACACATGTTGCAGTCTTTCCAAACCCAATAAAATCTAGTAAGTTCCTCCCAAGGAGCTGCCATTCACCTCAGTGGGTTCAGTAAGCTTGTCTAGGGATAGGCATGGGGGTGGGATCCAAGTCAGAGACCATCTTTTCTCACAGACAGGAAAATGGAATCCCATTCTTGCTGAGATACACACAGAGAGGTGTTTAAAGTCATCAAGTCATCGTTTACTCATAAACCCGAATACTGAAAACATCTCTGTTGGTTATTTTCTAGTTAGGGTTGCCAGAGAAAATGCACGATGCCAAGTGAAATTTGATGATCAGAGACCATCATTTTAAATACATAAGTATGTACCAAATATTGCATGGGACATACTTAGACTGAGTGGTTTCCATTATTTATCTGAAGTTCAAACTTAATTGCATACCCTGTAGGTTTATATGCTAAATCTGGCCCTTCTCATGTGTCCCCTTCCCCATCTCCCCTCTCCCCTTCAGAAAGAGAGCTCTGTGTCCTGGGAAGTGGGTCACCGATGGTCAAATACGGGCTCCCTTTGCTCTCTGGCTTTCATTTGAGTTTCACCAAGGGAAGTACCAGAATGTTCTTTAAGGGTGGAAGGAGACAGAAGTCAGCTACTTATCCCAACCTCCCACACTTCTGGCAATGCTTACATTCATCACTGGCCATAAATTGTGCCTGGTAGCCTCTATTCCAAGGCTCCAAGTTCTCCCTGGGTTCTCAGAATTCTGTTCCTTCCACTTTTCCCTTTAGGCTTGGGGCTGGAAGGGCTTCCCACAGCTACAGATTCCTGGTGCTTCAGTGTCCTGTGCTGTTTCCTGAAGCCCGCCCAGCACTCAGAACTAGTCTCTTCAATCAGTGGTTTTCAGCTAAACTCTCCAAGTGTCTCGTTTCCCGACTGACAGTCTTCATGTGGCCCAGACAAGTACACACAACATGAACGTATGCATGGCTTTGGATCCACCCAGTTAAGGAACCCAGAGACCCAAACCAGATTATTTTTAAGTGTAATAAATTCACACCTTGACTTCAGGAAAAACTTATTCTAAGAATAATCCTGCCACCGAGCAATGTCAATGGTAACAAGAGCCCCACGATCCTCACTCACTCACATCCCAGGATCAGTGACATTCAGGGGTCCCAGTGGCGGCTGGTGCCTTGGCGGCTGCCAGCTGTTCCACTCTGCTGGGGAAGTAAGGTGCTTCCAAGCCAGTAACTTCTAGAAGTTTGCAGGTCTCTCTGACATTCTGGGCATCATCAGGAAGAAACCTAAGGAGCTCCTAATCCCGACAGAGGCAAATCCTTTCTGCAGAGGATGGCATCTTTGTACAGAAGACCAAGTCTACTCACAGTCTCTGTCACAGGTCGCTCTCACTAGTTTTCACCTGGCCACCTCGGCGCCATCTTAAAGATGGGTAAGGGGTGTCCTATAGAGGCTGGCGGCCATCTGCACAAGGAAGAGTAACACAAAAGAAGCATCAGTGTTTATACGAAATGGCCCTTGAGGTGAGTTTTAGAAGCTGAGTAGAGGTGCACATGACAGACTGTCTGGGTAGAGGCTACAGAGTGACGGAGCTGAGGCCTGTAGGCACCCAGCAGCCAGGGGAGCCGTGGGAACCGTAAATATCACCGTATGTCTAGGGAAAGTTGGATTAGAGGGAGGGTGTGAACTGGGAGGCAGGCTGAAGGCCCGATCCTGGAGGTCCTTGTGTGTCGTACTAAAGACTGAATTTGAAAGCAATAATGACAATGATGACGATGATGATGACGATGACGATGGTGACAGGAAACACTCACGGGATTCTTAACATGTACCAGGCACTGTTCTAAGTGTTTTGCATACAGTAACCTCAAACTAACCCCATGAGGTAAGTAATACTTTGATCCTCGGGGTACAGATGAAAATACCAAGACACAGAGAGGTTAGGTAACATGTGCAAGTTCACACAGCTGGGATTCAAATAAGGGCAACCTGGCTACAAGATTAATATTCTTGACCATGATGCTCCTAATACATTCCAGGCGTTGAGGACACAAAAGCAAGGAAGACAAGATCTTTGCCCTCAAAGACCACTAAGTCTAGGGGGAAACACGCAGAAACATGTCTTAACAGCTCAAAGTGATTGCAGAACGCTTGCCTTGCTTTACATTTTCTCCCACTTTATGCCAGTCCCTTTCCAGTCCCCACAAACACTAGCCTGTTGACAGTTCTTCTATTTACAGTCTGGTGCCTGCCCCTGGGAACGGAAGAATTTGCATCTGCTCTCTGGGGCGCCTGGCTGACAGGTCCTCTTCGAGTGCTCTGGCCCCTGGGCATTACTGGCTCTTTCTGTTCCAGACCCTACCCGGTCCCTCAGAAGCCCAACCTGGCCTAGAAGCACTGGCTGGCCAGCTAGCCTCCTACCCTGTGAGAAAGAGATTTGGACATTTTTTGTGGACTACTAATTCCACAGGAACTCTTGTCACCATAGCAACAAAAATCAGCTGACAGCTGCCTTCTAATCCCTGAGCCTGGTGACCATGGAAGTGACAGAGAAAAACACAGACCTCTGGGGCAGGCACCGACCTTCTTTCCTCGGTTGGATGAGGAGGGGTAAAGCTGCTCACCCATGCTTCAGAGAACTCAAGGATCCTTAGCTCTGCCCCCTTGTTTTCCTCTAGAAAGACAAACAGGGACAACATAAACTGCCTCGACTGTTTTAAGCGGCCTCAGTTCCTCTGAGCACCTAGGAAGCATGATTTAGTGGTAGTGGTGGGACTGGAAAGGAAGTCATGGATGCCTTACTTAGTAAGTCAGAAAAAGACACGGCTTGAAAAAAAATAATAGCAAAGAATTGCTCACTACCTGCCAAGCACTGTGCTAAGCACACATACATTATCGTCCTCACTTAACCCCCACACAAATTCTGCAAGGTGGATATTATGATTATCCTCACTTTCCATATGCAGAAAGTGAGGATCAGAGAGGGTAGGTAATTTACCCAAGATACCACAGCTAATAAACACCAGAGCAGGGTTTCAAACCCCTCTCTGGCCAACTCCAAAGCCCGATTTCTTTACCTCTCATTCTAGATTGAATAACTGCAAATGTTCTGCTGGGAGAATTACACAGGGGTGTGGGTCACCTTGGGATGTAGCCAGTGACCCTCCCCTGTAAAGCATAATTGACAGAGCCAGCGGATGGCCTGGCCAAGAAAGGGGAAGACCATGTCCTATGCCACACGTCTGGCCCGGTAGACACCATCTGACACCATGGAGAACAGCCCCGCCCGCATAGGCATAGAGCTCCAGCACAGTGATCCGGGGAAATGCCACCGCCGGCCACCATCAGAGGAACCAGGGCGCTTCGGCCCTTGATCCAGGCTCAGTATACATCACAAACTTGCCAGAGCACAAGTTGGCTGCTGACCACACTGGGAATGGCTGGATCCACCAGTGGATTCTGGGGAACTGGTTGGCCTGGTAACCCAGCTTGGTCCAAAGCCTCATCCACGGGTGAACTGGGTAGGTGGCCACCTGTCTCTAGTGCAGGGGGAGCCTGCCAGTCCCGAGCCACCGCTGTATGTCCTGAGGGAGTGCCCTGGGTAAACATTGCCGCCATCCACACGCCTGTCAGCCTTGGTCTTACACGACTGGAAAGACACTAGGCTCCACTCTAGTCTAGGTGGGCAGCAAGGGGATAGTCGGCTACTTCACATCCACATCCCACTCATAGGTCTGGGGATTCTCTCCTGCTTAGCCTCAGCAGGAGGCCAAGCTCCGAATCCCATAAAGGAAACTGCGAAGACACCTGCTCTCCCTGCCCTTGGGACAAGGCCATGGGTATATCATCTGGACTAGCCCAATCAAACGTTCTCAATCTCTGAAGCAAAGGGCACAAAGAAACAAGGCATTCTGGAAACCAGCCAGCGGAGGGAGCAGCAGCACGAACATCCACCCTGAGAGCACCACCCTAAGCAGCTGGTTCCTGGAGTGTGACTGTGCACGGTGGGGAGTGCCGAACCCCCGTGGCTGGGCAAGCCTGTCACAAGTGGTCCCCGAAGAGCTCAGCTGGAGGAACCCCTCAGGTGACTGCAGCCAACTAATCCCTGCCGTGCACATTCACTGTCATCCTCGGTCTTCTCTGGCGGCGACCCCACGACGCACCTCTTTGTTAGGTACTGGGCAGCAGGGGGGTGGCCGTCTGTTCAGCATCTATGCTCCAGTCCCATGTCAGCTGGGACTCTGACCACTTAGCTTCATTTGTCCCATCCTGGTTTGCCAGTGGGGACACTGATTTCCAACACCTTTTTATAAATCTTTACCTTCCTAACCCAACCAGAGACTGTTGCTGTCGCGTCTTGTTCGTAGTCAAGAATCCTGACTAGATGGTCTGCAAACTTGGCTCCATCTCTGGTGATGCCCATTTGTCTCTCTCCCCCCAACTCCCCGACATTCCTGGAATCTTGAAAAAATACTCTGAAAACCAGCAGACCGTTTTGAACGAAGAAAGACGCGTTTTTCCCACACCAGAAGTGCAACTGACGGGGTGCTTAGGGCCACATCTACTTTCTTTTTTTTTTTTTTTTTAAGATTTTATTTATTTATTTGACAGAGAGAGATCACAAGTAGAGAGAGAGGCAAGCAGAGAGAGAGAGAAGGAGGCTCCCTGCTGAGCAGAGAGCCCGATGCGGGCCTCGATCCCAGGACCCTGAGATCATGACCTGAGCCGAAGGCAGCGGCTTAACCCACTGAGCCATCCAGGTGCCCCCACATCTACTTTCCATTCCTTCTCTTTCCCCACCTTCTCCCGTCCCCTATCGCTCCCTATTGCCAACCCACAATTAAGCTTTCAGCTTAGATTTCCTTTTCCTCCAGGAACCTTCTCTAACTGAGCACAGGCTGGCTGAGGTGGCCCTTTTCTCCAGAGCCTTGAACTTACCACTACCCCAGCACACTATCACACTGGTATAATTTCAGGCCTAGCTTACTTAATTGACTTCCTTATGAGACTGGTGGCTCCTTAAGGACAGAATCATGTCTGATTCATCCTCATATTCTCAGAGCTCAGTGGGATACCAGATACAGAATGGATGCCCCCAAAATACATGACGAAGGACTGATTACAGTGTCACACACATACCCCAAAATAGAATCACTGTCAGAGTCGGAAGGGCAGATCCTCTGGGATGATTGGGAAGAAGCACTCACTGGATCTTCAGCCTCCCTTGCTGACGTCCCAGTACTGCAGAGTAGAACGGGGAGCTCCAACTGTGGCAGGACGATTGCAGCCTTCACTCCGTCATCTCTGGGGGCTGTATTAGCTTCCTATCGCTGCTGTAACAACTGACTGCAAACTTCGTGTCTTTAAACAACATATTTATTATCTTACAATAGTGGATCTCAGAAGTACAACACAGGTCTCCCTGGGTGAAAATCAAAGCATCATCAAAGTTATGTTCCTTCTAGAAGATCTAGAGGAGATCTGATAGACAAAAACCATAGAAAAAGCCCAGTGTCATGAAGCTGGATCACTGGGGGTACCTAGAATTCATTTTGGCTATGAGCAAAAGTGTATTTTCGAGAAGTATCAAAGTTGATCAGAGTAAACCATGATGCCTATGGCATACCTAATGTTGTGTTTTTCCCAGCCTTATTACGGTATAATTGAAAAATAAAATTATATATATTTCAAGTGAACAATGTCGAGATTTGATAGATGTATACACTGTGAAAGGATTACCATAAGCAAGAATTAGCACATCCATCATCTCACAAAGCTACTTTTGTGTGTGTGTGTGTGTGTGTGTATGTATGCGCATGCATGCACATGGCAGAAATACTTAAATCTACTCTCCTAGTGAATTTCAAGTATACAATGCAGTGTAACTAATTACAGTCAGCATACTGGCATACTGTACATTAGATCCCCAGGACTTACTCATCTTAGTATTCAAAGTTATACTCTGACCAATATCTCACTATTTCCCCCCCGACACTGACCCTTTTTTCTGTTTTTATGAGTTCAACTTTTGCTTTTGTTTTATATATAAGTGAGATCATACAGTGTTTGTCTTTTTTTGCCTGATTTATTTTACTTAGCATAATATCCTCCAGGTTCATCCATGTTGTTGCAAAAGGAAGGATTTCCTTCTTTTTATAAGGCTGAATTATATCCCATTATATATAGGTATATATTTTTATATCTATGTGAATATTATATATAATATATACATATTATATCCCATTATATATGCTTATATATAATATGTGCGTGATATATCCCATTAATATACACACATACACAAAATTTTATGTATATAAAATAAATATATAAAATTTTCTTTATCTGTCAATGGACATAAGTTATTTCCATATCTCAACTATTGTGAATAATGCTGCCATAAAAATGGGAGTTTGGATGTCCCCTTGAGATCCTCATTTTGTTTCCTTTGGGTATATACCCAGAAATGGTATTTCTGGATCATATGGTAGTTCTATTTTAAGCTTTGGCAGTAATATATACACATTACAGGAGTCCCAGAAGGCGAAGTGAGAGAAAAATAGGGAGACAACTTTTTAAAAGAAATAATGGTCGAAAATTTCCCAAATCTGGGAGCAAGATGGATATCCAGTTACATGAAATTCATTCAGAGTAAAACCATTTAGTTTTTCAATGAGAGTCACTATCATAAAACTGCCAAAAATCAAAGGAAAAAAAAGAGACTTTTGAAGGCATCCAGAGAAAACAAACTCCCCGCATGCAAGGGGACCCTGCTAAGATTAGCGTCAGATACCGCAGCAGAGACCTAGCAGGGTTCTCATGAGAACAGGATCCCCATCCGTGTTATTCACTGCCATATTCTTATTTTCTAGCACAGTAACTATACGCAGTGGGAACTCAACAGATGTTTACTGAACAAATTAATGCAACAACCAACCTGCTTAACCGTACTCTTCAGTTGATGCCTACAGCTCAAGACAAGAAACTAAAGTGAAATGGGTACTACAGTACCATCAATGTCGTTGCTAGTTCTACTGCATATTCTAGCTCACTGGGAAGGAGATGGCCCAGAAATGGAAGCAATAAGCCTCCCTTTTCACTAAGGTCCTGGAATACATTTCAGCTTTTCACCGAAAAGGCCAGCCACACCCAACATCTCCGGGGTTGAGGGTGGATCATAGTGGTCTCCCTTGGTCCTGTCTTTAAGCCAACCTGCCACTTGAAAGACTCACCTACCTTGAGGTCCGTAAAGGGAAACTGAGTCTCATCAGGCCCTTTATTTAATTCAGATCTCCTCCCACTTTTACACAGTGAAGCTCTACTTCACAGCTCTTGGTTCTGCTGTTTCCCATAAACTCATGCCTCCTTCCATTGGTATTTTGGACATCTGGTCTCTTTTGGCTCCTGACTTTAAGCTCCCTCTTTAGGACATGGGCTTGCATATGTCCACTGGGTCTCTCTGTTTGGGATGGCAGGTAGAGTACCCTCTGTATTACTCAGATCCTTTATGGTTATATGTTTGTGGTCTTTCTCTCACTGCATCTCTTTGCTCTGTTTCCCTCTGCATAGACTCTACTCTTCAAACAAATCTTCTTCATGTGTCAGGGAAGATGGCTACCCTCACACTTGTCTAGCTCAGCAATTATAGAGAAAAGGGGAGTCTCCTGGCTAGCTCCCTAAGAAAAGTCTCAGGGAGAATTGTGTTTTTCCCTATCTGGGTAATAAGCTCATCCCTGAACCAACCCTGTGTCTGGGGTACTCTGTGCAGACCTAGGCCACATTCACAGCCAATGACTTGGGGTGGCAGGTAGGTGGCTGAGACTGGTTAGTAGTTTTTCTCAAACCATGTAGGGTAGAGGAAGAATGTTCCAAAGGAATAGAGTGTTGTTAATAGCAAAAGGATGAGGGAGATAAGAACATCTTTCAGGTAAAATGTGAGCTTTCACTGTCCTCTAAAAACAGTCAATATAGTTGCTTACGAATCCAGATCACTGAACTGATCAAACTCATATATGGTAATGTGTATTAATGTGATCACGTTAACATAAGATCAAGCCCACGTGTATTAAGTAAAAAAAAAAAAAAAAAACAATTAGTTTACCTGAAAATGGGCGGTGTACAGCAAAACAACATGAAAGAGCCATTCAATAATTGGAAGAGCCTGAGTCATGCCAGCTGAAAGAGCCACGAGAAGCTCAAAGACGTTCTGGATTCCCCTTCTCTATTCACTGAAGCCCTCCAGCAAATGTGGCAGGAATGAAGGCATGAGGGATCTAGAAAGGTAGCAGCTTAATTCTACCTGGTACTTTTCAGTTAGAATGAGCAGGGAAGATTACCATTCGCTTTGGGGTTGCAGTCAATGAATGAGCTACTAAAGATTAGGATATCAGAGGTGAAAAAATTCTTGGTGATTACAAGGTCCACAAGGTGACTATAGGAATAGCTGAAGTGAAACAGGAATAAGGTTCACTTGCTAAAGAGGACCAGGTACTGTCTGGTTGGCTGGGACAATGATAGCATTGAGGACAACAAAAAAAAGTTGGGAAACTTGGATGCATATCACAAATAAACCAGAAAGTTAGTGGAAGACAAATACAGAGCAGAGTAAGGAGTAATAAAACCAGATGGCATGTCCCTGCCAGGAGGAGGAATTTTTGTGTTCCAGGAGAAGAATATTCGTTGGGAGTCAGTGATGCCAAAATTCTACCCTATTTTAGTTTAGTATGGCTGCTATAGCAAAGTACTACAAACCAAGTGGCCTAGAGAGCAAAAATTTCCTATCTCATAGTTCTGGAGGCTAGAAGTCCAAGGTCATGGTGTTGGCAGTGCTGGTTCTTTCTGACAAGGATCTGTTCCAGGCCTCTTTTCTTGGCTTGCAGGTGGCTGTCTTCTACCTGTGTCTCTTCACATGTCTTCTTCCTAGGCATGTCTGTCTCTGTATCCAAATCCCTCCTTTTCAGAAGGACAATGGCAGTATTGGATTGGGGCCCACCCTAATGACCTCATTTTACTTTGATCACCTCTATAAAGACCCTATCTCCAAATAGCATCATATTATGGGGTCTTGAGACTTAGAACGCCCACATCCTTTTTGTGGGGGGACACAGTTCAACCTATAACATATGTCCTTTACACCTCTTTCATGAAGTGTCTTACTTCAAGCCTTCCTTAGCACTGGAGCAGTGGTTCTCAACGTAGGGCTACATACTAGAATCACATGGGAAGCTTTTAAAAATATAGATGCCCAGGTCAAAATCCGGACCATTTAAACCAGAATCTCCAAGGACAGTGCATCCTGACAACAGTATTTTTAAAAATTCCCTGGGTGTTTCTAATGTGTGAAGTTGAGAACAACTGCCTACAAAATTCAGAGGCATCCTCAGAAAGACACAGCTGGGTTCCGAGGGTTCCAGCAGGCAGTGCAAATTTATTCAGCTCATTCCTGGCCAACACTGGGCCACATGGTACATATTTATCTAAAAACACCCAAACAATCACAGTCCACAGAGGGAAACTGAGTTCTATATAAAAGGCAACTGAACAATTCTCTGCATGTAAGTTTCAAGCAATCTCTCTTATCTGAATTTTCTATGACTTTGAATGGAATTCCTGATAGTAAGATCACAGGGCAAATGGGGGGAGGGTGACTTGGAACTGTCCATTTTAAAAGATGTGATTCTGCACACTAACCTTTAGAACATTTCTAGAAGCCAAGCACAGAGGAGAGTTAAAAAAGCACTCCTTACCCCATCACCATGGCTAAGGGCCTATGCCACCTCAGCCCATGGAGGTACATCATCAGCACTTCCCAGACAAGCTCTGTCTGCAGGGGCGCCTGGGTGGCTCAGTCAGTTAAACATCTGCCTTCAGCTCAGGTCATAACCCCAGAGTCCTAGGATTGAGGCCCACATCAGGCTCCCTGCTTGTGCTCTCTCTCTCTTGCTCCTGCTCTCTCTCAAATAAATAAAATCTGAAGAAGAAGAAGGGGATGGAGGAGGGGGGGAGGAAGAGGAGGAGGAGGAGGAGGGAGGAGGAGGAGGAGGAGGAGAAGGAAAGAAAAGGAGAAGGGGAAGAAAAAGAAGAGGCAGCAGCAGCAGCTATGTCTCCACAAAACAGTACCTACACAGCATCTACTTCTGACCCAAAGCCATGGGTTCATAAATGGCAGTTGTTCAGAACTTTCTGCATATGAAGAAACAGAATCCATGTCTCTTATGAGTACACGGTAGACTAAAATGATGCCCACTGAGAAACAGGAATGAGTGGCCAGGAATGAGCCACTTAAAAGCTATCTAATAGAGGACTTTTTGTGACTTTGTGCCCTATAAGATTTTGCCTTTACATTGCAAGGCTTAAAATTTCATGGGATGCCTTTAACATCTTTGAGCCTCCCAGGACCCTAATGGTGAATTCCCCTGCTCTCTCCAGACATGCCCTTCCAACCCAATGGCAAAAACTCTTCCCCTAGAGGCACCTGGGTGGCTCAGTGGGTTAAAGTCTCTGCCTTCAGCTTGGATCATGATCCCAAGGTCCTGGGATCAAGTCCCGCATCAGGCTCTCTGCTCAGCAGGGAGCCTGCTTCCTCCTCTCCTTCTCTCTGCCTGTCTCTCTGCCTACTTGTGATCTCTCTGTCAAATGAATAAATAAAATCTTAAAAAAAAAAAACTTCACCTAGATAGGTCAGGCTAGCTGCACTGCACCTGGTTCTGAACCCAATTGGTTTGATCTCTCTGCCAGCACATGGAATTACTCAAATAAGTCAGTCACATCCTTCCATAGGGACCAGGGATCACTTCACAGCCCCTGCTTGTTTGCTGTATGTCTAAGTGCACCTCTCTGAAGCCCCGTGTGGCACACTAGGTCCTCCTCTAGCACTATGAGCTTGATTTTATCTGTCTGAAGCCGAGTGTCTTGTGCTGGTCATCTTGCAATACTTAGGGCAGGGGATTCCTCTGTCACCAAGAGGGTGAATAGGAGGCAATCAAACCAGTCTTTGAAGGACAGTGTTTCCCAAAATGTGATATGAGGACCATCTGTGTCAAAATTACCCAGGGAATTTGGTAAAATGCCTATCATGTGGCCTCACACCACCCTAGACCTACAGAGGACCCTCTGGGGATAGGACCCGGGAATATGGTTGTTGGGTTCTCTAGAAAACAGATTATGAAATGGATTAGAATGTAGGAAATTAGGGAGTGCTGCTGGGATCAAAACCTGGGGAGACATGAAGGGAAGGAAGCAAGATTGTGCAGAGAGAGAAGCTGGGCTGTGACAGGGTCTCAGGAGGAAGCTCAGCTGACCCCAAGGTGAACACTGAAGCAAAGATGACCTTTTAGAGTTGCCCTGAGTTAAGGCAAGGGTGCCAGGCCTTTAAAGTCCATCATCAATCAGGAATGGCACGTGGGTTCAATCCAAGACAGTAAGCCTGACCGTAGGTGGAACAGCTTTCTTCAACTGATGAAAATTCCCAGATAGGGTTGACAAATCTCAGCTACAGGGGTACAAATACTTCAGCCTGAGAGTGCGTTTGGTGCCATATTCTCCCTCCGCTACACTCTATATCTTATGAAGCTCGGTTCTACTTTTTCATATACGTTCTGGGAACATCATCTCCAAGATTCTGATAGGGAACCTTACCTGAAGATTAGCGGGGTAAACTACAGTGCTGCTACGGCTAGAGTCAGGGCTATAATGACATTCATCCTCTCCTTCCTCTATGACTCATTCTAGAGTTCTCCCAAAAACAACTAAGCCTTCTGCAAGTCTAGACAGCTTGTTGGTGGCATAACCCAGACCCCTATTCCTCAGTGGTCACCACGCCTTTCTTGGGCTATGGCTGCCGCGGCACTTGCACATTTGTCTTCAAATTGGCTCTTCAAGGGGCACCTGGGTGGCTCAGTGGGTTAAGCCTCTGCCTTTGGCTCAGGCCAAGATCTCAGGGTCCTGGGATCGAGCCCCGAGTCGGGCTCTCTGCTCAGTGGGGAGCCTGCTTCCTCCTCTCTCTCTGCCTGCCTCTCTACCTACTTGTGATCTCTGTCAAATAAATAAATAAAATCTTAAAAAAAAATTGGCTCTTCAAGGTAGTACCAAGAGGTAGATCATCTGGGTGCCACACATATTCCTTCCTGTCCCATTATCTCCTTTCTTAATGACCAGAATCAATTACCCCTACCAAAATGGTCATTTCACTTCTTGCCTGCTGGGATGTTGGCACAAGGATCCCAAAATGTCCAGGCATCAGTCGTACCTTTAGTTCAATGAGACTCTTGCTGCATTCCCAAGGGGGTAGTCTTTCCCTTTGGGGGCCTAGAACATCGAATCCCACAGAACCTATAAATACAGTGATGGAAAGCACAAATTCCCCAACGTGGATTATTGGAACTGATGGTAAGCAGGGGCACTCATACTTTGACACTTTGGTTGCCAAACTCCTGTGTTCCACTATTTGGGAACATGGCAACTTACAAATGTCTTTACTTAAGAATATATACTCAGTGGTTCAGCTAAGTGACTGCCTTTGGCTCAGGTTTTGATCCCAGGGTCCTGGGATCGAGTCCCACATCAGGCTCCTTGCTCGGCGGGGAGCCTGCTTCTCCCTCTGCCTGCTGCTTCTGCTGCTTATGTTCTCTCTCTCCCTCTCTGACAAATAAATAAAATCTTTAAAAAGAAAAGAATTTTATACTACAGCCTAGAAGATGGTGCCCTACCTTACAGGGCACCAAGTTGGCACACTCAAAAGGCCAGCAGTTTCTGAGTGGTATGGTATGTGATTCCTTGTAATAGATCCCATGATCTATTACAAGGATCACTCTGCTGTGAAGCGGGTCATTTAGTCCATGGAGTGTAATGTGGGATCCCATGTCAATAGAACAAATATGATGATAAGGACCTGTGAGCGAACTCATATGAAGAAAGACCAACTCACACCAAAAACATGTGTGTCGACTCTAGCCAAAATAAACCTCTGCCCCTTCCAGGATGGGAGAAGTCCAACACAGCCAAACTGCCAACAAGTAGACAGTGGGTCTCCTCAAGAGAAGATGCCGCAATTCAACATTTGCAGCAGTAGTATAGCACAATTAGATCAACATTGGTGAGCGGGAGCTCACGTTCTGGGGCTCTTGAACACCCGTCATCTCTGCCACTATGGCTATTCCTTTTGTGTATCCATTTGCTAACCCTGGGGTGGCTGATGACAAAGCTTCACTACCATCACCTAGCCAAGTTATTACACTTACTTGGTTGTTTAATGTCTCTTCTGTGTCTCTTTCAAGTCCCTTCTGTGTTTTGAACATGCAACACAAAGATATCCACACTTCCAACCTACTCCTAAAAGTCCATCCACATGGCTCTACCCTAGACCTTCTATGCTCAATCTTCCAATCTTTCTCATTGCAAGTTCCTGACTAACAAAATGACTTGCTGCTGTTGATTAATCCATGTATGTTCTAACCTTAAGCTTCTAAACTTTCCTCTCCACACAAAATAGATGACCAGGTACATCCCCCAAAGCTTGGCCAAGAAATTGGGAAAATTTCTTCTCCCACTATTTATCAAGGTCACCCTTCAATGGGGGCTGAACAGCAGTCTTGCTGGTTTACCCTTCACACCTACTTAACCCAAACCTGATCTAATCTTGCCCTTGTTCCTTGCCATCAGCTAATCATGAGAGATTCCCTATGTGGCCGTAACTATGAGTTGAGGAAAAGGAGCTGGTCCAATAATGGTGAGTAACATGGGAGTGTGGGCAACTTTTCATCCAGCTTACTTATGTTTTTTGGTCCTTCTTGGGCCTCCAGATGTGCCACTTCCAACTTGTGATGAATTCCTTCATGGCCCGCCCCAACTTTTTAACTGATGAGACTGATAGAAAGCAGTTCTTGGTCTACAGCTCTGGTCGCGTGGTGACTGGATGACCCTAATCTGCATTTCGTTTTTGTGGAGGCGATACTGGGGAGTTAAACAGATATAATATGAGTTACTGCCCCAGAATCATTTAAGTCATTAAATATGGCATTTATTTCTGTCATTCCATTACTGCCAAAAAGATGATATTTTTTTTTATTGCCTTAGTCAAGGATGATACTGGGGAGGCCCATTTCCAAAGGCTTCTATTTGGCCTTCCCCACTTTTTGCCACTACCATGTATGTCCATCATAATTATAAACTTGGAAATAGGGGAAGGTTCAATGGATGGGTCCATGGTCCTGGTGTACTCCCTGTGAACCAGTCCTAGGCCAAGAATCTATTTATTACCTGGCCTTCATATAACTTCTTTCTAATGATGGGGCCATGATGACACCCTGAATCACCAGATACCAATATTAACTTGAACAATGTGTCCAATCCTCCTCAAAATGTTTGGATGTTCACCTTTTCCCAATGTTCAGGTCCCCAAGTATGTGGTCATGTGCCCCTTTTAGGAAGGACTGGAATCAGTACAGTATACATTTCCATGGTATTCCAGGGTCCTTCCTCCTAAGGAGTCAATCTCTCCCTCAGACAGTTTCTGGGTCAGAAACCAGACCCACACCTGGAAACTTACGCAAAGGATTGTGCCCTTTTATTTGGGCAGTCACTCTCAGCTTCCTGATCACTGATCTTTGCTGTTTGAGTGTATATACTGAATGGTGCATGGCTGTCTGTCCATCTATCTTGCACTAGGGACACTGCATTTTTTTAAATTTATTTTTAATTTATTTTCAGCATAACCGTATTCATTCTTTTTGCACCACACCCAGTGCTCCATGCAAGCAGTGCCCTCTATAATACCCACCACCTGGTACCCCAACCTCCCAACCCCCCGCCCCTTCAAAACCCTCAGATTGTTTTTCAGAGTCCATAGTCTCTCATGACTCACCTCCCCTTCCAATTTCTCCCACCTCCCTTCTCCTCTCTAACTCCCCAGGGACACTGCATTTAATTAACTCTTTCTATACCTCTCTGATGGTCAGGGCCCCTGACTCTGACTCTGACCTTGATGCTTATTGTTAGGGTCATCTCTACCTGGCTTCTGACAGGTAAGTGCCACTATCTGGCTTTGTTTATTTCAGAATCCTATTGTCCTTTTTGCTGTCAGTGAGCTCAGTTCTAGGACAGCCTCACCTACCATCAGCCCTGGCCTACAGAGAACAACCCGTTAATGCTCATGGACCTCTCACTAGTGCATTCCGTACCGCTTTCGTAAATGGAGTATCCTTTGGGTCCAACTGTGGAACACAGTTTTCTATCCTTACAAAAATACATCTCGGATGCCCAACTTTCTGTGGCTTTTAATCCCTTACCCCATTGTCCATAATGCCTTCCTGCCACTTCTACTTCACTTTGTGTGGGCCATCACTTTCTCCAGGTCTCTAGGAGTCATCCTACCAATGTGTTTACCCTGTGTCCCAGGGTCCTTGACAAGTTGTTAAATCCTATATCCTGGAAGAGGAGTTTCTAATTGTTAACTCACCAATATTCTACTTTATTTCTCCCCTCTCTGATCCATCATCTAGCTCCCTCGGAACCTAATCCAGTATGTACCCCACTGGCACATGTAACCAATATACACTAGCTAAGTCCTATAGCTCCCTTGGAGCATACTCTCTTTCTCCTTTTGGCAAGACCTAATGCCCCACCTGAATTATGTTGTGAGTGACCCTGGTCATTGTCCTAGTAGCTATGAGGTGAGGTGGGTGAGATCTCTAGAGGGACAGATATTTTCTTGATGTGGAGAAGCCTCTACGTTGTCGCCAACTAAAGTGAAAGCCACATCTCTTAACAAGGAGGAAGGTGGCCTTCTGCAGAAACAGAAGGTCCAGGGAATGTCAGGATTTAAGATCTCAGAGTGCATCGACCCAGATGTCCCTATGCTAAGAATGTGGTATGACCTTAGAGGAAGTCTTCAACTGAGGGAAATTTCTAGGAAGTACTGGAAGCTATAAGCTGGCAGTGAAGAACGCTCCCGGCATCCGGGAAAACAAATCCTTCAGTCTTAAAGGCGGGGGTCTTGGTGGCAGCAACAGAGCATATTTACTTCTACATTTTTATCAAACTCTCCAGGTGTTTCTTACGTACACTAAAGTATGAGAATAACTGCCCCACGAGATCAAATAGACATTTGCCTCACTATCCTTAAAACATTTCCATAAGAGTTGGAATCTCTAGCAAGGATTGAGGGCAAGATGGGCTTTGGAAACATAGACACTTTTGATTTCCACTAGTATTCAGGTAGTAGTGAATATCAAAAATGTTAACAATTTAAAAAACTTTCTAATATTGCTGCTAGAATTCTCTACAGAAATAGGATTTCTTCATTAAGCAAATATAGAACGGACTTTTCCCACAACCTTATTCTCTAATCCATTACAAGATCTGGATATTACCTAATGCCATTTTCATAACATATACGATAATCTTTAGAGAAAATCTTTTTTGCCTACATTTCAAACTCATGGGTTTCCCTCTGTAGTCACACGGCTATTCTCCAATTTGCCCACTAGTGGACACTGTTGAGCTTCCAAACGTAAAGCTATTTCTGATGGGCTGGTGAAGAGGCGAAAGAGGAGACAGGAACAGAGAAATCAGAATTAATACAGCAACAACCTTTCTACAATCCTGTTTACTCACCATGTAACAGGCTAATAAATGTTTATGTCAATCATATTTAGAATAACAAACAAAGTCAGAACCAGCTAAACTTACATTGCTTGCAGAGCATATTTTTATAGCGAGGAAGCATTGCTTGATGGCTAATGACATAACTAAGCTATAAAACAGTATTCTATTCCTCAGGGAAATGACATGCTTTCTTTTCATGAAAAATTATTTCCCATTTTTCTAGTTTCCTTTTCTTCCCAACACTTTGAGAACGCTGGCAACCTTTTCATCAATATTCAAACCAAATGCTGCAAAGGAGAAGATGGTGTGTTATCATTAACGATAGGTCTGTGAACAGAATTTGCAGAAAAAGACAATGAATGAATTTTAAGTAATTTATAATTTATTTTATTTTAATGAATGGAATTCTCAGTTTATCATATAGATTATAAGAACTTCTGTAAAAAGAACTCAAGACCATTTCACTCCATGAGCTACTGAGATGTTGTACTAGCTGTCACTGCATAATGTTGGAGGTAGCATTTTTAAAGATTTATTTATTTGAGAGAGAGAGAAGAGGGGAGGGGCAGAGGGAGAGGGAGAAAGAGTCTTAAGCAGACTCCACACTGAGTGCACAGCCTGACTTGGGCCTCGATGTGGACCTCGAGGCAGGGCTCTATCTCACCACCCTGAGATCACAACCCTGAGAACCTTGAGCTGAAATCAAGAGTTGGTCACTTGACCGATTGCACCACCCAGGACCCCCTGGAAGCAGCATTTTTCATAAACTCTATAAAATTTAGGAGTAAATTCCATTCCTGCTGCTTACTTGCTGCCTGACATTGGGGAAGTTGCTACACCTCTCTGATCCTCCATTTCCTCATCTGTAAGAGTGAGGATAAATAACACCTTTCTTGCAAATTTACTGTGAGACTTAAGTGAGGAAGTGTAGGGCCAGTAAAGTACCTGGTATAAAGGAGATTGTCAGTAAATATGAGTTTTATTTCCATCTCTTAAAACAGGCCAAAAATCAGAAATCTCTTCTTTTAAGATGGGGCCAAAGCCCTGGGCTGTTGAATGAGGATAGGGACCAGCAATAAACGGTTGATTAATGCCTCTTTCTCTTTCTAGTACGTAAGTTCCATGAAGAAGACTCTGAGTGTGTTTTTGCTCACCATTAGTAGATGGTATATATTAGGGGCTCAACCTATACTGGTTAAATGAATGAATAACCACTGAGATCCAAGAAATATGAGTAATTCCTCTGACAGGGAAATTGTACTGTTATTGCTATGGTGCTACGGTGAGCGCTGTGAATTGTGTAAGACTGATGATTCACAGACCCGTACCCCTGAAGCAAATAATACACTATATATTAATTTTTTTTAAAAGGTGATAGTGATAAAGTAGTTCAAGATGTCGTGGCAATTCTGAGCCATATATAAGAACTTGTTGGCCATAGGGACACCTGGTTGGCACTGTTGGTGAAGCATCTGACGCTGGATTTCATCTCAGGTTGTGATCTAAGGGCCATGAGGCTGAGCACTGTGTCAGGCTCTGCGGTCAGTGTGGAGTCTGCTTGGGATCCTCCCTCTCCCTCTGCCCCTCCTGTTCATGCATGTGCTCGCTCTCTTGCTCTCTCTCAAATAAATAAATATATCTTCCAAAAAAAAAAAAAAAGAACTTGTTGGCTATACTCATTGAAGAACTCAATAAGTTCTTTGGGATCACCAGCCCAACTAGGATCCAAAATGAGAGTCAAGGGCCAAGGAGGCCACAATCCAGTAGAATCTCCTTCCTATCTACAGACTGTGCCATGCCTGAACACTACTTGCAAACCATCCTGAGGAGGACTGTCCCAGCACCTTAACTGTGCTGTACTTGGGAAATGCAAGTTTATCCAACATCTTAGTATCAGGTTCGTGGGCTCCATCCTCCCCTCCAAAATTAATCAATGTACCAAAGTGTTATTGGTGCCAAGAGTGTAGTTCTCTCCAAGTATAGTGAGGCCATAATGACTTTTGTGTATTATCCTGAGCAACTCTCCCTAGCTCTCCATACTTACCAGTTTTACTTCAGTGGTTTCAAACTGTAATCAAACTACTCCCAGTGCTGGAGATGGGATTCATCTGGTCTTTCTGCACTCTGAATCCATATACCTAGTCACTGAAGAGCTCTTGGTTTATCAAACTCCTTCCCATTGGTACGTTTTACCAGTGCTCTCCTACTTTTGACTTCTTGTGGGCTAAATCATGAAAACTAAAAGAGAACTAACACAGAAAGCTAAATCATGGAAACTAAACCACAGGAATGAGAAGTACCATGTCATTCAAAGGAACCTGGATAGTCAGAAAAACCTGGTTGAGATTCTTAGCCACTCCACTTCCTAGATGTGTCATAGTAGGCCTCAGTTTTCTTGTTTATAAAATAAGGTCAGTGATGCCGAGTCTGTTACTTTGTAAGGCCATGGGACATAAAGGTCGAGTGTAAGATATATCCAGGAGCTTCAGAAAATTCCCCACCATCCAAGCCCAGAGATGCTTCACTGACTTCTCTGACATTTCCAGACTGCACCAAGGAGGGTTATCATGTGATCTCTGTGTTCTTCCTGAAAACATTTGTGGTCAAGTACTCTGCCATAAAATCTGCTTTGATAGACACAGCAGTCTCTGTAAAAGCTTCCAGCAGATCTGTCAGAACTTCTAGAGACCTAGAAGTATATATGTGTATTCCCATGAAATATGAAACTCAGACCAAGGATCTACCTGGGAAGACTCAAAGTGCTCATCAGAGCCAATGCATTCATCAGTGACTTGTCCAAATTCTGGGATTATGGTGCTGTGTCTAAAGAAGCAGACACGTTGAAACCAGGACTTGTTATCTCCAGGATTTCTGTCCCCAAGACAGTGGTCCCTAAAATAATCCTAGACCACATGAGTTCTAATTATTTAACATTTATAAAGTTTTTATTCAGTGCCAAGAACTCTTCTAGGTACTTGTACATGCATTAACTCATTGATTCCTCACTTCAGCCCTATAATGTAGGTACTATTATTATCTTCATTTTATAAATGAGGAAATCTGGGTACAGAGAGGTTATGTAACTTATCCAAAATCACACAGTTGTTAAGTAGTAAAGCCAAGATTCCAGCCTAAACCATGAGGCTCCAGAGTCCGTATCCGTAGTCCATACACTGTATTTCTCTATCTTCACTTTTATTCAGTTAACTTCGAGACATAGATTAACTATGGATTTGAACTGCAACTTGTCCTGCCCATAGGTAGGTATCTCATAGTACTTAGTATATCTCATGATGACTATGGACTCTTCCTACTTTTATTCTCTAAGCAACCTGACCCTTAGCCTATGTGAGACCTTAACTTTTACTCCTACCTTGGTGATATCAGCCTATATCCGTTGCACCTTGATAAGACAGGACAGTGACCACATTATCTCTTGTTTTGAAGAGTACATTAGGATGCATTCCTGGAAACTTATAAATTACCAAGACTAAAACAGGAAGAAATAGACAATCTGAATAGACCAATAACTAGCAAGGAAATTAAAACCTCCCCCAAAACAGGAGTCCAAGGCCAGGTGGCTTCCCAGGGGAATTCTACCAAACATTTAAAGAAGAAATAATACCTATTCTACTGAAGCTATTTCAAAAAATAGAAATAGAAGGAAAACTTCCAAATTCGTTCTATGAGGCCAGCATTATCCTGATCCCAAAACCAGACAAAGACCCCATCAAAAAGAAGAATTACAGACTAATAATCCTGATAAACATGGATGCCAAAATGCTCAAGAAGATTCTAGCCAGTAGGATGCAACAGTACGTTAAAAGGATTATTCACCACCACCAGGTGGGTTTTATTCCTGAGATGCAAGGGTGGTTCAACATTTGCAAATCAATCAAGGTGATAGAGTAAGTTAATAAAAGAAAAGAGGGACGCCTGGGTGGCTCAGTTGGTTAAGCAGCTGCCTTTGGCTCAGGTCATGATCCCAGAGTCCTGGGATCGAGTCCCACATCAGGCTCCTTGCTTGGCAGGGAGCCTGCTTCTCGCTCTGCCTCTGCCTGCCTCTCTGTCTGCCTGTGCTCGCTCTCTCTCCCTCCCTCTCTGACAAATAAAATCTTTAAAGAAAAAGACAAGACAAGAATCATATGATCATATCAATCAATGTCTGAAAAACATTTGATAAAATAAACATCCTTTCCTGATTAAAACTCTTCAAAGTATAGGAATAGACAGGATATACCTCAATATCCTAAAAAGCATCTATGAAAAGCCCACAGCGCATAACATTCGCAATGGGGAAAAACCGAGAGCTTTTTCCTTAAGGTCAGGAACATGATGGGGATGTCCACTCTCACCATCATTGCTCAGCACAGTACTAGAAGTCCTAGCCTCAGCAATCTGACAACAGAAAGAACTAAAATGCATTCAAATTGGCAAAGAAGAAGTCAAACTCACTCTCTTTGCAGATGACGTGATACTTTATGTGGAAACCCCAAAAGACTCCCACGAAAACTGCTAGAACTAATACAGAAATTCAGCAACATGGCAGGATATAAAATCAATGCACAGAAATCAGTTGCATTTCCATACACTAACCATGTAACTGAAGAAAGAAATTAAGAAATCAATTCCATTTACAATAGCTCCAAAAACCATAAGATACCTAGAAATAAACTTAACTGAAGAGGTAAAGGATCTATACTCTAGAAACTACAGAACACTTATAAAAGAAATCCAGGAAGACACAAAGAGATGGAAAAACATTCCATGCTCATGGACTGAAAGAATAAACATCATTAAAATATCTTTGCTGCCTAGAGCAATTTACACTTTCAATGCAATCTCTACCAAAATACCATTGACATTTTTCACAGAGCTGGAACAAACAATCCTAAAATTTGTATGGAACCAGAAAAGACCCTGAATCGCCAGGGGAATGTTGAAAAAGAAAACCAAAGCTGGTGGCATCACAATGCCTGACTTCAAGCTCTATTACAAAGCTGTAATCATCAAGACAGTATGCAACCGGCACAAAAACAGACACGCAGATCAATACAGCAGAATTGAGACCCCAGAAATTGACCCTTGACTCTATGGTCCACTAATCTTCAACAAAGAAGGAAAGAAGATCCAATGGATAAAAGACAATCTTTTTAATATACGGTGTTGGGAAAACTGAACAACCACATGCAAAAGAATGAAACTAGACCATTCTCTTACACCATACACAAACATAAACACAAAATGGGTCAAAAACTTCAAAGTAAGACAGAAATCCATCAAAATTCTAGTGGAGAACATAGGAAGTAACCTCTTTGACACTGGCCATAGCAACTTCTTTCAAGACACATCTCTAAAGGCAAGGGAAACAAAAGCAAAAATGAACTTTTGGGAGTTCATCAAGATAAAAAGCTTGGGTGCCTGGGTGGCTCAGTGGGTTAAGCCTCTGCCTTCGACTCAGGTCATGATCTCAGGATCCTGGAGTTGAGTCCCACATCGGGCTCTCTGTCGGCAGGGAGCCCGCTTCCCCCTCCTTCTCTCTCTGCCTGCCTCTCTGCCTACTTGTGATCTCTGTCAAATAAATAAATAAAATCTTAAAAAAAATTTTTTTTAAAAAGATAAAAAGCTTTTATACAGCAAAAGAAACAGTCGACAAAATTAAGAGGCAATCCACAGAATGGGAGAAAATATTTGCAAAGACATTTCAGGTAAAGGGCTGGTATCCAAGATCTATAAAGAATTTCTCAAACTCAACACCCCCAAAAAACCCAAATAATCTGGTCAAGAAATGGGTAGAAGACAAGAACAGACACTTCTCCAAAGATGACATACAAATGGCTAACAGACACATGAAAAAAGGTTCAACATCACTAGACATCAGGGAAATACATATCATAACCATAATGAGATACCACCTTACGCCAGTTAGAATGGCAAAAAAATAACAGGACAGGAAACAACAAGTGTTGGTGAGGATGTGGAGAAGGGGGAACCCTCTTACACCTTTGGTGGGAATGCAAGCTGGTATAGTCACTCTAGAAAACAGTATGGAGGTTCCTCAAGGCATTAAAAATAGAGCTACCCTGACCCAGAAACTGCACTACTAGGTATTTACCCCAAAGATACAGATGTAGTGAAAAGAAGGGGCACATGCACCCCGATGTTCATAGCAGCAATGACCACAATAGCCAAACTGTGGAAGGATCCAAGATGCCCTTCAACAGATGAATGGATAAAGAAGATGTGATTTAGGGGCGCCTGGGTGGCTCAGTGGGTTAAAGCCTCTGCCTTCGGCTTGGGTCATGATCCCAGGGTCCTGGGATCGAGCCCCGCATCAGGCTGTCTGCTCCGCGGACAGCCTGCTTCCTCCTCTCTCTCTCTCTCTCTCTCTGCCTGCCTTTCTGCCTACTTGTGATCTCTGTCTGTCAAATAAATAAATAAAATCTTTAAAAAATTAAAAAAAAAAGAAGATGTGATTTATATATATACAATGGAATATTACTCCGCCATCAGAAAGCATGAATACCCACCATTTGCATTGACATGGATGGAACTGGAGGGGATTATACTAAGTGAAATAAGTCAAGCAGAGAAGGACAATTATCATATGGTTTCACTCATATGTGGAAGATAAGGAATAGCACAGAGGACCACAGGGGAAGGGAGGGAAAACTGAACGGGAAGAAATCAGAGAGGGAGACAAATCATGAGAGACTCTGGACTCTGGAAACCAAACTGAAGGTTACAGAAGGGAAAGGGTGGGGGGTAACTGACTGATGTTTATTAAGGAAGGCACATGTTGTGATGAGCACTGGGTGTTACATGCAAACTAATGACTCACTGAACACTACATCAAAAATTAATGATGTACTACTATACGCCAGCTAACTGGCCATAATAAAAAAAAAAAAAAACACCTCTCTCTCCCTCTGTCCTTCCCCTACACATCTCTCTCTCTCTCTCTCTCTCAAATAAATAAATCTTTTTTTTAGAAAAGACAAAAAGAAAAATAAAGAAAAGTACACCAGAATTATAATTTGTTGAGCATCTCTGTAAAAGGCAGGACTCTGGCAGGAAAAATGATGGCACATTCAAGAGCAATAATTGAAAAGAGTTTAATCCAAGGATGTAGGGATATGAACCAGGGAAGGCAAAGCATTCTGAGGTAGAGAGAGCTGGATCCTAGGAAAGGGGGCTGCCTGACAGTAACTGTGGCCAGATGAACACAGTTACTGTCAAACTCCACCCCAGTTGGGAGGGAACCAGAAAAACAAATACCCTAATTTCTCTCTTGCCCCCTTTCTGATTTCTTGATGGTACTCTCATTGGCCAAACCAAATAAGAAGCCCAAAGGCTATGGAGCCCATTGATGTCATCCACAGTAGTCTGTTTTCCAGTTTAACTGCAGAACAGAAAACAGTGTAGAGGTGGTATAGATCTAGAGGAAAAATGGGGAAAGACAAGCACAATTTGATATGTGCCATATATCTTTTACATCCATTAACTTAATCTCCCCTACAACCCATGGAGGTAAGAATTAGTGTCACCATTTTACAAATAAGGAAACTAAGTCTCATAGAGATTAAAGTGACTTGCCCAACGTCACACAGCTGGCAAATAGCAGAGCCAATAATCATTCCCATATCTTTCCAGTCAAGGTCATCCTCTTAACTACCATGTAATGATACCCTTTTCTATGTTACAAATAAGGACACCGATATTGGAAAGTAAGACTATACAAAAGACATGTTAAGTGAGTTTATTTTTCATATCTACTAGCAGGTTGACTTTACCAAAGAGGCTTGAAACTTTCACTAAAGTCTCACAGCCACCCACAAATTTGCTTGAGCTTTTTGTTTTTTTTTAATTTAAGATAAAAGAAAAAGATAAAAAGCATAGATCTAAGTGATATCAATGAAAATGGCAGAGTAGCTGTATTTGAGGGCCGACCCCTCTACAGAAACACTGGATAATCAAGCAAAAATTGTTAGAATTAACTTTGTAAAAACTCTGTAAAACAGTCAAAGGTTTGCAGGAACTGAGTGAATGTCGAATCAAGGAAAAGGCAACTTTAAAAGAAAGCTGTGTAGCGTTTTTACTTGCCCCTTTTCCCCACTTCCCTCCCCGGCTCAGTATCAGTCTTGAAGACAGCAGCCCACAGTCACAGTGTGAATCCTGGTTCTTGGTTCCAAAGGGAGCAGAGCAGACCTTACTTTTAAAGAACTGTATTTGTTCTGATCTGTCTGGGGGCAGCCTTGAGTTCTGATACAAAGTGCTTACGGTTTTTTGGCCTAACTTGGAATTCACGCAGGGCTGAAAAACAATAGAAAATCCTTGAAAGCAAATGAACAGCCCAACAACAGCCTTGGGCAGAAGAGGATAGTTTGGACAAATTATAAGGCACAAAAGCCTGAGAGGAAAAGCTGGGGAGAGAGTTTCTTTGGGAAATTAGGGTGTCCAGAAGTGCTAGTATATACTGGGGAAGTTAATAAGACACATGCATGTCTAGGGCAGAATGCATGCTCGGAAAATACCTGAAAGGACTTTACGCTTTCATCTGTAGGCTTAGGGCAAAGAAGTGAAGGTTAAGGCAGTTCTGAACAGCCTGGCTAAGCGCTAAAGGAGTAGCTAGCACAGAGCAAATCAGCAGACTGCTGACGGTTTTCTTTCCTTTTTCTTTTCTTTTTTCTTCTCTTTCCCTCCCTCCCTTTCTTCCTTCCTTCCCTCTCTCTCCCTCTCCTCCTCGTATTTAAGTAAATCTCTGTCAAAACACTAGCTAAACATACGCTGAAGGAAGAAAACACCAGAGACCACACATGACAAACAATATAGATCTTATCAAAGCAGTTTGGAAAATTCACTGAACAAATAGTTCCAGCACACAGCAAGCATCAAAAACAAGCTTGGGGATGGGAGAAGTCTATTTCCAGGATTACGCATTATAATGGAGGAAAAAGTCCAACTTCCCTTTTTAAAATATTTTATTTTTAAGTAATCTCTATACCCAATGTGGGACTCAAACTTGCAAACCCAGGATGAAAAGTCGCATGCTCCACCAACTGAGCCAGCCAGGCTTTCCCTCCACCACACCAAAACGTCCAATTTTCAACAAAAAATATCAAGTATGCAAAGAAACAAAGTATGGTCCAATTAGAAAACAAGTTCACAGAATGACCCAGAGGAAGCACAGACATCGAGCTAACTAAAGAAAGACTTTAAATCAACTATAGTAAATATGATCAAAGAGATAAAAGAAATCATAGATGAACTAAACAAAGTCAGGAAAATGATGTATGAACAAATAGAGAATATCAGCAAAAAGATAGAAATCATATTCTGGAGCTGAAGAGTACAATAACTAAAATCCAAAACTCACTACAGTGTACCATAAGATTTGAGAAGGCAATTCAAATTATCCAGTGTGAGGTGCAGAAAAAAAAAAAAAAGAGGAAAAATTAACAGAGGCTAAGAGACTTGTTGGAGACCATCGTTATTTCCAACATACTCAAAACAGGAGCCCCAGAAAGAGAGGAGGAGGAGAGAGAGAGGAATAGAAAGAATATTTGAAGAAATAATGGTTGAAACTTCCCGGATTTGATAAAAGACACAAAACTACACATTCCAGGAACTCAATGAACTCTATGAATTATGAACAGAGATACACACCAAGTATGTTCAAATCCCTAAGACAAAGAGATAGTCTTAAAAGAAGCAAGAGTAAAATGACTCATCATATACAAGGGATCCTCAGCAAGATTCTGAGTTTCTCATCCCAAACCATGGAGGTCTGGGGCGCCCGCGTGGCAGCTTAGTTGGTTAAGTGTCTGCCTTCGGCTCGGGTCATGATTCCGGGGTCCTGGAATGGAGCCCCACATCGGGCTCCCTGCTCCATGTGGAGCCTGCTTCTTCTCCTCCCTCTGCCACTCCCCCTGCTTGTGCTCTCTCTCTCTCTCTAATAAATAAATGAAATCTTAAAAAAAAAAAAAAGAAAAAAGAAACCATGGAGGTCTGAAGGGAGTGCAATGACATTTTAAAGTGCTTCTGATGGTTAATTTCATGTCTCAACTTTACTGGCCTAACAGGTGCCCACGTAGCTAGTAAAACCTTATTTCTGGGTGTGTCTATGAGGGTGTTCCTGGGAGGGATTAGCATTTGAATTGGTGAACTGAGTAAAGCAGCCGGCCTTTGGTAATGTGGGTGGGCATCCTCCAATCCTTTGAGGGCCTAAATAGAACAAAAAGGCAGAAGAAGGGTGAATTAGCTCTCTCTCTCTCTGCTTGAGCTGAGACATCCAGCTTCTGCCCTTAGACAGGCATTCCTGGTTTCTGGGCTTCCAAACTCAGATTGAGACTTATACCATCAGCCCCCTGATTCTCAGATCTTTGGATTCAAACTAAATTATACCACCAGCTTTCCTGGCTCTCCAGCTTGCAGAATGCAGATCATGGAACTTCTCATCCTCTATAACCATGTGGGCCAATCCCTATAATAAATCTGTATTTATTTCTATCTATATCTCCTGCTGGTTCTGTTTCTCTGGAGAACACTGACTAAAAGAATACATACACAGCAAAATCATCCTTCCAAATTTAAGGGAAAACTAAGACATATCTAGATAAACATTACTCAAGAGTTTATTGCCCAAAGACTTGCCCTACAATAAATACTAAAAGGAGTCTGTCAGCTTGAAATGAAAGGATACTACACAGCAACTCAAAACTTATTAAGAGATGAAGAACTCCAGTAAAGGTAAATACATAGATAAATGTGAAAAATAGTATTACTGTATTTTTGTCTGACAATTCTGCTTTTTATTAGAGAAGACAGATACACATAAAATATTAATTATAAATTTATGTTCATGGGCACGCAGTACGTAAAGATGTAACTTGTGACAATAACATAAGAGGCAAGGGAAAGAGCTGCATAGGAGCTGAGTTCTGTATGCTATTGAAGCTAAGTTGCTATGAATTAAAACAAGATTTTTCTAAATTTAGGATGTTAATTATAACATTAACATATGTTAATTATAACATAACATTGGTGTTATGTTATAACATAACATAAGAAAATATCTTTAAGGGGCACCTGGGTGGCTCAGTGGGTTAAAGTCTCTGCCTTCAGCTCAGGTCATGATCCCAGGGTCCTGGGATTGAGCCCCGCATCGGGCTCTCTGCTCAGCGGGGAGCCTGCTTCCCCCTCTCTCTCTGCCTGCCTCTCTGCCTGATTATGATCTCTGTCTGTCAAATAAATAAACAAAATATTTAAAAAGAAAGAAAACATCTTTTAAAAAGATGCAAAAAGAAATGAGAAAAGAATCAAAGCAATATCACCACAAAATCAAACACAAAAGGAGGAAGCAATGGTAAAGGTAATGTAAAGGTAAAATGGCAAAGGATAACGTAAAGGAAGTAAATGAGGAAGAAAAGGGATGTAAAAAGTTTAGAAGTCGCCACTCCATCCTAATAACAAGCAAAAAGCTGAACAAACTGAAAAACCAACAACTCATTTGGTCCGTAAATGAAATAATGTCACACGGCAAACGACCGTCCCCTCAACTGGAGAGAAAGACAGGTGAAAACAGAGAAAACTCAGTGGAGCTGAAATTTCTGGGGAAAGCAGTTCCATAGTAGGTAAACCTGAACTGTGACTCATGAATTGCTGGAGTACAGACAAGTCTAAGAGACAAAAATCCCAGGGGGACCAAATCATCAGGGACCTCCTCATACTCTTGCGAGTTTTACCTTCTGGAATTTTACCAGATCCTCAAAGTGAGTATCAGAGGGAAAAAAAACCCAAAAACCAAAAAACAAACAAACAAAAACCAAACACTCATGCCTCCAGTAGAAAAAGGGGAAAAGGAACCATTTTGAAATACTCTGGAGCATTCTATTTTTTTTTTAAGATTTTATTTATTTATCTGACAGACAGAGATCACAAGTAGGCAGAGAGGCAGGCAGAGAGGGGAAGAAGGCTCCCCGCTGAGCAGAGCACCCAATGCAGGGCTCAATCCCAGGACCCTGGGATCATGACCTGAGCCAAAGGCAGAGGCTTTAAGCCACTGAGCCACCCAGGTGCCCCTGGAGCATTCTATTCTTAACAAGGTCTGCTCTGAGGAGAAACTACCTAACCAGAACCTAACAGACTTAGAGGAAGGGAAAAACCCAACTTTAGCTATCTTGTCCCACTAAAGAGGGGAGAGTACTGAGAAACACATGTGAAGTTCACTGTCTAGAGTCACAGGCTCACTCAAAGAATGAAGTCTAATCATAGGTAAAACACTTCCCCTTGCTCCACACCTTGACACTACATTAACAAAGACCTATCTAGAGCAGTTTACTTTACCCAATACCTCATGCCCAGCTATCATGAAAAAATTATAGGACATACTGAATAGTGAAAAACGAACTTTGAAGAAACAGAGCAAGCATCAGAACCAGACTCAGATAGAGGAGGGATGTTGGAATTGTCAGCCTGGGCATTTAAAACAACTATGATTAATATGTTAAGGGCTCTAGTGGATAGAGTAGACAGCATGGAGAACAGACAGGTTAGGAAAGCACAGGGACAGATATTCCAAGAGAACTGAAAAGGAAAACTAGAGGTCAAAAACTGTAAGAAAGGAAGAATGTCTTTGATGAGCTTCTCAGTAGGCTGGACACAATGGAGGAAGGAAACTCTGAGCTTGAAGATATTTCAGAAGAGACCTCCAAACCTGAAACACAAACAGAAAAGAGACTACAAAACACAGAACAGAATATCCAAGAACTATGGGGAAACTACAAACGGTATAACATCTGAATAATGGAACCTCAGAGGGAGAAAAAAAGAGAGCAAGGAACAGAAGAAATATGTGAAACAATAATGACTGGGAATTTCTCAAATTGAATGCCAGACACCGAACCACAGAACTAGGAACCTCAAAGAATACCAAGCAGGATGAAGTAAAACCAAAACAAAAACAAAAATACTACACCTAGGCATTGCATTTTGAAACTACAGAAAATAAAAAATATAGAAAAAATTCTGAAAGGCGGCAGAGGGAAAAATATAACTTATATAACTTACCTAAAGAGGACAAAAAGAAGAATGAAATCCAATTTATCCTCAGAAACCACGCAAACAAGAAGGGAAGTAGTGAAATATTTAAAGTGTTAACAGAAAAAAACCCACCAACTTAGAATTCTATATCATGTGAAATTATCCTCCAAAAGTGAAGGAGAATACTTTCTCAGACAAGCCAAAAATGAGGGAATTTGTTGCCAGTACGCCTTGCAAGAAATGTTAAAAGGTCTTTGGAAAAGGAAAATGATCCAAGTCAGAAACACAGATCTACATTAAGAAAGAGGCAAATCAGAAAAAGGATAAGGTAAGATACAATAAAACCTTTTTCATATTCTTAATTGATCTAATAAAAGTTTGTTCAAAATAGTACCAATCATGTATTAATTATATATCTGTATCTATTATATATAAGTGACATGAATGATAGCAATGCTAGAAGGGACAGGAGGAAGGAATATATTATAGGTGTGATATAACAATAATATTTGTTATTATTTGCATTATCCTGAGGTGTTAGTGTTGTTTGAAAGTGAACTTAGGGGGCTCCTGGGTGGCTCAGTCATTAAGTGTCTGCCTTTGGCTTGGGTCACGATTGCAGGGTCCTGGGATTGAGCCCTGTGTTGGGCTCCCTACTTGGCGGGAAGCCTGCTTCTCTCTCTCCCACTCCCCCTTCTTGTGTTCCTGCTTTCGCTGTCTCTCTCTCTGTCAAATAAATAAATGGAATCTTTAAAAAAAAAAGAAAGAAAGAAAGTGAACTTAGATTACTTGTAAAAGTATATTGCAAACTCTAAAACAACCACAAGAAAGAGTAAAATAAGAAGTATAACTTCTATGCTAAAAAAAAAAAAAAGAGAGAGAGAGAAAATGGAATAATGTGAAATGCTCAGTTAAAACCACAAAAGGCAGAAAAAGAGTAGAAGACCAAAAAAGGAACAAAAAATAAGGGCAACAAAGTATGATAGATACAAGTAAGATAGTAACAAGTATGATAGATATTAATTCAAATATATCAATAATTACTTTAAATGTCAATGATCTAAATGCACCAATTAAGACACGTTGTCAGAATGGATCAAAGAATAAGGTCCAACTACATGTTGTCTATAAGAAACCAACTTTAGGGTAGGGAGAGGGTGGTTGGGTTATGGACATCGGGGAGGTTATGTGCTATGATTGAGTGATGTGAAGTGTGTAAACCTGATGATTCACAGACCTGTACCCCTGGGGCTAATAATACATCATATGTTAATAAAAAAATAAATAATTTTTAAAAAAGAAAGAGAAACCAACTTTAAATATAACGATACACGGGCGACTGGGCTCCCTCAGTTCAGCATCTGACTCTTGATTTTGGCTCAGGTCATGAGCTCAGAGTCATCAATGCTGGGACAGCACTGGGCTCTGTGCTCAGCAGGGAGTCTGCTTGAGAGTCTCTTTCCCTCTCCTTCTGCCCCTCTCCCCATTCTCTCTCTGTTTCAAATAAATAAATAAACATTTAAAATAAATATACATATTGATTAAAAAGTAAATGGATGGCGAAAAATATACCATGCTAATCAAAAGACAGCAGCTGTCTTGTGACATGTAGAATGGGGAGTAAGTAAGTCTGTTGTTTTAGTTTGTTTTAAGGGAAAGGGGCAGAGGGATGGGGGAGAGAGAGTCCCATGGAGGCTCCACACCCAGTACAGAGTCCAAGACGGGGCTCAACTCACCACCCTGAGATCACGACCGGAGCCAAAATCAAGAGTTGGATGCTTAACCGACTTAGCCCCCCCACCAGATAAGTCTCTATTGTTTTCTAACACTGAGATATGGAGTGTGTTTGTTACCACACACAATAATCCAACTTATCGTGACTGACAAGTGTTGTTGTTTTTTTTTGACAATTCATAATAGTGCAGAGCCATTAGGAATTCTGTAACATCTTCAAATAAATTTGTATTTTATGAATAATAAGAGGATCTACTATCTGTGAAAAATTACAGTATGTGTAACTGATACTTTGTCCTGGGCTTATTCCATGCCCATACTATGTAGTACTGTGCTAGGTCCAGAGGGGAACCCAAAGGCGCTTTTCTGTCTTTATGGACCAAGAGGTACTCATGGGTCACAGACAGCAATGAGATGGTACATTCTAGTGCCCAAGTAGGTGAAGCGGTGAGGTATAATGGTCAAGAACATAGGCCCTGGAGTCACACTGCCTGGTTTTGAGTACCAGTTATGCCATTTACTGTGTGACCTTAGGCAAATTGCTTAACTTCTCTGTGCTCCAGTTTCCTCCTCTGTAAAGTGGCACGGACAGTGGTAACTACCTCATAAAGTTGTGAAGTCAGTTCCTTATAATAAAGGTAAGACACTTGTGATCATGTCTGAAGCACATTATGTGTTGCTATTATTATTCCTCCACTCATCTTTTCACTTTTGTAGTCCTCTGGGGATCTTTGTAACATGTAGTCCCAGGATAAATAACTGTTGAGTCAGTGGCCTAGGCCACAGACCCACTAGACAGCCATGGAGTCCTTACAAGTAGCCTGTGATCCCACTGAGCACTGTCTGATGATGGACTAAACAAAGTATCAATTCGATAAACTGTAATTCTGCACAACTATGCAGATCCTCTTCTTACGCACAAAATACAAACTCACCTTTGCTCTTCTCCACCTGTTGAGTCTACCTAGGTCACCATTTCTCATCTGTGGCATCAACAAACTCCTACGTTCCTGCCAGTTATAAGAACAGAGGCAGCACCAAGATCTCAGAATCCCCAAATACCGATATCCTTGACCTACTATCTAGCCACTTACTACTACAATTTCCTAAGACACGTAACACAGGGTTTCAAAGTCTCCCAGAAAATCCCAACATCGAGGAGTGAACCTGCTTTGGTAGGTCTTCTCTTCAGTTCCTTTTCAATAGTAGCTCCTGGGACGCCTGGTGACTCAGTTCGTTAAGTGTCTGCCTTTGGCTCAGGCTACCATCCCAGGGTCCTGGGACAGAGCCCAGTGTGGGGCTCCTTGCTTAGCAGGGGTCTGCCTCCCCCCTCCTTCTGCTGCTCCCCACTATTCATGTTCGTTCTCTCATGCGCTCTCTCGAATAACTAAATCTTCAAAAAATAGAGAGTTCCTGACAGCATGGGAGCAAAGAGCCCTTGAAGAATCTAATGGAATATATTAACAACCCCCCAGAAACATATACAGATAAATACAGGGTCGTACATAATTTTACAAGGTTCCCAGAGCCCCTATAGCCCATCCACAGACACAGAAGGGGGATCATAGCAATGGACCCCAGGGTACAAACCTCTATTAGAGTTACATGTTTATTTAGGCCTCTGAGTCTTATGCTTATGCTTGAGTAAGTGGGTCTAGAAATAAAGGCAGAGCCAAAGAAAGTGAGAGACCTCATGCATAGGGCATAGATCTAAGTTGGTCTAAGCCAACCATCTGAGGCCTCCTTTCTCTTTGGGGCTTCCACTTTTAACCAAAGGAAAGGTAAGTCCATGGGAAAGGAATGACTTGGTAAGAAAACGTATCCAATAAGTCTCATAACTTAGTTGACACTACCTGTTGCTATTTCACTGGACACCAATAAAACCCTCTCCCTTAAATAGTCCACATGCTTTTCACCCTTGCATATAACTGTCCCAGTTTTTTACAAAGATGAACCGAGTCGAGGACTGTTAAGATGCACATAGTACATGTTGCGTAGCTCTGAGCCGTCATTGTTGGTGTCGCTAGCTGAGCCCAGAATGAATGTGAAGGGGGTGTTTCCAAATCTGACTGGTCAGGTAGTAGGAATAAGGGGAGGAGGAGCAGGATGGGGAGACTGAAAGGAGAAAGGAAGACAAGAAGAGGAAGAGGGAGAGAAGGAAGTGGAGAAAAGAAGATCTTCCGCTTATGGAGGGACTGATACTGCCGGGTATGATATTAAATGCTTGATACCTCATTTAATTCTTACAGAGACTCTAGCATGTAAGAGCTATGATTATCCCCATTTTAAGATGAGACAGCCTCCTGAAAAGTCTGAGTTATACGCCCCGGATCCCAGAGCTAACAAGTGACAGAGTGAAAGCAGATCCGCTTGATTCCGAACCTATGTATACATCTACTGCCTCTCAGATAATGTTCGAGGTGAGAAAACTGTTTTAAATGACTGCAGGAAAATGTCTGGTTTCTAGTAATGAATGGGTATGGTTCCCACTCAGTGACAGTGAGAACTACACAACTGACTGTGTCTCCTTTACCGTCACCACACAAAACTTGAGAACCAAATCTGAAGTTCAACCACAGTGATTATGTTGGCCCTCAGGCTTGGAATATTTGAGTGTGAATATTTTTGTTGTAAGACAAAAAATCGTTTATGGTTAAGAAGCAGAGTTCAAAACATGTACACCAATAAGATAAAATGAATATATTCATCCTGGTTTGAAAATCATTCCTAAAATCTACCATGTGCCACTCATTTGCTTTTCCAACCTTTTCTTTGTACAATACAAAGGTATCTTTCAGCCCAGTCTCCACCCCATCTCAACTTGCAAACAGGGGTCCTCTCCAACTCTATTTTGGTTATTTAATAGACATTTATACGTACTTACCATGTGACAGGCGTTAAGCACTTTACAAGAATTCTCACTTAATTCTCCTGGAAACCTTGTGAGACAGGTTTCTGTTATCTCATTTTGTCGATGGGAGGCTGACACACAAAAAGGTTATATATCTTGGTTCAGGTCACACAGATAGTAAGTTGCTGAGCCAGGATTTAAACTCAGACTGTCTTGCTTGGATGCACATCTTTAAATGAGGCTGAGCAGCACCAACAGCCACCAGTAAGGTCGCATGCAATCTGCGGTTTATAACTGGTGCACAGTAAATATTTGGTGAATAAATTATTGAATAAATAAACGAATTCTAAGACCTACCCAGGCCCATCCTTTCTTTCTTTGCAAGCAGATAATATTCTGCTTTTGCTTTCTCAAGAAACCCAACGCAGCTTGATCACTGGTCACAGCCCTAGTATTACCCTCTAGACTTGGCATCTGTTAACTTGTTTTTCTGGCATGACCCTTTTGGCCACTAAGGACTTTGGCTCAGACTCCCTTTATGATTCTCTCAGCTCCCAGAAGCATCAAATAGGGCCCTGCCCTAGCACAGGCCCCTTAAGAAACAAATGCTCAGCTTGTCCCACTTGGAATCTTGAGTAAGCCCACCGCAGTCACCCTCAAGAGGGGAGCTCAGAAATTCCAATCAGTGGAGTCTATACCTAGTGCATCGCCTAGCACATGTCCACGTGTTCAGTCCCTGTCTGAAAGAAAATCTAAATATGTAACTGACTAAAATGGGACAACTCTAGCAGAAGCCTAGGGAGGGAATTTTTTTGGAAGAAATTCTGTTTTAGCTTTGGGGTATAAAAACAAGGTTTTTATCTGAAAGGCAACAGGAGATTTAAGAAAAAATTTTTAACCTTTTTTCAAACCATCAAAAAAAAAAGGAAATATACATACTGGAGAAGGCACAGCTCTTCCATTTCCTGATAGAGCTACATGATAAAACTGCTTATGTGTGTCACCTTTTTTTTGTAGTTTACACTAACTTTTCTGTTTGTAATATTTCAGTGAATCTGTGTTAAACTGCCATTGTTAAATAACATGACAGGAAAAATGTTTAACTCTATCTAAAACATTGTTAAAAATCATCATGCTCCAGAATTTCCAACCCAATTTTGCCCCTCCTCATGGGGGGAACTTCAACCTCGTGGCCCTTCCCCTGCTTCTCTTTCTGCCCCCTCCCACCCAGGGTTGGCGGGGTTCACACATACAGGATGCAAATGGCAGACAGATCCCCAATATCGTCATGAAATTAAAAGTGACCCAAATAGGGAGGCCTGGGTGGTACAGTGAGTTAAGCATCCAACTCTTGATTTTGGCTCAGGTCATGATCTCAGGGTTGTGAGATCAAGCCCTGTGTTGGTTGGGCTCATGCTCAGCACAGAGTCTGCTTAAGACTCTCTCTCCCTCTCCCTATGCTCCTTCCCCCCACTGCCACCAGCCCTTCTCACATGTGTTCTCTCCCTCACACATAAATAAATAAATAAATAAATCTTTTTTTTTTAAGCGACCCAAATAGGGCATCAAGCCTAAGAGTCTATTTCCCTAGGCTTTTCCCAAGCAAGTTAGCACATTCCAGAGAACGTCAAACCTAGTTTGATGGCATAAGGAGGAACATGTGACAATGCTGCTCCCTGGCCTTGAGAAAACTCCTCCCCATGCAGTAGAAACCACCAAAGAACTCAGGTTTTGTGAAAGAGCTCTCTGGGGTTGATGAGTTTCTAACTTGCAGACAAAAAGGAACACACAGAAACAAGACCCAGGGTGATGACAGAAAAGCCTAGGAAGTGACAGAGTGTCATCTGTCGTGTTCAGGGCTGATGACAAGGGACCTAGAAAACAGAACACATTCTCTGGCCAAGAACCTTCCTCTGCAGGCACAAGCAAGATAGAGACTTCAGCCTTCAGAGCGAAAGACACTCTCTCCCCCAAAGGATCCTGTTTTGACGCAGCTCATTGGCTGCGAAGAAGAGTGACTTACTCAGTCCAGCTGAAGAAGTAAGGGGCATGGAGACGGATAGTATAGATAAGGCCCAGTAAGGGAGACAGTTCAAGGGGCTTCAAGAACTGTGTCATGGCAGGTCAGCTGACAAAGAGTGAGGCTCCCCTTTCCGAAGTGCAGAACTGTTGTTAGAATGAGGCTGCTCAGCCACAGACTCAATTTCCTAGCCTCCTAGGACCTGGGTAGAGCCACGAAACCAGTTTGCACAAAGGGACGGTGGGGAAACTGACGTGTCAATTATAAGACAGAGCAGCTGAAAAGGAGGGGTGCCTTCCTTGGGTCACTTTCCCATCCACCAGCTGAAGGGAGAGGGCTCCAAGCCGCAAGAGGGCAGAGCCTCGAGATGGAAGGAGCTAGAGTCCGCAAATGACCACGTGTGACCGAGCACTTCCCTGGGAGCACCTGTACTAGGAAGTAGTGAGTAACGTGGATTGTGGTGAGCGGCTGAGAAGGTGGGCTTGTTTGTTGCACCAGCTAGCTGTCCCTTACCTGTCCATCCAGGTACCGCCATGTGACCGGGCTCTATGATGGCTGGAAGTGGATCCAAGACAGTGGTGGGAATCTTGACGGCTAAAATTCTTAAGCTTTTTCTTTAGTGCTGCGTTTTCAGCGTGACTCACCTATATAACCTGACCGTTCTCACTTCCCTCCGGCTTCTTTCTGCCTTCCTCTTTTTTTCTCTAGGACCAAGCTATAGCCTACTCTCCTGTCCCTGTTTTCTGATGACTTCGGCTTCTTCCTGGGCCCTCACAACCCCTGCTACCTGGAATTTCACACCTTAGAATCCATTACAATCTAGTTCTCCTTATCTTTCCCACAGCAAGAATCTGGCTGGTCTAGTTCCTTCTTTTGGGAAAGAGCTGTCGGTGCCAGGCTACCTTATAGGCTACTCGCTGGCCAGGTTTCCACCTGCCCTTTAATAAGCTGTAGAGTCTGGTTAGGGAGAAGGGGTGGGATCATGGGGCATAAAAGCTGCCTACTTAGGCTGGCCCACCAGAAAGGTCTGTAAAACAAGATAATTTAGAAAAGAACCGGATATGGGAGGGGCAGAAACTCTGACTGTTCAGGATGGAAAGCCTGGCAGGAGCGAATGTTTCTCCCCAACCCTTACGACTGTAGGTCTCGTCCATATAACCCCTGGGCCCAGAAGGCCCCCAGAGACACAGCCCCACCACTTGCTGGGGCCTCCTCGGAGTTTTGTTAGCCCAAGCTCAGATACTGTCGGGCCCAAGTCCTTCTCACTGCCATGTGTTCCCAATCCACAGATCTATGTAATCATCTGTTTCTAATTTGTGCTACTATCCTGCTCGGCAGTGAGGTCTCTCCCGATCGGCAGCTCCTAACTACAGGGTTTGGCTGGAGCCCTCACCCTTGACCCTGGTCCTGTTAGCCCTCCTCCCTAGAAGATGGGCACAGCTCTGGCTTCTCCAACCACAGCCTGGAATCAGGCTCCAGCTAAACCCGACTGCCCTGTACCACTGTGCCACCTCCCTTGTGACTCGGGGGTTGAGCACTGCCTGAGAGTCCTGCTGTCACGTCCCACGGGGCTCCTTTGCACAGCAACGCTGGCCTGGAAGGAGCCCAAGCCCACTTCTTCTCTACGTGATGAGTTAGATTGCGCTCAGCCAGTGCATGGACGAGAACGGACTGCCCTTTGCCAGAGCTCCAAATAAAGGGGATCAATAACTCCGCCCTGGGCAAGGGGGTCTAGCAGCAAGGAAGAGCAGGAGGTCGGCAGACTTGAAGCGAGGGAGTGATATTTTAGTCCAAGTTACATAAAGCGAGTAGCATGGGTCACGATCATCTCTGCGGTTTCTCCAGGAGGAGGGGCAGAAGCCAAGAGCTCATTAAGCTGCGATTCTAAGCCAGGCGACGGGCCAGTTGTTTTACCCATGTTTTAATGAATCCTCACAATGACCCGATAAGGATTATCATCACTCGTTTTAAAGATGAGGAACCTGAGGTACAGAGAGCATCTGTGGCTTGTCCATGGTTGTGCGGCCAGAAAGCAGCAGCGCAGGAGTTTTAAATCTGGTTCTATCAGATCTAGAAACAAATGCACTTTGCTCAATACTGCGTCACATGACTTGTTCACGGCCCATGACTCGGCTGTGGTCAAAGTGTTCTTAGACGGCTGCCTGAGCCACCTCTAGGCTTGTCCAGGGACAGGGTGAGGTTGGGACCCTCAGAGAAGTAAAAGGCAAATATTGTCACTGACAGCAGCTAGGTATTTGGGACAACCACCTCTTGCTCTCTTCCGGCTCCTTCTCCACGCGGCAGCGGTGGAAAGGGACTCGAACCGGCGTGGGGGTCTCTGTCCAAGGTGCTATTCAGAGCTGGTCCTTGGGGTCCTGGGTCCCGGTGTCGCCGTGCTTCTACCTTTAATCGCCTCATCGTATTTGCTCCCACTGTCCAGCCGCCTGCCATTTCTTCTTCAGAACTTTCTTTTTCACATGGCATCACGTCTTAAGCACTGCCTGTGTGCCCATGCTGTTCCCGGTGCTCCCGAGGCGGCAGCTTTACTGGGATGCTCAGGGGTCCTGTGAGGCTGGCAAAGGGCGAGAAATACATCGAAAACCAAATGGGGCAATGGATGGCACACGCGGGTAGCATGATCCCCCCTCCATTTCATGGATGAGGAAACAGAAACAGAACAGTGAAGTAACTGCCCGAGGTCACACAGCAAGGAAGTGGCAAAGGTGGGATTTACACCCACCCAGGTAGCCTGTCTCGGGAGGCCCCGTTTCTACTGCCTCCTTGTCCTCGTACCTTCAGCTACTGGAGCCGGGCTTCAGCACTCCATTATGGTCTCACACCTGACTAGGGCTCTGGAGATGGATGTTGCCCTGCTGGTCCTGGCAGGTGGTTCCCTTCTTCTGTTAAGATACATTCCCCTGCTCCAGGCAATTCTCCAAGCCAGCCCAGCATCTCCATCATCCCCCGGCCATGGGGCGTGCGCTTTCCCCTGGGTCCAAACAAAGCCCAAGACTTGCCCCTTAGAGCGCTAAGCCTCAGCTTCCTCCTGCTGTCCGCCAATCAAAGTCACTACTCGGAATGAAATACATTTTTTTAAAAAACTGACTGCTTAGAAATTTCTATAAGGGCAGGTTAAAAGCGAAGAGCTCCACCGGCCTACATAATAGGGCTGGTTCTTTTTCTTTCTTTTTTCCACTAACAAGTTACCATAGTGGTACATTGGCTGCTGAACCGTTCCCCGCAACTAGGGGCATTAGCACAACCCGCAGTTCCAAATCTTTCAATAGACTCAAAACAAGTCAAAGTCACAATCCCTTCTTAGCAGTCCTGTTGTAAGCAGACCAGCCTCCAGGGTGGGAAGAAGTTGGTCCTTTAACAAGGGCCAGCTCTTAATTACCCTGCTTCCAGGAATGCTGAGGCCTGGTCTGCATTCAATGGCACTCCGGAAGGCTGGCCGTGGGGTCTTTGTCATCTAATCACCTGGTAAGAACATCATCTTTGCTTAGTCTTTCCAGAGCCTCTGAATGGTCAACGTTTGGAGTAAGTATTGGAGAACAGAGAGGGGATTGTTAATTATTCCATGGGCCTTCTCTTCCGTGGGACAATAGATCAGGCTGGACGTTTATTGAGTGATGGGGGAAAAGCGGGGGAGGCGGGTGCGGTGGTTTCAGGATGGCCTCTGGGTCACAAGGTCAGGTTTCTAAAAGTTATTGTACAGACTGCTGTTGGTAGCTCTGCTTATTAGAGAGAATTAGATCCTTTGTGTTGTTTGTAAAAGCGAGAAAGTCCCGGCCAGACTCTGGCTTCAGTGAGACTTTCATTGCTGTCAGTCATGCGGCCCCTCCAGTCTGAACCCTCTGTGGGAGGTTGAGTTGAGAGGCCCAACTACCTTTCCTCATTCACGGATCTGTCTGGGTAGACCCAAAACACTTCAGAGAGCGGAGAGTTCCTTGTCATGGCTACACAGGTGTTTTTCGTGAGATGACATGTTTAGACAGTTCTCAAAACTGTGGGTTGCAAGAATTGTTAGCGCTTCTCTCCCCCAGCTGTAATGCCTTCCCTCTGGCTCCCCTTGCCTTCTCCACCAGAGAGAAGCTCCATGAAAGCAGGACCCCATCTGTGTTCTTCCCCGTTCTCTGCCCAGGGCCAAGCATAGAGCTGGGCGCACCGCAGACCGTAAATGTGGCGAACGAAAGCAAACATTTCTGTAGAGCTTAATACGCACCTGCCTAAGCTTTCTCTCTCTCCATGGAGACGCGCAAGTACATACGTATACATACACATACACACACGTACATGTATACACACACACACATGGCAACTCTATGGAACAGTTTCAGTTCTTCATCCCGGGTTAGAGATGCAGCGGCCGAGGCCCAGAAGCATCCATTAACAGTATCCCAGGGGCCCAGAGCTGGTAAGTGGGAGAGCTCAGGTTGGAACCCAGGCAGCTGGGCTCCAACGTCCTGTGCGTGTTCCCAACCAACGAGGCTCTAGTCCAAGCACGACGTGGATGGACACTGAGGAGGGAAACAGAGGGGCCCGCCTCCTGGGGACTTTAGTGAGAGAAAGATCACTCCAAGGTTTGTCCCAATCAACTTCATCTTAAACAAAAGAAACAAGCATCCTGGTTGCCTCCGGTCTGTGAGTCAGAGGAGGAGGATACGAAACACAGCGGGGCAAGCAGGGCCTTGGAGTGAAAGCTGCGGGTACGTGGGGAGGCTGCCTTGGCCCCCACGGATGCTGAGTGAAGAGAAGAGAAGCGGGCCCTAGAGACAGAAAGGATGGGGGCAGGGCGAGACACTAGCAACAGGAGCATTGGTCTCGTCCACTGCTTCGAGAAAGGAAGACCATCTTGAGCGGCAAGGTGGACCCAGAGAGAGCATCACGGCAAGGCTGAGAGTGGCGTCTTATAACCAGATTTCCTGGCGTCTCCCACTGCAAAGAGGGGGATAGCCAATCCCCTGGGCCTGTCCCCTAACATTTCCAGCGACAAGCAAGAAAGGGACTTACGAAATCTCAGAACCAATTCTGTGGCCCCAGGGCCCTTAGCAACTATGGCATTCATCTCCTTGTTGCCAAACATACAGAACTCACGCTGCTGCTGAGGACAAGAAGACAAGAGACAGCAGAGAAACGAGGGGACGCTGGCATTCTACAGAGGTGGGGAGAGCTGATAAAATTGCCCACAGTACTCACTCCGGTGATATTACATAGTACACTAACACTGTTCATTTGGTACCCAAACGTCCCATAGGGTATGCACTCAAAACTGTTTTAAAATATTCATTTACTTTAAATCCAGTTATATGTATTTCCATTTTGATGCACCATATATTCAGGGATGCATTTAAATATTCTATTAAAACGGATTCATTGTCAAATAACATAAAATCTGCCAAAGTAATAGCTAACATTTCAGCACTAAGCCTTCATCACAGCTACGTCAAACCCTTGATACCCCCCTCATTTCTTTCCAATTCTGGCACCTGTAACCATAGCAACATACCCTGAAACCTTTCAAGCAGAACAGAACTGACAATCACACTAACAGCACAAATACCTGAGCTGAGAAAAGAGAGGGGCGGCCCAAGGAGGTAGCTGTTGAAATTAAAAGCTAATGACAAGAAAACAGCTGGAAACAAGCACCAGCTCACACTGCTGCCTCCTTCCAGCATATGAATGGTATGTAGAGCCTGATTTGATTTGTGTTTTATTAGTGATGCTGCCATCGGTGAATACTTCATTAGGCATCATCTCAACAAACAAGCGGAGTGGAAACTTCAGAAAAATAAGTTGTTTGGAGGAAAATTCAAGGGCTGCATCTGTTCGCCAAGGATGTACGCGACGCGTGGTTTCTGCTCGTCCCTATAGCGAGAGACAGAAGAGTGAGCCCCTCTCACGGAACCCTTTCGAAATGTACACACGTGTCTGTAAACTGCAAAGAACTGTCTGCTATTGAGGAAAGACTCCCATTAGCCAATTAGAGTAATTACATGGATTAAGATTTCTTGTGTTTGGTAATTTCTTTTTTTTTTTTCTTTTAATCCCTAATTCTCTCTTGCCCAGGAAGGAAAGGGATAAACAGCTGATTCAGGCAGCGAAGTAAATGCGGGCAAACTAGGGCATTCTCATTTTCAGATCCCAAAATGTAATTGAAATTTTATGCTTACTTCAACACAATAACATGTGATGATTTCTGTGCAAGAGAAGGCATAAAGGGTCACGCTTCCCCAAGACTTCAATTACAGTAGCTTCTGTCTTCCCTAAAACAGCATTTGGTCTCAGAAAATTGCCTTTAATGGTGCAGGTGTTTGTTGAAAGTATCCATCACATCGAGCCCCGAGCACTCCATATTAATTCACCAGTTTCATTAGCAGAAGCCTTCTCTTCTAGGTGACAATGTAAAGTAAATATAATTTCAAACAGATGTGCTGCTGTTCTGTGAATCAGAAAGAGGAAAAAGAAGCTGGCACTAGCTAGAGGTGGGGAACATGAGACTCCAGCATCTTCTGAACTGGACCCACATGCACGCCCCCCACCCCCCGCATTACAAGGAAGCCTGCCCCTGCCAAGCAGCCACTTCCAAGCACCGCCAATACCTCCCGTGCAGACAATGTCCCCAACCCCATGCAAATGACAGGCATTATTACTATTGAGAAAGGGGACCTGAAATACCACCAAAAACAACTTAGCCAGGTTCAATTCACACTATTTCAGCTGGCAATACTTCCCTAGACCTTCCAAAAATCACAATAACGAATCGCCAACCGTATTCGCGCATGTGTGCACATGCATGATACCACATCCGGAGGTCACCTCTCTGGCAGCCTTACTCACCCATGATATCACCAAAAAGTAGAGAGTTGGAAAATAAAGGCCTTTCTGCTCACAAGGATTCCACGTACAATTTCAACAAGCAGTGTTCAATTCAACAAATATCCACGTTAGACTCTCGACCCATACTTATCAGGGCAGGGAAGGGTCTGGACCTCTTCTCCCACAGCTGCCAGTCTGCGCCCAGAGCAAGGAAAGACCTTTATGTAAGCTCTGGGCTGCAAGGTTTTTGTCTGCTAATTAGCAGGCCTTCCATTAGGGTTAGTTCCTCGGTGATATAGAAGCTGATTATTAGCGGTCATCCCCTCTAAAAATCCCTTCGAAGAACCTGCCTTCTAGAAGAATTACTATGTTTGGCATAAGCCTGCATTGTGGGGAGACAGAGCCTGCCCTTAGGGGAGGCATTGGTCTGGGCACTTCTAGGTTAGGAATGATGATTCTGCCAATAGTTTGCTGTTAGATGACAAAGGTCATCTAAGGTCTTTTACTCCAGGGTGCCTGGGTGGCTCAGTCGGTTAAGCATCTGCCTTCAGCGTGGGTCATGATCCCAGGGTCCTGGGACTGAGTCCTGTGTTGGGCTCCTTGCTGCACAGGAAACCTGCTTCTCCCTCACCCTCTGCCTGCTGTTTCCCCTGATTGTGCTCTCTCTCTCATTCTCTCTCTGTCAAATAAATAAATAAATAAATAAAAAATCTTTTAAAAAAGGAAGTCGGGGCACCTGGGTGGCTCAGTGGGTTAAGCCTCTGCCTTCAGCTCAGGTCATGATCTCAGGGTCCTGGGATCGAGCTCTGCCTCAGGCTTTCTGCTCAGCGGGGAGCCTGCTTCCCCCACTCTCTCTCTGCCTGCCTCTCCATCTACTTGTGATCTCTCTCTCTCTCTGTCAAATAAATGCATAAATTCTTTAAAAATAATTAAATAAATAAATAAAACAAAAAAGGAAGTCATTTACTCCACTCCATTTTACAGCTAATTAAAAGAAAACCCAGAGAAATGAAAAAACCTGATTCCTTAAACAGCAAACTGGTCATATTACTTCCCAGTTAAAACCCCTTCTTGGCTCCCAGGGCCTCCAGGACAGGGGCCAAACTCCTCGGCATGGATTATCAGCTGAGCCTTGCCAACATTTCCAGTCTCTCCTCCTTGCCACCACCCTTAGCCCTCACCCTCTGTGCTCTAGCCACGTTGAGCTTATGGAGCAGTGGTTCTCAACTCTGAGTACACATCACAGTCAGCTGGCATACTTGGAAACATCCTGACTCCCGGGCTGTACCTCAGACCAAGATGTTTTGATTGAATTGATCTCATTTGGGACCTGGACTTTGGCATTTTCTACAAACTTCTTTGGAGCAATTCTAACATGTTGCCAAGGGTGAGAACCACTGAGTCAGGTGATCTCTGAGCTCCTTTGTGAAACTGAGATCCCTTCCGGTGGTGCTGGTGGGGAGGCGAGGCTGCTGATGACGACACATTTAAGTGTGACTTTAAAAGACAGTTAGAATTTCAGTAGGTAGAAATGAGTACAACGAGGCATAAAGAGTCAGTCCTCATGCCCAGCTGAGCAGGGAGTGACATGGGGATGCAAATATTCTTCTGTACTCTCCTTCATGGGATGGTTTGGATCGGTGGTAAGCATATGATTTGAAGTCTCTATTTTTATCCACTTCCATTAACATTTTGTCCAACAAATATCACACCAGCCCTCAATATGCACAAGCATAGATATGTCAAGTGGCAACTGAATGAACAGATACCCCTTTAGACATGGAAACAAGTTCTATGCATCTTTGTTCTAGAAAGCCAGGAAGAGTCAGCTTCAAGGCAACAAAACCAGTAACAAATAAATCCTCATCTTCAAATGGTTACAAGACCTCTACATTCATCAGAGAGTATGTACAATGGTCAAGTGAAGAATTTAATAACTCTCGTATCCATTGTTTCTGCAGAGAAGGAGACGTTTATTCATGACAGCTGAGTAGCCAGTTCCCATGGTTTCCCTTGGCAAATTAGTTGGGAGTCTTGACTGTATGTACAACCATTTAGTATCACAGCAGTTTACCCCAGGGATAGATTTTGGTTCTGAAGTAGAAAGGAACAGAAAGATTTAAATGTTTGAACTACACGTTCACTGGGAGGCAATTAGGGTATAAAGTCCCCCCAAAACCAGGATTCTAGAGGTGTGGTTTGAAAAGACTCAGGAGTGCCTGGGTGGCTCAGTGGGTTAAGGGTCTGTCCCTTGGTTTCCGCTCAGGTTGTGGTGTCAGGGTCGCGAGCCGGAGCCCCGCAGCGCACCCCAAGGTGGGCCCCATGCTGAGCTTCAGACTCTCTCCCTCTGCCCGTTCTCCTCTCTCTCTCTCCCTCCCTCTCAAATAAATCAATCTTTAAAAAAAATAAAAATAAAACATAAATAAGACTGAGTTAAACACATTTGGGTGATACTGTAACAAAAACTACGACATTTGCTGAGGTTACATATGAAATGGCAGAATGAATATTTAAAAGTAAATTACCCAGCCTATCAATTCAATTGTGGCCCATTGCGCTAGGCACTGGTGGCCCTCTAGTTGGGTAGACAACACCCTGACTTTCAAAGTGCTTTCAAATCTAATGGAAGAGACGGCACAATGACAACAATACGGTAAATGCTAAGTTCAGGGAAAGGACAGGGTACCATGGGGCACAGAGCAGAATCAGTTAACCAGGCTCATGGGAGAGAAAACTTCTGGGGTGACACTTAAGTTGAAACTTAAATACATTATCTGTGGGGGGGGGGTGTATGTGTGCGTTCACCTCAGGTTGTTTCAAGAACATAACTCATTCTAGAAATCAAAAATTCAGTCCCGTGAGGGAATGAAGTGTGAGCATGGGACAAGGCAACAGGGGAAGTTAAATGGGCAGAAGAAGCCAGACTGAGTCCTGACACTGCTAGAAGCAGCCCGTCACAGCACCCTACTTACTGACTGGAAGCAGCTTTAGGCAGAAACAAAAACCCAAACCTGAATTCAATCTCATATGGTGCACCTGAGAATAAACTGGTTTGGAACTAGTGTGTTCTGAGAGAGGTTCTAGCACAGCGACTATTATTTCATTGCCCTGTGGGAACCTGTCTGGATAACACCGTATGAAAGGGGTCTTCGTGGGCTGAGTTATGAAGGTGGAACAGTGTATTTCCCTGGAGGGCACGCAAACCTTGCCCCACTTTTCTTTTTTTTTTTTTTTTCTTTTTGGTCTGGGAAAAGCCAAATTAAGGGGCAACTCCTCTTGACCATGGCAGACAGAAGAGGTAAACAAAAATGCTATCAAATAGATTCCTAATGTACAAGACGCTTTGCCCGAGACCTCATGGAAATAGAAATAATATCAAGGAGTGTGGGCAACAGAAAGATAAAGGTCCCCTGGACATGATCTTCTGGGGCTAGCAGAGTAAAGTGACTGAGGGCTGACATGGCGCTTTGCCTTCACTGCAGAGAAATACCTCAGAGATAGGATGAGAGTTCATAATGTCGCCAAGAACTCTGAGTTGCTTAGACTCAAGGTGTTATAACAATGCAGGGGAGTTCTGTAACAAGCACTCAAATGCTTCTGAGAATACCACAGGGTTAACAAGTTCAAAGAAATTTCAAGCAGTAATGGCAAAATGCTTGATCTTTCCTTTTTTTTTTCCAATTTTCAGCGTCTTTGCTAGGGGGAAAAAAAAAGCATAACTGAATAAACCCTAGAATTAAGATCTCTTTTGAGTGACAATCTCTTTAGTTCTACACAGTTAAGAGAACCCCTATGGGGTTAATAGAAGACTTTGCCTCCTCAGCAGTTACATATTCCATTTAAAACTCTGGGTAACAAATCATTACGAGGCCTTTTGGGACATCATTTTTGCCACCTTTGGAAACTCTTTCTGGAAGCAGAGCATTATCCTGATACGGCACAGGAAGTGAGTGGGGCACTCCCAGACCCTGCGGGACATCCAGGGTGACTGTCATACGCAGGAGCTCACATATCATGCCAAGAAATGAGCCAACTGCAGAGTGTCGACACTAAAAAGGAAAATGGATGTCATCTAGTTCAACTGCCATTATTGTAGATGCCGGCAGCTTACTTGAAACAGTGGGACTAGTCTTAAAGTGGGGATTAGAACCACATATCATTTTTATTTGCATGTTTTCTTAAGCAGGCAGGGCCACAGAATGATGATTCAGAATGATATTTACTGAATACCAACTATGCCTTGGGCACAGTGACAAACCATTTACAGACATCAGCCCATTCAGGTCTCAAGATGTCCTTGAGAATCAGGGACAATTATCAGGCCAATTTTACAGATTCAGGAACTAACAGACAAAGTAATTTGCTTAGGGTTACACAACTAGAAAGAATCAAGCCAGAATTCTAACTTGAACTTATGTGACTGAAAACCCCTTGCCATCCTGCTTCGAAAATAAGTTAAAGAAGAAAGCACTGAGTCAGAGTATGTTTTTAGGTATCCTGTATTTTAAGCTTTGACTAAAAGAGGGCCTTGCTGAACCTGGAGTCTGGTTAGAACCAAAAAACCTCCCCAAATACAGTAAACAAAATCAGATTTTTGGTGGATAATACTGCATCAATAAGCAGGCTAGTGCCATGAACTTGATCACTTTGTTAATCCAGAAATTTCTGTTGCAAAGACACGTGCTGCAAAATGCTTTGACCCACAACTGTCTAAAATTGGTAAGGGTGAAAGGAACTAAAGGAAAAGAGAAGAATTTGAGCCAAGACATCTTTGGGTTATTTGTTAGTTATTCCTTGTGGCACTCAGTTTTTCAGTCTGTCCTTCTATTTGAGTCCCAGTGTAATTTTTTGGCTCATGAATCTTTCCTCTCACACAGAATACAGTCTCCCTAAAGAGTGAGGACCTTGTATTTTCTGGTTTCTGCACAGAGTGGAAATTTATGAAAAGGTTCCCAGAACCGAGTATGTGTTCGCTGAATGAACGCACTGTAGCTAAACTGGTAGGATTCTGCGGTTCACCCTAGATACCAAACCAAGTGAGACTTTTGGTAGGACACAAAAGACTATGAAAGTTCTAGTCTCTGGGGCTGTTTGCTACTTTAAACAACTTATGGAAATGAATGGGGACATCCAGTTCAATTTCTGGAAGTCTCTTAGTCTACTCCAACTGAAGAGCCTGAAGGTGAACCTGGTTTGTTCAGTTTGGAATCCTAGGCTTGGCTGTTGGGAGTCGGGGGAGCCCGTGGAGAGGGAAGGAGCGCCATGTGATCAGAGGGTCTACTATGTACACTAGATGTACTTGAATCAGGGGCTGGGTGGCAGGTAGAGGGGAAAGCAGGGAGGTTTTTTTTTTTTTTTTTTCTAAAACTGGGTATCACAGCAATGCAGAGTCATCAGTGAGTGCCAACAGTTAAAACAACAAAACCCAGCTCAGATGAGACAGGGACACGGGAAGCCACCTATCAGGTCCGGCAAAGGAAATGAGGCCAACTTGCCCTTTGCTTTGTCTCACATTTGCTGACGGTTTCAAGGGCCACAGTGTCAAGGGACACATCAAGGGGTAGGTGAGTTGTTCTCTCTCCGTCACCAATCGTCTCCTGTTTTTCATCTCTACCCTCCAAAAGCCCCCTCTAAAATAGAATCCGAAATCCAGTCTTCCCGTTTCCAAGGCTAGGGTGGAGTGTGGCCGGGGTGGGGGGACCAACACCACCATTCAGGCAGCGCGGAACTAGCTCAGTGTGTCACCCGCAGTCTCTCCCCGCAGCCTCAGAGAGCTCATTTGAGAGAGAGGAGAGCCGCATATTATTTAGGAGCACATAATGTCACAGCATATAAAGTCTCAGTCAAAAACATTCGCCACCACGGGAAGGAGAACATGCTATTCTTGAGAAGATGAATCTATGATTTGGAAAAAAAAAACAGTTCAAATAAATGGCTAGTTTTCCCATTACAAGATTTTTCAACTATATCCAGATGGAAGAAAGAAAGAGAGAGGAAGAAAAAAAGAAAGAAAGAAAATTAACTGGGATCACAGGGCTTCTTCCGTCTTGGGTGCTAATGTTCTATTGACAAGTTATAATGAGGGCTTCTCTGTCCCACAGTGAGGGATAGGCTCATTAAAACTCGAGGAACAGGAGAGCAAGCTTTCAACTCCCTTGTTTTTTAAACTTCACTGGTTTTTAGAAATACTAAATGAATTGCCTGACAAAACGATGTTATTGATTTCAAAGTGTGTCTGCATTCTTGTGCTTGCATTTGCATTTGAATCTGAGCTACTTAGAGTGTCAGTTGTTGGAGAAAGAATGGAAATGAGGGTTCTGTGGTGGGCTGGGGAAGACTGATGTGTTGACTCTTCCACTTAGTCACTGTGGAAATAAGCCTCATATGAACCTTGGTTTCTTCTTGATCAAAACACATCAATTAACATGGTTCGAATGCTGCTTTCTTCTGGATTAGAGAAAGGAGGATCCCAAATTTTAAACCATTCAAGAAGATGGCTGTTCCACAATGTAACCCTATTAGGACGCCAGCCCGTAAATTCCAAAGGCACTGTTAACGCACGCTCTCAACGATCCAGTAAATAACCCCAAAATCACTCAGATTTGGTTTGAGAAGGCACTCTGTGATTTGTGTGTATGTGTGGCAGGTGTGGCCTCCTAATTACTTTTTCTTATGCTAATATTAGCGTGGATTTCTATGCCTCCAGCACATAATTGGTGGCGGAAAGAGGGAGAAGTCAAAGGCAACTCTGGAGTTCGGAGCCATTCTCAGAAAGAGAAGTAGCTTTAAGGGAGGACAATGCTTCAGAGATGTTGACTTGGAGTTGATACCAGAGGATCGACTCGATGAAGATGTGCAGTCTTGAGGACTGGGATTCTAGATCTTCTGCGGAAGTCAAGGCATCTTCTGCACCTTCATCAATCCCAGGGGATGACCGGTTGGGGGTAGCTGGGAACAGAAGGATGACAGCAAAGGAACTGCAGGGGGCGCTACCACTGAGACAGGGTGGAGAACCAGCCTTCTAAGTCCCAGATGTGGAAGGAAGGAGGAATTTTGAAGAACGAGAGGGCAACCAGCGTTATGGGAGGCTGGCGAGAAGCTAGGTGGGGTAAGTAAGGACTGCAGCTGGGCCAGGAGACCACGGTTTGGAGGCTATGGAAGCTCTAAAAGTATGAGTAGAGTAGAGTAGAAGGCTCAGGAATCGGGGTGCGAGGGGGCTGAGGGAGAGGGGCAGAGACACAGCATAGGCAGAGGGGGTTGAAAGAAAATGAGAAAAGTAAACCAAAATTAACCCGCAACTAACCTGGGGAGTGGCATCAAGTAAAAATGTGGTTGCTTGTCGGTTTCAAGAGACAGGTGACGTACACGTTCTAGAATTTACTTTGTAGGAGCCACTGAAGAGAGCTGACAAAGGAGGTAACAGGAGAAGCACAGTCTCGAAGGCGGTGAGAGGACTGCGTTAGGAACATCAGAGGCGCCGGGAGCCTCGGAAGAAGCACATTCTCCGCTGAGACTAGTGGGGACGTAAGGAGGTAACAGGGATGTGGAGAGACCTGGTGGGGGGATGGGAAGGGGAACTCCTAGCCTCAGCCATAGTAGGAGGTGAGCAGTGGGACCTGGGAAGTGAGCACGGGCTGGCCAGCAACAGAAGTGTTCTAGGAAATCCAGATTAACCAGATAAAAAGATTATCATGCCGCAGTGGGAGCCCTGGTGGAATAGAGTGGTCACATTTGTTTTTGACCGAGTCTGCCCAAGCCAGGCAAGGTTTTTAGGGCAAGAACAGAAGCAAGTCCAGGATCAGGGAGAAACGTTCTAGAAAGGCAAGGAATTGGGCATGATCCAGCCAGAGAGGAGCTGCATGGAATAATCCTCACATGCCTTTCTCTTTAGGGTCCACCAGATGCTGCTGCTGCTTTGTGGCAGCAGGAGGCTGGTCTCAGGAAAACCTCCGTTTACCTCTGCATGCACGGAGAAGCTTAGAGGACTGTCAAATGAAGTGGGGTTTTCTGAAAGAAAATATGGGGCTTTAACTAAAGACAGATACAAAATGTGAGGAGGCAATCCATGCAAAGAAAAGAAGACTGGGCGGGACTTGGTATAAAGCCACTGATGACTGGATTTGCTCATAATCTTCCTGCGAATAAAAAAAAAATCTAAAACGTCCTATGGAAAATATACACAGAGTGTGAGTGCACGTTCTCACCCCCTGTTACTAGTATCTCATAACTGAAAGAAATCATATACCGTAGGGGTACAAGGCAAGAGCTGTTGAGGCCAAGTGGATGGGTTTAAATCCAGGTCGTTGAGACCTTAGACAAATTACTTATACTTTCCGTGCCTTATCATTTTCCATGTGACAGACAAGCTCAATTAAGTGGCTATGTCTCATAGGCCTGTTGTGAGGAGTAAATACATGAGACTTTATTCATTTAGTATATAAAACAGGGTGCACTGGTGGAAAGTTAGCCATTGGTATTATTCATTGCTTCTGCCTAGTATTTTTGTGGAAAGTGGCTTATACAACTATTAACATGCATATCTAATTCTTTTATTTTTGCACTTGTCTATTTTTCACATATTCCTCCTTGGAGGCAAAGACCATACCTTATACACTGTCATATTTAACCCTGTTCTGATTATCAATGGTTGTGTCACAACAACCCCATGACTTAGTGGCATAAAACAGCCATTTACTTGTGCTCACGGATTTTTTGGGTTAAGAATCTGGAAAGCAGACACCAGGCTTAGCGCTTCTTTATCTCACAATGGCTCGAGGCTGGGTTGCATGACTCAAATGACAGATGGAGCAACATGGACAGCAAAGGGCCGCAGTTGCCAGGGCTGGAGGACCTGCCTCCAAGATGGCGGCATCATTTACATGACAAGCGCCTGGACCGGAACAGCGGAAAGATGAACTCCGCTGCGACTCTCCATAGGAAAAGCCACCTTCAACATGCCAGTCTCAGGAAAGTTTGCCTTCTGACATGGCAGCTCAGAGTTCCAAAAGTAAGTGTTCTTTAGAACAAGACGGGGTGGTTTGGCCTTTTATGACTAAACCTCAAAAATTAAGTAGGATTCCTCTGTCCTGCTACACTGGTCAAACAGCCCCAAGCCCATCTAGATTTATTAAAGGGGATAGAGACTTCACTTATTTATCAATGAGAGGAGTTTCAAAGGATTGTGGCGATCTTGTGGGACTTCCACCACGCCGTTCCATGGCATCACCTCAACATCTCACCACTGCCCCCTCTGCTATTTCTCTAGTTCAGGCCCTTGCTCTTTCTCACCAGGAGCACTGCAATTATTTTCTCAATGGTCTCTGCTTCCATTTCTGTGCCCTCTTATCCATTTTCCATAGAGAACCCAGAGGGAGTTTGTAAAATCATAAATCAGACCCCATCATTTCTTTCCTTAAAACCCACTAATACCTTCCCACTGTCCTAAGAATAAAGTCTAAACTCCCTAGGGCTGCTGCCCACCTCTCCTCTCTCATCAACCTCAGCTTCCTGGTTACACCCTGGTCACTCTGACTTTCTCTTGATTTTCCTCTCCAAGTGTGCCCCTATCTCAGCAACTGGAACCGAAGTGCTCATTTCTCTCCATCTCCAGCACCCTAGTCCAGATGCCCATCATCTCTCTCCTCGACCAGAGCAGTGACTCCCAGCTAGCCTCCTTCCTTCTGTCCTTGCCCTCTCACAAGTCCTGCTCACCCTGTCCCTAAAGAGCTCTAAAACTTGTACCTCCATCCCATAAGTACTTCACACTCAACGGTTCAAAACTGGTCACAAACCTGTCCCCAAACCTGCTCCTTTTCTAAATTCTCTCTTTCAGTGAATGGCCCTCAGTTCTCCAATCCAAAACTTTGGGCTTCGTCTTTGACCTCTACCTTCACAACTCACAGTTAGGGTCCAGGACCTTGGAAGCATACAATGTGAAGTACAGAACTCAAAAAGAAGACAGGCCTGGGTCCACGTACAGGCTCTGCTATTTACTCGCCACGTAATTTGAGAAAAGCAACCTCTCTGAGTACTGATATTTATGTGCATATAATTGAAAAACTAGTAATATATATTTCTTTTAAAATAATACATATTTCTTAGACTAGATAAGGGTTTTCAAGGAAGTAACTCTTCAAAATTATTTGCATCATAATTCCTAATGAGATCAATAAAATCTCCTTAAAGGCAATTCTTATTCAATTAGATCCTTAGCCTGGTTTGAATAAACAAGACTAGAAAAAGCATTTGTGGAAACAACTGAAAATTTATAAACTGATGAGTTTTTAAGTATTAGGAAATTAACTTTGTTAGGTGTGTCAAGTACATTACAGTTATTTGAGAAAATGTTCTTTTTTTAGAGATTCATACGGATATATTTATGGTTTAAATAACTAATTTATATCACTTCAGGGAAAAATAGCTCAGTGGGGAACCTGCTGCTCTCTCTCCCTCTGCCCCTGCTCGCTCTCACTCACTCTCTCCCTTTCTCTCTGTCAAATAAATAAAATCTTTTTTTAACCCACTGAGCCACCCAGGCGCCCCCTAAATAAAATCTTTTTTTAAAAAGATGGAAATCCTACCACTTGTGACAACGTGGATGTGCCTGGAGGACATTATGCTAAGTGAATTAAGCCAGATACAGGAAGGCCAATACCACGTGATCTCAACTTACATGTGAAATCTAAAAATGTCGAACTCATAGAAGCAGAGAATAGAAGGGTGGTTGCCAGGGGTTGGGGGTGTGGGGAAAGCGGGGAGATGTTAGCAAAGAGCACAAAATTTCAGTTATGCAGGATGAATAGGTTCTGGGGATCCCATGTACAGCGTGGTGATTTTATTTATTTATTTGGTGATTATATTTAATAACACTGTATTGTACTCTTGGGATTTGCTGAGACTAGATCTTACGTGTCTTCACCACAAGAAAGAAAGCAACTACGTGAGGAAATGAATGTCACCTAAGTTGATGGTGGTAATCATTTCACAACGTATACTCACTTAAATATACACAATTTTATTCGTCTATTATTACCAATAAAGTTGGGAGACATTCTTTTAAATAAAGTATCCAGAATTGCACCCCAAAAAGGCACTCAGGGTGAAGAAACGTATTGTCAGTGGGAGTGTGTGAACCGAGTCGGAGGGAGCGAGATTAAAAGCGCAAGAGGCACAGACCCAAGAAATGTCCTGAGAGAAACTATGGTATGAAGCGCTATGATACCCTCAAGAAGTTTTTCTGAGTTCAGAAGAGGGAAAGACCACGTTTGGCTGGGATCTCGAGGGAGAGCTGAGACTGGAGATGAGCCTTGAAGGATGGATACGGTTTTACCCATGGAGACTGAAAGCCTTCCGAGTAGGAGGAACAGCAGAGACGAAGGTGTAGAGCAGGGGAGGTGAGGGCACGGGTGCCCAGGGCCAGGCAATGACTGTGCTGGGGGGCAAGGCTGTAGTGTGGCTCACAACAGGAGATGGTTAGGGAAGGGAAGTCGGCCTCACCGTTGACCTCCAGGTGATGATTTCCATCAGACACTGTTCTAGGCACTGCCATTGTCTCATTTCCATTTCAGGTGAGTTTCGCATCAGAAGGAAACACGTTTGCGGCACCAGACCCCACATATATTTCAAGGTTTGTTCCACCTGACATGAAGTTCTATCGATGTTGATGTCAAAACAGAGAGATGTTCTGAAGGGGTGGTTTGGAGCAGACCCCAGGGCCAGACCATCTGGGTTTAACTTGTAGTCAGCACTGACTGGCTGGTGGTGTCGGACCCGCTGCCCAGTGTTATAGGTTGGACTGTCCCGCACTACCCCCCTGTCCCATGCATGTTTAAATTATAACCCTCAGAGTGTGACCTTATTTGGAGAGAGGATCTTCATAGAGGTAAGTTAAAGTTACACTGGGCCCTGACCCAATGTAACCAGCGTGCTTACAAAAAAGGGGAAATTTGGACACAGAAAAGATATGCAGAGAAAATGTTGTGGAGAGATGCAGGAGGAAGACGAGCAGGAGAGAAGCACGGAACAGGTTCCCCCTCCCGGCTTCAGAAGGAACCAACCCTGCCCGCATCCTGATCTCAGACTTCTAGAGGGCAGAAGCCAGCCGCTACAGTTCTGTCGCTGGAGGGCCCCCCCAACCCCCCCCACCCCCCACCCCACCCCACCCCCGGTGCACGGCAGTCTGTTTCAGCCGCCCCGGGAAGCTCCTACCCCACATCTCTCGGGCTTCAGCTTACCCCCTCGGAAAAGGAATCGTAACTGCCTTACAGGAGGTGGAGACAAATAAAAGACTTAAACACAGAAAGTGCTCTGAGTGATGCCAAAAATTGAAGTATGTGCCGTTTCTGTTCTGGGAGTCATTTGTTTTCTGTCAAACCGTTTCTCATCCACACCCAGGTAGCTTCCTTGTGGATCTCTCTGTCAAACAGGCTTAGGGGCACCCGGGGGGCTCTGCTGGTTGAGCATCCGACTTTTGATTTCAGATCAGGTCATGATCTCAGGATCTTGAGATCCAGCGCCACATGGGGCTCTGCGCTCAGCAGGGTGTCTGCTTCTCCCTCTGCCTCCCACTCTGTCCCTCCCCCCCGCACACGCACTCTCTCTCATAAATAAATAGAATCTTTTTTTAAAAGGAAGACTTAAATGTTTGCCCTTTACTTTCAACAAGCTGCTCTTAGCTTCTCCACCCTGTCTCACTTTGAGCTTTCTTCCTATGTAAATTTTTATATTTTGCCTTCCGCTCAAACTGTTTCTCAATGCAAACATATACTTTCATTACACATATCTTCTTTCACTCGTGCCTGAACTCCCGTGACCCTAATCAAATAGATTTCCCCACAAATTCTTTATCCCGGTGTCTCTTTTAAGGATGCGCTCTCAAGAACATACCTGCTTTCCATCTCTACCTGCAAACAGCAAAACAATATCAACTGGCAGAGATAATTACCCACTTGTGAAAAAGGTGCTATTTCTTTCAATTGCCGCGCAGTGCAATAGAAATGTCACTCTGAGTCAGGCTGTATTAAGTAGCTTTATGTCACATGACACGGTGTGAACTGGCACACGCTGGGCTTCTGGATTAGATCTGGGATCACAAATCGAAAAGAATCACATTTGTAACTGAGGCAAGTACTAGTGGCTGTTAAGTCACAAACCTGTGAAGCACATTGTTTTCCTTACCTGCTTTTTTTTTTTTTTTAAACTTTGTTGGGGCAGGAAGGGTGTTGAAGTTAATTGTGCGATTTAACCACATTTCTAATGTTAATTTTAAGCCGTATTGAATACCTTGGTTCCTGTCTTTGCCACTGACTAGCGTATGACCTGAGGTGAGTTCCCGTCTCTCTCTGGGCCTCAGTTTCTCCATTTTCAAAATTAGAGTGCCGGGCTAAAACCCAGCTCTAAAATGCTAAGATATTCTTGAGCTCCGATATGGGACAATGGAAGACTCTGTAAGGGCATGAAGGCCTGCTAATCTGGCTTTCCCCAGTGGCGTTTTGGCTTTCTATCTGAACACTCTGTTGCTTGTGTTTTAAATTCTGCCGTAGCTCCGTGAGGCTTTACTGACAGCATCAGAATTAGAGAGCTAAGTATCTTCTACTGGTCCCAATGATTACATAATGAATACAAATATATTACCAGAAAGTTCTTTCACTAGGTAAGTGACATTCACATTCAGCGAAAGGCTTCAGCAAGGCACTGATGGGAGGACCAAAGACAAATTACAAATAATTGATTGAGGTTTTCATGTGCGTGATGAACAACCCCATTTTCAATTATACGTGAAATATAATCAACCTCCTTTTTTTGCAGTAGACAAAAGTTATCTTATGGATGGTATATGTAAATGTGGGCACTTGAAAATATTCATGTGTAATGAGACAGAATTTGACTGGCAGGAAAGAGAACAAAGGGGAAGAAGAGATCTGAGGGTCGGAAAGAGGGCTCTGGGATAGAAGCACGAACGCTCCTTCCTCTGCCCTGCTGCCCCCCCCCACTCACCCCAAGGGGGCTGCGCAGATACCGTGGCAAGAGACGCTGCAGGCACGAGAAGCATTGTTTAAGGCATCCGATTAGGAAGGAGTGTGTGGAAGGATTCGATTCAGCCTAGAAAGTCAGGAGAAAAACGGTGATGGAATCTGTCCTGGGCTGCGCCTACATCAGAGTCTGGGATTTAGGAGAGAAAGCGGCTGGCATGGGAGGGTATGGTGGGCTGGGGCTGGGGAGCAGGTAGGGCAGGCAGATGACAAGGACATTACGAAAGACCTGACTTTTTCTTTCTGTGCGTAGCTGAGCGAAAGCAGGAACTGAAACAACGAGGTTTGCTTTAACCCAGCCGTGGCAGATGAACTCCGCTGTGGGAGCGGTAAACTGCACCAAGCTGAGAATGTCATCCTGCCCTGAAGAACAGCGCGTTCTCTAAACGCCTGGAGGGGGTGGCGATTACAGAAACAAAAGGGCAGCAGAGCCTCCAGGTTTTCTGACTAAAGAGGCAAAGTATTACTCACATAACGCGTGTCACAATTTCCCAGCACTTCTTGTTTTTCTGGTAATTGTTTATACCCTTGTATTTCCTAACACGAAAGTCCATCTTTACATAAAGACACTCAGGAGTCCTCTTGTATTTAGCTGTTTTGTACCTTATCAATCACCGAATCTTGTGGCGTTATCGAATTTTTTTAGAAAGGGATCTTCATCCTGGAAGAGTCTGGGACCTCTCCCTTAATGTCTCAGATGGCCGCAACTGGCGAACCTAGCAGAAAATGTCCTGACAAAGGACTGCCTTAGTGCACTGGCTACAGCATCCTTGACAGAGTCAGAAAAGTTTAGGGATACTGGTGGAGAGAATGTCTTAAAGAATGTGGCGTTTCTGCTTCTGGGGTGATGGGACGTGGTGAGCTTTAGAGTACCTGGTATCCCCAGAACCAGGCAGAGAAGGCAAGAAGGAACCAGAGACTTGGAAGCTCTCTGCCTTGCCGTGGGCAGCAGACTAGCAAGGAGAGAGGAGCGAGTGTCAGAAAGTTGTCCCTCCTCTTTAGAGGGCATCAAGTACACCGAAGAGTTAGGACCCACCAGCTCATACCTTTTGGCATTCATGGGGATGAGTGTCAGTCCGTGAGGACTGCTCTAACAAAATACCATAGAGTGGGGGCCTGATAAATAATAGAAATGTATTTGGGGCGCCTGGGTGGCTCAGTGGGTTAAAGCCTCTGCCTCCGGCTCAGGTCATGATTCCAGGGTCCTGGGATAGAGCCCTGCGTCGGGCTCTCTGCTCACAGGCAGCCTGCTTCCTTCTCTCGTTCTCTGCCTGCTTATGATCTCTGTCTGTCAAATAAATACATAAATAAAATCTTTAAAAAAAATAGAAATGCATTTCTCATGGTTCTTGTAGCTGGAAGTCCAAGATCAGGATGCCTACCTAGTCAGGTTCTCACGAGAGCCCGCTTCCAGGTTCAGAGATGAGTGTCTTTTCACTGTGTCCTTACGTGGTGGAGGGAAGAGAGGGCTCTCTGAGGTCTCTTTTGTAAGGGCCTAATCCCATTCACCGGGACTTCGCCTTTATGACCTAAACACCTCCCAAAGGTCCTACATCCTAATACCATCACGCTACGGATTAGATCTCAACATACGAATTTTGGAGGGACACAAACATTCAGTTCTTTTTTTTTTTTTTAAAGATTTTATTTATTTATTTGACAGATCACAAGTAGGCAGAGAGGCAGGCAGAGAGAAAGAGAAGGAAGCAGGCTCCCTGCTGAGCGGAGAGCCCAATGCGGGGCTTGATCCCAGGATCCAGAGATCATGACCTGAGCTGAAGGCAGAGGCTTAACCCACTGAGCCACCCAGGTGCCCCAAACATTCAGTTCTTAACAGTGATCTCATCACAGAATCCTGGCCTTTCTCTCCTTCAAAAATTTTGCAAAGTGCCCGTGCTTTCTGGAGAAAAGTCATTATGCACAGACTTTTAAATACCGTCCCCCAAAGTGCACACACATAAAGGACTTGGGGTCTCAAACACGAGTGGGGCCACTTGCAATACTTTCTATCAATGCTCCCCTTTCTTTCACTCCCCCCACCTCCGCTCTTCCTCTTCACAAGGTGATGAAGGGCTTCTTTGTGTAAGTTCTTTGTGTAAGTTCCTAACCGGGAAGTAGTGTACTGAATGATTACTGCTATCATTAAATTTTGGAGTCTTCATGGAAATGTGGTCGTGGGTGAGCTGGGAACATAGACATCGGGGAAAATGCTGCCCAGTTTACTAAAGGTAAAAGAGCCCGGCCACTTCCTAATAATGAAACATGAGTTTGTTACTGCTTCACATCAAAAGACTGGCGTGTTCTCAGAGTAATGCAAAGGAACAGTGATTTTCTTTTTGCAAAGACTGATTTTCAAGAATAAAAGGAAAGCTAGACTCTTTGGTAATATAACTCCACTGAGGTGCAGCGAAGAGAAATTCCAATGATCCAAGAATGACTTGGCTGGGTAGGCAATGGTATAGCTTGAAGAACATGCTCATTGAAAAGAAATATGGAAGGAAGGAAAAAATCTTGCCTCCCAGCCCACAGCAGATCAGATATTATATAAAGAACCACAGAGAGGGGGAAAAAAAAAAAAAACTAGGTTGCAAGAAATTCTCTTTGATACCTAATCCTTCTGGAGGGTGCTGGACAGACCTTAACTATACGACTGGCTCAGCTTCTCCAACTGCCTGGTCACATTCTGCCATTTCCATCAGTCTCTCTACAATATTATTACTGCATTTGCCACAGATGCCTTGCTTTTAAGGATTTCATTTTAAAAGCTGAAGTACCCAAGTGTTTATTTTTGTGTGTGATAATGGTGCAGCTACCTCATGCCCTATTTCCATTATGGATCATTATCTGAAGACGTGTAAGTTGGCTACAGAAAATGTCTCCACAAAGACATCTGAACAGCAAGTTCTCATCTGAGCAAGGAAATTTCAAGATGATGAAATGCTAAAAAAAAAGAAAAAGAAAAAAAAAGAAAGTACAATAAATAGTCTTTAATAGCTTAGACTGTATTTCCGAGCTCTTTAAAGTTGAAAATGAGTTGTTGAAGTTTTGCTGTTGGTTTTTCTCTTTTTTGCGTTTTGGAAATAAAAGTCAACCTATTAGGCCTCCATCTAGAGCAGACTCCTTTCTAACTTCTTTGCCCCTGTAAATCAGGCTATAAAGAGGTGAGAATCAGCTCCAGATTTGTGGCACCTTTCTTCCCTAGAGTCAAGAATATTGCTATTTTCATTGGCTTTAGAAAAAAAAAATACAGTGCTGTTTGTAGTCATTAACATAGCCATTGTTTCAGGAAGGTCTCATTAATGTTCACTTTAAAAAATTCTGCCCTTGGGCATTTAGTGGCCAAAAGAGCATGAGCTTTGGAGTGAAACAACACAAAACTTAAATCCGTTTTCTCAGGCCTAAAATAGAGTCTATAGATCGTAAGGATTACATGAGATAAGGCACACAGTGTCACCTAACACAGTGATCCGAGGTCTAACAGGCACACAAGAAACAGTAGCCGACGTGATGGTGATGATGGTGACCACCACTTCTTTTCTTGGGAACAAAAACAGGATCTCATCTGGGCCAAAGAGATTGGCAGGATGTGCAAATCCATGTAAGGCAACACTCTTATTAAGCTTATTAATCTCATTCCATGCACCTCAGTTAATTGTTGGGTAGCGCGCACACGCGCGTGTGTGTACACGCGCACACTCACACACTTAACCTTCCATCTTTCTGAGTCCCAGAGAATGTGCAGTCCCAGAGAATATCCCAGAGAATGAGGGTTTCTGGAAGTGGTAAAAGGGAAGTGCTAATGCCAACTCAAAGTAAATGTATACGTTGCCTAAAGGAAAGCTCCCAAGTAAGTATCAGGAAACTTCTAGCAGCTTTAAGATAGTATGAGAATTGAATTTCACAGGATAAAGCTATTGAGAATGTCCCACAGCCCTTAAAATATCATTCTAATCCCTATCACCAGAAACAAGAGGGATCTTTCAAGGTATTTGCCCTGGGCTTAAGCGATAGCGGGGATAAAGTTGCAGATACCCCTATTGTGCTCCGAGACCCTGGCACGAAAGAGCGCACTAATGATATGTTCCTGAGCTGATCCGACCAAGTGTCTCGGAGTTAAGTCATATTTTTGTCATCTCAGGCATGTGTGTTGATACAGCTCACTATGTATTCCTCATACGCACTTAACACAATCCATCTCATTTAGCCAGCAACACTAAAATAATGGATTCTTGACAGTGACTCGGATTGGGGTTTTGCATTTGCAAGCAAAACACACTCTCCTTCCTCAATATTGGCTGCTTTAGTGGAGGCTCTTACAGCTGACAACACAACAGAGAACTTCATAAAGAAAGTCTCATGATAGCTGTTATTTATTATGCAAATGCCGCCTGCCATGGCAACATTGCATCCAGGAGTTTGCTTTATTTGCACTAGGACATGGCCTGCATATTCAAATGAAGGCAGCGGTACATTATGCCTACACATTACAAAGATTTTGTTTTCCTTGACACTTACAGGAGAACAAACTGCAATTAATATAGCCTGTTTAAGCAGACAGCACCCAATTAGTTATCATCCATTTTCAGATTGGGATGCTAGACAAAAAACACGGAGCTGGGCTCCTTATTCAAAAGGAAAATACATCCAAACTACAGGTTTTCAAAGACACATTTAACTCACAATGGCAAGGATACTCACTTAGCCTTTAATGTGAAATGGAGTGTTAATTTTTCTCTGTCACCTCTTAATTGCTTCCTTATTATACTGTTCAAGCAGTTAATTGCTAGACTGAGTGAAAGAGTGTTTTCAGGGAAAAGGAAATGCCACAGCATGAAAGGAAAAAAAAAAAAAAGAAGCAGTTCACTAGCGTAATTGGGTCTGATATAACATTAGCTATGGTATTCCTTTTAGTGGTATCTACAAAAATTAATAGGCAAAGCCAAATTGTTTGCGATTGGGAAAGTAGAGAAAGATTAAGTCAATTGGTAGGACTACATGTGACCCGCATCACTGTCATTTACCAAGCAGGCAAGTGGACTCTTCCAGGCCATCCGCGCTTGGCCCAGATGTAGGCTGCTTTCCCCATGTGTGGTGCAGATGAGGACATCTCCAGAACCCAGATCTTCCTCGTGCAGAAGCTGGTTCCAGGGAGCTGTGTGGACACGTTGCCTGCTGCCTTCCCTGCGTTAACTCTTCAAAGTACAGTTGAGAAAGAAGAGAAGGCGAAAAAGCGGCCGTGTCCTATGCTTCTCAATGCTTTGGAGATCCCCCTACAATTCCATTTGTCCCTTAGGGAAATGGACCCTTCCTTTCAGTACCATCAAAAATGGGAGTTGACACTGTCAGAGCTTGATTGCACTTCTTGCAGCAAAGAAATGGATAGTCAGAATAAAAGACAAGAATTACAGACATTTATCTAAACAACAAAACAGAGATCACTGGCTTTAATAAGGATGTTTGCATGCCAGTGTTAGTGAATTCATAATAAGTATTATTTTCCACATCCTCTAATTTTATTAGGGCACAGCAATTATTAATGAAGAAAGACGGTAAAGAAAACACTTGCTTTAACAGTGAGGTTAGAAGAGAGATTTTTATTTGTATTGCACTTTAATGATGGTCCAGAGAAATAACTTCGTTGTATCTTAAATTTAACTTCCCAATGAAATATAAGAAAAATGTCAACCATTTACTGAATTATGTTCATTAGTATTAACTCAATGATTAACTTATTAGCCTCACCCTATCGGCTGTTCCTGTTTATTTACTGGTTATTGAAATCTGCTGATCTTCCCCCGATCTTGCATCTAGAAAAGCAGGGGTGGGAGACAGAGAAAGTGATTGGGAGTGGATTCCCTCAATAAGTGGACCAATCTATCGTGTGCAACTGCACCCACGGCCCACCTCCAAAGATGCAGAAGTAGAGAAAATTCAATCCTGAAGGAGACCATGCTGCATTACAAGGTACTGAACTATTAAGTACATAGAATATTCAATATAAAACATCAGAAAGAAAATCTTCCAGGCTTTGCATTCTCCTGCAAACAAGCGAGAACAGTGACTCTTAACCTAGGAACCATGCATGGGAATCTGGGATCTATAAACAACCCAAAATATTGCATAAGAATTCTATGTGTATATGAGTTTCCCTCTGTTTTTCTCAAAGAGGATCCATAGCTTTTGTATTCCTTTTCCATGCTGTGTAACAAATTGCCGTAAATTCAGTGACCTAAAACTATACATACCTCTATTCCACAGTTCCTGGTGGTCAGTAGTCTGCATGACTTACCCAGGATCTGCGGCAAGGCTGCCATCAAGACTTCCAAGTTCACTCTGGTTCTTGGCAGAATTCATTTTCTTGTGGCTGTAGGACTCATGGCAGCTTGCTTCGAGAAAATCAACCAAAAGAGCAAGATTCTAGATCAGTCTGATGGCAAGGAGGGAGTCTCCTATAGGGTCATCTAATTAGTGGAGGGACAGCTCATCAGTTTTGCCGTATTCTGCTGTTAACAAGCTAGCCGTACTTCCTGCCCACACATGAGAGGGGGGCTGTGAAAACCAGGAGGCAGGGAAAATGGAGGCCACCTTTGCTTTTCAGATTTTCAAACAGATCTAAGATTTCTGTAGAAGTTATAAACCACTGGTCTGGTCTCCAGAGTACGTGTGTATTATTCATTATCTATTACTGTGCCACATATTGCCACTAAACATAGTTTCCGTGGGCCGGGAATTCAGAGCGAGCACGGGGTGGATGGCCTGTATGTGCTCCAGCACGCCTCAGGTCGCAGGCAGCAGACTCAATGGCTGGGAGCTGGAATCACCTGGAATCTCATTCGCTCATGTGCCTACTGGTTCATGCTTGCCGTCCGTTAGGAGCCTCGGTTCCTCCCCATGTGTTTCTCTGTGTGGTCCCTTTATGGGCAACTTTGGGCTTCCTTATGGCATGGGGGCTGCGTTCCACAGGGGATCACTCCAAAAACCCAGAACCAGGGCCAGAGAGAGAGGAAGAAGAGAAAAAGAGAGAGGGCAGAAACCATATCATTTCTTCTGACCTTGCCAGAATTCCCACAGCTTCGCTTCTAACGTATTCAGTTAGTGAGAGTGGTTCCAAAGACTCACTCGGTCTCAAGACTGAGAACCCAGACTCCACCTCTCATCAGTAAAGGAGACAGGGTGGCTGTGTGGGTAGGGCCATGCTGGAAAACACGATCTGCCACAACAAATGAATGTAGGCCTTCGATAAATATTTACTGGGCTCTCACACTTGGCATACATAACTGATCTCGTCCTCCAGCAAATATTTACTGGGCTGTAACCCTGAGACTTAGAGCATCCTGGAAAAATCCCAACACTAAACAGAAACTCGCAATGTGTGAGCTCCCAGCATCTCAGAGACCTCCCCTCTGGCAGGGCTTTTCTTCACCTGTTGCACACACAGAGTCCCACCCCACCCCACCCCACCCCACCAATCTCACAAATGAATTCTCTGCCGCTTTCTAATAGCGCACAGGAGAAGCACAAGGCACGAACAAGTCAGCTTCAAGAGAACCGAAGCAGGGGTTGGTAGTAGAGAAGACTGCCCGCCCAGAACAATGCCCGGTCCCCCTATTGATTAGATACAAGGTAACAATCAAAAAAGGAGTCAAAGGAGATTATAGATAAACAAGATATGTCTGATCAAGCAGTATAGGATTTGTGGTTGAGCAAACACACTTAAAGGAATCATCTAAGGACAGGTGATCTCTGGAGAAGGGGAGATAACAGAAAAAATACGTGGTGTTCCACCCTGAGCAGGCCGGCGTTCCCAGCTGCTCGGCTTCAAGAATGTATATCATCCTTTCCCCCAGAGGCCTGTCGCTAGTACATGTTCCAGCATGTATGGTCAGTACATTGGTCTGAGGGACGGTTACATTTCTCGCCGTCTTACAGGAGAAATGCTCCATAAATGGTTTCGCAGCCATTTGTGATACAGAGAGATATATAATCAAGATTGAAACCATTCTTTCCAATATCAGTTCATTTATTTGACACACATTGGACTTCTGCACTGGATGAATTATTGTGCTAAAAGCAGAGACATAGTTTCCTAAGACAAAGTTCAAAGACAAAGACAAAGTTCCTAAGTTTGTTCCTAAGTCAAAGTTCAAAGACAAAGACAACTTCCTAAGACAAAGTTTCCTATTTTGTAGATATAGCAGACTAACAATCATGTGATTCATTTAATCATTTATTTTTTTGTTTATTCAACACATGTTTATTGAATACCTACTACATGCCAAGGTTCAAGGCACTGGGATTACAATGATAGACATCTTTCGTGCCCTCACTGAGCTCAGTCCAGTGAAGGAAACCAAAAACTAAATAAGCGATTATAACACACAATGATGAATTCTGTAATGAGGGGAATATGGAGTGGCATGGACTTGGGTGAGGAAACACTTCCTCAAGGAAATGACAGTTGCTGGCAAATCCAAAGTGTGGATTCTCTGAAGGCGAACACTACCTATGGTATACAATACAGGCACTTAATGAGAGCTTAGTAAGCCTTGTAGGTTGAATCCTATTACTCTCTTCTAAAACTTTCAATGGTGTACGTCTTAGCAGGACATGTAGAGTCTTATTAACTTGGCCTTGCCCTTCCAACCACTGGCACTTTTACACTGTTACAACCTTTGTCTGCGATGTTACCACAGCCTTCTTAATCTCTCTGTGTGTGTTTGTGTGTCTGTATGCGTGTGCATGCATTGCCTCTTCTCTTATTTAATCCAAGAGTATTAAACCAAATGTTGGGTTCTACCAAAGCCTTTCATGACCAACCTTACCCAAGCTGGAGTTAACCATCTTTCTCTTGGTGCCCACAGCACTAAGCTTGTACCATTTGTTCTACTTTGTCTGGCACGAGAATTACTTCTGTGTGCCTGTCACCTCCCTTATTCATTTATTCGTCCCCTTGTCAACAAGCACCTATTAAGGATATGCTGTATCTTCTATGTATTATGCTAGATGCTGGGGACACAATGTAGGAAAAATAGGCAAGATTCTTGCCCTTAGGAAACTATGTCTCTGCTTTTAGCACAATAATTCATCCAGTGCAGAAGTCCAATGTGTGTCAAATAAATGAACTGATATTGGAAAGAATGGTTTCAATCTTGATTATATATCTCTCTATATCACAGAAAGCCCATGATTTGGAACTAAGAATATATGTTACTTCTAAGATGGTTCAACTGGCCCAGATACAAATGAACCCAAGACGGGTTGTTTCAAAGGTTCTGGTGATTGCCATTTTAATGAAATATCTACATTGCCCCATGTGAGCTGAAAGACTGTATCATTCATATGAATAGTTTCATTCTCTCTAGGCTAGACTACAATTTTGCTAAACAACTAGCACTGTTTGCATATATGTATTTTTTTCTAGTTTTACTGAGAAATAATTGACTTGTATCACTATGTAAGTTTAAGGTATAAGGCATGATAGTCTGGTTTACATATATTGTGAAATGATTACCGCAATAAGTTTAGTTAATATCCGTCATCTCATACAGATACAAAATTAAAAAAAAAAAAGGAAAAATCTCTCCTTGTGATAAAAAGGATCACACATCTTGAAAACATACCTATGCAGGATGAGATTCCTAGATGGACTTCCCATTGATTTTCTTCCCTTCAGATAATAAATCCAAGGACCATCTGTCTTATTATACATTTCATACTGCCTTCATTTTCACAACGAATTGTTCCTGAGTTGCTACTGTGTGACGTGCACTCTGTCAGGCACAACCTCAATTAAACTGCCTCCAGAGACTGACTAGGAAAACCGACAAAAGTTACTCCCATCAAACTACCGAGAGACAACAGAAACAGAGACCATGCTTTTCTCATTCCCTCTTGAAAATAACTGAAAAATCGACCCTTCTATCTTGATGAATAGCAAAATGTGTCTCCCAGTCCTCCCTGCTTCTGTACTGGTTTTAGTGCATGCGTGTGGTGTTCCTGCCCAACGGGTCAAACAGGGTAGGAAAGTTAATAAGCAAGCATATGCAGGACAAGATCACTCAGTGGGGGGGGCGGGCAGGAAGCTTCCTTCACTATGCTACACTAGTGTGTCCTGCCACCCCCATCTGTCCCTACAAACCCCTGAATTTAACACCCTGGAAAGACTACCTGTGTTTCCACTGACAAATTGGATCCTTCCAGTTTTCATAGATTGAGGTCACTCTTCACTTCTGACACCAAAGGAAGCAGGACAATGGCTGCTAATGGATATCCCATTGTGTTAGGCAAGCACATTGCCCCAAAGTACACTGTCATTACAGATCTCTTCCAAGTCTCATCCTGACCCCTAATCAGGGATTTTTAAATTAACAATCCTTTTAACTACTTCATTTCTGATTATCATATCCAAACCAACTAGCTATTAGGGCCTGACACCCCACTCATTAGGAAAGGTGTTCTCTGAGCGGCTATGCAAAGCTTTGATAATGCAGCCAGTCGCCCATTCTGTCATTTGTCCTTTCAGTTAGTTGGTTGATTGAGCTGTTAATACTGCTCTTAAGAAAGAGAATAATCAGTGATATTTACAGTGTCATTAGTGGACAGGTTGAAATCCTACATTGCATTCTTTAAGTTTTCAAAGCTTGTAGGAGTTTCTGGGTCCTAGAAAATGTGTCCCTAAAGTCATATGGGTTTAATAAGCAAACAAAGACCACCTGAACCTCTTTGTGACTTATTTCTGGCTACAACATAAAGATGGTAAGACAAGGTGAACACAAAACCACAGGAAAGATAAATGCTTGTAGAAATTAGTATTTGGGAAGAAAATTCTGGCTATCGGCTATTAACCAGACACTTGGAATGGAGAAAGGAAAGGATAGGACTTCCCAATACGTATCCATTGTTTCAGAGAGGATCTTTATTATGATATACTCCCAACCAACTGCCAATTGTGTTTGTCTAGTTTGTCAAAGGGACTTGTCTATCAGTAGTACTGAGAAGCCTTTGACTATGTCATCTCTTCACAGTGTTGTACCAATTAATACGAAGTGGGTGGGGGTTCTAACAATAATGGTACCAATGCTTCAAGAACACCACACCATCAGTAGATCATTTTGGGTGCTGGAGAGCTAGAATTCTGCAATAAACTGATATTCACAAACTTCCCCTTTCTTCTCTCCTCCTCCTCAAACTCAGTCCACTCTACCTGTAGTTGTAGACTCCTATGAAAGGAGATGCCTTATTCATCCTAGTATCCTCTCCCTGTGTAGCAGCATCTGGTATGGTGCTTTGAATATAATAACTGCTCAATAAATTGGCTTATTTGTTTTTAAAATTAACAAAAGGCAGAATGAACTAGCTGGGATAATAGAGGCATAAGCCAAGACCCTGAGGACTGTGGAGGAGGAAATAATGCTCAATGACTCAATAATGAAAGATGGGAGAAAAAAATCCCTCTTAGGGAGTTGGGAACAATAAAGTAATACAGATTTGGTGATTTCTAAAGGATCAGTGAGATATTATGCCTTTAAGATGAATCAGTTGATTGGGTTGGAATCTCTGTGGGGCTCATCGTAATGAGGTACGTACGTAATGGGGCTCATCGTACATCATAATCATTGCTCATGATGGAGCTACTCTTTCCATCAGGACATGAACTTGGGCCATGTTTTCTAATGTTGGTCATTGGTCTCTGCTGAGACGAATGAGTTCTTTATGAGGAACTCTCCATTTGGCAAATGGCAAGCTGAGAGGTTTGAGTTAGTTATAAAATCTGTGACCAGGAGGAACAGCTTATCTTCAGTCTTCAGTGCAAAAGATTACTCTCACATTCCAAAATGCTTCAACACTAGAACCCATTTTGGGGTTCTATTTGCAAATGAAAAGAGAGAATACAAAAAAATAATGCACCTCTCTCCAGAAGGCTGATGATAGAGAGAAGGAAGAGGGAGAACAATTTGAAAATAAGCAAACAGGGGCGCCTGGGTGGCTCAGTGGGTTAGGCCGCTGCCTTCGGCTCGGGTCATGATCTCAGGGTCCTGGGATCGAGTCCCGCGTCGGGCTCTCTGCTCGGCGGGGAGCCTGCTTCCCTCTCTCTCTCTCTCTCTCTGCCTGCCTCTCCATCTATTTGTGATTTCTCTCTGTCAAATAAATAAATAAAATCTTTAAAAAAAAAAAAGAAAATAAGCAACCAGACTTTAGGTAAGCTGATATTCACGGTCTTTAGAAACCTTATTAGCAACTCCCTAAAACTAATCACCGTTCTTTTTAATCCATGTTGTCACTTCTCTTCAAATAAGACCTCTGACAAGTTTTTAAATGACCCTCCTCCGTCAGCATAGTCTTAATAATTCTAATAATACAGGCTTGATTTACATATGTAGGACTCTCAAATCAGTATATATATCCTGATGAACAATGAATTTGCTGTGAATTCTTTCCCATAGTATAGACTGTACGAGGCTCTCTCCCACTGTTCCACATCTGAAATAAAGAATGCTATTTTATACAGCTGGTGCAATTTGAAAGTAAAAAAATATATATGCTAAGGATGGTAGATAATTAAATTGAACAATCTGATATCTGGCTTCTATACAAATCCATTTTTACTAAGTAAGCTATGCATCCATTCCCAGGTCTCTGCATTAAGCTCTTTACATAAATCTTTCTCCTTTTTATGTTAACTTCCTATTCTCTTTTGTTTAAACATACAGACAATGTCCCCTATAGCTTGAAATCAATTTAGCAGAGAGTCCTTTTACACAATTTTATAATCTGCAACATTTGCATTTCTATACATTCCTTTAATTCACAAAGAACCATACATCTCCTGGAGGAGACTGAAAAACGGAGCTCCAGAAATACTAAAGTCTTCTGTAACTTGGAAAAATGATTTAAAACATCCATTCCTAAAAACATAAATGATCCCTTTTTGTTCCTAGCTTCTAAAGGCTTCATTTAAAAAATATGTAGAAGGTCCTCATTATACCACAAAAGAGTCAAGGGAGACAATTTTCCTTGCCAGCCCAGGAATTTATGCACTTTCCCATAGAGTTGGAAATTGCTGTTAATATAATCTTTCTCTGAGATTCCATCTCTGTATATTTTATTTGATGTCTGCTGTTACCAACTCAACTCTAGGATGTTGTAAGAAACAAATAAGAGCAAGGACAGGTCATCGAAAAGTGGGGCTCTTTAATCGTTTCCCTCCTACAAGCCCAAAGTTACTTTGTCCCGATCAATAACTGAAACAACATAACAATAAGCATATTTCAAAAAGTTCCTTTTAATGGGTGATTTGTAATAATCCTTAGTAAGTTATTAGAGGAAAGGACATCTGCTGAGTAAATGCAAATTACCAATGATGATAAGAAATTTTTAGAAGGCCAAGGAGTAAGAACAAATAGTGGAGAAGAATAAATGGTAGAAGTTCGGGACCGACACTAAGACTTTGTTGAACCTTTCTGAAAATAATTAGGTAAGCATGTGTAATCAAATGCCCACAAGTATTGATGATATGGATCTTTTGTTTGTTTCCCAAAACATACCCAGTGCCTAGCATATACATTCTATAGATATACGGAAATCACAGACTCAGCCCCTGCCCTCAAGGAGGTCAAGTCAAGGAGGGGAGGGCAGAATCACAGATGATCAGTGCAATGACTAGCGTGATGAAGGGATGTGGGGTGGTTGGCACGGGAGCACAGAGATGGAGCACCAGCTCCTGCCCTGGGACTAAGGAAGGGCTCAAAGAAAGGTGACGTATGTGTCAAGAATGAGGAAAGAGTGTATGCAGAGACCCAGAAACACAAGAGTATGTAATATGTATGGACCTTAAAGCTATTCTTGAACTAAATATTGCCCTCAACTCTACAGTGTTTCCAAGAATGACATGGGAAACTGTTTTTCAAATAGATTATAATATGGTTCCAGGACTTTGAATAAATTGAATAAAGCAAAGTTTGAGAAATTTAGATTGAACAGATGCATCCATAGACACACTTCTTGGTTGATTTGCTTCCATATCCTTGAGTTCACCTGTCTGACCAACACAAGGGGTGGTATTTTTCAGGACTCAGAGTGAGATGTGCCAGAACGAAAGAATTTCATTGGGTTCACCAAATTAGTTGAATCAAATCAACCAAAAGGAGCAACAGATATTTATTGTATACTGTTGGGTACTGTGTGAGACATAGTGGGCGGGGTGGGGGGGCAAAGCTGGGAGTAATGAAAAGAAGATGAGTAAGATAGGTCTTGCCCTCAAGAAGCTCAAGGAGAATGGGGAGGTAACTCCTGTAACCAGCTCACTTGTAATGGTCAGTGTCCAATAAGAGACAGAAACCACACTAGTTATTTGAGCAGAATCTCACGTAAAGGATTGGTGACTAGGCCTAATGTTATTGCCGAGATGACTGAAAAGAAAAAATGAGAACTTTAAGGTATCACAGAAGTAGGACCTCAGGACTGCAAGAACAGAGTTTTGGAAAAGGTTGGAACCGTTGAAACTTTCAGTCTGGAAGAGGTACCCCACTGAGCTGAAACTGCAACATCTGGGGAGGGAGAGCCACTCAACCCTGTGCCACTGGGAACAAACAAAAGAGCAGGTCCCTTCTTCCTTCTCCAGTCTTGCAGTCTCCCCCTGGGAACCCTTAATGGCCAAGCCAAACCTCAACGGAGAGCTAGCTAGTGAAGCAGAAACACAGAACACAGAAGGCTCTATATTTACAGCCTGTAACTTAAAGCAGAATGCAATAAATATTATTCTAGAATTCTGTGAAAGCCCAGAAGAAGGAGAGATGAACTCCAAGTGGAAAGATCAGGAAGATGACAAAGTTCGGAGGCAGTGGATCTCAGAAAGTTGAAGAAATAGGGAAAAGGGGGGAGGGTAGTGGTAGAAAATGTGCTAAGTCAGTGAGTGGGAATACCTGGGAAGGGGCATGACATTTACCTAGCGCTCACAGGCACTTACTAATACATAATCTCATTTAATCCCCACAACAACCCTTGAGAGTAGGTATAATTATCCCCCATTTACAGACAAGGAAAGACTCTCAGGGAGCCCTCCGTTCACTCATCAATAATTCATCAACTGCACACTTCAAGCCAGACAGCTGAGACTGCAGCACTGAACAAACATCATGGGTAACATGAATATGGGCTTGTTCGTCAAAACTACTACGAGTTGGAGTGTCCAAGAGCTATGGAGGACACTTTAAAAATTGGAGAAAGAAAAGGCAGCAAGTTTAGAATGCAAAGCCATGTGTTACTTTACAAAATAAGAAGTAATATTCTAGAAACTACTACCTCAAGAACATGATATGGGTATAAAATAAAAGTGGTTTTGTTGATAAATCCACATAAATGCAACTAAGAGAGGGTCCATCCCCAGGCCCCTACTTCACAGAGGTGAAAGCTAAGGCCTGGAGAAAAGTGACTTTCCCAAGGTCACACAACCAGTTAGTGTTGATTAGTTGGTCTACCATAGTCAGGATGACCAAATGTCCTGGTTTGCTTCCCAGGAGGCAGGACATTCAGTTCTAAATACAGGATGATCCAAGGCAAACCAGGATTAGTGATCAGCCTAATACTAGCACAGGAGAATTCCATTACACAATGTTTCCTTTTGGAATGCCTGTTGACACACCTTTTTGATTAATTTTTAAAAAATATATCACACTAGTTCTGCTCAGAATTATTCAGGGAGAGTGATCAATTACAAATATTTGAGAACACAAAGCAACTGAAGATTTTTGCCTCTTGCCTCAGAATGAAGAAGTACCATGTAAAGAACAAGAATTACCCCTTCTGGTTGCTCATCCAGAGCTCTACTGGCAGAGCATACCGCAACTGTTGCTCAAGGAACCTTCCTTCTACTGGAGATAAATGAAGCCAACTCTCACTCAGCCTCCCAGACCCAGGTGGGTGTGGTGGTGAAGGACGTGTGCCTTTCTCACCAACTGGCCGTTGGCATCTGCAACCCCTTCTCCGGTCATTTGTACTCATTGTCACAGAACAAGTGTCAACAAAACTAGAAAACTCAATCTAGTTGAAATTTACATGACAAAGCGTTAAACCTTCTTTGTATTTCAACGAAAAATATCTCTCATGCACTTACATAGTCGTCACCTACAATAAGCTTATAGTGAACGAATAGTTATTACAAGCACCCAAGAGAGCTCTCATTACTTAAAAAAAAGTCAACAAATTTACCATTTACTTAAACATCACTGCTATATTTAAAGCTTATAGTATGTTCTAGTATTAGATGTATCTAGAAGGTACTGACCGCCATTGTTTGAGAAGGATTAATAGTGGGGTTCCCTCCACTTGACTCATAGAACCACAGCTTCAGTAGATTTCTTTAAGGATTTTCTTCTTTTTAGAGGATGTTTTTACATTTTACTGATTTTTTTCTTTAAAATCAATTAATTAGGGATGCCTGGGTGACTCAGTTGGTTAGGCCACTGCCTTTGGCTCAGGTTATGATCCCAGGGTCCTGGGATCAAGTCTCACATCGGGCTCCTTGCTCAGCAGGGAGCCTGCTTCTCTTTCTGCCTCTGCCTGCCACTCTGCCTGTGCTCTCTTTCTCTCTCTGACAAATTCATAAATAAACAAAATCTTTAAAAAAATAAATAAAATAAAATCAATTAATTAACATACAGTGCGTTATTAGTTCCAGAGGTAGAGTTTAGTGATTCATCAGTTGCATATAAGCACTCATTCCATCAAGTGCCCTCCCCTTAATGCTCATCACCCAGTTACCCCACCTCACCCCCTTTTTACAGAATTTCTAAGTTCACAGCAAAAGAGAGAGGAAGGTACAGAGATCTCCATATACCCCTTGCACTCATGCATGCATAGCCTCCCCCATCTTCAACATTCTCACCAGAGTGGTACACTTGCTGCAACTGATAAAGGTACATTGACAAGTCATAATCACCCAAAACCCATAGATGACATTAGGGTTCATTCTTGATATTGTACATTCTATGGATTTGGACAAATACATAGTTAAATATATCCTTCATTATGGTATTGTAGCAGAGTGTTTTCACTGCCCTAAAACTCATCTGTGCTCTACCTACCCATCCTTCCCCCTACTCCTGGCAACCATTAAATCTTTTCACTATCTCCATAGTTTTGTTATTTCCAGTAGGTCATGTAGTTGGAGTCACAAAGTACGTACGCTTCTCAGACTGGCTTCTTTCACTTAAGAATCTGCATTTAAGGCTCCTCCATGTCTTTCACGGCCCTGTAGCTTATTTAAGGCTAAATAGTACTCCACTGGCTGGGTGAACCACAGTTAATTTATCCGATCAACTACCGGAGTACATCTTGGTTGTTTCCAAATCTTGGCAAAGATGAAAAGAGCTGCTATACATATCTGTGTGCAGGATCTTGTGTGGACATATGTTTCAACTCCTTTGGGTAAGTATCAAGGACAGTAATTGCTGGATCATATGGTAAGAGTATGTTTAGTTTTGAAAGAAACTTCCAAAGTGTCTTCCAAAGTGGCTGAGCCGCTTTTGCATTCTCACCACCAGTGTATGAGGTTTCTAGTTGCCCTACATCCTCACCAGCATTTGCTGCTGTCACTGTTCCAGATGCTGGCCACTCTAATATGTATGTAGTAATATCTCACTTTTGTCTTAAAGATTTTATTTATCTATCTGTCTATTTATTTATTTAAGAGAGAGAGAGCAGAGCAGTGGGAGAAGCAGAGGGAGAGGGAGAGAATCTCAAGCAGACTCTGTGCCAAGTGCAGAGCCCGACATGGGGCTCAATCTCATGACCCTGAGATCATGACCTGAGTTCAAATCAAGAGTCAGATGCTTAACCAGCTGAGCCACCAGGTGTCCCACCGTTTTTTAATCTGCATTTCCCTGATTACATATGATATGGAGCATCTTTTCATATGCTTACTTAACATCTGTATGTCTCCTTTGGTGAGGAGTCTGTTAAGGTTTCCATCAGGTTGTTTGTGTTCTTACTGCAAAGTTTTAAAAATTCTTTGTGTATTTTGGGTGATAGTCTTTTACCAAATATGTCTTTCGCAAATATTCTCCCCCAGTCTGTGGTTTGTGTTCTAATTCTCTTAACACTGTCTTTCATAGAGCAGAAATTTTTAATTTTTATGAAGTCCAGCATATCACTTCTTTCTTTCATGGATTGTGACTTTGGCATTGCATCTAAAAGTCATCACCACACCCAGAGTATTCATCTAGGTAGTCTCCTATGTTGTCATATGGGAATTTTATAATTTTGTGTTTTACATTTAAGTCTATGATCCATTTTGAGCTAATTATCTGAAGGGTTCAAGGTCTGTGTCTCGACTAACACACTGTCTTGATTACTACAGCTTTACAGTAAGTCTTGAAGTCAGGTAATTGTGAATCCCTTGACTTTGTTCTTCTCCTACAATGTTGATTTGACTTTTCTAGGTCTTTTGGCTCTCCATATAAACTTTAGAATTAGTTTGTCAGTATCTGTAAAATAACTTGCCGGGACTTTGTTTGGGATTGCTTTGAATCTATAGAACAAGTTGGGAAGAACTAACATCTTGACAATATTGAGTCTTTCTATCTAGGAACATGAAAAATCTCTCCACTTATTTCAGTTCTTCTTTGATTTCTTCATCAGAGTTTTGTAGTGTTCTTCATACATACCTTAAGATATTTTGTTGAATTTATGCTTAAGTATTAAACTTTTGGGAGTGCTAATAAAATGGTATTTTAAAATTTCACATTCCACTTGTTCAATCCTGGCATATAGGAAATGTGATTGACTTTTATATATTAACCTTGTGTCCTGTAGCTTTATAATAATCACTTATTAGTTTCAGGAGTACTTTTGTTGATTCTTTCAGATTTTCTACATAAATGACCATATCATCTGTGAACAGAGACAGTTTTATTTCTTCCTTCCCAATATGTAGGTTCATTTCCTTTTCATGCCTTTTTCTTTCCTTTTCATGCCTTGCATGCTATTGTATTAGCAAGGACTTACACTAGGATGTTGAAAAGGACTGGTGAGAGGAGACATCCTTGCCTGGCACCTGATCTTGGTGGAAAAGCACTTCAGTGCATAGTTCTCAAAGGTTAAACTGGATAGTCATTGGACTCTATGCTTCAGAGGTTAGTTAAGTAAATTCTTGCAATATGTTTTCAGTAGAGCTCTAAGCACAGCATGAAGTATCAATGCTGAATCAGGGAAATCAATGCTAGTGTAATTGGTTTAATTGAAGAAATATTCTGAAATTTACAAAACAATAACTAGCATGTATCTGGCATCTAATATGTACCAGGTTATCATGCAAGGTGCTTTAGACACATTCAGACAGGTTAATGAAGGGGACTTATTAGCAAAACAAATAATTATCTTAAATCATATTAGCATGTCACCAATTAGAGACATCAATAACGCTGCCCTAGGTTTACATTTTCCCTTTCTTCTAACTAAGTGCTCTTTCAGAGATTCCTTCCCATGCCTTAGGCAACTCACAGCTTATAATTAATCATATTCTTCCTCACAGTATTCTTATATTAACTTGATTTTGACAGAGAGGAACCAGATTTTAAAAAAAAAAAAACCAATTAGGTGACTTCCTCCTCCTATTCCTTCACACGACATATAGTCAGTCACTAGGTAGCTACCATGTGCCAGCCCAGTGTTAAGTACAAGGCACACCATTTAGCTCCAAATGTTTTCTTCCACTCTGGCTTATCCATGTGACATGTGACCCAACAAACTAGTTAAATCAAATTTGGAATATCCTGCCTGATAAACAGATCTGAACAGGGACAACTGACATCTTTAGATAAAACTTCATAAGCAACACAGAGAGGAAGTATTACAGGCAGGTGAGTGTGGAGACATCAACTGAAAGAAAGGCAAGTGAGAAATCAACACTGAGTCTTTCTTCAAATAAATTTCGTCATTTCAACTCTTCTCACATATTCTGTAGCAGGATTGCTTTTTATCCTTTCTGCCTTGATAGTCTCCCCAGCTTCTCTACTTCCATCTTTTAGATGGAGACCAACATGCTGAATGTCTGAGTGTATCTAATAAAGTCCCTATTAATGCAGAAAATAGGGCAGAAGAATTGCGTCCTGGCTTTCGTACATCATAACTCTGTTCACAGAACCCAGGCCCGTATCAGCTCTTAAAGCAGTGGCCCTGTCTTGTTTCCATTTATTCAAGGTGTGATTCGGAGTGATGGCTTCACCAGCCACTCCTCAGCAGGTACGCATGTGGTTTAGATTTAGGAAGCACATGGATTGCCCAGCACTGTCCCTGCTGAACATCAAATGGCAGCCTCTTTCTGACAGACCATTTTTCTAATTGGTCAAGGTCACCTCAGATTCTGCTCTTGCCCTGCAAGGAATTTTCAGCTTTTATTTCCCCGTCCTCTAGCCCCATTTCCCGATGTGGTGTCTTCTGCAAATTTAGTAGGAATTCTCTTATTTCTCTTACTCCAGACCTTGCCAGGGGGGGAAAAAAAATTAAAGCTCTGGGACAAACCTATGTGGTTTCTGGGATATATTGTCCCAGGTTCCTCCCCAAGCATTGTTCAGTACCCTTGGAATACAACTCATATAATAGTATAGCCCAGACCCGATATCCCTAACTCATTAATGGAAATGCCTTGCAGATCCACAAAGCTTTAGCGAAGTCCAGATGTGTCCTCCACTGATTGCTTTCCTCTTTAGGCGAGACCTGCAACTCTATTGCAGAAGGAAATTAAATTGGTTTAACATGAGTTGCTCATCATGAAGACAGTGCCTTGGAATCTTTTGTTCCAAAAATGGCTCGCTTGGTTTGTTCCTAGCATCTTCATATGCAGTATATGGCTCAGTCTCAGGAATCCTTTTCTAACCATTAGAGCTCTCCAGAGATGGAGTGGCTGTCTTGAGGAGACGGTGAAGATGCCGCCACTGGAAGGGCTCAGAATTCAAGAGGAGATTCCTCCATTGGTTAGGACACTGGGGTGGGGGACTGCCAGGTTCACTGTCAATGTTATATTGCTGCAGTTCTGCAATTGTTTTATATTTTCCAGTAACATGTTTCCCTTCAGTTTTATTTATTTTATTTTTTAAGGTTTTATTTATTTATGAAAGAGAGAGAGAGAGAATGAGAGACAGAAAGAACGAGAGTGGGGAGGATCCGAGGGAGAAGCAGGCCCCCTATTGAGCCAGGAGCCGGATGAGAGACTTAGTCCCAGGGCCCTGGGATCATGAGCTGAGCCGAAGGCAGATGCTTAACGACTGAGCCACCTAGGCACCCTGTTTCCCTTCATTTTTAAAAGATCACTCTTTTTGAAGGGGAATGTATAGGAGTGGACATTTTCTTTATTTTTTACTGAAGTACAGTTAACACATAGTGTTATACTACTTGCTAGTGTACAACCTACTGATTCAACAGTTCTGGAAGAGACTCAGTGCTCACCACCGTAAGCGTAGTCACCATCTGCCACCAAACAATGTTATTATAATATCATTGACTATATGGACCCAGAGGGTATCTTTTTTAAAGATTTTATTTATTTGATGGAGAGAGATTGCAAGTAGGCAGAGAGGCAGGCAGAGAGAGAGGGGGAAGGAAGTTCCCTGCTGAACAGAGAGCCTGATGTGGGGCTCGATCCCAGGACCCTGGGATCATGACCTGAGCCGAAGGCAGAGGCTTAACCCACTGAGCCACCCAGGCGCCCCGACCCAGAGGGTTTTATACTAAATGAAAAAGTCATAGAAAGACAAAAGATCGCTTTTCCATTGTTTCTTTTCAGGGACATACTCAGGCTTCTACAAAACAGCAACTAACCTTTCTCTTTTCTTTTCCAACACTTCACACACCACAATAAGTATACTGTGATTGGAAATGAGCAGAGGTCACCAACTGACTAAACACTTAGACATTTATCTTTTGCTTGGGAGGAAAAGAGAAAATGGTTTTCCTTCCTTTGTCTAATCCTTAATTTATCCAGATTGGATAAGGTGATGATGGGAGTTGACCTGTACCTGTAGAGTTCTAGGGACTCACAAAGAAAAGGGCATAGGATACATACTCACCCAAAGCCCTTTCCAGCACTGAGAAATAGCAAGTCAGAAGCCAAATCTGACCAAGTTATATTCTTCTCAGAGCTATGAGCTCAAGAACAACCATATCGGTACTTTCTTTCTTTTCTACAACAGCCTCAGGAGAAACAGCACCCCACGACACACTGACAGCATCTTGTACTTTTCTGCATCTTTCGCAAGGAAGGAGGAGAAAGTCTACGCGATGAACCAGAGGCCTACCTCTCAGGGAAGTCATCCAGCTGCCTGAAGTCAAACGGGGAGTCAGTGGACATACAACTGAACCTTGAACAATGCAGGGGCTAAGAGTGCTCACCTTCCAAACAGTCAAAAGTCTGCACATAACTTTTGACTACCTGAAACCTTAACTGTAATAGCCTACTGTTGACCAGAAGACTTACTGATAAAATAAACAGTTGATAAACACATTTTTATATGTATGAAGTACTATATTCTTACAATAAAGTAAACTAGAGAAAAGGAAACGTTAAGAAAATCATAAGAGAAAATACATTTAGAGTACTGTACTGTACTTATTCAAGAAGAAATCGACATATGAGTGGATTTGCAGAGTTTAAAGCCGCGTCACTCAAGGGTCAACGGTATACTGCAGCTTATTTTCCCTCCGCTGAGATAGCTCTGGAGTATTCTTTACTGTCTCCCAGGGTTCCCCAGAAAGACTGAGTTCTGGTTGTCCACCGTGGCTAACTGGCTTGATTAGCACAAATTTTACTGACTTCTTTTCCTTCGCTGTCGCACGGGACTGTCTCCCTCTCAGTGCTTACCGGGATCACTTCCCAACAGACGCTTGCACTGGGATCCTTATTTCAGGGTCTGTGTTGGTGAGGGGAACTTGAACCAAGATAGAAAATATTATGTGCTGGAAAATAACCAGAAACCATTTAACTGATCTGTGAAAACAAAATGCTCATTTTTCTCCCCAAATTTCTTTTCTTCCTCTAAACTAGAACTAGAAGGGTAGAGCTGTTGCTGTGCATGTTGTTTTCTATTGCTCCTTTTTCCTTTTTCTAGTTCTCCCACTCCTTTATAGCAAGTAAGGCAAGACTTAAGACTTCAGGCAGCTGGGCAGACTTCCCTGAGAGGTAGGCCTCTGGTTCATCATGTAGACTTTCTTCTCCTTCCTTGCGAAAGATACGGAGAAGTACAAGATGCTGTTTGGGTCCATTATAATACACAACCCCCCCTTTATACTGAAGTGCATTTGAGGCTCTCCTAGACCAGAATGTCGAGATCCAAATATATTTTGGGGAGAGGACGTTTCATCACGATTGTATTTACAGTTTTCCCTCAAACACTCAGCTGATTCTGGAACAAGACTCACCTTGGGATGTGGCCCCAAAACCCTAAGACTTGCTGTTTTCTCCAGTTGAGTGAAGGTTGTATTACATGGAAGGTTATTTAGGTAAAGAAATAGCGCAGTTTTCATGATGTAGATATTAGTAAGGAATTACATGTTTGGCCCAAATAGTTCAGGGATGTTTCCAAGGGCTTTAACTCTGTAGTACTTTTGACTTCTAGCATCAATAATATGAGCCTGATCCCTTGGCAAGAAAGAAAAAAAAAATGTTCAACTCACAAGAGATGAATACCAAGAAGATATTGGCAGGGAACTGACACTGATTCTGTCATAAAACTCATCTTGGGACTTAACCTAAAGTCTCTAAGCCTGTTGCTTTCTCAATTAGATGGTGGGCTACTTAGGTAAAGAGACTAAGTAACTTTCATGACACTGACATTAGTAAGGGACGAAATATATGCTCTAATTTACTAACTGGTGTGTTTAAATATATTGTATATACTACAGTCACTCATTCAACATTTAATGTGAGTTAATCTGTGTCAGATCTTATCCTAGATCTCAGCTTTAACAGTCTTTAGTCAACAGCAAGATCAGAAACCCTGATGCACAGGGAAATACAAATCAAAACCACAATGAGCTACCACCTCATACCAGTCAGAATGGCTAAAATTAACAAGTCAGGAAACAACGGACACTGGCGAGGATGCAGAGAAAGGGGAAACCTCCTACACTGTTGGTAGGAATGCAAGCTGGTGCAACCCCTCTAGAAAACAGCATGGAGGTTCCTCAAAAAGTTGAAAATAGAGCTACCCTACAACCCAGCAATCGCACTACTGGGTATTTACCCTAAAGATACAAACATAGTGATCCGAAGAGGCATATGCACCCAAATGTTTATAGCAGCAATGTCTACAATAGCTAAACTATGGAAAGAACCTAGATGTCCATCAACAGATGAATGGATAAAGAAGGTGTGGTATAGATATATGTGTGTGTGTGTGTATATATATATACACACACATACATACATACACACAATGGAATACTATGCAGCCATCCAAAGAAATGAAATCTTGCCATTTGTGATGACATGGATGGAACTAGAGGGTATTATGCTGAGCGAAATAAGTCAATCAGAGAAAGACAACTATCATATGATTTCCCTGATAGGAGGAAGTTGAGAGGCAATATGGGGGGTTTGGGGACTAGGAAAGGAATAAATGAAACAAGATGGGATCAGGAGGGAGAGAAACCATAAGAGACTCTTAATCTCACAAAACAAACTGAGGATTGCCGGGGGGAAGGGGGTAAGGAGAGGGTGGTTGGGTTATGGACATTGGGGAAAGTATGTGCTATGGTGAGTGCTGTGAAGTGTGTAAACCTGGAAATTCACAGACCTGTACCCCTGGGGCTAATAATACATTATATGTTAATAAAAAAATAAAAAATAAAAAAACCTGATGCAATTATGCAATTATTCTAGAACATGGCAGTCTTCCTTGTGACTACTACCTCAAAGCCATTCTCCCATCTAAGACATTGATCAATCTAGGCCAGTCCCAACATAAGCCACCTATCCCTTTTATTGCCCTAAAGATATAACCCACCCTCACCTGTCTTCCACCAAAGAAAAATATCATGGATACAGTCCCTCAGGGCCTCCTTAGTTGTTATTTTCTGTGGCCTCAACTAATAAAATAACAGCTAATACATACTGAGAATTTACCACTGAAATGCTGTTTAAAGCACCTGTATATATTTACTCATCCAATCCTAACAAGGCTACAAGGAAAGAATGTTATTGTTCTCATTCTACAGATGGGTAACTGAGGCAAAGACAAATTACACAGACAGCCCAAGGTCTCCCAGCTAGTTAGAGACCTGGGGTTTGAAGCCAGGCAATTTGGTTCTACAACATATGTCTTAACTTCTAAACTGTTGGAAACACTGCTGTCATATTTCCACCTTCCTTATTGATAGTGGTTTAATTCTACACCTAAACCTAAGCATATGTGAAAAACTAAAAATAAAACAAAATACAGAAAAATCTCAGTAACTGTGAAGGGGATTGGATGGAATTAACCAAAAGATTGACTTTGAGAGTATCAGTTGTTTTGTTCTGATTTATAAAGAAAAGATACAGTTTTCAATTGCATAAAATGAATGAAACCTAATTAGTAGAAATCCTTAGGAAACCTCCTTTAAGAAGCAGATAAGAATGACTTATGACCACTTTCACTTATGTACCTATATTTATGGACATTATCACTACCATATCCATTAATGAAAAATGTTTTTTAGATGCCAGGGGCGCTCAGAGATGAGCACAAGATGGCCCAATCTTTGGCAAGAGGAAGGTTACACTGAAGTAGCGACCACTACCTTATTGTTGGGATGTTAATTACGGAGAAAATCCAAGCCTCTCCTATTTTTTTTTTAAAGATTTTATTTATTTGAAAGACAGAGATCACAAGTCAGCAGAGACACAGGCAGAGGGAGAGAAAAGGAAGCAGGCTCCCCGCTGAGCAGAGAGCCTGATGTCAGGCTCAATCCCAGGACCCCAGGATCATGACCTGAGCCGAAGGCAGAGGCTTTAACCCACTGTGCCATCCAGGTGCCCGTCCCCTTTTAAAAAGATTTTATTTATTTAACAGAGAGAGACACAGTGAGAGAGGGAACTCAGGAGCGGGGCAGTAGGAGAGGGATAAGCAGGCTTCCCGCTGAGCAGGGAGCCCAATGTGGGGCTCGATGGGGGGCTCAATGGGGGGCTGGATCTCAGGACCCCAGGATCATGACCTGAGCCAAAGGCAGACACTTAACGACTGAGCCACCCAGGCGCCCCCAAGCTTCTGCTTTTAACAAGTTCCTTATAAACCCCCAGAGTCTGCTAGGCAAACAGCCAGCAGTGTCCCTGGGCAATCAGAGGCTGAGCTCAGCTTTCCACCATCTCCCCTGTATTGGAAACAACCTTGGACACAAGCAAGAGTGGGTTCAAATCCTGGTTTCACCACTTACTGGATCTGTATCTTTTTTTCTTATCTTCAAAATAGGGATAATGATAATGCTGGCTTCATAGGGTTGCTGTGAAGACTAAGCAAGCTACTGTGGATAAAGTATTCAAAGTAATGCCTGGCATGTGGCATGTGCCCAGTAAGTGATAATGTTTAATGACTGTCATTATGTGACCCTGATAGTGTCAAGTGGTCAAACTCTAAAATCAGACCGCCAATGGGGCACCTTGGTGGCTCAGTCAGTTAAGCCTTCGATTTCAGCTCAGGTCATGATCTCGTCAGGGTCAAGAGATCAAGCCCCACATCAGGTTCCCCACTGTATGTGGAACCTGCTTAAGATTCTCTCTTCCTCTCTCTCTGCCCCTGAACCCACACATCTCTCTTTCTTAAAAAAAAAAAAAAAAAAAAAGAGTCAGGCTGCCTAAGATGTAATCATGGATGTGCCACTTACTAGCTATGTTAGACAATTTACTTAAACTCATTGAGCCTCAGTTTCCTCGCTTAAAAAATAGGTCTTATAATATCATGAAGATGAAAGAAGACATATGTGAATTGACTAATGTAATACCTGGTACCATGCAGGTGCCATTTTTAGGGTATTTACCTCCTAATTTTAGTTTCATCTCTTCCTTCACTTCAACATGGCAACCCCTGGCCATCTACCCTCATGCCTCTCACTCCAATTCAATAGAAGCGATACATACTGGTGGGGCATTTATAGGATTGTTATGGATCAGTTTGGGACGCGTGTCTTAGATCTGTGGATGGATTTCCAAATTCTGCCAGAGAAGTGATTTTGCATAGTGCTAAAATGGTAGACTCAGGGACCACACTGCCTGGGTTTCTATCCTGGCTTTGGCACAATATAACCTTGGACAAATTAATCTCTCTGTGCCGCTGTTTCTTCCACTATAAAATGGAGACTAAAAAAAAAACAACTACAAGGTTCATAAAAGACTACTGTGAATAATTATATGCTAACAAACTGGATAATCTAGAAGAAATGTTTGAATTCTTAGGAACATAAAACTTGCCAAGACTGAGCCAGCAAGAAAATAAAATATGAACAGACTAATAACAACTAAGGAGATTGAATCAGTATTCAACAACCTCCAAACAAAATCACAGCACCAGATGTTTTCACTGGTGAATTCTACCAAACATTTAAAGAAGAATCAAGACAGATCCTTCTCAAACTCTTCCAAAAAACTGAAGAGGAGGGAATACTCCCAAACTCATACTATGAGGCCAGCATTACCCTGATACCAAAGCCAGATGAGGATACTGCAAGAAAACTACAGACTAATATCCCTGATGAACAGAGGTGCAAAAATTCCCAACAAACTAGCAAACTAAATTCAACAGCACGATAAAGGGATCACACACCACGATCAACTGGGTTTTATCCCTGGGATGCTAGGATGGTCCAACAAATGCAAATGAATACATGTGCTATAACACATTAATAGAATGAAAAACAAAAATAATATGCCCATCTCAATAGCTGTAGAAAAAGCACTAGGCAAAATATAGCATCTTTTCATGGTAAAATCTCTCAACAAACTGGGTGTAGAAGGAACATGTCGTAACACAATGAAGGCCATGTGACAAGCCCACCACTAACATCATACTCAATGGTAAAGGTCTGAAAGTTTTTCCTCCAAGATCATGAACAAGATAAGGATGTTCACTCTCACCCCTCTTATCCAATATAGCACTGGCAGTCCTAGCCACAGCAATCCAGCAAAAGAAAGGGAAAAAAGGCATCCAAATCAGAAAAGGAAAAATAAAACTGTCTTTATTTGCAGATGGTATATTATAACAGAAAGTCCTAAAGACCTAAGCAAAAGACTGAACTAATCAATGAGTTCAGGGAAATAGAAACCAAAACCACACACAACTGTCAGAATGGCTGTCATCAAAAAGACAAGACATGAAAATGTCGGTGAGGATGTGGAGAACATACAAATATATATATACATACATACACACACATACATACACAGCCATGAGAAAAAATGAAATCCTGCCATTTGTGACAACTTGGATGGTCCTGGGGGTCATTATGCCAAGTGAAATAAGTCAGACAGAGAAAGCTAAATACTATGCGATATGACTTCCATGTACAATCTTAAAAAACCAAACTCTTAGAAACAGAGAGTACAATGGTAGTTACCATGGGCTGGGGGGTTGGGGGAAATGGGGAAAGGTTCCTCAAAGGGTATCAACTTCCAGTAAAAAGATGTATAAGTTCTGGGAATCAAACAGCACAGCATTTCCGTTACAGATAACAATACTGTACTATATATTTCGAAGTTTCTACCAAAAAGAAATGGTAATCATGTGTCACGATGGAGACGATAGCTAACACTATGGTGATAATCAGAGAGTAATACATAAATGTATCAAGTCAAGAAGCTGTACCCCTTAAGTTATACAATATTATATGTCACTTATATCTCAATGAAGTTGGAAAAAATAAAATTAAGGCAAGAGCTGGTTAAAAAAAAAAACCCTACACAATAGAGTTAGTTGCAAGATAAGGTTTAAATAGGTAAATACATGTGAAATGCTTAATATAACACTTGGCACATACGAAGTGTTAGCCATTTTTACTACTGCAGAGCAGGCTATGATGCTTGAGTATTAGGGAGTAAATGACAGTCACTGTGACTGGCTGAGTCACAGACCGGAAGCCTGTGTATGACGCACACATGGCTATCTCCCCGTCAAAGGTATTCTGGGGGCGAAAGCAGTCCTGCAGACCTGCAAGGAAGGACGGAACCAGGGCAAATTACTACGGTGAATAAAGACTGAATTTTGTGTCGAAAGATGCATATCTGAGTGCAGTTCTGTTGCCCACTAGTTGTACAGCCTTATGAAACTCACCCTCACTGAGTCTTAATTTATCCAACTAAAAAATGGGCACTATCAGCCCCATGTTACAAGCTTATTGTGAAGGCCATAATAGACATTCCAGGAAAAGGGCTCAGCAAATTATTAAGTGCTATACACAGAAAATGCCTTTTTTCTCATCACAGTTGTTGCTATTGTAGCTGCTATTTTACAAATATGCATGTCCTCATCCTGCGCAATTATAAAATGGGCTTTTGCCTGGGGGCTTTGTAGGACCATCTGCTTAGATCTGGAAGGTGGGGGATCTGGACCTGGGGTGGTCAGAACTGATTGAGACTCCAAGGCCCCTGATTGAACTCGGTGCCAGTGTCCTAACAATTGCACTTGCACTTAAACTTGGGTGGTTGTGAATATAGGTAGGGTCACTAATCAACCAGGTGGCTACCCGCTGCCCAGAACCATGGGCAATTAAGTACAAGGGCCATTTTTATCCAGAGGGTTTGCTATTTCATAGCCAATTACCCGGGCAGCTTCACCCCACTTTGAACTTTGTGGGAAGTAAGGGCAGCATATGCATCTGCAGCCTCAATAGCTTCCCTGTAGCTCCTGCCATCAACCCTATTCAGCTCATTCTAAAGGAGCGGCAGCATCCACCTGCTTTTCAGTATTTAACTCCTTCATTTAGAAAGAAGCAGCAGGAAATTTGAACCAAGAGCTATTTTTATCTTTATAATGGCAAAAGCAATTTTAACACTATATACACGTTGTAATCTGCATTTCTGCAATCTGCTATATTTTAAAATATCAAAATCAAGGATGAAAGCACTCTTCTCAGACATTCACATGGCTCCCTAATGCAATTTTTTCCTAATTAGAATGGTGCTTGGTTAAGAGTAAGACATTTAATGTTCTGAAGTCCCTAGTGCAAATGGAAATTGTACTGAAGACCAGTTGTACTCAGCTTTACGAAAGAAAATGCAGCTTTACGGTATGAGCTTATCTGGAAAGGGACTTTATTATTAAAATGCACCAATTAGGCCTAGCATTAAAGGAGTCCAGAGGTAGAGGCTTAAGCATGTACGCACACATCCAAAGACACAGTGATTCGCGTGTGTGCATACACACAAACACACACACACACCCACGAGACTGCCAGGTAGCGCTCTCTCAGCCCCTTCCCTGCCTCCTGAGAGGGTGATCATGCAAGGGAAGAGGGAAGAGAAAGATGCGGAGTAAGAGTGTAAATGAATCTTTGTGTTCTCCGTTCCCGTCGGTGGAATCGGAACCCTGTGGGCGCCCCTGCATGTCCACCACTCCTTGGTTCCTTATACTGCTTCCCTGAATGCTTCCTTCATACTTTGAGCCAACAGAACTGTACCTACCTCTAACCTCCCATCACTTGTCTCAGACTGGCCTTCCCAGGCCTTCTGGAGACTAGACATGGCTTTCACAAGAGACAAGCCAATTTGCAGAAAACAGGGAATGTAACATTCATCCTTCCCCACTGCATAACCGGGCTCCGGCCATTTCCTCCTTGGCCCCTCCTGCCTTCTCCCTGTAGCACTGATGAGCTATATGAGAAAGTCTCTAACTTTACTATGTATGCAAGTCACCAGAGGATTTTATTAAAATGCGGGGCTGGGCTGGTGGCCCAAGATTCTGTATTTCAGTTGGGCTCCAAGGTGATGAAAATGTTGCTGAACCAAGGCCATACATTTAAAGTTATGAGTCTATGCCACATAATTTACCAATTAATCCTAATCTTTTACCTCTCCATGTAAGTTATCAAGCCTCTGAGGCCAGGGATCCTAGCTTATATTTCTTGTATATACCTTTACAATGCTGAGCTCATAATTGGGGCCACTTAAATGCTTCTGCATTAATTGATTGATTAATTGTAACAAACACTTGAAAGTCAGACAACCTGGGCTGAAATCCCAGCACAGGTCCTTATAAGCTATGGAACTCCGGGCAAGTTATTTATCCCCTCTGAACCACAATTTTCTCATTTGTAAAATAACAGGGTAACCAAAGATTCAAAGAACGAATTCTGTAAATCATCTTGCACAGAGTTTGACACATAGTAGGCTCCCCATACATATTACTTCTTTGTTGCCTTGGATTTCTCAGAAAAAGAATTGGCGGTGATCAAATCATTTTACAAGTGTCAGCTAAAATTTTTAAGGGAGAAAAACAAATTAAAAAAAAAACATGCACGTATCTGAAAATGTCTGTTTGAATGCTTTTCCTTACTCCCTACTGTGTCTTTAATTCACTTATGTTTTCTCTTTCTTGCGTTTCACAAGGCAAGTTTAGTGTAGTGAAAAGATTCCTAGACTTCCTAATCAGAAAATCTAGGTGCCCAGTTCTGTTACTACCCAGGAGACATTGAATAACAATCTTAACCTCTCTAAACTTCAGCTCTGGTGGGTTTTCTGGTTTTCCGGTGTGTTCCCTTCCACTGGCATGACCAATTCTGGAGATTTCTCATTCCTTCTTCCACCATCTTCCATGCAATTTCTAGCATTTTTATTTCATTTTATGTCGGATGGTCACTTTTCCCAAGCTTCTAAGAGTCGTCCCAGCAGCACGTTGGCACTATCTTGTAGGGTCCTTGACAGACTAAGTTCTCTGTCTTAGTAAAGCGATCTTACATTAACAAATTCTCATTGGTCTAACTTTATGTTTTGCTCCTCTTGATCCAGCACAGTTAGGACCCAGTACCGTATATACCCCCCTGGCCTCTGTTAATCCATGATGAACGGGTCCTGTGGCTCCTTCGGTATACAGTCGCTTTTCTCCCTTAAGAGGCCTCGCACTTCCACAACTGGGTCATGTCCATTTTAAGTCAGGGTCTGGCGACCAGGATGGGAACTGGGGGTAGATTCTGAAGCCAGAGGGGGTACATGTTTTCTTGCAAGGCAGAAATATCTATAACCTCTTCCAGCAAGGGGAGAGTTCTAGGTTTCAACAAGGAGGAGTAGCTCACTTCTAAGGCATAGCGAGTTGGGGGCAATTTTGGAAGTCAAGAATTTAGAGCGCATTGATCTAGGTGCCTTATCCCAAGCCTCCGAGTACTACTTCTTTCCATCAGTGTCCTGACCTTGACATAACTGACTTACCAGGATTGAGAATTCAGCCTTATCTGGAATCCTGAGATCCTTGTAGTTACGTCACAGCCTCCATCACCAACTTTTTCTACCTTCCGGATGAAAGAGATGAGAATCTCTTTATATGCTGCCAAGGATATTTGGCATTCACACTCCACTTTAAATCAGCTACTAGTCCTCATTAGTCTTTCATGGTCTTTGTCAAAAGCATCGGTGGCATCTAGAAAAAGCCATCCAGGGATGCCTGGGTGGCCCAGGCTGTTAAGTGTTTGAGTCTTGATTTCCACTCAGGTCATGATCTTGGGGTTGTGAGATCGAGGCCCAGGTTGGGCTCATGTGCTGGGCATGGAGCCTGCTTAGGATTCTCTCTCCCTCTGCCCCTCCCCCACCTCCCTCTCTAAAACAAAAAGCCATCCAATTCCCCAGTCCTTATAATTATTAGTTCACCCAAACCCTCAAATGCACAAGATACTGCTCCTGCCAGTGTCTTCACTTCGTCTTGTATTACATCCCAGTCCACCACTGATAAAAGCTGAAACAATTTCACAGCTACATGATGCCAAGAATGGATGTTAGAATTCCACCTACCGCCAGTGAAATGGTTTTCATTTGAGCTTGCTAGTGGGTAATCCACTTCCCCAAATCCCATTTTAGGGTTTTCTTCCTAGAACCAAGTCTTAAGTCAGATTCCTTAGGAAAGATACTGGGACATGGAATCTGTATACAGGAGTTTTGGAGTGGGGGGGTTTCTCACAGAGCGGCACCTCTAAGAGAACCAGGGAGGCAGGACTGGACACAGGAAGAACTTAAACCACCATGCAGTTGCAACAGAGGTTTCAGACAATCCAACAGTGGGTTATAGAGTTGGGATGGCCCTTCAAAGTTGTCCTGAACTGAGGCAAGGGGACCAGGTCCCATAGTCTTACATCAAGTCTCCAGACAGGAGCTGTTCTCCAGGGGAAAGGTGTAATGCTAGGTGAGGTGGTTCCTTGAGATGAAGCCAGAGCCTGGAGAGGGACTCAGCTGTGAGTCATCAGCGGCCAGCGTTCCTAGCCATCTAGGCGACAAGTGGCTCAGTATCGAATGGGGCGTTTAGCTGGTACATCATAGTATCCACGACAATCCCCCTCCTCCTTGGGTTAACGGTGGTGGTGACATGAAGTTATGGCAGAGGAGGAGGAAATGTGATGCTTCGTTGGAGGGGCGTTTTCACAGTAAATGATTCCCCACTAGCTTCATGCTGGCCATGTTTCTCTTTAGAATTTGACAGATCGAGTAGGAAAGAGGATATGCAGGGAAAGCTGTAAGGAGAGTCTCCTTGGGAAACTTACCACTCCTTGGAGAGCACTTCACGCATGGTGGGCAGAATACTAACACCTTTCGGCATGCCATAGCAGTGAAATTTTTAAAACTTTTATCAGTTGTGAACCTCAACTGCAGTTTTTCCTCTGGCTACTCCTGGTGCACCTCACGACGACAGAAGGAAACGCTTACCTTGAAATAAAAGCATATCCAGCATATCCATGTGCATTATTCAGATCATGTATTCATCCAATTTCCCTTTTTTGCAGCAATTCTTTGTATGACTGTGCCTGCTACAGAGCATTCATTCATTCAATTGTTCATTCATTCCACAATACCGACTGCATACCTCCTATATATCAGAAAATGTTCTAGGTGCTAGGGATACAGTGAGTAACAGAGTAGATGGCCCCTGTCTTCATGGAAGGCACGTTCTAGAAGAGGGATGGGCAGACAGTAAATAAGGAATAAGTAAGCAAGAAAATTTTAAATTACGTGATGTAATGATAACGAGTAATCTACTTTTAATATGTGTAGAGTGGAGAGAAAAATTACTATAGATAGGGCAAAGTAGGCTTTTCTGAGGAGAGGATTCTTGAGCTGAGACCCAAATGATGAGAAAGAGCTAATCAAGTGAAGCTCGAGAGGCAGGGGTTCATTCGAGCTGAGATCAGAGTGAGGCGAGGAAGCAGGCCGTAAGGTCTGGGGACAGTTAGGTTGAAACAGGCAGACAGAATCACCAATACGAAGGCTCTGAGTTATGAATGAGCTTGGCCACGTTTGAGCCAAAAAGAAGACCACTGTGGCTAGAGTTTAGTGAACAGAGGGGAAAGCTGTACAAAATGAGATCGGAGATGGCGTAGATTATGTAAGGCCCTGGAGGCCACAGTAAATAATTTGTTCTATAACTAAGGACAATGGGAAGACAATAGTGAGTTCCAAGCAGAGGAGTAACAAACTACCTTCTGTTTTAAAAGAATTACTCAGGCAGCTGTGGATAAAATAGGCTGTACAAACAGGAATGCCAGTTAAAAAAAATTATTGCCATAATTTAGAAGAGAAGTGATAGTGGCTTGGAACAGGATAGTGGCTGTGAAGATGGTAAGAAGTAGTCAGACTCTGGACATATTTCAAAAATAAAGCCAAAAAAAAAAAAAAGCCAAAGAATTTGCTCAAACGTTAGCTGTCAGATGTGAGGAAAGGACAGGACTTGTGTTAACAACACTATAGCTAGGGCCAAAGTGTCAAGTGAGCGATTTGAACAAAAGTGGGTTGGAGGAAGAGATTATTGAGAGCCAAATCAAGAAGGTTTCAGTCCTAAAAGGGGAGAGAGAGAGAGAGAGAGAGAGCGTGCGTGCGTGTGTGTGTGTGTGTGTGTGTGTGTTGAGTGGGAGGATACAAGGTTACAGAAATAAAGGGAATAATTTCTCTTACTGAAGATCATCTTGTTGACAATTCACTTCTAGCATTGGCCAAAGCCAATGTTTTCTGTTTTGACCGGCCGAATTGAGGAGGTCTTCACTTTGTCGAGCTACTCCTGGAGCTGACAGTCCAACACACAGAGGCACACCCCTCTGGTGCCTTCCAAAGTGGCAGTGATTGTTATAGTGTCTCAAGCTGTTCTCAGGCAGGAGACGGCGGCTGGGGCATCTGCACACCCTGCAGATGTAAGAGGAGAGTAAGAGCACACCCAGTCGCGGCAGGGCTAGGAAGTCTGCCCATTAGAGGCCCTTTCGCACTTCACAGGCAGGACGGTATATTCTGCAAGCAAAGTCAACACACAGGTGCTGGGGCTAGAGCACAATTGATTTCCTTTGTGGAACTAGCCACAGAGAAATCCTTCATGTGTGCTCCCAGACTCGGTGGCGGTTTCAAGTTGATGTGAAGTAAGTGCTGACACATAACACGGAAGTGTTAGTGTTAGAACATTCTGGAATTTCAAAGGGTCACCTGATGGGAGAGGGTGTGGGAAGCAGGCACTAACCATTTTGCCTGAGAAAAATAGGGGTTGAACAAAGGAAGAATGTTTTTTGTTTTTGTTTTTAAGATTTTATTTATTTGACAAAGAAAGACACAGCGAGGGATGGAACACAAGCGGGGAGGTGGGAGAGGGAGAAGCAGGCTCCCCGAGGAGCAGGGAGCCCAATGCGGGACTCGATCCCACGGTCCTGGCATCTTGACCTGAGCCAAAGGCAGACGCTTAACGACTGAGCCACCCAAGTGCCACGAAGAAGGTTTTTATGAAGTCAAAGAGAGTTACTCATTTTTAACACACTGTATTGTAATTTTCTTCCTTAATGCCTCTATGTCCTGGCAACAGATCTGTCCTGTTCGCCATCAGCAGAGTGACTGCCACATAGTAGATGCTCAAGAAATAGTGTGGATGAGAAGAGAGCTCCCCTCGACTTGTTAGATGGGATGCCACCTGCTTCATGAATCACTTAATAAAGCCAATTAGTTCTTTAAAAAAAAAAAAGAAAACAAATATTGTGGATGAATGAATGAACAATGGAACCTAAATCAACCTCAGCATCCCTGCCAACTGGGTCACGCTGTCAACATTTGTTGTCAGCAAATGTACAACTCAAGTTCTAATTCTCATTCCTGCATCTGGTCCCAGCAACACGATCAGACTGAGCCTGTATACAGTTCTACTGAAGCAGTTTGCTTTGTGGAACTCTTCAGTAAATGGAGGAAGACCAGGCAAATGACTGGTTTAACTGGTATTTTTTCTACTCAACTGCCCAGGCTTTTGTCTGAATTGACAAAACAAAGAAAGAAATAAAAACAAAACAAAGCAAAATGCTTGCCAGTGTCCGGTAGATGTAATCACATCCCTAGCCTGCGCTGTGACCATCAGCCTGAGCCTGAACAGTGGCGTGAGCGGCTGTGTCTACAACCAGTCCTTTTGGTCCCCTCAGGAGTGGGGGTGGAGAAGAGCCAGATCAGTTGTTTGATGTCATGAATTCAAAATACCCAACTGATTGACTCAAATTTTCACTACTTATATAATCACGGCTCTTGTATAATCAGCGTCCTCTCTCTCAGTAAGGTATCAGGCTCTTCTCACCTCTCAAATGGCCCTTTCTAAAGACTACAAATATTAGACACCTGAAGTCGTTCCTGTCGGGAGATTTTCTCATCTAAGCCTCTCCAACCATCTCCGCACCTCCCCCCTACCTTGGCTGTGTGACCCCCAAAGATTTTCTTTCTAATCAGGGCTGAAATTTACTTGCAATTCTTGAGTAACCAAACATGGGGCTGTCTGTATTAGCCAGCGATATTTTTCCCAGCCAGTCCTGATTGGATGAATTGAAGATTTCCACAGACTTTCCCAAGTGACAACCACTTAAGCTAAACAATGACACCAAATGAAACTGCATATCAAAGACACATCAGGAGGAGAAACAAGATGGCGCTGATGTCATGAAGCCTACTTCAACTGGGGGCCAAAGGCGAGGCACAGTGTTCAGACTGCACAAGCCACAGCTAACACAAAGAAAAACAGGAGAAAACACACAAAGAGGACCTGAGATAATACCTAGAGAAAAAGAAATTTAAATTGCAGATAGATTCGTTATCAGTTCTGGTCCTTCCCTATAGAAGGAGGCTATTTTTGCCGCTTTCTGCTTTAGTGTGTAATCTTCTGTAACAAACATGTAGTTTTAAACACTATTTTAATAAACAAATAAAATGCATAGTAGTTTCAGGACTAGTAGAATATTTCCATTAGTTAAAAGTATAATAGCCGTGCCCCAGGGTAGCATGACCTTAAGTGTGCTACTCAGTGTTTCCTAATGAGTTAAAAAAAAAAAAACAGTTTATACCAATAACTTCCACTGCCTATTATAATACAGTTCTGTCCATCACCAGTAGCCTGAAATTATAAAGGGTAAAACATTTAATGAACTTGCTCTTATTAAATGATGTGTATCATCTAATGCTGAGGGAAACTGAAGACCCACAGTTTGAATGGCCCTAGAACAGCCTTAACAGCAGCTTGTTAAAATCAAACTGAGGAGTATTATACTCTTTCAGCAGTTGGGAAGCAATTTATTTTATTTATTCTCACCACTGTGCTTTTTGGACCTAGAATATATTCCACCCATCAGAAAGCTTTAGCCCAGCTGGAAAACATAAATTCTTATTTTGGTTCCCCAAATTCCAACCCTTTAATAAATTCTAAGTACCTTTAAAAAATTGAAATACCCACGGTTGACACTTATTCTTACAGGTAAAATACATAGCTACGTTCATATTTGAAAAGAATGAACATTTAAAACTCACACTTTATCAAGAGCGTAACTGGAAATGAGAACTTTTTCCCGTTAGGTTAGCCTCAACTTGCATATCAAGGTTTCATGCTTGTTGTCTCAAGAAAAAGGACTCGTGTGCCACATACCCAGAGAGAATGACATTACCATGATAAACCTGAATTGTTTCTTTACCATTGGCCATTATTGTGTCAAAATGCTATGGAGGTTCCTGGGAGACGTAGTTCTCATTTCTAGGGAACTAACAGGGATAAAAATGCTTGAATCAGAATTTATAAGGAGGGGGCACATTCTGAAATTCTTACAAGAAATTGGATAAAAGAAAACAAAGGAAAAGTCACAAATGATCTATTTTCTACTGAGTGAATGAAGTATTTTTTATTCTTTCATTTCTGATGATATAATTATGTAGTTTCTCATTGAAGAAATATAAGTTTTGACTACATGCTCATATATAATCTGGTTCCTGAGTAATATGTGTTTGAGAGTGTCCTTTTATTTTAGATGACTCTATAATTATTTGTTGTGGAAAGCTTGCATGGAAGCCCTTCAACTAAAATATAGGCCACAAAGTAGCAAAAATAATTTCAAGTTCTTTTCTTTTTTTTAAAGATTATTTATTCATTTATTTGACAGACAGAGATCACAAGTAAGCAGAGAGGCAGGCAGAGAGAGGGGGGGAAGCAGGCTCCCTGCTGAGCAGAGAGCCTGATGCAGGGCTCCATCCTAGGATTCTGAGATCATGACCTGAGCCAAAGGTAGAGGCTTAAATTAACCCACTGAGCCACCCAAGTGCCCCTAATTTCAAGTTCTTACAAAACTATCCTGGGTACTATTGGGGTACCCAGGTAGCTCAATCAGTTAAGCAGTTAAGCATCTGCCTGCGGCTCAGGTCAGTATCTCAGGGTCCTGGTATGGAGCCCCATGTCAGGCTCTCTGCTCAGCAGCAAGTCTGCTTCTCCCTCTGCCCACCCCCACCCCCACCCCCGCCCCGCTTGTGAGCACTCTCTCTCTCTTTCTGAAATAAATAAATAAATAACTTCTTTAAAAAAACTATCCTAAACCATTCAACAGTAGATATGTATTACTAATTTTTTTTTTATTTGGGGGCACCTGGGTGGCTCAGTCAGTTAAGCGTCTGCCTTTGGCTCAGGTCATGATCCCAGGGTCCTGGAATGGAGCCCCACATTGGGCTCCCTGCTCAGTGGGGAGTCTGCTTCTCCCTCTCCCTCTGCTACTCCCCCTGCTTGTGTTCTCTTACACTCTCTCTGTCAAATAAATCAAAATCTTAAAAATTTTTTTTTTTAATTCAAGGAGAGTTGACACACAATGTTACGTACATTTCAGGTGTGCAGTGTAGTGATTCAACAAATCTATACGCGAAGCTATGGACTCTGCAAGGGCAGCTGCCGTCCTTCCCCACACAGCGCTATTACAGGACCATTCGGGACATTCCCTATGTTGTACGTTTCATCCCTGTGACTTACTCGGTCCGTAAGCGGAAGCCTGTCCCTCCCGCTCCTCTTCACCCATTCTGTGCAGCCACCCCTCCCCTCAGGCACCCGTAAGTTTATTCTCTGAATTTATGAGTGTGTTTAGATATGCATTATAGTCTCCTTCCATATTTTTTTTAAAGATTTTTATTTATTTATTTGACAGAGAGAGAGAGAGCGTGCACAAGAAGGCAGAGAGGCAGGTAGAGAGAGAGGGGGAAGCAGGCTCCCTACTGAGCAGAGAGCCTGATGTGGGGCTCGATCCCAGGACCCTGAGACCATGACCTGAGCCGAAGGCAGATGCTTAACCCCCTGAGCCATCCAGGCGCCCCTCCTCCCATATTCTTAAAATAAATTTTGATATCACTAAAATTAGTTCCTGCACTACTACAAGAAAGTCAGGAATACATACATGAACTTGAAAGCTAGAAGTCCATATGATATTTAACGGCAATAGACAGACAGGCAGAGAGATGGACAGATAAAACATACTCCTGAGGACGAAGGACTGTGGCTGTGAGATGGGCGTGGATCTAGCTTGTCCATGTACCTCTGAAAAGGACGCTGACTGGGTCTATACAAGTTTACCAAATTGACCATTTTGACTAAATTGACCAGTCAATTTAACGAAACAGCCACTTAACTCCCTCCCACCTCAAATTGACCCAAACCACCTGTTAAGGAACTTGCGGACGGTCATTTTCCTGCTCTTCCAAACACCAATTCCCTCTACGGCTCCACTGGCCTGTCTCAAAGCGGCCCTTTACTGATTCAATTGTTTTCTCAATTGTGACTGGAGTTAGGGAATAACTATTTGTTCCCCAGGACACACATTTTCCTGGGATTGAGCGAGTTACAGTAATCAGTTGAGCCGATGGCTGCCTGAGCAGAGCCATTTGAAGGCCCCTGAGGAGCAGGTTAAACTCCCGAACGCGCCACGGCTTCTGCTTCCGTGGAAACCGACAGGAGCCGCGGGCGGGACACTGGGTCGGGACACTGGGTCACCGCCGCGCAGCCGGCACTGCCTCCTCGGAGCCGGCGGCCGGAAACACTCACGCAGCTGCGGCTTCTCCCCGGGGCCGGCCCAGAAGCCGAGCAGGTCAGGCCAACTCATGGTTCTTCGAGAAGCAACCACCCGATGCAAAGACACTGCCCGTCCACCGTGCGGGCTGAATGCCTCCGTTTCGAAATCCGTGATGAGCAAACAAATGCAACGGCGCAATTTTTAACTGAGATGTGCTCAACTCCATTTTACTTCTTACTACACTTATCTACGGGAAGCAATGGGTCCGTGAAAACCCCGCAAGAGAACCTGCAAGAATCGAAGAGACTTAGCTTGCTTTTTATACGGGGCATGAGATACCCACCGTCTTCCACAAGATGGCAGGCAGTTTTCATTTTACCGTTGGTGATCAACAGGAAATCGCTCCACTCTCCAATGACAGCAACCCCAGGTAGCTGGGGTGACATTTGCTTTACATTATGATACACACTAATTAATCATTAGTGATCCCAGAAGTAAGTCTGCGAAAAATGCTTTGCTACGGCTTCTCACAGCAGGGGCTTCCAATATTGATACTATTACATGCACATATGTTCAGCCAGTATCCATTATACTCGTTTAAGTTTTAAGACTTTGAGTTTTTAGGGTACTTTAATTAATATTGCGTAGATTAATATTCACCTCTTATTTGGAAGGGGAAATGATGAAGCTAGTAAAACGAATACAGAAAGAAAAAGCAGTAAAGTTTTGAAAGGCTAAAGGCAACTTTGAGGAGTTTTTGGCTGGAGGCACCTTTGTCCTCTTTTGTTGACATCTTCAACTTTTTCCCAGACCCACCTCAAAATCTCTGGGGGGAAAGTTCTGTAAAGACCTTTGCGGACACCACCTTTGCACACGTAACTATTGTCTCAAAGCAGATCACCTCATGGAGGATTTATCTCATCAACTAACAGGAAAAGTTCACATTGCCTTCCAACAAGGATTGTGTTGCATAGCAAGAAAGCCTTGTTATTCCAAGGCACTCCACCAGGCCTCCGCCACAAACAACCCAAGCTACAGACAACAAGCACTGACGTTCCTCCCTTCAAGAACCTTCAGGAAGATTCACCAACTGCCCTGCAGCCACAGCCAGGCAGACCGGAAGCTAAGTCAGAACAAAGATCATCTCCCTGGGTTCACCCCACCAGTGGTGAGAAGTCTTAAGCAGTTCATACTTTAGTTCCAACTGTATCTGGTTAGTTCTCCAACTTAGGTGAATTACACACTTTGCTAGGCCTCGGTAATTCACCCATGTTTTGGAAAGCTTCTTTTACTCCTTCACTAAACCTTAGCTTTCCTCTGATAACGGCACTTCCTTCAGTCCTTCTTGAGCTGTCTTACATATCTAAATCACCCAGAGATCTGGATAAAATGCAGATTCTGATCCAGTAGGTCAGGGGTAGGATCGGAGATTCTGCATCTCGAGCAGCTCCCAGGTGATTACGGACGCTGCTGGTCCACCGGCCGCACATGAGTTAGCAAAACTCTTGTCTCTTCATTCACTCACACTCCGTATAAACTGGGGTAAAGAAAGCTGGTAGAAGTTTCCAGACTCTGCACTGTATCCTCTGGACTTCCTTTCATCAATACCTCCTCCTCTTTTGACGCTCTCATCCTCGGACAGATAAAGCTCTTCACAGTCATCTCTAGATGCCCTTCATCGCCACTCCTTTGCATTCACTGGACATCCTGGAACAAACATTACCATATTCTTTCCATCATATACCCTCCTCTTACCTTTCCGGACAATCTTCCTGTGGATGACTGATGACACTGACCCTGACCTCTTTTTTAGAGTTGGCGTTCCCAGACCCAATTCCCAAGGGGTGGGGATAACTACCCCCCCCCAACACCAAGCAACTCTTGGACGCCAGTAGGATGTGTTGAGAATTCGACTCAGTGCTCACACTCTCTATCCTGAGCTAGTGTCAGATTCCACCGGTTAAGGGTTAAGCCCTATAAGACTGCCCCTCCAACTCCCCAAATTCAGACACTAGTTGGGAGTCCCAGGTTATTAGTACCTGTGCTTCTGATTCTCTAAAGGTTGGAGATTTCAACAACCTCCTTAGGTTTGATCTGTTTGCTAGAGCAGCTCACAGAATTCAGGGAAACACTTCTGTTTACCAGTGAAGGATATGAAATTAATGGCCAGATGAAGAGATACATAGTGTGAGGTCTGGGGAAAGGGCATGAAACTTCCATACCCTCTCCAGGCCAGCACTCTTCCCAGTCTCCATGTGCTCACCAACCTGGAAACTCTCTGAACCCAGTCCTTTTGGGTTTTTATGGAGGCTTCATAACATGGGCACGATTGATTAAATCACTAGCCATCGGTGAATGATTCAATCTCCAGCCTCTCCCCTCCCTCAAATCAGGCCGTAGGACTGAAATTTCCAACCCTCTAGTCAGAGTTGGTTCCCTTGGCAACCCACCCCCATCCTAAGGTGCTTTCTGAAAGTCACCTCATTAACATACACCCAATCCTGGCAGAAAGGGGCTTGTTATGAATAACAAGACACCCATTTCACTTTTAGCAATTCAGAAACTCCTTAGTTCCTGAAGCAAGAGACCAAATATTAAGATATTCCCGTTGCTCTTATTCAGGAAATTCCAAGGGTTTGAGGAGCTGGGAGCGAGGAACTGTGCACAAAAACCAAATATATAATATGATACATAATTATATACAATACATCACAAGATATGATTATAATACCACATATATTTCAAATATATCCTAAGTAATATCAAATCTACATATAATAATATATAATATGTTATATATTTCTCATATATATTTGGTCATCTGAATGACCACATATGTATTTCTTATCAATCACAATATCACAACCTCCTTTATTCCGGTGACCTTCATCTTCTTTGTACTTGAGCAATCAACTCAGTGATCACACCATGATATTGTTATTACCTGAAATGATTCTAACCTTGAAATCTTAAACCTTATAAATGCCCTCTCTTACCTCTGTCTCCAATAGGAGCCTTTACTCGCACTAAACATATTCTTCCGCCCCACTGGACTTTCCACTCTTTATACCTCTTTCTTCTTGTCTCCAAACACCACTTGCTTTCACCTCCATTTCTACCCTTACCCATTCTGGAAACCAGAGGCAACCATTTCTATGGTTAGATTATGCAGTAATAATCTGCAAAAGATTATGCAATAGATTATGCAATGATAATCTAATTGCCCTAATTTCATCTCCTCTGAGACTACTGTGTTAAACTCAATCCTTAGTGTACTCATTGTTTTAATCCTTCCCATCCACAGACATCCCAGTGAACACACAAGCAACTTGTCACATTGGGTGACCCCATCACACACTCATATGCACAATCTCAGTCAGACCAAGAACAATATGGCCCAATCCTATTTGTCTTATCATGATTGTTTTTCTGACCCTTTTCATGCTTCTCAAACTGTCAATTATAAAATGTAAATGTCTTCAGTTCCCACTACCTTCTACCACAATCCTGTATCTTTACTCAACTTTTGTTTTCCTTGTCTCCTGTTATCGTTTGCCTTTTTTTCCCAATGTTAACCCCAACAGTTTTTTTAGCTTTAAAATATAAATCCTTCTTATGCTCTCGATTTTCCTGTCAGGTAGTAATTTTCCATTCTCTTCAGTGACCACACTCTTCCTTCCCATTCAATCCTTCCTGTCAGCCAGCAGACACTCTTAAGTCTTCCTCACTAACCATCCCCAACCAAAAATGCTCTCCATCACGTATTTCTTGTCAACTCAAAGTGCAATCCCAATCCTACCTTTTATTTTCTAAATTTTCAAAAGAGTTGCCTTCATTCCTTGTCTCTGCTGCTTTAGTGTTCATTTTCTGTTTAATCTCCTACTATTGTGTATCATACTGTAAAGGAAAGTCACACCTGTGATTTGGCTTCTGCTTCTGCCACTCCACTGATGGCCTCTTAGTTTCCGATCTCAATGGCCTCATCTCTGCCTTCATTGTTTCTGATCCCTCCGGCAATATTTGACACTGATACCCAGCCTCCAATTGAAGCATTTTCCTCCCATCACCTTGTACTCCTCTCAGCCTTTCTACTTCACTTTTAATCTCCTCTGCTGATTAATCACTGTTATTTCTCCATCAAACTCTCAATGTCAATGTCCCAAACGGTCTGCTGTTCGCTCTCTTTGCTTCTCACTCCGCAGTCTCCCTTTGTATCTCTCTCTTCTGGGGCTATCATAGGTGTCCCTTGATCTCAATTTTTTCCCCATAGCCTTTATGTTCTGCTTTATAAGACAATGTACACATTTATTATTTTATTAATGCCCCCCACCTCATCCCTGCTAGAATGTCAGCCCCACAAAAGAAGGGGATTTTGTCTCTTTGTTCACTCTTGTACACCAAGCACCTGGAACACGGCAAGTGTTCAACAGATTTTTTTTGAATCATCACGGACATACGTAGATCTCTAAACCTAACCCCTCTCTTAAATACGTACCCCCACTGCCTCTTGCTGCACCAGATTTGCTCTTCCCACAGTGGTTCCAGAATGCCTGAAGTCATTGGGACTCCTTTATCTTCTCTTACCACACAGAGCCAAACGTTCACTCAGTCCAGCGGATTTTACCCATAGCTTGCATTGGCCCTGTGCTTGTTCCATTCAAGCTCATAACCACAGGCCATTTCCACTCTTGCCTGAAATCTTAAAACTATTTAATACAATTATCCTACTGTCACCAGTTGCTCCCCACCACCTATCCCTACACAATCTTGCCCGACTTATTTTCTTGAGAAAACGAATCTGATAACATCACCTGTCCCTTGAAAAGTCTACAAAGGCTGCCCTTTCAACAGGTTTAAGTCTGAATTCCTTGGCCTGACCTTAAAACTTCTTTATCATTTGCCTTCAAGTCTCTATTTCAGCTTAATATCCACTACAGTTTTTAAGGTCTCTGTGCTCTAGATAGTGCTCATCTGGGCTCACGTGCCAATGAACATAAGAGAAGATTCTAAGAGAACACAGGTGAGAATTGTTACCCATTTCAAGAAAATATGACAAGACTTGCTGGACAAATGGAGTGACTTCAAACTCTTCTTTAGTGAGGAACTGAGATCTGAAAATACTGAAAACAAAACTCTAATACAAATGTCTACTATTCTGGGATGCCTGGATGGCTCAGTCAGTTAAGTGTTTGCCTTTGGGTGTTGTACATGAACAACAAATCTTGGAACACTGCATCAAAAACTAATGATGTATTTTATGGTGACTAACAGAACACAATAAAAAAAAAATAAAGCATCATCAGAAACAGGAAAAAAAAGTGTTCGCCTTTGGCTCAGGTCATGATCCCAGGGTCCTGGGATCAAGTTCCGCATCAGGCTCCTTGATCGGCAGGGAGCCTGCTTCTCCCCGCTGCTGCCCCTGCCTATTCTCTCTCTCTCTGATAAATAAATAGAGAGAGAGAGAGAGAGAAAGAGAGAAATAAAATCTTCTTAAAAAATGTCTACTAGTCTGCCCGAGGTCCTGCATGGGGTTCTCAAAGAGGAATTCCATGAACCATCTGCTTCAGAATCTTCTGGGGTTGGGCCCTGGTATCTACATTTGTAACAAGCTTCCTAGGATATTCATATACTCATTTAAGGTAATATCCACATGTCCTATTTTTCCAAGGGGGTAAGAGGAAATAACTACGTCCTCTTTCCCCTAGGTAACATGGAAAGGACATGGAAAGTTCCAGATTTCTGAACTTAGCTCCTCACTTGCCTATGGACTTGGGCAAGTCACTTACCACCTTCATGCAGATTCAGGGGCTGGAGGAGATGACCTCTCAGGACACTTGCCTGCAGAGGAGATGCTGTTTGCACTGGAGCCATACCTTATATCACCTCACATCCTGCAATTTCCCGCTACCACACTGAATAGCATTCAGCCTGACCAAGAACTGAGTTAGGGAAGAGTAGAGCAAGTAGCTTGGGTGTCAGCTTCTCAGTAAGGCTCCCTCGTTGACCTTATCTAAAAGAGCAAGTCCTTGGCACATGCTTGCTATCTTCTTGCCTCATTGATTTTTTTCACTGTACTTACCACTGACTTACTGTGTATTTCAGTTAGTTACCTTGTTTATGTTCTACCTTCCCCCATTGGGTGGTAAGCTCCACGAGAGCAAGGATTATGCCTGTTCTGTTTTGTTTACTGCTACATCATCTGCGCCTCTAACAACACCTGGCATATAACAAAATATAGCCTTATCGCTCTTCTTACACTTTCTCATCCCCTCCCTTAATGCACTCTCTCCGCTGCCCTAGCCTCCATGCATCGCTCTGTCCTAGCTTTCTCTAGTTTCTCTCTCCTTCCCATTGCCTTGCACCCTGACCTCTTTATGTATTTAGAGCTATGGCGAGCAAGATGGGATAACGCAGACATACGTGTAATGAAGGAGAACTCATGCTCATTTTCAACTTCTCAGTTTGTCCAGGTGAATTTCAGGAGAAGGAAAATTCTCTCCCTAGAACTTTGGAAGATAAGTTCCTCCAGATTTGAGAAGATTTTTTTGCTATGTTTTTATTGTGGACTAAGGACACCTTGACCTCTGAACTTAAGTTTAGGTGATAATGCTGATGATGTTTGTAAAGAAAGCACCACAAATGCATTTATGTCATAGAAAAACAAAGAGAGTAACAGTCAATTCATACAAGGTGGAGGCAATGGTCCCAAGATATGGGTTTCATTGAATTTGAACCTGACATTACTCAGACCGGATTTTGCCTTCCTGCAAGACAGGCTCATCCACAGGGTCACCTGGAAGCAAGATTATGAAATAGATCCTATTTGTTTCTGGCTCTGCCATACAGGAATCTTTTCCATTCCCTCTTACTTCACGACTGCTCACTCAAGCATTCTATTCTCTAGCCCCTGATTCTCAGGTGGCATTAGCCATCTTGGACCCACAGAAACCCTTATACAGGCCAAGCTTCCACCCAGCTCAGTAGACCAAGGAACCTGGGCCACCAGGTTAACGGGAATGATAAAACATTTTTTGTCACCCAGGGCTTTCTACAAGAAAGATAATGCTCCCTCCTTTACCATTGACCTTTTTGGTAATGCTAAACGTAGAGGTTCTGAGCCCTAATGAAGAAAGGGGCATCTTAGGGTAGACTGATTTTCCACCTCCCTCCGCTACAGCCATGGAGGCAGCTGCCCGCTCTGACATAAGTAAGATGGGAGTATCTCTAAAAACCTTGGAGTTGAATTTAACACACAAAGATTGTAATGCCATTTAACCAGAGACTTTCCTGGGACACAGCAGACTTGTGTGAGCCACTGAAAGAGTCCCAGGGCCTGGCAGGGTGCTCAGCAAATATATGCTTGATGAACACACAGGCCTAAGCCTTAGAGAAGGCTGAACGTTTCACATAAATGTTCGCTGATACAGAGGAAAGCAACTGTTAAGGGTTTGATTTCCAGCTGTAGAAGGATGAAAGGCAAAGAAATAGCAATTCCAACGTAGAGATTTATATTTTCATCTGAAATGAATTACATACTATCCTTTCCTCTCTTTTGGATCCCAAGCAATTTTCAGGCAAGACCTGACCAAAGCTGTATTTCAAGCTCACAGTAAGCAATGAGCATCTTCCCTCTCAGCCTCCCAGAAGAAGCTCCTTTCAAGAGCTTAGCAGCATGCAATTACCTTAAAAAGGGAAACCCTTGTGACTGGTTGATTTTTACTCTGTTGGTTGAGGAGTTAACCTTTGACCCTTTGTTTAACTTCCATCTTAGAGAGGCTGATAGACCAGGTCACTAAAAGGGGAGAAGGGAAACTTTTAACTCTCCATTCACAAAGACTGGTGAGGAAAAGAAAGAAGGACTGATGTAAGTCCTGAGGATTCTTGAACTTTCTGGTCTGTCTCCCTGTCCCATACACAGTTGGGCTGGTTGCAAGTCAGTTTAACGAATAATTATTAAGTGTCAACTATATATGAGACACTTTGCTAGATGATGTTCTTGTCATTTATCTATTCAACCAACCAACTCACCAACCAACCAATATTTGAGTACCTACAAAAGCAACGCAATGTATTAGGTGCTGGACAAAACAAGCATGGTCCCTACCCTTCAAGTGGATTATAATCAAATGGGTGCATTTCTGCTGGAAGCAGAAAAATCTGACTAATCAGTATTATATATTGAGGGCCTACTGTATGCTATGTACTGAGCCAGTTACCATGTATATATTATCTGTTTTAAGCCACACAATAACCTAGCAAGGAAGCTCTTATTATCCTCGTGTTACAGATGAATAAAATGAGGCTCAAAGAGGTAAAATAGCTTGTTCAAGATCATGCACCTACAAAGTTACAGAGCTGCCATTTAAACACATGTTTGTCTGATTCCAAAACCTATGCTCTTTCCAGGACACCCTCTTGTCTGTAGATAGGTAGTAACGAAAGCAACCAGAATTTCCCATCCATATGGACTGTCTCAGACAGTTTGTGCTGATAGAACAAAATGCCACTGATGGAGTGTCTTTAGCAATAAACATTTCTCGGTTCTGGAGTTCAAGATTAAGGGGCTGGCAGATTCAAAGTCTGGTGAGATTCCACATCCTGGTTCATAGATGGCTGTATTCTTGCTATGTCCTCACAGGGAGGAAGAGGGGAGAGATCTCTCTGGGGCCTCTTTTATAAAGGCACTCATCCCGTTCATGAAGGCTCCTCACACTCATGACCTAATCCCCTCCCAAAGGCCCCACCTCTTAAAACCATCACACGGGGAGTTAGGAATTCAACATGTGCAGTTTGCGGGGTACACATTCAGTCCACGACATTCTGCCCCTTGCCTCCCAAAATGCATGTCCTTCTTACATACAAAATGCATTCACTCCATCCCAACAGCTCCACAAGTCTTAACTTGTGCCAGCATCAACTCTAAAGTCCAAAATCTCATCTAAATATCTAAATCAAATATGGATGGGACTTGAGTTGGGATTCATCCTGAGGCAAATTCTTCTTCAGCTGAACCTGTGAAATCAAGGAAGTTCTGCACTCCCGAAATAGGCATGTTGAAACAGGCACAGGACAGACGAGGAAAAAACAGGAAAGAAGAAAGGGAGAATGGATCTCAGGGAAGGCCACAGCCTAACACGGTAAATAACATTAAATCGTAAGGCTGAAGAATGACCTCTTTGGGGGCACCTGGGGGGCTCAGTGGGTTAAAGCCTCTGCCTTTGGCTCAGGTCATGATCCCAGGGTCTTGGGATGGAGCCCCGCATTGGGTTTTTTGCTCAGCAGGAAGCCTGCCTCCCCCACTCTCTCTGTCTGCCTCTCTGCCTACTTGTGATCTGTCAAAAAAATAAATAAAATCCTTAAAAAAAAAGAATGACCCCCCCTTTGGCTTGATGCTTTACCTTCTAGACGCACTCAGGTAGCAGCACCACCCCCACAACAAGGGAGTTTAGTTATGCAGCAGCTCTCTGCCTGGGCTCCACCCACGGACCACCTCCGCAAGAGCCTCCAACTCTGCATCTCATCCAGGTTGGAGCCCTGTGTCCTGGACTGAGGTCTTGCCCTTGTCCTTTGAAGCCTAAGTAGAGGCAGCCACGTCTCTTGGGCTGTGCACTCTGGGCCTGCCTTGTGAATAGCAGGCCTGATGATCTCTGAACCCCCTTCAGGGTCATTCTTGCATTGTCTTAGAGAAATAGTGCCTGGCTTCTGTTGAGATGGCTGGTCCATACTGACCGCCTTATCAAATGCTTGCTTGACTATAGGATTAGTGTTCTCATTTTTGCAATATGGGTAAGCTGAGAATTTTCCAGATCTTTTAAGTTCTGCTTCATTTTTGCTTAACAATTCCATATTTAAGTCATTTCTCTCACATTTTGGTATAGGCAGTCAGGAGAAGCCAAGCTGCTCCTTTAACATTTTGCTCAGAAATTTCCTCAGCCTTAACTATGCAATTTCATAGCTCACAAGGACCACCTTCCACAAAACACTAGAATGTGAACACAATTCAACTGAGTTCTTTGCTACTTTATAACAAGGATAGCCTTTTTCTTCATTTTCCAATAACCCGTTCCTCATTTCCATCTTAGACCTCAGCAGAATAACTTTTCCCATCCACGAAATCATGAGCCTGCAAGAAGCCATTGAGTCCAAAGAGGAGAGATCCACAGGCCACTGCAATGGGCTCTTCACTGGGACAAGGATTCTTACTTATTTGTAAGATAGACTATGGCCTAGGCATAATGCAAGAAACACACAAGATAGCAGCTCTCCAACCAGGATTTTGTGACCACAACACAAATGAATGAATGGCTCTGGGCTCCAGAACAAATACTTATCCACACATAAATCTAGGACCTTTTGAACCTTAAGGGCTTTGCTCCAAATTTCCCCTACTCTGGAAGGTTCTTTTTCTATGTCTCTCTTTACTTAGAAAAAAAATCTAACCCTTCCATTGAAACTCAACTAAAACTACATTCCAAAATTAAACTAAAACTAAAATTCCAAGATTACTTCCTTGGCAATTTCTGTCAAAATTAATCCTTCTTGGGGCACCTGGGTGGCTCAGCTGGTTAAGCGTCTGCCTTGGGCTAAGGTCATGATCTCTAGGTCCTGGGATCGAGCCCCACATCAGGCTCCCAGCTCAGCGGGGAGTCTGCTTCTCCCTCTGCCTCTGCTGTCCCCCCTCTTTGTGCTCTCTGGCTCTCGCTCTCTCTCAAATGAATAAATAAAATCTTTTTAAAAATTTAGAAAAGAAAAAAAAATCGATCATTCTCTCATTTCCTCATAAATCTATAGCTCAGAGTCAGAGTCAGCTTTTTATCCGAATTTGGTTCAACAGTTATTTTTTTTCCTCTGTGAGAGTGTGAGCTCCTAGAAGTCCTATTCTTCTCTGTATCCCTTCTGGTATCCAAAACAGGATGTATCAAATGCTTTAGTAAATATCAAATGCTTATTGAATCACATTTAACTGAATAATCAAAAATTAGAATCTATTCTTTTTAGGCTACAGTCTTCTACCCCCACTCCCCCATGCCCAACCTGGACCCTGGTACCCGAGAGTCAGGGAGGCAGAATAATGGTTAAAAAAAAAAAAATCTGACTTTGGCATCAGACTAACCTGGACTCAAATCCAGCACTGCAACTTCCTCATTGCGTAAACCCAGGCAAATCATTTCACTCTCTGAGCCTTGGTTTTCCTTGTCTATACAATGGGAATAACAACCCTCACAAAGTTATTGAAAGGAATAAATGAGGTAGATATGTATATGTGGGAGCCATACACTGCACAGACACAAAGTTTCTCTTCCCCTTTTAGGGTAGGCAAAGGCCCAATACGGGAAAAATAAACATTAAGCCACGGTTATCAAGGGTCGTGGGTCTACAAGCAGTGAAATGAACTGATATTGACTGGGCCCCTACTGTTTTCCTAGCACTCTAGTAAATTCTGTAAGGGAGACAAGAATAAGCTCTGACCTCTGAAAGCTAGGAATGTATTGGTAGAGGCAAGAAAATCATGAGAGACACATTAAGAACTGCGGAAGACATTCGCCAAGTGCCCCAAAGGTAAAATGGCCTTTGAAGAATCAGCTGGAACACAGCGGCAGAAAGAAGGGAAGGTGGCCTGACAGAAGAAATGACGTGTCCTCAGATGGGGGGGGGGTTATGCTCAGCGGGGGTCACAGGACAGCCGGGCACTAAGTCAGGATCCCTTGGAGGTCAGGCGAGAAGAGCAGGGGGACAGTGAGCGCTGGAGTGGAGGGTCCTGAGAGCCAGATGAAGACGAGCATTGCTAGTCCCGGGCCAAGAGCAGCGGGGTGGGACTGCCTTACTGGAAACTTGATTTCTAATTTGGGAAACCTTCCTGCTGCGGCAAGATATATACATACACCTACATTGCCCTGCGCTCCAAAAAGAGGCCGCTCTCCAGAAGCAGCCAGGACCACAGGGCTCTCTGGGAGGGAGGCTGGGAGGTTAGTTACCCAGCATCAGCCTCCAGAGTCAAGGAGTCTCCGGGGGCCCTTTGTGTCTGCGAGCCGTGATGGGCGGCCCCTCCCCCACTGCAGCTGCCCCTGCAGCGGCTGGGGACTGACTCCCCCAGAAGTACAACAAAGTACAACAAAGCTGCCCCAGAGGATCCAACGGGGATAGGCCCCGGCAAGGCTCGCCTCTCTCCTCCCCCACCCAGCCCCAGGCCGCCCATCTCGCAGCGCACCCCCAGAACTGAAGCCCCAGAAAGGCTCGCTGGCCATCCCTCCCGGGCCAGGCTGCCCGCTCCCCTCATTTGCCTGGGGTGGGGGCGGGAGTCACGCTGATTGGCTTCCAGCTGGCTTTGTCGAGCTCTAACAATAATAAAGATGGGGCTCTTTACCAGTGAGGTCATGAATGGAAGAGTGGAAGCGGGGACAAGCTTTGCACAGCACTGTGGGCCCCCCCACCACCTGCTGGGCAGGAAAGTTTTCTGCGACAGGAAAGAGGAGCGGTGAATGGGGCCGGGCCAGGTGGTGGGGTGGTTTGCTCGGGGAGGCTGGCTGGAATGAGTGCAGCATTGTGAGCCTCTGGCTCTGTGTGGGCAGCAACAAAGTAGCGGGGACCCCTTATCAGGTGAACTCAAGTGCCCATCAGCTCACTCCAGCAACTGCTGCTCCTCCTCCCCCAGGCAACGCCAGGCTGTTTATTTTGTTAGAAAAGGGGAATCTGCATTTCAGCTCATTTGCATTCTTTGGTCCCAAACAAAACCATATTAAAGTGCCTTGAAGAGCAGGCTAACTGGGAAGGCTGCTTGCCTTGGTGTGTGTGTGTGGGGGGGGGAGTCCTTACATTGAAAAGGAATCAATGTAGTGTTCTATTTTCAGGCCAAGTACAATGCTTGCATTAGGAAAAAAAAAAAATCTCCCATTCATTCTGATCAGAAGCCTGAATGGGATGGCTAGGAACTTAGCATCTCTTTCAGCGGCCTTCAGATACATTATTTTCTGTTTTCTTACTTTTTCCCAACTTGTGCTGAGACCTGTAAATGTAAGGAGAGGGCGACCCGCCTGGTGTCCTTCAGGAAGCGTGGACGCAGTGCCTTTCTTACTTGGGAAACAGATGGTGTTTTATGCTTAGCACAATCAACACCGCCTCTCTATCTGTGCCCCTAACCTTCCCCACCTGTGTGAAACCTAATCAGCACCTAATGAACATGCTTGGAGCTGTCTGGATGGAATTAGTCCCAGTAGGAGCCGGCCTTCAGGTACCAGGCACTCTCTTAAAGTGCTGTAGCCGCAAAAGACAAATCTTTACGTCAGAGCTAATTAAATCAAGGTCTGCCTCTGCTAAATTCGTGTATGGTCCCTTCCCAGCAACAAGCCGTCAAGACTCAGGGTATCAAGTTGTTAAGCTCATGCTGACCCTTCTTTTCACTGCAACATGGGCAAAGGCTTGTATTTTGAATTTCCTCTAAACACATGAGGCATCAGATGCCTTTTCAGTCATTCCTGCTCTTGGAGTGGACTGCTTTCCTTGGATTCTACTTTCCTCCGTGCAAAACTAGGCACGCCAGTGACGGCAATGTTCAGGCCAAGGTTGCCACCACCTCCTTGCCTTCCACAAAGCTATGATTTTATCCCAAGGGAATGAAGAGAGGAATCAGCCAAAGCGCTTGTTTAACCACACACAAACACACAACCTATGTGTGTTAGCAAAATGTCATTGACATGTTTAGAATATTACAAAGAACTGCAACATGTTAGAGGCTTCTGGGTAATGTGAGAATCACTTGGAAGGAATCCACCATTTTCTGGGCCAAAGCTGTTCCTTTTGATGACATAACAAGGTCAGTAGGTCATGGTAGCTCCATTACCTCCCCTTGAGCTGAACCCTTCTGATGACATACCGAAGTATAAATCACAATGCGTTAGCTAGAATGCCCCTCCTCTCACCGCAGCCCTATGCCTTTAGAGTTTCTAAGGAATGGGGACCCACAGACTCTGTTCTTACTATCCTGTCATCTCTCTGCAGATTTCAATAAAGAATCGTGCTAGTTAGTTCTCCTCACTTATCACCCGTGGGATCAGATCTGTTCTGTCCCCCAGGCGCATTTCCTGGTCCTAGCTGGGACTTCTACCAGTCTCTAAACTGGAGGCCCGCAAACTATAGCCCTCGGAACAAATCCTATCTGCTGCCTGTTGTTGTGAACAAAGTTTTATTAGAACGCAGTCTTGCCTATTTGTTCATGTATAGCTATGGCTGCTTTCCTGCTACAACACTGAAATCAAGTAGTTGCGACAGACATCTTACGGCTCACAAAACTTAAATACTTACCTAGCCCTTTACAGGAAAAGTTTGCTGACCTCTGTTCTAAGGTTCTGCATTCTAGAACGCTAGTTGGGCTATGATCTTCCAACTTTGGAGCTGGTTTATCTGCATTTTGAAGCTTTGGTGGTTACTGCTCTTTATCTAAACTTGCCTCAGCATCTTTTTATCTTCAGTTCACAATAGGGGGGCCACTTAAAGATGAAGTGGAGGCTATTTCCCATCTTCATTAACCAGATCCACAAGAAACCACAAATCACCTCTAGAAGAAAGTGCAGGTGGGGAAGACACTAGAGGACACCGAATGAGTAATAACAAGGGTAGGAGCCCCCTGAGAGAACCTGACTCAAAACACACCACTTTGTTCTTGGCCCTGAAACAGCCCCAGAAACCTCAATACTCCTTTGGGCCACAGCTTCAGCTAGCACGGCCTTAAAAAGCATTCCCTGAAAACTGTTCCCCGTTTCTTCTTGTGTCTGTTTCCTCAATGGCGGAAAGAAAGTGACACATATGTTGTATTTCTAAACCTGATCAAGCTCTGGGAAAGGACCCGCCATAACTGGACATCACTGGGAAACATTTCAATACATTTCAGCAACAGAGCAAGCTATATTCCTAAGCCAGAAAGAATTTGTACCCTACACGGAAATCTTTGGCTACTTGGTAACTTTAAAACATTACTAGTGGGGCACCTGGGTGGCTGAGTGGGTTAAGCCTCTGCCTTCCACTCACGTCATGATCTCAGGGTTCTGGGATCGAGTCCCACATCGGGCTCTCTGCTTGGCAGGGAGCCTGCTTCCTCCTCTCCCTCTCTCTCTCTCTGCCTGCCTCTCTGCCTACTTGTGATCTCTCTCTGCCAAATAAATAAAATCTTTAAAAAAAACACTACTAGAAGCTTCTATAAATATGGAAATGATTGTTTTTTAAAAAATCAGAGAAATAATCATGATAACAAAGCTATTTGTTCTCCATTATATCAAAGACAATAGTCATAAAGACTTAAATTACTATATGTCAGCCATTATTCCAATTGCTTTATATACATCACCTCATGCAATCTTAACAACCCTGAGGCTTTTATAATTTTTATTTTTACTTTCTAAAAAACTGAATTTAAGTTTTTATTAATTTATTTTTATTCCCATAGTACAACCAAGAAAAAAAAAACCTGACTCAGACAGAGGTTAAGTAACTTGCCCAACATGGGATGAAAATATCACCTCCCCTGACCCTCCCACCGAGCCAGGAGCTTGTGGGCCTCAAGTTCTCCTTCTCGTAATAGTAATGGATTTGCCTGAAACCCCCACGCTCTCAGACCTGCTTCTCCAGTGTCCGCCAGCAAATGTGATGTCTCTCTGGGTCCCTGAAATAGAGAAAAGCTAAGCAATTCTGGCTGGGTTCCAGCCCACGGGCTTTTTCATGAACTGCCTTGCGCAGAGGCACGGGAGAAGGCTGCCTGTGCGGTTGTGCACCTGCGGGCCGCCTCCTGCTGAAACAGGCACCCCACCTCCTCTCCTCTCTTTCACATCAGCCTCTGGCAAGGGAGGGAGCAGTTAGAAGGCTGCGGCCAGAGTCCTGGAGGGATGCAGTGACGACCTTAACGGTGGCAGAGGTGATGGAGAGGAGGGGCAGGATCATGACGTCATAGGAACCAACACGACATCATAACTGCAGTGGTGAGAATGGGCTTCACCGCTGGGACAAGTAAACTCCGTCCCATGGAACCGTCCTCCCTATTCACTTCACAGTCCTGGACCCTCGACCCTCCTCCGTGCAGGCGACCAGGCTGGCAGCAACTCTGCCACCATCCATATGTGGCTTCCCAGGTAACCTGGGGGGCTATCTCTGTTCCAGCCAGCTGAACGCCCGATTCCCTGAAGCCACATACCTCTCTGGCTTTAAGAACGGCTGGTCATCGGCCATGTAGGCTTCAGGCACCATGATCTCGTTCAGTTTCTCGTAATACTCTGAACATACCTCTCCCATAACAGTTATTACACTGCAGTGAAATGGTGCATTTACCTGCTGCCCTGCTAGACAGTGAGTCCTTTGAGGGTCAGCATCATGTCTTACATTCATCTCGATGCAGCCAGTGCCTAGTACTGTACCAGGTACACAGTCAATGCTCAGTAAGTATCAGTGGAAAACAACCGAGTGAGTAAACAAACACATGCAGGCATATCTCTTTCCCAGCCCTCCAAGAACATGGTACCGACGGCCTCAACAGCTACTCAGTATAAAAACATTAGCCTTTCTAGGCGCTACATTTATATTGAACCAACTAGCCCACAGTACAATAGGGCACGGGTCAGTTCATGATACACTGAACAGGGGAGTGGCAGTCCACCCATGGCCTTTCCCAACTTCCTAACTACTCATATTTGAAAACTGAAAGGTTTTGACCAATAGAAATACTGACGCTGTCCAGCAAGCAGTCCTGTGGAGGGTGTAAAGCCAAACCTCCCCTGGCTTTGGTTATTGTACTGGGAATAATCGAATAGTTTAAAACATGTCTGCCTTGTGACTTGGCCAGCCTTTATGTTATAGCAATGGAAACTCACGAATGCGTCTAGGGAGTCATTTATGCACTGGAGTGCCATATAAGAAACCCAATTGCATATAATGAAGTGTATAATGCACATAAACTTTTAATGAAGAGTAAAAGCATTGCCAGGCCTCTCCAGGAGCAGCCCTTGGCTCATACCCTCCCTTGAGATTCCCCTACAGAAGGAAAGGGTTAACCCAGCTGTTCTGATCCTGCAGAAACAGGAGGACCTAGGCCAGCTGCAGACGGTACAGAAGTAGGAAATGAGACAGCGAGGCAGGGACTGAATTGCAGTGAACGGGGCGGGCTCATCCACTGGCAGTCAGCAGCAACAGCGTACGGCGTCCAGCCTGATTTTCCCCAGCAAGAAAACCAGGTCAGCAACTGCAGGCTTCAAGGCGGGTGTGCGGTATTATATTTAAGTATCTGGGTTATCGAGTCAAGTAGACCAGGATTTATATCCCAGCCCTACCACTTACAAACTATGTGACCCTGGGCAAGTCACCTTCCATCTCTGAATCTCAGTCTGTAAAATGGAAGCAGTAATACTCCCTCCCTCCTAAGGTGATTATGAGGATTCAATGAGATAATGCAAATGAAAGTGCCCAGGCACTAAGAGCTCAAGAAATGCTAGCTGCTGTCATTTTCATTATTAGAATCCAGGGTCATGAGTATTTACCCCTATGTTTTCTTCTAAGGACTTTATTATAGTTTTAGCTGTTATGCATGAGCCTTTGATCCACTGGGGTTCATTTTTATATATGGTGTAAACTAAGAGTCTCATTTCATTCTTTTGCATGTGGCTATCCAGTAGTCCCAACACTACCGGCGGAAGAGACTATCCTTTCTCTTGTTGAACGGCCTTGGCACCCTTGTGGAAAAGCAGTTGACACAGATGTATGGGTGTAACTGTGGACTCTGGATTCTGTTCCATTAGTCTGTACGTCTACCTCTCTGGCTGGCCTCTTATGACTCCACCTGTCAGCACTGGGATTCTGAGCATCACGTCGTGCTAGGACACTTTGCCTCTCCCTCCAGACAGCCTTTGGGACAGAGTCTTCTTTAGGATGTCTTCAAGCTGACTCTCCCCTACAGATCTACTTGGCCTAGAGCACAAAAGCAAATCATCCACAACAAAACAATGCACCTCCCTTCCTCCCTCTGTTGCTTTTACTCTTGCTCCTGCTCTCTCTCTCCCTCTTCCCCTCCTCTTCTTCCTCAGGTCCACAGACACGGCCTCTAAATTTCTCAGCCAAGAATCAGATGCCTGTGTTTTATGTTTCCTAAACTTCAAGCGACATCTATCACACCCTCAGGATGGTCTCTGCTAATCCCTTTCGTTCGGCATACGATGTGGGAAAGTACCCATTTCTCCACCCTACTTGAAGCGAGGTGGAAAAGTGACCGAGCATTCTACGGCAACCCAACAATTCTCTAGAAAGGAATGGTCTGTCTCCCTCTGTCTTTATTTGCAATCCGCTTTGTACCTTCAAGACTGCTGATGGGATAGGGATGATGAAACCCTATCTACTGGTTTTGTTTCTACCACTGCAAGTCCTCCATAAAAGAGTCCCATTTCTGAATTGGGGATGTTGTTCTCAGCCTTTTGCGGTCTCAGCTAATACTGAAATATAAACAGCTCTATTTTAATATCTCCTTACAAATGAAGGATGAATAAATAAATGGATAAACAGATGGATGTTAGCTTCCTTCCCTTACTGCCTGTCCCCTTTTAATTTAATTCATTAGCCAGCTCTGTGTAGCCAAAGGTAATTAATGTCAAGCAACAACCTGCTGTGGCAGTCTGAAGAATCAAGTCCCAACAATGATAAAAAAAAATTTGAAAGTATAATCTCTTGATATCTAATAAGCAAGTGATTTTATGGAGTTGCCCGGGTTTCTGATTTCAAGATGGTAAAACTATTTCTGTCCCCTTCTCCTCTTGGAAAACCAGGCACAACGAATAAGAAAAATAAAAAGCCACATGAACTCTTTGATGAACCTAGCTAGGGTCGGTCATCTCCAAAGATGACTGCTCATGAGCCCTCCCTGCTTTCTCTGCTGTTCCTCACATTAACACTTAGGGACCATTTTCCCATCCCACGGATATAGGCTGGGCTTGTAACTGGCTTTGACCATGGAGTATAGCAAAAGTGACAATCTGAGACGACGGAATGCAAGCTTTAAAAGGACTGGCAGCATCCACTTCCTTCCTTTTGGAAACCAGGTGCCATCCAAGCAGAGTCCAAGCCAATGGAAATGCCACATGGAGATGAACCAAAGGCCATCTGAGTGAAAGCCTGGACTGAGCTCACAGCTGACAGCATCAACTGCCAGCCATGTGAATCCCTCGTATTGGGGACTGTAGCTCAGTTGAGCACCTTAACTCAGTCAAGCACCCAGATGACATCGCATGGAAGAGAGACCAGTCAATACATAGAACCTTGAGAAAAAAGAATGTGATTATTATTTACAGCCACTATGTTTCATGGTAGTTCATCACATAGCAATAGATAATGAAACACTAGGATATATCCGCAACCCTAAAATACAGTATTTAGATGAAGAAAGTGGGTGAAGCAATGATAAATGGCTCATTAGAGAAGAGGAAATTCAAATAAAAGTGCCTGTAAAGGGTGGGAAAATGATAATACTGGAAGAACAACGTATTCAAAATTCTAAATGAAGATAGCTCTCAAATTAGAATTTCATACGCAACCAGGGGTGCCTGGATGGCTCAAATGGGTAAGCATCTGATTTTGGCTCAGGTCATGATTCCAGGGCCCTAGGATCAAGCCCCGAGTTGGGCTCTGTGCTCAGCGGGGATCTGCTTCTCTCTCTCCCTCTTTCTCTGCCCCTCATGCTCATGCTCTCCTGCTCTCTTTCTCCATCTCTCAAATAAATAAAATATCAGGGAGCCTGGATGGCTCAGTTGGTTGAGCGTCCAACTCTTCATGTCAAGCTCCACAGTCTGCACGGAGTCTGCTTGTCCCTCTCCCTCTGCTTCTCCTCCTCCTCTCTCCCTCAATTAAGTAAGTAAAATCTTAAAAAAAAGAATTTGATCAATGTGTGGCTCCATCAGACTTTTAAAAATAAATACAATATTGTTTAAAGAAGAATTTGATACACAACCAAATGATAATAAAGCAAGGGCATGGTGAAGACAGTCTCAGTTGTGTAAGTGCACTATATGTCTTCAAAAAAAAATTCTCAAACTCAAGAAGCTTCTGGAGGATGTGGTTTACAAAAATGAGGGTGCGAACCAAGAAAATAGACATGGGATCCAGGACACAGAAAATCTAAGATTTTCTAAGATTTTTAAGAGTAAGGATGTGAAAATCTAAGATTTTCTAAGATTTTAAGAGTAAGGATGTCAATCCAAAGGATTGACCTTTGGATGAAGGTCAATCCAAAGACATCAGCTGTGAAATAAGCAGTCAGTCCAGATGGGAGCTGGAGGGCTCAGAAGGCATGCTTCCAGGGGAATAAAGAAATGATACATATTCTTTTTATTTTCCACTTACCAAGTATTATGGAGAACTTATTGTGTTTTAGGGCCTGTTCTAGGCACTGAGGATAGAGTAATGAACACAATAAAGTTTCTGACCTCTTGAAATCTGCATTCTAGTGGAGCTTTAAGTTTCTCTTATCTGACAAGTTATGGAAAATTGTTACAAGCCTCTTTACACAACTGCTGAAGCATGGTGGGAAATTTCATCTAACATAACACACACACACAAAAAGGAACATAAAACTTAGTCATCAAGCAACACCAGGAAAAACAAAACATTGAAAAAGAAAGTAAATATTTCATTTCAATAGGCTCAGCAGTGAATGATACTTGTAAAAACATGGTAGGAAAAGTATCATGCAGATTTAAACCCAAAAAATGAGATACACTGGACAGATGGAGGGTGTGGGAGGGGAGGGTGTATATGTGAGCTAAAATCCAGATTTGACATGATAAAAAAAATCAGTAGGTGATGTTTAATCTTGAATTAAAAGAAAAGTGTGTATGAGCATAATTTCGAAGAGTGGAGGTAACTATCAGCAGAAATAGCTACAGATTTGAAAGAAGTTGTCACTAGGAATTGGGATGGGGGCAGGGTGGGGCAAGGGACCAATGTTTGCCATTAAAGCCCTTTTAGCACTATTGGACTGTTTTTTCCTTTTTAAAAAACACTTTGATGTTAAAAGATGTACTTTTAAAAGGAGCTGAATTAAACTCTTTATTGGAACTTCTAGAGCTATGCAGAGCATACGAGTGTTCATTTAGCCAAAGGTTGGAGTTCCCTAACCTAAAGGTGATAAGGGACTTTCTTACATCAGAGTTTTATGCCATCTACTCTACTAGCCAACAATTCCATTTTTAGCTGGGTCACTGTCTTTATACAACCATCAGTGCTTGTGTAATCATTTAATATATTATTACATTTTGTTCTATTATTTTATAAAAATGACTAAATGGAAATAAAAGCCTTATAAATACAACGCAGTTGAGACAAAGATCATTAGATATGTCCGAGTAACAAGTCTTTGGCTTCAGTCTGCCATGTAGTAGGCTTAAGTTGGCCCACAGCATGTGCAAGCATGAATTTAAAATTCAATTACAGGGGTGCTTGGGTGGCTCAGCGGGTTAAAGCCTCTGCCTTTGGCTCAGGTCGTGATCTCAGGGTCTTGGGATCGAGTCCTGCATTGGGCTCTCTGCTCAGCGGGGAGCCTGCTTCCTCCTCTCTCTCTGCCTGCCTCTCTGCCTACTTGTGATCTCTATCTGTCAAATAAATAAATAAAATCTTTAAAAACATAAAAAATAAAATTCAGTTATAAAATATGTGGAAAATTCTATCCCTATTGGTCATCGAAAAGTATGTCTAAAAGGCAAAGGTATAATTATCAAACAATATTTTAGTTTTCTGACAATGGGATCACCGCTACAGCACGTAAACTACCTCTCTGAATTTTGTACCCAACTTTTCAGGAAGATGTTATACAAGAAAACTGAGGGCTGCAGACAGAAGCAATTGGGTGGGACATGGAGATTTAGAAGCAAGTTTAAAAACCAAGTCTTGTCTCGGGTCACTAAAAATCTAGGCCTATTCTTGCTTTCCTCTTAATTACCATATTTCAAAGTGAGTAAGTTAATGAAGCCACAAGAAAGCTAGAGACTTCCCCAACTAAACACAACATGACAGCAGATATACTCTATCCTTCGTTAACAAATGCACACATATACAATACTAACTAATACAGAATATTTCAAAAGTTAGGCACCATAGGAATCCCACAAGTGGACCAAAGTCATTTATTCATCTTCCTTGGTGAAGACCAACTACCACAATTACCCACAATAAGAGGACGGTGATGGTTTCAGTAAATGGTTGCTAAGCTCTTTATATTGGCCATCTACCATCAAATTTGGCATATACACATGTACACACACACACACACACACACAGTGGAAAAGCCCACCATTAAAAATGTAACCATTAAGGGGATATTGTTCAGTTTTATAAACTCAAGACTACCCTCTCATGTTTTTATAGCTTCCTACCTATAATATACTTTGTAAAGAAACCCTTTGGAGCAGAGGTCCTAATAGAATAGAAAGGGATCCAACTACCACCTCATCCAGAGATTCTGAACCTGGTGTGTTATGGGGGCATGGGTGGGGAGGGGGAATGTATGTGTATGCATTTCTCTGTAGCAAGCCAGAACATTCTCCACGTTCTCAGAGTTGTCCATGACTCAGAAAGGATAACATCAGAGCTGAAGGAGGGAGAGTGCTTTGCCCAGACAGAGTGGCTGAGAGAGGACTTCAACTCATTTGCCTAACTTCTGTCCACCACACCATGGAGCTCAGCCCCAAGCCCAAGAGCTTCCATTATGCCTAGTGATGTGCTAGAGACCCAAAAGGTGTTTCAACTCTTACTGATGAAAGTAAGGATTCAACTCTTACTGATAAAAATAACAGTTTAATATAACCCAATAGTAGGATGTCACTGGTTCTTCCACTAAGGCAATTTCTTTTCCAAGACTGGCAGAGGTCTCCTGCATCCATTATTTGTGAGCCATGTAAAACCATGTGAAACATTCCTGAATGCTGACACGGAACTGTGCACTTATGTATCAGATCTTTTCAAACAGGAATAGAATTGTAGGTTCCTATCCTCTTTCAAATCTCTTCCTACCCCAATTTAAATTCTAGCTACATAATTACTTCTCAACCTTGCATGATCTCTGACTATTCAATATTGACTCCTTGGCAGGAACTCCCATCAAAGGGAGTATGAGTATGGGCTCAGAGTATGAAGTGTTATAATCCAAATATTTCTCAAGAGGCCAACATGTACATTTGAGGTCAACACAATGTTTGGTCTTTGCCAGTCAGAGCTGATTTTGGCCCTGGTGAGCTAAACGTGATAGGCTACGTTATCTATTCCAAAAGCCCTTAACTGTTAAACACTTCCTTTAAAAAAGGTACGGTTTGGGCATATCCAAAAGCACAGCTCAATTTGATGATTCTGCACTACAAAGCCGAATGAAACTCTTCAAGCAGAGATTTTGCAAATTCTTTCGGATTCCCATAAAATAATGAGTGTCTTGTACAATATTTATTGCTGTGGGCTTAGCTTTGTATTTTTAACTCCCTTTGTTTCATGACATGCTATAATTATATGCTCAAACCATAGTCTAAATTTATCTTATTGTAGTTTTCTGGTAAAATACTATGTACTACATACAACATTTATATTTTTAAAGTCTATGATAGAGGCAGAGAGAGGTTTGTTTAGACCTTTAAATTGGGGTGTGAGGGAAAGAAGGAACAAATTTCAGGAGAATTTTGCATCACAGGGTAAAGTGTTAAGTGCTCTCATGGATGGCGGTGCACGAGATGATACAATAATTATTCATTACTACAATGGCATGAACCATTGGTTCTCTCCCTGGTTTTGCCACTATGGCCTGACTGCTGAAGTTTGAATGCCTCATGTATGAAATAAGGTAGTTGGACTAGATAATCTTGAAGGTAACTTCTAGCTTGTAAAAACTATAAAATTTGGTGGTGCCTGGGTGGCTCAGTGGGTTAAGCGTCTGCCTTCGGCTCAGGTCATGATCTCAGGGTCCTGGGATGGAGCCCCGCATTGAGCTCTCTCTGCTCAGCAGGGAGCCTGATTCCTCTCCCTCTGCCTCTGAGCTCTCCCTCAATCTAGTCTCTCTCTCTCTCTCTCTCAAATGAATAAATAAAATCCTTTTTTTAAAAAAACTGTGAAATTCTACAACAGTCTGCATAATAAGGGACTGGAAATGTTTTCAGAGAGGGGAAACTGTATGTACTTTGGCTATGGCAGCCCTCTATTAGGACCACGGTCTATAAAAATACCTGCATATTTTGAAAGACGATAAAAAGTATTTTGGAAAATTGTGAATCTCAGAATATGTATGTACCCAACACGATTTTTATACTTACTGATATATTTAATGACCAGGATATTTTTGAACAAAAATGTGAGTAGTGAGGAAGAATTTGCCCTGTCAGATACTTCCATGTTTCTTAAAGCAACAATAATTAGGACAGCATGACACCAGCATAGGAACAGACTGGCATCCATGGATCGGGAAAGCAAGCATGTGAACGGACCTATAGGACATACCAATATAGTATATGATAAGGATGATACTTCAAATTGGTGGGGAAAGAAAAATTCTGGGACAGTTTTTAGCTATTTGGGGATAAATTGAGCTAACACGAATTCCAGATGATATAAAAAGTCAAGCGTGAAAACCGAAAAGAAACTCTAAAATATCCTGCATGTCAATAAAATGCCATGAACAAAGTGAAGAGGCAGACAAAAAACCCAGAGAAAGAGTTATAGCATATATGAAAAAAGATTAATATCTCCAATACAAAGAAAATACTTCAAATCTATAATAGAGGACAAATACCTTAGTGGAAAAGTAAGCAAATGATACGAGCAGATAAGTCACAAAAGAAGAAATACAAATTGCCAATAAATATGAGGAAAGAATCTTCTGTCTTATTGCTAATCAGAAAAATGCAAATGAAAATGATACCAGAAACAATATTAAAAGGCTCAGTTATTAAATAAACTCAGAGAAAGTATTTGCTTAAAAATAAGCCACAGTGGGGCACCTGGGTGGCTCAGTCCACTAAGCATCTGCTTTGGGTTCAGGTCATGATCATGGGGTGCTGGGATGGAATCCCACATTGGGCTCTCTGCTCAGCGAGGAGTCTGCTTCTCCCTCTCTCTCTGCCTCTCTCCCTCTCTCTCTCAAATGAATAAATAAATTCTTAAAAAATATTTTAAAAAATAAGCCATACTTTTAAAACAAAATATTCAGGGTTGACAAAGGTCACTAATTTCACAAACATTTATTTTTATTAATTTTTTATTTTTAATTTTTTTTAAATTTCACAAATATTTATTAAGCAACTGTTACTTATCAGGTACTGCCTTAAAGTAATAAGGATACAAGATGGATTGGATGTGGTCCTTGTCCCATGAAGCATTTGTATGGTGATGGAGAAGGACAAGTGATAGAGTTTCACATAAAAGGTACTGTCACGTACTACTCGTAAGATAGTAAATTGGTATGCCCTTACCATACAGCAATTTGACGATATACATTAAAAGCCTTAAAAATAAATACACTCCTCAGCCCTGCCATCCTAATGCCAAAGTTTTATGCTCAAGAAATGATCAGAAATATATAAAATTAACAGTAGCAAAGATTTTTTTGAGTGTTTACTAGGTATGAGGCCCTGTTCTAAGAAATTGACATGTATTAGCTCATTTAATCATCACAACTTTCTAAGGATGGTACTATTTTAGCCCTGTTATACCTGTGAGGACGGAAAGCACGTGAAAGTTACATAATTAGACCAGGAATTGGCTCTGCAATCTGGGTCCAAACCCAAGCAGTCTTTGCTCCCAATGCCTACACCATGATGTCTACAAGACATCATGGTGCAGGCATTAATTACAGCATTATTTATGTTTGTGAACATGAACGTATATATAGATGATCTAAACAAACACCAGCAGGGGCTTGGTTAAATCAATCCAATGGAATACTATGCCAATAATCATGATGTTTTAAAGATTATTTAATAACTCGAGAAAATGATCCCAATGTACTGTTACGTAGACGAAAGAACTCGCAAGATGTTAATGGTGGTGCTCTCTGAGTGAAGGGATTCAAGGTGATTTCTACTTTTTTTCTTTGAGCTTTTCTATAATTCGCAAATTTTACACAAAGAATCTGTATTTATTATCAGATAGATACACTAATTTAAAATCCATTTGACGGAATGGAATCACTGACATATTTTCAGCACCACACTACAGTTTGGTAGTCAGCCAGTTATAACATGAAATAGAGCATGAAATAGACATATTTTCAGCGCCATACTACAGTTTGGTAGTCAGTCAGTTATAAGATGAAACAGAGCATGCTTGCTCTATTCCCTTTACCTGGAAGGCCCTCTCCCACCCATCCTGCTGTGTCCTTTTCCCTATGTCCTGCCTAACTCCCACTTACTCCTTAAGATTTAGCTCAGGCTCACACCTTCAAAAAACTTTTGGAGACTAACAGCAATCACACCCCCGTCCCCAGCCTGGATTAGGTATCTCTCCGCGGTGCTCCCATAAAGTCCTGTGCAGGTCTAGCATCCACTGGCCACACGATCTGTTGAGCCACTGGTTCCAACCTCCTATCCCCGTCAGTGTTACAGATGAGTCCTTTGTAGCCCGTGCACGTGTCCGGCTCAGAGCAGAGAGCAAATAAATGTTTGTGACAGGAACAAAAAATATTTCTTCGTGAAGAAAAGAGAAGAAACTCTTCTCTTTTTCCAAAGTACGGTGTTCACAGGATTTTTTGAGAAGCGGTTGAGAGGTGTAGGTTTGGGAAAGCCCGGGCTCTATAAAGCACACTACCATAGTTCGCCCTGGTCATACACCAGGCTGTCCCTTCAACAGCCTAGGTCTTCAGTGCCTAAGGGCAACGCCCTTTGCTGCTCCTGCCCCCATGGCTTCCCCCATGCTAACCTTGGTCACACTGTGTCATCCCAGTAGACTGTGAGCTCCTCGGGGGCAGGATCCATGTTTTCGCACCTCTGTATCCTGCACCCAGCACAGCGCCTGAGGCCTCCTTGCTGACTTCCACTTGCTAATCCTCACAAACCCTTCATAACTGGTGGGAGCACCGGGCCTGAACTCCTCTGGCCGGAAGCTGTGTGACCAGCACCAGACTCCGCTGTGGCCCTCCCTTTCCCCGGTACAGATGGGGGACCACCGTGCACATGTACACTGGAAGCTGCTTTCTCTGCTGTAAACCGCAAACACGAAATTCCCACTTCCCATCTAGCCTCACACTGAGGAGGTAAGATGGTGGGGCGGAGTGGGTGAGGCAAGACGGAAGGCCTTCAGTCTCCCAGTGTGGCCAGCCAAGTCGTAAAAGCTAATTAAAAGAGTAGCTATCTTCCTCAGAATTTGAAGTCGGAGTGAGTGAAAACAGGCCAGGTAAACAGAGTCTGTTGACAAGATCCCAGAGCAACACGTTGAAAAGCAAACATCTCTGAGATTCCAAAATCCTGAAGTTCCTATGTTCTGCTCCCCACCTTGGCTGGGCTCACAGCAGGCTTCTAAACTGCCTCAGTCAGGCCACCATCTTTGGTCAATCAGTTGGTATGAAATGCGCATCTACCCCAGCCCTCCCCACTCACAGAACAGGGCCTTTGCCCTCACCACGTCTCGGCCGTCTCCAGGTGCCTGTCCTGTCCCCTGAACCCTACTCCTGGCCTCAGGCAGTCCACCAGTGTTTGCATTCCCGAATGTTTCCCTTCCCAGACTATCTGATGACGGCCAAGCCCAAAGCAGAACTTTCTTAGAACCACAAGAGTGCACTTATATTTGTGTCCCATATGACTCAGAGGGAACCAGAAACCTCATCAGAGAGGTAGCTGGGGAGACTTCCAGCCTCATTTCCAATCATCATCCCCTAGGTTCATAAACACTTCATATACTCCGCGTGGACAATGTTCCAAGAGAAACTGTGGATAAGAATCTGTTTGAAGCAGTATATTTCATCTATGGACACTTTTTGAAGGCTCACCTGTGGAGAACTGAAATATGACTGGGAAATCAGCCAGTTATAACATGATATAAACACCCAAAGAGCAAAAGAAAGCCCTCTACTAAATGATCTGTCTTTCCATTAGGTTAGAAGCCAGTAGAAGATACTGTAACATAGAATTATCATACGGGACAGTTATAAAAGTAGAGAGGGTAAGAGGGCCAGCTCCAGGGTCATATAGAGCCAGATTCAAAGCATAGCTTTACAAGGTGGTTGTTGAATGATTTAAATCCTAGTTTCATCATCCAAAAAAAAAAAAATAGGGCGAAAAATAGTGCCCACCCCATTAGCATTGCAAGGCTTAAATGAGATAATGCATATAACTACACGTAGCACAGAACCTGGCATAGGAAAGTGTCCCAAGATACTAATTTAAATTGTTGTTATTTGGGGGGCACCTGGGTAGCTCAGTCAGTCAAATGTGTGACTCAGTTTTGGCTCAGGTGTTGATCTCAGGGTCATGACATCGAGCTCCACACGCAGCAGGAAGTCTGCTTTAGATTCTCCCTCTGCCCCCCCCCATACTCCCTCCCTTTCTCTCTCTCTCAAATAAATAAATCTTTTTTTAAAAAAATCATTAATTTTATCTGAGGGAAAGACTACTTCGTCAATATGCATGTTCTCTTTTTCCCGGCACCCAGCTAGACTACATATCCCAACATCCCTTGCAGTGAATAGTGGTTATATGTGGCTAACGAAAAGGGGACAAAGGTTATGTGCAACATTTCCAGGCTTGGCCCTTCTCTGCACCATCTTCTGTGCTCTTTCCCTTCCTACCTGCTAGATGTTGACACCCAGAGCAACCTTGGATGCCCCAGGTTGAAGATGTCAGAAACTCCACCAGGCTGTATCCCTAAATGCACACACAGAGAAGAGCCTGTCACTACTACCACTGACCAGCAACACCTACACCGGACCACTGTGTAACTAGTAAATAAACTTCCACTGTGTTAAGGCGCTGAATTTTGAGGTTGCAGCAGCTAGCATGATCCTAACTAACATACTAAGTCACAGAAGAGCAGAATCCCTACAAACCTCCTCCACTGTGTGAGAGGCATTGAGGCTCAGAGTCACTGGCCAAGGTACTTCAATGGACCTTTTTTCCTCAGACTCCTTGAAGTACACCCTGCCCTTTTGCATATAATGCTAATTAAAGGCTGTAGGATCAAAGTCTTCTCTGCTTGCTTAGTTAAGGCTAGATCTAGTTCCTAGGGAAATTTTATCAGAGAAGGTTGGAAATACAGACCGCTTCTACTAGACAGTATACCAAGAATGGAAGGAAAACAGGAGAGCCCTTTCTTACTGTACTGTGTCTTCCCCACAGGGGCTCATGAGGTTATCCTATTATTACACTTGGGAAGGGGCTTTGAAAAATGGAGAGTTACACTATATATGGTACTATTACTCAGCCATTTTATTGGCTTTTCCTACTAAGGACCCAGGAAAACGAATCTACAAACATTTATTAGGCAACAATTTTTGCACTTTCTCAGCCCTCTGCTAGTCATTGTGGGGAACTAACCATCATCCTCAAGAAGTTTGAAATCTAGCTGTCTTAGTTTTAGCTGCTACAACAAAGTGCCATAGACTGGGGCGGGGGTGGGGGAGGGTGCTTATGAACAACAGATATTTACTTCTCACAGTTCTGGAGGCTAGGAGACTAAGATCGGGGTACCAGTGTGGTCAAGTTCTGGGGAGAGCTCTCTTCTGGGCTGCAGATGGCAGACTTCTCAGTGTCCTCACATGGCAGAATTAGAGAGGAAGCTCTCTGGGACCTCTCTTATGAGACACTAAACCCATTCCTGATGGCTCTACACTCATGATCTAATCACCTCCCAAAGACCCCCATTCCCAAATACCATCACGTTGGGGATTAGATTTCAGCACATGAACTTTATGAACTTCAAAGAAAGACAAACACTCAGTCCACTGCACTAGCTGATACTGCACCAAAGACTTTAGAAGTGCGTAATTATATGGTATAGACAATGCCAACTCTACGGGCATGCAGAGAAGAGAGAGACTGATGAGACTGTTATTTCTAGAAGACCTCATAGAGAATGAAACTTAGACTAGACTTCCAAAGACTCTCAGAGATTGGCTAAGCAGACATAGGGACATAAGGATAATTCAAGCAAAGGGGAGTAATGACTGGATTGCCAAAATAATTGAGTGAATACTGGCTTCTCCTACCCTTCTTTTCCTACATTCATCCAGTAATAATAATAGTGGAATAATAGTTCACTATGTGCCAAGAACTATGCTAAGCACTTCTTGGCCATTATCTAATTTTACCTTTACTAGAAACCTATGAGTGAGGTACCAGTGTGTCCATTCTACAGATAAGAAAACGGATGCTGGAAGACTTTTAATTGCCAAAGGTCTCCCCGTTAAGAAGTTGTAGAGGTGGAATTCAGATTTGGTCCTGTGCTCTTAACTGTCAAACTACACTACCAACAAGTCATTTGGGAAGGTAGTTATAATATTTGCCAGAACAGAAAATCAAGGCAAGACCCAAATGTGGAAAGAAATTTCTCTTTTTCTCCTGAGTGGACACATATGACAAAAGTGCTGGGTGAGTCAGGAGATTTGCATTCAAATCCTGGATCTACCACCAATTAGCTCTGACCTTGGGCAATTTATATTAACTCTCTGAGCTTCAATTTCCTCAACTGGGAAGTAGGAGAATATAAGTCTTACCTTATAAGGCTGCTGAGAAGTTTAAATGAGATGCTATAAATTTTAATATGTTGGAGCTATGTAAATACGAAATCATTGTTTTTTTTTACTACGACTAATTTTATCCTGGTGTGAACAGAGCCAAATATAAAGACATTTTAAGGATATTAGAAGTGGGGTGCCTGGGTGGCTCAGTGGGTAAAAGCCTCTGCCTTCGGCTCAGGTCATGATCCCAGGGTCCTGGGATCAAGTCCCGCATCAGGCTCTCTGCTCAGCAGGGAGCCTGCTTCCTCCTCTCTCTCTGCCTGCCTCTCTGCCTACTTGTAATCTCTGCCTGTCAAATAACAAATAAATAATCTTTTTTAAAAAAGGATATTAGAAGTAATCATATGCAACTGATAAGGAATTATTGGATGCAACATCTGAAACTAATGATATACTGTATGTTGGCTAATTGAATTTAAATAAAAAAAAGAAGTAATTGCATGAAAACTTCAGACAAAAAGGCACAAATCAGAGCTGAAAGGACAGTCCTTTATATTATACCCCACTAAAAAGTAGCATATAATTACCCAGTTACCAAAACCTGTTACCAAAACAGGTAACACTTATGGGGGTCTTACTGTATACTTTGCATTTCCATCTGTACAACTCTAAGAAGTGAATCATAGACTTTCACCCAGTGGTTTTGTTCATTCTGCTTTGTTTTGATTTTGCTTTGATTTGCCTTGATTTGATTCTTGGCTGTCTACTACCTGAACATTCCTCTTTTGTGGAAACCCCATCACTGGGTGAGTCTTGATGGAAGACCACCTCCCACTACCAATGCCAGAACCAGGCGCTCCCTGCTCGCTGGGCTAGGGCATGAGCAGGTGCCCTAAATTTGGCTAACTGGCTACTCCCATCACGACTCAGCACAGGAAATGAGTAATGCATTTTAGCAGTACAGACACCCGATGGTCAGTGGTGATGGTGCCAAAAGTGGCTTCCAGAATCTAGAGGCTACAGAAGCAGTATATAACCTGGTCCTGCAGTTTCCTTTGGTTTCTGCCATTTTCTGAGCCTGATTTGCCAACCTTCCTAAGTTCTTTCCATAACATTTGTCTTGCTTATGTTAATTGGAGTTGGTAGCTGTTGTCTGCAGCCAAGAATCTTGGCTTACAAAAGCAAGAACTATTAATGTCCACATTCTATAAATAAGAAATCTGAGGTATAGTAAGTAACCGTGGAGCTGGGGTTTGAACCCTGACAGTCTGACACCAGATGCTCCACTAAGAAAACAGGAGAATGTAAAGACCATTCACACAGGACATTATGGCAACCAGACAGCCAGCCAGAGCATATGCACACATACTACATATATATACACACAGAGGCTCTATGTGTGCATGTGTGCGTGTACATGTGAACAGATTCTGAATGCAGCGCAGCCTTCCTGGATTCAAATCCTGGCTCCTCTACCTACTCACTTTGTGGCTTTGGGCAAGTTACTTAACGTCTCTGTGCCTCAATTTCTTCATCAATAAAGCAAGAATGATAATAAGACTGCCCTCTTCACAGGGTTGCTGGCAGGATTAAATAAGTTACTATTTGTAAGGCACTTGGAACAGTGTCTGGGACAATGTCATTATTTGTTACTATTACCTGATTCTAGTTTTAAGACTGAAGATCAAAACTCTAAATCCCTATCCAAAACAAATAATCTTTATTTTCAGAAGAAATTACCCAAATCCCCTGAAATGGGGGGCATTAGATATTTCAATATGCAAATCCATCAACCAAAGAAAATCCTAAAATCCTGGGAGTTTCACAGGGGCACACAGTTAAGTGCTGGAATGTGGGGAGAAAGGTGCTACGTTTAACCTAGATTGCCTTGGGTTTTCTTTCTTTCTTTGTCTACCGCATGAAATGTGTGAAGATATCTCCAGCTGCCGTCAATGACACTTAAAGAACCCCCTACCCCACACCTAGAAAAGAGAACAGTGAGAATGCTAGCAGTGGAGACCTCTGTTCCTGACCCAACTAATGCCAGCTCACAGCAGCAAGAACAGCTACAGAATTGAGCCAAGATGTCCTAGCAGACAACGAAGTGCAAAGGAAGAGGAAGTAGCCTTATTAAGGTTTCTTCCATGTGTTAGATGCTCACATCATCTCATGTAATCCCCCAGCAACCCTTGGAGATGGACATGATTTTCCCCACTTTACAGATGAGAAAACGGAGTATTAGAGAAGCTAAGTGACAAGGCTATGAAGTGACAGAGGTGTGATTATTAATCTAGGTCTGTCTCAATCACATTCTAAAACTCTAACAGGAAAACTTCACAGGAGCAAGTGAGGTAGTTGGAGAAGCTGGAGGTGCACCTCTGTAGAAAGGAACAAGTCAGCAAGTGCTAGAACCTAACCCAAGTAGCACCAAGGTCTGTGCATTTTTACATTCATTATCTTACATCAGTCATCTGGCAGGCTGGGTGAAGTTCAGTGGCAAAATGCTCCGGTATTTCGTGTTCTCTGGTATTTAATTAATTCCAAAGCATCTCTGAAGAGTTGAAAAATAAAATCTCGAAAGCCCTACGTCACGCTTTTTCAACAGGCACACACAACCAGCATAAGCCATGGAACAATATGACATCTTTCTGGAACATCTCTATGCCTTAAAGATCTAGAAGGAAAAGTTACATAATTTGTCTGACAAGGTAAAATAGTTGGGGAAGTCAAAACAAACAGGAACACATCCTGAAGTAGTATGCAAAAACCTATGATATTTCAAGATGAAAACCAGAATCTTCAAAGTAATTTCAAGTGTGTGACAGACTGCTCCAGAGCCCCTAGAGAGTTCACACTCCTCTGTTGTTAAGGCTACTTGGGGAGGGGAAGCATAAGAATTCTGCAGTATTACGTCCTAAACAGGGTTATTTCATCTTCTCTGAAAGTTTCACCAATTCTTATGTACATGTCAGACTGTCATGATTTTAGCAAAACAGTCTCGTGAGTTAGCCTTGACTCCTAAGTCTGGAGGACAGTTAGACTTTTGATCAAAATGGGAAAAAAACTGTAGAGCATATGAGATGTATTTCTTTGTTAAACAAAGATGACCAACTCTGATATTGCAGACACTGGTAAAAATCACAGCACCACAGCTGCTGTCCGCATTCTGGCTAAGACCATAGTTAGCTGAAGAGAGACACAGCACCATCTCTTGATGGTTGTTCGCTGTTAAATCTTACAGAGGATAAACAGAGAAAACTGGTCCAAGGACATGGACTCGGCAAACCCACAAACTTGGATTTCCCTTATTTCTCTAACATTGAGGATTTTGTGAAAATAATACTAGAAATTTCTTACTCTTCCTCAAGTAAACTGCTGCTTGGGTCAAATACTAAACAGAGCTTGGACTGAAACGCATGACAGCTTGAAACACACTATCCGTGTACTTTTAAAAAAGCGCTCGGCCCATTAATGTATGGATGGATCTTTACGTGGGCATTCTGTCACTCTAGTAGGCGCTGATGATATCCACCTGCAACACTCACCGTTGTGCTTGTTGCTCGCTACTCACCACCCTTAAAATGAGCCTTGGTCTCACAGGTTTGGTCTCTATACAGCAAGTTTAAGGTCCTTGGACAACAGAAAGGACAGCTTCCCAAGAAGTCACCCATTTCAGAAACGCTCGTTCTGCCATCTTCCTAATGGAGGTTCAGCAGAGATCAGCCCTGTTTCTTTTATTTGGATGATATTAAGTCCCAAACAGAGTTGTCCCCTGGGCTCCTTTCTCTGGGCAGCCCGGCACTCCAAATAATGGAACACTCACGAGGAGCCCTCTTTGGGCTCCATTGTTTACAATGAAGATTCAGAAGCAAATAATGAGCCAACCTAGTCTAGTCAGGAACTTTTCCGTACTTTGAAATGCTGGCCTTTAGCTGTCTGGCAAATCTCGGTACACGAGTCTGTTTTTACTCTGGGTTCTGCTCTATTTGTCCACAAGAATGTGCTATATAGCTTTCCTTAGATTCTAATTGCTATCATCTTAAATAGGGAAAAGAAGGAGATTACAAAATTGCTTCTACACTGGAAGTATAATTATGTAAAAATTATGTATGCATATGGACAGGGACTGGAAGGGAATGAGGGAAAAATGCAAACAATTTGATTTATAGGGGGTGGCGGGGTGATGAGTGAGGGGTTTTAAAAATTCTTTCCTATAGATTTTCATTAACATTCGCGGAGGCTGTGCTTGCAACAAAATACAGACAGTTAAGTCTGTGACTTCTTGTAGATAAAATGCTGATCATCCTTCTGTTCGTTTAGTGTTTGTCTTACATGGTCAATGTTCCCTTTTGTACATTATCTGAAAGAACAGATTTCACCATAATTTAGGGAGTCTTTGCCAAGAAAATCAATAAAGACATATTTATACAGAACCTAGAGTGGGCTGGTTTTCTCCAGGAATGTGTTCAGTTAATGGAAAAGGTTTTGGTTAAGGTTAGCCAGTCGGAGATCACGGTGTTGTAGACAACACATACTGTGAGTATGAACTTCGTACGACCTTTCAAATACCTTTGGGAAGGCAGGAAATGGAAATATAGTGCTGTATCGGCGACTAAATGGTCATTTATCGTCCATGCTAGGTTTGGAGCTGAGAAGAACGGTTTGGAAACTCTCGAAGGGCCTTTATTAACAATTTCAAAGTTAGACCCGTGTATGTAGATTTTCACAGCATATTTGGGGAAGACTAAGAGATAACATCTGCGTATACTATTAACATGGCCTCTTTAATAACAACTTCGGACTGTATTCACACCCACAAAAGCTGCATTAAAATACATTAAGCTTGAGACACCAACTGACAAAAGCAAGGAAATTCACAGTTAAAGGGGAAACGTGCCATATGTTCTTCAATACCTAAGAGCAACGGGGTGCATTTGGAAAGTCATTAAAGCGGCACCCAGTTGTGCCTAGGTATTGGAGAACATATGGAATCTTTTCCTCCGTGAGTGTAATTTTCCCTGCTCTCATTGAACGCATGTATCAATCTTCACTTTTTGGTCATATAGGTTTTTGTTTGTTTAATTACCATAACATGTAAAATAAATACCTTTTCATTTTCAAAAACCAGCACAATCACACAACAGAAAACTGGTTCTCCGCTTTTGCTGCTTGATGGTTTCTCATTATTTGTCTTTTTCCAAGGTTCCTGCACCATTTCTACAGTTCCAGCTGTTTCCTACTGCTAAGGAGTGCTGTTTCCTGTCCCCATCCTGAGGACAATGTCTCCCGGGTAGTCAATACTTGCCTCTTCCACCAGCACCTCAATGGGCTGAAGTCAGAGTTCTAAGAGCAAAAGAAGCCATTCTTCTGGACATTTGCTACTAGGGTAAAGTCTCATTCTTCTTTAAATATGGGCTTTAACCTCCCATTTTGGCAGAAGTAGAAGCCAGCGTGATGTAAAAAGGTGTTTATTAATATCATCACGTCCTCTTTTTGTGCCACTCTTTCATTCATTCATTTATTCAGTCCTTTAGTTGTTGGGGACCTGCCATGTGCTAGGATTGGGAATAAAGTAGCAACCAAGACCTGAATCCCACCCCCCCACCAGGTTGCTCGCTGTCCATGGGAGCAGACAAAAGAACAAGCTGGCAGTGATCATGCAGCGTGTAAGTGCTGCCACAGGGGTCGGCAGAGGAGGCTAAGGAAGCACAGAGCACGCAACCTAACCCATACTTGGGGCTGTGGATGAAGAGCCTGAGAGTGAGCGACTGCCATGACAGCCATTGTAGGGCCAAGTTGATAACTGAATTCACTCAATACAGTCCATGGACTTCTACGGAGCACTTACGGCACGCCAGGCCCTGGACTAGAGACTAGGAATATTGACACAACTCTTGCACTTTTGAAGCATGGGAGTGACGTGAACAGATTGGCATAATTGCTGAAAATGAAAAGGGCAGAAAGAAGTGGGGAGCGAGAACACGCAAGCCATGCTTTATGCTAAAGCAAGGAAGCAACCACAGAAGAGCTATAACCAAGAGACTCGTATGATCAAATTAGTGTTTTAGAAAAATCATCCTGATACCATTAAAGAAAAGATAATGAAATCATCCTGACACCATTAAAGAGGAGATAATGGAAGGAGTCAAGGAAACTGGTTAGGAGGCTGATGAAAGATACTGAGGCTCTCAACAAGGGGAATGACAGCTGGGATGGAAGGGCATGGATAAAGTCAAGTAATATTTAGGGCAGAGTCAGAAAAACATGGTGATTGATTGGATCTGAGAATTGGAGAGACATGATAGATCTGTGGGGTGTGGAATTCACATAGACTCACTGAAGAGTAGAGGAAAACATAGAGATTATCTAGTTAAATGCTCTCATTTTTATCCATAAGGAAACTGGAAGTCTAGAATAGTTGGCTGACTTTTTCAGGTCAACCAATCTATTTTATGGTGGTGCAGGGCCTAAGACCAAGATCTCACAGCTCACAATGAAGTAGTTTTTCAATTTAAGGTACCATCTAGGTGGATATAAAAATATTAATTAACTTCAGAATCCCCCAACGCTGAAAACTAATCTCAAAATTATTTGAATGTTTCCCCATACTTTCCTTGCTTTTCTATTTCCACCATATTTGATCTAAAATTTATGCTCTCTCCAGCTTCTTTCAGGCTCTGAAAAGATGAATTCCAAGTGGGAAGTATGAGGACCTCATGATACTGTGACTGAAGCACAAATGTTTTATGTAGATACTTATTTTGTAATTAAAATTTGAGGATTACAGCACAGAAATACCACAAAATACACAGTAATGAGTTGAGATGTATCCTCAGAAAATCATTTTTCCCTCCCTGGGTCTCGATTTCTAACTGTAAAATAAAGAAAGGTTTATTGACTGCAGAGATAAATAATGTTGAAGGCCATGAACCCTGAAATGTAGCAAATTCAAAAATGTTTGCTAAGTATAAAATGGTTACAGTCCTTACCTCTCAGACACAGCTAGTTTGGTTCTAGACTGTCCACGATAGTACCAACTCAGAAGAAATGAACAACAAACGTGAGTCTAGGCATCTCTGCCCAGTGCAAGTGTCAGCCCTACCCACTCACACAAAAACGTCAATGTGCTGCTCCCAGTGAACGTCCAGTGCCTTTTCGAACACAACTGCATCATTTACTGCACCAGCATTTTGAGGTAGCACATACTCTCACTCGCTTTCACAAGGGACCCACGAATTCCAAGGCACTCTGAATCTTCCTCTTCAATTTGAAAACCTTTATTTGGCACCTGAGACTTGTTTTCTCCTTCACTCTCTGTACTGGGTGTCTCGTGCCTAACACTGAGACTGCCGGCTCCCCAGCAGACAGCCTCGTGCACCAAAATTACGCTATAAAAGGGGGTCAATAGGGGCACCTGGGTGGCTCAGTCGGTTAAGCATCTGCCTTTGGCTTGGGCTGTGATTCTGGGGTCCTGGGACTGAGTCCTGCATTGGGCTCCCTACTCAGTGGGGAGTCTGCTTCTTCTCCCTCTGACCCTCCTTCTGCTTATGCTCTCTCTCTCTGTCAAATAAATAAAAATCTTAAAATAAAATAAAATAAATGGTGGTCAACAGTTGAAAAGAAAGATATTTATATAATGGAGATAATATTTATGAAACGTTGAAGTGATAATATGTTTTATTCTTCATAAATATCTTCCTGTGGCTTCTCACCCATTAGATCGATGTGGCAGGACGAGGTGGGGGTGGAGATGGGAGCTTCCAGTACAACCTAGAACAAAGAAGTCTTTGCTCAGCTTGGATCTCAAACTCAATTCTTCTAAGTCCTTCGGAAGACAATGAGCTGGAAAGCCAGGTTCACTGGAGGGTTTCTAAATCTCCTTTTAAATTCCATTGTATAGCAAGAGTTAAACTTAGGGCTCTGAGAACAGAGACTTATTATTAACCACAGTGTAAAAGAGTATGAAGGATATGTCTCATAATGGAATTGCCACCGAGGAAGGGGAAAATCCTTCCTGTGCCGAGAGGAGGAGCTGGTGGCGAGGGTCATACATTTTGGGCAGATAAAAGGAGGGAGAAGATGCCTCATCCCTAAGTAGGTCAAACAAAAGGAACCCTAAATATATTGAAAGAATCTTGAACATCCTCGTGGTGGTCTACTTTCATGACCACGTCTAATACAGAAAGAGTAATTATGATATTCTAGAAACACTAAGTGTGGCAGCATCAGCAGGAGAGACGGCAGATGGTTCTAAGAACACTTCCAGTGGTCCGAAGCCTGCCAGTGGCGGGGGATGGGAGACAATGGGAGAACTAATGAGCCAGCACAAGTCTGGCGCAGGACAAGGAGGTTCAGAGAACTCGAGATCAAAGGGGCCCTCAATTATCCCAGTGGATAATCCAGGGAGACAGCCACACTACAGCAGGCATTAGCACTGGATGCTACATGACTCAGAAGGATGCAGAATATTCCTGAAAAAAAAACCCTAAGTTCCTTCTGTCCCACCTCTGCTGCCATCAGACATGGGCCCTCCCCTGCACACAGACATCAATGTGGGGAAAAGGATATGGAAAAACCCCTTGATGCAGTCCTGAGAGAGGGGGTCTGAACACTGCAGGGGATGACTACCCAAAAGAGAGCCTTAGATGAGGAACTCGGTTGCCTTCGTGGTAAGTTTAAGTTTTCCATCATCAACAAGACTGGAGATGCCTGAGCAAGATGACGTAAGTTTTAGGTGATACCAAATGTTACATATGGTAACATTTACAAATGTTTCGATTTCAATCCTGTTATACTGGCTTGTAGAAGAAATGATTAAGCTTCCCTCTAAGACAAAACTACCGCCGCACCCCAAAGTGAAGCCAGGATCCTCAAGGTTCTTGCAAAGTGTCTTGAGAATAGAGCCGGACTCATGGGGAGGACAGACCTGCATTTCCTTCTTGCCGGTTCGGTGGCCCCTCCTCCTTTCTCCACTAATGTAATTATTCAAAGCAGGCTTGAATACAGATAATGGAAGGCGTGATTTGGTTGACAACCAAATGTTCTAATGACATTAAAACATCCAAGTTTAATTTCAGCCATGACCAAATCTACCGACTGGACTCTCCTCTCGTAATAAAAATAGATTAGATAACCAGCTAGGTTGAAAGAGCCACACGGGCTTGCCTATTGGCCGCGGGAGCAAGCAGGAGAGCTCCTCACTGACTGCTGTGCTGATTGACAGGGGCCTCGGAAACAATAGAAGAATATGCCAAACAGCTCCCTTTTTTGAATCGAACTCAAAACTCCAGAAAGGCTTTCATGCAGCCATGGCTGGCTGGTGTCTTCTTTGATGTGATAAAATTTCAGTCATTTTCAGCTGGAGTTGTAATTGCTGTGTATGGGGAGGGGTTAGGGGCTGACTCTCCAGTATTATTTTATTATTCCTTCAATTCAGTAATAATATAATAACTTCGAGACTTAACAGCTCAGATAAAGAATAGTGGCCTATTGAGAAACTTTATTATTTTGCTTTTGACAGGACGCTCTTTCAGACATTCTTCTGGGGGTTAAAAAAAAAACCCTATTTGGATTATTTGCATAAGAATATATTTTATTGTAATGTGTCTAGCATTTTCATAGCGGAAAATCCAGGAAAATGAACAGCATATTATCATTACAAACAATGATATTTAGAATTAGAACAGAAAGTCCTTGGTCATTTTTCAACCTGCCAACCAAATCAATGCTGAGAAAAAACTGTGTGTGGTGTGTGTGTGTATGTGTGTGTGTGTGCGTGCGCGCGCGTATGTGTATGTACTTGTGCACAAGCCTGTGGGCTGATGAGAGCGTCTTACAGAGATATGGATTTATAATTTGCTACCAGCAAGGGAAGCACTTTAAATGGCACTAAGTTAGCTAGGGAGCTGTGGCAGGAGGCAAGGGTCATAAACTCTAGAGCAAGTGTATGGCGTGTTCCACTTTTGTGTACATTTTTCGATCTTAAAACAGATTTACTCAGGATTTAAGACTTTATTAAGGTCAAAAGGATTACATTAAGTTCATAGACACGTTTGTTTTATTAATTGAGTCATAAGTTCTGGCCGTCTGCAAACACGTTTGAAAACAGGCATCAGATGGTTTCCATTGCCATAATAGATCAGAAAATCTGCCAGTAAGTCTGTTTGCAGCTCTTAAAAGCTGTTGAACAAAAATGTGTTTTGAACTATCGACAATTACCTGAGAAAACAACTGGATTCTGTAAGTCGGTTTGTTTATATTCCCAATACACTCGCTCTTACCCCACTTCCTACACTCTTGGCCCGAGCCGTCCACTCCAGGGCATTGGAGGTGATCTTGCTCGAAAACATTTCCCTCTTCACCCTCATTAAGATGGTATAGCAAGAGGAGTGTTAACAGGTTTTTCTACGAACTTACTATTGATGGAGAGGAGAAAACAGTGAATCTAGAAAAGGACAAACAAGTTGGGTTTTTACTAAATCACATACGATGGAGTGTGTAAAAATTATATATACAGTATCCTAGATTTAAAAAATAATTACCGTTACACTGGAAAGCCCATTAATGCCTTTCTGAATCTATGGCCTTGTCTCTGCACCCAGAGGTAAGAAGACTGACCTGATTCTTGTGCTCATCTCCTACTGGCTTTTCTTTATAGTATTTACTATATGCGTTTTATCCCTTAAAAACATATTGTTGAGTTTTCCATGGTTTGAACTCTATAAAATGAAATAATAATTTAATGTGCTCTCCTGCAACCCTTTCTTCTTAATATCATGTTCCCAGCATCTGTCTGCGATGTGGCATGTAATGAGTGAGCCGCTGCTTTTTCCTCAGCTTTACTGAGATATCACTGACACAGAATATTGTGCGAACTTAACATATACAATGTGATGGCTTGATACACATACATATTGCAATGTTTCCCAAAAGATTAGTTAGCACAGCCTTCACCACATATAACTACCACCTTGTTCTTACAGTGAGAATTTTAGGCATTACTCTCCTAGAGACTTTCACGGCTGCAATACGGTATTGTTAACTACTATCCCCATGTTGTGTATTTCATCCCCAGAATTTGTAACTTCTTACAACTGAGTTTGTACCTCTTAAGCAAGCTTTCCCCACTTCCCCAGCCCTCAGCCCCTCACAGCCACCACTCTCTCCCCAGTTTCTATGAGTTTGATGTGTTCAGATCCCACACAAAGCAAGATCATACAGCATTTCTCTTTCTCTGTCTCACTTATTTCACCCAGTATAATGCCCTCCAGGTCCATCTATGTTGTCACAAGTGAGAGGATCTCCTTTTTTATGGTTGAACAATATCCCATTCTATACAAACACACACACACACACACACACACACACACGCCATATTTTCTTTACCCATTCATTTATCTCCGTATACTTAGGCTGTTTCCATATTTTGGCTATTGTGAATAATGCTGCGATGACCATGAGAGTACAGGTATCTCTCTGAGATCCAGAGTTCATTTTCTTTGTATAAGTACCCAGAAATGGGGTTGCTGGATCATGTCAGAGTTCTATTTTTAATTTTTTTGAGAAACCTCCATACTGGTTTTCATAGCTATTGTACCATTTTACAATATATAAAAGATTCTAAATGAGGAAAAATGCACAGAGGGTCAAATGTGGGGTTTTAGTAAACTGGATATTTCGAGATCTTAAAGTATTCCATTAGAGATAAGTTAAGGTTACTTTTTGCTGTCATTAAGACAACCAGAGGCGCCTGCGTGGCTCAGTGGATTAAGCATCTGCCTTCTGCTCAGGTCATGATCTCAGGTTCCTGGGATGGAGCCCCGCATCGGGCTCTCTGCTCAGCAGGGAACCTGCTTCTCCCTCTCTCTGCCTACTTGTGATCTCTCTCTGTCAAATAAATAAATAAAATCTTTTTTAAAAAATCAATCAAACAACCAGTTAAACAGTTTAAAAGAAACCAATGAGTCCTCTTTACGATTTACCACTGTGCCATTATGAAGTCATGGCCTCTATCAGTAAACATGTTTTAAAGTTTCATCTCTACGATGTCACTAGTATTTGGCTAAGACATTTCTAGCTGTCCTTTAATCTTCTGACCTATGCCTGGTTTTCACAGTGATACTCACTATGGCAGCTGTTTTTTTTTTTTTTTCCCTAATTCCTCTGAATACTTACTGTGTGCCCAACATTGTACTAAAGGATTTTAACTGTATCCTCATGCTATCCCTTAAAGCAAATACTGTTACTACTTTCATTTTTTCAAATAAGGAAGCAGGCTGAGAATGCCTAGGGACTGTATTTCATTTATCTTAAGAACACACTTCACATTCCTGAAATCAGGATGCACCTTGTAATCAGTGGTGTCTTACAATCACTGTTGCTCAGACAATAGCCTGGCGTGGTAGCTATTACCCGTGCGTGTGTATACTTGGTCATACTTGTTGATATGACTGTCAATTCACTTGAATTTATGGATAATGTTAGTACTTAACATGGTGAGTTTTATTGACATTTTTAATGTTTTCAAGACTGTTGGTTCTGAATTGACATTGCCAAGAAAAGGTACCGTGTAGGCTGAAAGTGCTGGAAACAGGATGGCAGGGAGGCAACTGGATATTAGTAAAACAAATACATGTACCACCAGAGGAATGTATTCAATTCCCGATTCTCTTGCACAGTGACAATTAAGTGATGTATAGGACCTATGGAAGAAAGATGCCCACGAAAAGAAAACTTGGTTATATTTTGTTACCACTATAACCAAAAGGATTGCCAAACTAAGCAACGGAAGGCAAGAGAAACTGTCAGATCCCTCCACCCAAAAATGCAAGAAACCTCAAGGCATACAGTAACAGCCAACGCACACTGCACAGCACTTTTGCTATGGGATTATGTCACTGTTTCATTAGAACTTTCTTTTTTATTGGTTGGGTTCCCTGAGCAGCGCCATGGCGGTGGGCAAGAACAAGTGCCTTACGAAAGGTGGCAAAAAGGGAGCCAAGAAGAAAGTGGTTGATCCATTTTCTAAGAAAGATTGGTGAAAGCGCCAGCTATGTTCAATGTAAGAAATATTGGAAAAACATTAGTTACAAGATCTCAAGGAACCAAGATCTCATCTGATGGCCTCAAGGGTCGCATTTTTGAAATGAGCCTTGCTGATCTGCAGAATGATGAAGTTGCATTTAGAAAATTCAAGTTAATTACTAAGGATGTTCAGGGCAAAAACTGCCTGACTAATTTCCATGGCATGCATCTTGCCGGTGACAAGATGTGCAACATGGTCAAAAAGTGGCAGACCATGACCGAAGCTCACATTGATGTCAAGACTACCGATGGTTATTTGCTTCGTCTGTTCTATATTGGTTATACTAAAAAAAGCGATAATCAGATTTGGAAGACCTCTTATGCTCAGGACCAACAGGTCCTCCAAATTCAGAAAAAGATGATGGAGATCATGACCCGAGAGGTTCAGACAAATGACTTGAAAAAAGTGGTCAATAAATTGATTCCAGACAGCACTGGAAAAGATATAGAGAAAGCTTGTCAGTCCATTTATCCACTCCATGATGTCTTCGTTAGAAAAGTAAAAATGCTGGGGGTGCCTGGGTGGCTCAGGGGGTTAAGCCTCTGCCTTCAGCTCAGGTCATGATCTCAGGGTCCTGGGATCAAGCCCCACATTGGGCTCTCTGCTCAGCAGGGAGCCTGCTTCCCCTCTCTCTGCCTGCCTCTCTGCCCACTTGTGATTTCTGTCTGTCAAATAAATAAATAAAATCTTTAAAAAAAAAAAAAAGTAAAAATGCTGAAGAAGCCCAAGTTTGAATTGGGAAAGCTCATGGAGCTTCATGGTGAAGGTAGTAGTTCTAGAAAAGCTACTGGGGATGAGACCAGGGCTAAAGTTGAACGAACTGATGGATATAAGCCACCAGTCCAAGAATCTGCTTTAAATGGAGACATTTAATGGTGACAAATAAAAAATATTATTTGTGATGTTTAAAAAAAAAAGAAATTTCTTTTTTATTGGTATATAAAATAATGATGTGTCCCAGAACTGATGACGTCTTAGACTTAATGGCATCAGGTACCTTGCCCAGGGTCACACGACTAGTAAGTATAAGGGTAGAGGCTTACATAGCAGGCTTGTGCTCCTAACCAGGAGACTTTAGTGGAACTTGTTTGATTTTTTTTAACTTCTCTTCTACCTTTTAACAAGCCCATAAGCTTTTCTTTTAAAATAAATATTACTTGTATTTTTTTATAAGTTCATGACCATCTTGGGGATAATTGTAGACTCCTTGGGAACAGGTTTCAAAAGAGAGCCAAGAATCACTCAAATTAGAGGAAAATATCAAATAATCAGAAGAACAGCTCACTGTGGTTCTCAAATGGGAGAAAACAGATTCTCTCTGTATCAGGTCCCCCTCAAAACAGCAGTGAATGGGCAGTGTCTTCTATCATTTGAGAACACAGAAGGGGAGCATAAATCACAGAATCAATGGTATCGGGATCTTGGCTTTGTACTGTCACATTTCATAGCCCTTCCATAACTCCTTCTATGCTTTCAGAATCTACAGCTTTAAGGAGCTTAAGAAAAATAAAACTAAAAACTAATCAAAAATAAAAAATTGATCATGATTACCGCAGGGTATTGGTCGTAGCTCTAATGGTAATAAATGATCAAACAATGTGTTATTATTTATTATTGCCTCTCAATTTTCTCTCATTTGGTCCTTATGGACACACATAAGTGCTTTGGGGATCTTCATGCCATCATCTGGGTTCAGGTCTCAATTCTACTACTTAGCAGCTAGTTGACTTTGGGCAAATAATTCCATTTTCATAAGCCTCATTTTCTCAGGTGTAAAATCAGGGTCTTATAATACATGCCTCAAGGGCTGTTATGAGCATGAGATAATGTTATGAAATGAGATAATGCCTACACAGTAATTCAGCACAGTGCCTGTTATTTAAAGGCTGACTAAACATAAGATACCACTATTACTAGCAACACAACCCTGTGTGTAACTAAACAATTTTACCAATGAAGAAACTAAGGTTCAGAGAAGTTAAGTCAATACCCAAGGTCACACAGCTATTAAGCAGCAGAACTGGTACATAAGCCCAGAAGTGCACTTGCCTTAAGTGCTGGCAAAGCTCGTCAGAGAGAATCTCTCAAAGTCTGTGCCAACTCAGCAATGACCATTCTTTATGATCTCCATGTAACTTGACACATTGCTACAAGAGCTATACAGCTTGAATGTTATTTTCCCTTCTTTCATAAAGGCTACCAATGGATGGAGATGGGAATAAAAATTGAATTGACTTTACAGGCCAATCATAGGACAAGGTTGTCAAAATGTCACAGGCCAATTTTCGCTATAACCGAAATCTTTTCATTATGAAAAAAGGACCGAATCCTAGCTACGTTATCACAAATGCGAAAGATATTTGACACAATTTTTTTTGAACAACAAAGAATATGGACAGGGTGTAGGGAGCTTAATGTAAAGGCTCTGACCTGTACTAAAACCCACTTGAATTTCCTATTACTCTAACTCGTGGTGATTATTTGAATTTGCGTGCAAGCTCTTAATCTGCATAATTAGTTCCAGTACCTCCCAGAAGCAGATTGAGACCTAATCAAGGAGGTCAAGAGTTGGACAAGAGGGAGCGCCAGAGGAGAGGATGCTGTGTTAACCCCTGCTCTTAGGTGCATCTTTGTGCTCAGGAGCCACTGAGCCGGGAACAAAGAGATGGCCTCAGCACACAGAGAGGAGATGGAGAGAAAGTCCTCTGGGGAGACAGCCCTGTAGATTTTGGGAGCTGTGATCCCTGCCACAGAGGTTGGGGAAGCAGAAAGTGACTGGAACTCCAGATCAGCAGACCCAAACCAGTTCCCTCGAAAGAAAAAGAGTATGAGTATGCAGAGCTGATCACGCCAGAGGGGAGAAGAGCCCTCTGAGAAGACCCAGCAGTGGCACCAAAACACCCCCCAGCACATACTACTGAACCAACCATACCTGTTGGCTGGGTAAAACTCTCAAAGGGAGAAGCACAGCCCACAGAGAGTTAGGCAGTCCTCCCTCGTCCTCCCTAGCTAGTCTCCAGCTGAGCACTCAGGTCAAGGCAAAGCAGGCAGCTGAAGAACTGGCACCACCTTTGAACTGTGTGCTTGATGTATAACCCTCACCAGTGGAGAGGCCCTGTCCCACGACAGCGGCCATGATCCTCTCCACAGAAAAGGGTCCTGGGAGAGCCGGGAAGACCATGCGCCTGGGCGACAGGAGCCATGGAGCAAGCTCCCCAGCATGGCAAGTGTGCTAGAGGAGACCGGCCAGCAGTTGCGGAGCTGCAAAACACCTATGGCTTCTGGCAAGGGAACACTCTTCCGAAGAGATCAGGGAGCACATTCCTGGCTAGGCTCTGCATAACGGAGGAGGTCTCTGGGTGCAGTCTTGGGCTAGGACACCTCAAAGGCTGGTAGTGACCACTAGAGAAGACCATCTCCAGTCCAGAAAGTTCTCACGGACAACAGGGGATTAGTTGCCAACCAAGAAAAATTTGTGGGCGGCCTCATTTTTCTAAGTAACTTTGGCGCCCTACAAGACAAGAGCATAAGTGTAATATAATGAGCAATTCTGCTTTGTTAAACCACATTTATTCTACTGAAAAACTTATAGAAACCTTTCATCATAAGATATAAAATGACTTTATACAACAGCTGATAGCCCTCTCATTTATTAAAAGATTTTATTTATTTATTTGAGAGAGAAAGAGAAAGAGAGGGAGAGAGAGAATGAGCACAGGAGGGGCAGAGGGAAAGGGCGCAGCAGTCTTCCTGCTGAGCACGGACCCAGTGTGGGACTGGAGCCCAATGTGGGGCTCGATCCCAGGACCCTGGGATCATGACCTGAGCCGAAGCAGCCGCTTAACCCACCGAGCCACCCAGATGACCCTAGCCCTCTCATTTTTTAAAGTGACAAATGTACCAAGTGCATCAGAAATGAATTCACTAAATGTCAGCTTTCTGGAAATTCAGAACTTAATGAACTGATTCCTTTCCACTAACAAACTGACAAATCAGCACTGGGTAAAACTCCAACATAGAGCCCAGTTAGCATCACTGTACGTGCTGTTACACTGACTTTTAATCCACAATCTGTCACTTCCAGGGAGAAAAGAGGCATCTAACACACAGATACCTAGATCTGCATACACATGCAGGCACATACTCTTTTTTTTTTTAAAGATTTTATTTATTTATTTGATAGACAGAGGTCACAAGTGGGCAGAGAGGCAGGCAGAGGCAGAGGGAGAAGCAGACTCCTCGCTGAGCAGAGAGCCTGATGCAGGGGCTCGAGCCCAGGACCCTGAGATTATGACCTGAGCCGAAGGCAGAGGCCCAACCCACTGAGCCACCCAGGCGCACCATAGGCACATACCCTTACACTCACACACATTTCCACAAGAATGCGCAATCACCCACCGCCTACACAGAGGCTCATACACACACACACACACACACACACACACACATATATATTCACTCACACCCACATGCACACTCACACACATAATGCACATACAACAATTTACTTACAGACTCATAACACACACTCACAAATCCACATACATACACACCTAACAAATGGTATACACGAATAAGCCACTTCTATTGAATCCATACGACACTGTGAGTTAAGTATTAACTAACTCTGTATAGCTCATCTCCTGGAGTTAATTGAAGCTCATGAAAGTAAAAAGACCCTGTCCAAGCTCATGCAGTGAGTAAATGGAAGGGTATACCTGATTCTGAAGTGTAGAATTAGACGCAAACCAACTCACTGTATTTTTGACCTCTTAAGGATTTCACTAATTATATCATCGTTTTAGTTAAGAAAACTCAAAGCACATTCCTCTGAAACACTTTCTCACTTAATTTTTGAACTGCGTATATTTTGTGGGAAATTCAATCCACATGTTTGAAATTCATTTACACCAAAATCCTCCAAATACTGTTTCTTAAGAGGTATTTGATGTCAAAAGAAGGCTTTTGAATTTTTCAGTGAGATTTTTCAAGCTTTATATTTTATTAAAAACAGGCAACACCATTGTCCCAAGCTTAGGGAAATTTGAAGTTATGTTCAAGATTTTTCTTTTCTGTTTTGTCACTTTGAGGATCATTTCATACTCAGTTATTTAAATAAAGATTAATTTAGCTCTTGTGAGTGCTTTCTGTTTTGTGTGTGGCTGCTGCTTTAGGCAATGACACACTTAATCACTTTACAAATAATACCACGATTTGTTTGTTCTCTGGTAAGCTAACTATAGTGACAGCACAAACAACTGGATTATTCCAAAGGAATTTTCAAGAATACTGAACTCTCCTAGCTTAGTGGTAGATCCTTAGAAAATATAGAATTCCAACAGAATAGTCAAGAGATTTGGGGTAGAGGTGAGGGAAGACATGTGGATTCTAAGATGTGGGGACTTTGCTTCAAAACTAAAACTTCCCCTCAAAATCACGGATCAGCCCTAAGGAAATTGCTCGGAGGAGTAATGAGTCCCAACTAATCATGTGAAATCATTTCCAATAGCCTTATTCCCTCTATATAGTTCCTTTGATGAAAAACCTTAAGACCCAAAATAAAATAAAGACCACCACATCAGAAGCAAATTTCACCCTTTGGGAAGCGGCTGTGTCACCTGATTTGCAACAGGAACAAAGCAGCTGATAACTACTCAACTCTGAGACGAAGAATTTATAGACAAGGAACTCTTTGATGGGTGTGGCTCTAATGCGGAATACCTAAATTTGTATTTAGACATTGACATTTCTCCTGGAAGGATGCCTCTCCACTGCATGGAATGGAGACATTGTAACGAAATCTAATGTTTGCCACATGTACCGTAGCCCCCCCATCCACCAGAGGTGTGTTTCCAAGATGCCCCATAGATGTCCCAAACAGCAGATAGTACCGAAACTTACACTGTTTTTGCCTATACAAGTTACCTTTGATAGCGTCTCATTTACAAATTTACCACAAGAAGAGATTAGCAACAATAACTAATAATAATAGAATGATTATAACAATATACTGCGGTAGAAGTTACAAAATATCTCTCAAAATATCTTATTGGAGGGTACTCACCCTTCTTCTCAGGATGCAGTGAGATTAGAAAATGTCTCCCTGATGAGCCCCGGGAGGTGAATGACGTAGGCATCGCGACGCAGCGTGGGGCTACGGTTGACCTTCTGACGCTGCGTCAGGAGGAGGAGCATCTGCTTCCGGCCCAGACTAAGGAAACTGCGGAAAGCCAAATGGAAACCTCCGGTGAAAGGGAGCTGTTGCATTACAGTTCGCACCAATTATCTATTTAAGTCTCATTATTACCGCCATAAGAAACATCTTTATTATTGTCGCTGTTGCTGTTGTTATAATTATAATTAATATTATCCCCATTTTAGAGATGAACAAACTGAGATTCAGGATTGCCTAAGGTTATTATAGCTACGAGTGCCCAAAGTAAGATAAATCTCCAAGGAGAGTCAGGCAAACCCAGGCTGCATGGAGGGAGACTGGAGGCAAAAGCAGGATGTTTCTGAAGTTTGTGAAAAATGAAAGAAAATGCATTAAGAACGGCTCTTGGTCAACCAACCTGAACCATCTTATCAAAACCTTGACTGTGCCTCTTCAGCTGGTGCCCAAATTCAGGCTGACCTATGGAGAGCCTTTGTGGGCATGCACTCTCTCCCATGTCCCCCCCTTCTTGCTGTAGCTCTCTTTCTCCTTTCTCTCAATCCTCCACCCATCTCTCTCTTTGTCATTCTGTCTCTCAAGTTTCAAATAGGCAGCTCTTGGGGTAAATGGGTAGTCTTTCCCTGACTTACAGGTTAGGCTTCTGTGCCCAACTGGATGCCAAAACCTCAGATGTCAAAGTGTCCCTGTAGTGGGACCAAATTTTGCACACTCATTCTTAGAGACAGTGTGGAATAAATATGGGCAAAATCTAGAATTACAGGTTCTAGTTCTGTTTTATATGAACTATATACTCTTAGGGAAATGTCCCAATCTCTCTACGATTCAGTTTTATCATCTAAAAAAGGGTAATACTACCTCCCAACACTTGTGAGGATTAAATGAATTCATGGACGCAAAAGTATCTGAGCCCAGTCCGTGCTCATGTAAGAGAGTTGGGTCCTGGAGTCAGCCTTCTATCATGATAAAATCGGCCTCACAGAGATTGGCTTTTTGGTAATTTTCTAAGAATTTGTTCATTCCAGGGTGGTCCTAAGTAGCCCTACCTCAGCCGGAAGTAGGAAAAACTTCTCATACTCTGCTAAACTCCATCTTGTCTTGTCCCATTGTTCACCAGCACTGGTCCCCAACACACACAGACACACATACACACCCCCACACAGACTCCACAGTGCCAGAATGCCTACCTTAATGTATTAGGATAGAACAGTAAAGTGGGAATTCCTACTTAGTACGGTTGATGCAAAATGAAAGGTCATCGATGTAAAATGCCTCTCCCAGTGCTTAGCACAAAGTAGAACTCAAGTCTCAGCTATAAGCATTGGTGTTTCTTGTTATTCAGGAAGATGGAGAAATTTTTGCTTCTAGCCCTGACCAGGACCTAAATTTTATTTAAAATTCTGAGGTTCTGGGCTATTTTTGACTGCCATTTAATTGTCTTCACCAACAAAGAAGAAGGAACTAAACATGGTAAAGTCCTAAGGAGCCGTAATCCTACATTTCAGCATCATAGGCCTTCTTCCCACCCACCCCCCCCCTCAGTACCTATCCCAGAGCATTGCCCAGAGGAGGAACTCAGGACTGCTGAAAGAACAAAAAAGAAATGAATGAATGATACATGTCTCTAAGAACTGCTCTGGGACAGCTTCTAGTCAACAATAATAACTTCCTGCTCTGTGCCAACACTCCCATCGCCCTGGGCATTGGTGGGGCCTACTTATCAAATGTTAGCAGGTTCTGTTGCAAAGTCTTCAGTCCTTTCAAGGGTAGATATATTCCCAGCCCAGCTACTTTATCCACCCATGAGCTTCCAACTCTCACCAGTCCTAAACCTACAATGCTTTCCTTTTCTTTCATTCATATCCTCCAGGAGAAATCTTACCCTTGGAGGTTCAGCACAAATACCACTTCTTCCATGAAGCCTTCTTTGATCTCCCCATCTGGAAATGATCTCACTCTCCTTTGAACACCACTGCCCTTTGTACTTCTCTGTTGGCACTTCTCCCATTCCACCTTATATTAGAATTGTAATCCTGCCTCAGCTCCCCTGCTAGTCTGTGAACTCTTTGAGGGCTCAAAACAGATTTTATACTTTTGGTTTCCCCAAGAATAACTAGCACTTCCGAGATCGTTGGTGCCCAATACACACTTGTGTAAATGAATCCAAGCTAGGTGCCATAGTACCAGACTTAACAAAAGTTGGCACACCAGTAGAAAGCTTGGCTTGACACAAGATTCTTAAAAGGATAAAGCCGTATGAGAAAAGGAGGCACAGTACACGACCTGATTTCTTGCCAGAAACATCGTTAGTAGCCGGAACATTGCTAAGGCAGGATATTGGCTAAGGAGCTCTGACAGGAAAAAATAAGTTTTATTAAACCTCCAATAAAATAACATACATTTATAAAAAAATAATTCCTGCTGACTTTTTAAATGGCTGTATTAGCGTTTGGGGGGGATGGCATTTTAGAGACTCAAAATGGTCAATTTTATCCTTGACAGAATTCATCCATCACCTCAACCTTGTTTTTTTCTAAAAACGTTCAGAGTCAGCTGGTTTGACCATTTCCCCTCCCCCTGCCACACACACACTTTGACCTAAGCTCCCATGATTGCTACCTGGTGGGTTTGTAGTCAAAAGCTAACTGACAGTTGTGGCAGTAAAAACGCTCTTTATAAACAGAAACCAAGACCATGTAAATACAGTCCTGGCATCAGGTTGTACACTTAAGTACTAAACTTAAGTACCCCTGGGCTGCTAGACCATTAGCAATGTAATGGGTCTGCCCATATTACTATGAAACCACTCATTTTGTCCCAATTTTTTTTTCCTGCGGTGTGGTGGGGTGCTTACTTTTTTTAATGAGCGACATAGCTATCTATATGCATGACATCATCTGTGCCAACATTCTGGGATTGAACTGAAACATAATTGATATATAACAGTATATGACTTTCAGGTGTATGACAAAACAATTTGACCTATGTATATATTGTGAAATGATCTTGAGAATAAGTCTAGTTAATATCCATCACCACACAGCTACACGTTTTTTCCTGTGATAAGTTTTAAGACCTACTCCTAGCAACTTTCAAATATACAATACAGTCTTAGGAACTTACTCCCAGTTTTTAATCTGACCTGTGCATGCCCATCAAATAGGTCACTGTGAACAGAGTACATGGTAGGATCAGTACAAGCTCTAGGCAAGGCTGCAAAATTCAACAAAATTCCTGGACTTCTGGCTCCCTCTGCTTCACATGGTGGCACTTCCACTCACATCTTGAAGTCCCCCGTCCTTCCGCCCTCTCAAGTCCCATGCCCTGTCCTAGCTCTTTAGGTTGTACTGGTCCTGTAAACTGCCCATCAGCCTTCTCCCCTGGCAGCCTCATTCAAAACTTTTCTGTTCAGCATCACCATGTTTCAAGACCTGCTCTTGGCTAGATTTTAATGGGTGGTGATGGATTAATTCAGATTGATGCATGTGTCACCAAGTAGGTCGTCCAGCACTGTAACCAATAAAATGTACATGATATCCAAACATGGGTGCATTCAGAGGACCAATAACATTTTGGTTCCATGAATATATGATTCCCGGAAAACCCTTAGGAATGGATGTTAATGGCAGAAATATCAGCCATAGAGCAGGTAGTCTTTTCAGTCTCATTGAATTTTGGAGTCTTTGACTCTTGTTGAAAGGGCTGTTTCTATGGTAAGGCAAATAATCCTCTCTGTTGAGACACACACCTTTAAAAATGATGCAATCCTAGGTATAGGCCTACTGTGGACAGAACATTGGTGACCCTTCTCCCTGTAATTCCTATGTTGAAGCCTAATCCCCAGTGTAATGGTATTTCGAGGGGGGACTTTTGGGAAAGAATTAGGTCATGAGGGTGGAGCTTTCATGAATGCTACCAGCATCCTAATAAGAAGAGACACAAGGGAGATGATTTCTCTCTCTCATTCTCTCTTTCTTTCTCCCTGTCATGTGAAAATATAGCAAGAAGGTGGCCATCTGCAAGCCAGGAAGAGGGTCCTCATCAGAACTAAATGGGTTGGTACTTTGATCTTGAATTTCTAAGCTTCCAGAACTGTGAGAAATAAATATCTATGGTTTAAGCTCCCCAGTCTATGGTGTTTTTGTTATAGCTCCCCGAAAAGGACCAAGTCAATATCCAAAAGAAATGCATACATAAATGTACCAAAAGATAGGCACAGACATGTTCATAACTGCCTGTCCATGATTCCCCCAAATATGGCAACAAACCAAATGCCTATTACAATAAAATGGATAAATAAAGTGTATCATATTTGAATATTATAGTGCAATGAGGCCAAAAGAAGTACAAGCACACTTAACAGCATGTGTGAGCCACACAAATAGGATATCGAGCAAAAGAAGCCGTAATCACAGAGGACATCTTGTATTATTTCATTCTTATGAAGGCTAGACACAGGTCAAACTAATTTATGGAGTTCAAAGTCGAGAGTCTCCTAGGTGCTATATGAGTTCTGTTCCTCAATCTGGGTGCTGGTTATATGCATATGTTCGGTCTTTAAAAATCACTGAGCTGACACAACTGTTGCACTTTTCCGTAGGTATGTTACAGTTCATTAATAAATTCAATAAAGTACAATACTGACAAAAGTACTGTATAAAGGCAGTTGTAATGAGGCAAACAGGAATAGAGCAAAACAAAAAACAGGAATAAGGTGGTTAACTTCTTGGAATATTTGGTGTGAAAGAAAAAAGAAAGCCCGGCAAGAAATTATTCCTATGATTCTAACATTTGTTGGCTCAGCAAATATTTCTTGAGCAACCATGATGTGAAAGGCACCGTTCTAAGTGTCTGGCATAAAGCCATGAAGAAAGCACACACACCTGCCCTTGTAGCCCTCACAGTCTAGTGGGAGGCATACCCTATCAGCATGAAGTGTGGTAGCCTTTCGAAGGAAACACAAGAAGAATCCCCAAACCTAAACCTTTAGTAAACAGAAGACCCCGCGGTTTGCTTTACATGATCAATAGTGATTTCAAGACACCAGAAGAGATGAATGTGTGGTACCCTGTCCAGTCTTCCTGGAGGGTTTCAGCTGATTTGACTCTCAGTGGTGGTGTTCTGAACAAAACACAAGAAGTTGTGAGTAGCACAACTCTGTATGTGTTGAGTCCAACTTAAAGGGTATGTTGTGCTCTCTTAAGATGACTGAGAAGCAGGCTTTGCCCTCCTCCCACTGGACGCCTCTCACTCTGGCACCTGTCATCCATTAGGAGACCTCCTACTGGGATCTTTCATCATTGAAAATATATGATGATTTTCATTACCGCCTAGGCTAATTGGTAGTGAGTATTCCTTTAAAATATATTCCCCTAAATACTAGGCTTTGGGTCTGCTTTGAAGTTTCTAACACCAACACAGTTGGACTAAAATCATAGATACTAATCACAGAAACTGAAAAGTCTGGTGCAGGAAGAATCACCATTGAGGTTTTTTCCTTCGATAGCCAGTTGGGCGGTAGACACACATGCGAAAGGAAACCTCAAAGCCATGAGATGAACCATTCCCATCGCTGTCTTTCGTAGCAACTTGCCAAGCTCACTGTATTTATGTGCCCCCATGTGAAATTACCACCTCAGAGGAAGTGCTTGAAGGGCACCTGGCTGCCTCATTGGGCGGAGCCTGTGACTCAATTTCAGGATCCTGGGTTTCAGCCCTACGTTGGGTATGGAGATTACTTCAAAATAAAAGCTTTAAAAAATAAAAATAAAAATAAATAAAAGGAAGTGTTTGATGTGCCCAGTTTGCTTTCCAAACCAATGGATTCAAAAAATAAAAAATGGGGGCACCAGGGTGGCTCAGTCATTAGGTGTCTGCCTTCCGCTCAGGTCATGATCCCAGAGTCCTGGGATCGAGCATCGCATCAGGCTCCCTGCTTGGCAGGTAACCTGCTTCTCCCTCTCCCAGCTTCCCCTGCTTGTGTTCCCTCTCTCGCTGTCTCTCTCTCTGTCAAATAAATTAATAAAATATTTTTTAAAAATGAGAAACACCTCATGGTGTAAGATTTCGGCACTCGAAGTAATATGCGGAATTTAATACAATAAATACTTGCTTTCTAGAAGGGAAGTGGGAATACAGGTTTCCCCCACTATCCAAAAGTAAAGAACGCCTGTGAAACCTTTCATAAGCCTAAATGACGTAAAGCAAAGACGCAGTTACCATTAATTGACGTGGAAGATTTTTTGATCATTCTCAAATCCAAATAATAACTTCTCTTAGGCTTTTCTGACCACCGAGGACACATCTTGCTAACGGATGCACAAAATAAATGGAGATAAAACAGGCTCTCAGACACAGGTCAAATTTCTTGGAACCTTGTTGCAGAGATGCCTGAGTGTAGTTCCGGGGGAAGGAGCTGGGCGGCGCCACTCCCGCTGCTCAGGGTGCCGGCTGCCTCCCCCAAGGCTCCCTGCAAAACCAACTCTGAATGCTCTTCTCCCTTTTCACCTGGTCTTAAGAGCAAAAATCCTCTTTGGATTTCTTTCAGTTAGCAAAAACCGGTACCAAAGTAGGTCCTGCATAAAAGCAAAGTGGTATAGGGTGAACTTGGGAAAAGTGGGGAATCCCTGATAGTCCTTTGCTTTAATTAGTTGTTAGCATCTGACTTAAAATGTTCAGGCTAGAAAGGAAAGATATCCTAAAACACTTGCAAACTTTCGCTTTCAGATGGAGAAACCAAGGCCCTAAAAGGATCGATGATTGGCCCAATGTCACAGTCGGTGGCAGGGCCCAGTGTTGAACATAGGATGACACAGTCGGTGGCAGGGCCCAGTGTTGAACACAGGTTTCCTGCCTGCCCTTCCAGCACATTTTCTACTCTATTAGTATTTATTAGTATTGTAAGTAACGTCATGCCTTTTTCCCTTGCTAAGCACATGGATTCATGTGTGTAAAGAAAACACACAGAAAGGCAGCATTTTTGGAATGTGCCACTATACTTTTAAACACAAAGATTTTAAACTAGATTTTTAATTTTTTATTTTTTAAAAAGATTTATTTGAGAGAGGGAATGGGGAGGAGGGAGGGAGAGAATCTTCAAGCAGACTCCCCATCGACACTCCCACGACCCTGAGATTGTGACCTGAGCCAAAACCAAGAGTCAGAAGCTTAACCGACTGAGCCACACAGGCTCCCCTAAGCTAGATTTTTAAACTGAGCTATTGTGTAAGATTTTAGGACAAAACTTGCGGTTTATTTCCTTTCAGTTGTAAGCTACTATGATCCCAAGTAGCTCTTTGCTTCATAGCTCATTTTTTAACATTAGTCTGTTCTAAAAAGTATATGGGATGTCCTCAATCATAGAAATATCGAACATTATTTGTATGCCCAGTTGTTTATGAAATCAGGAATACGCAATATGACCCATTTGTAGGAAAATAACAGACTAGAACTTTTGTTAATATATTTCTACTTTTATCTAAAATATGTGTAGTTCTTTACTATGACCTAGAAGGTCTATGAGGGTAAATTATGTCATTTTGTTCACCACTGGATCGTCAGTACCTAGCATATAACAGGTGTTTAATATATGTTAATGAATAAAAAAATCGTAAATTTTAGACTCAAGTAGCTATGTGATGTGCATTGGTATAATTTCTACTATCACCGTAGAGTTAATTCTCCACTCAAAGGTCGTGTGTTTGAATTTCACATAAGCTCTATTTGTCTGGAACTGAAAACAAGAAAGTAAGTGATCACCTACTTCAACTCTTGCATTTTACAGAGGGGAAAATAGCCAGGCCCATAAGGGAAGTAACTTCCCAAGGATCACACAGCTAGCTAGCAAAAGAGCCTGGGTTAGAACCTGACATAGATCACTGGTTAGTTATCTTCGATAAATTTAATTTTTACATTGCCCTGCACATCACTAGGTCCGTGGACCTCAAACTTGTTCTCGCTTGATCAGCAGCATCAGCACTGAGACCTTGTTAGAAATATAAATTCTTGGGCCCACCCTGGACCTACTGAACCAGAACCATTGGGGGTGGGGGCCTAGCACCTGTGTTTTAACCGGCCCTCCGGTTAACTGTAACGTATTCAGGTTTGAGAGACAGGAGTCCACATAATCCTAATATCTCTCGTGATACTCCATGATGTGCTATGATTTCAGGCAAAAAAAGGATTTTCTCACTTGATCAGTGGTTCGTTTACTTAAAAATAAAGATATCCTATATATTTCTGGTCATGGGTGAGACTGAAGAAAGCTGTGTTCCTGTTAGTATTGGTTAAAGTCACCTTATTAGATTGTCTCGATTCAGTGGCATTTCTATATGTACCACATACGCAATACGGTGTAGTGGTCAGTTTCATGGGTCTTACAACCAACCTGTCCCGGTATTGAACCCGCTTCTACCACTAACTAGTCCTGCAGGCTTGGGTGCATTCCTTAAGCCTTTCTGAGCCTCACTTTCTCATGGCTACGAAGAGGATAATTATATACCCATTCCTCGGTATTGTTATGAGGCTCAAATAAGAAAAATGCATGCAAAGAGCTTAATATAGCGCCTTGTACATAGTAATTGCTTAGTAATGGCAGCTAGTATTATTATGATGATGCTTATTAGCATAATCATCGTTACCATCATCATCATCATTTGTTCTCAAGTAGGATGGATTATTCATTTGGACACAGATTTGGCATAAATTTAAAACTGGTAGGTAATTTTTTTAGTATTCCAAAGCTTGCAGTGTCCATTAACAATGTCTGCTTTCTCCAAGCGCTGTTGCAACGTTCTCAAGCCTTTTGAAAGTGAGCTTGTGGCACAGCCCAGGGAAAGGTTTCCTAGAGCTCCCCAGATCGGATTCACACTCTACACCTTTGAGATGAGGCTGTCTAGGCTGGGCTTTCCTTCCCAAATATAAAACCACATCAGGACACAAAATTATCTCCGAAAGATATCCTCACACACAGATGGCTTTCAGTAAGTCTCCTCCCGCCTTCATTGGCCCTGGGAGTTGGTGGCCGTAAAAACTTGGCTGCCCCTCCCCGCCTAGGCTGTGTGTTTCATCAAGTTCTCAGGATCCAGTCGAGATGACTTGCATCTTGCTTCGTCTTCAACTTCAGAAACTGGGACAGAATACAGTAATGAATAATCCGCCACAGACCAAAAGATCTCCTCTGATGAGGGTACAGGAACGCCCCTTTTCCAGATGTCTCTCTAAGAATCCCGGCCAAGCCGTGTGCGCCCTCCCTTTCCGGTCAGGGAGCCATGAAAGTAGCCACACCTGGAGTGAGTTTGGGTGGCGGTGTCCCATGCAAATTCCGCTTTCAAGTCCTTTTAAGAATTTCAATGCTGACAACTTTTATTAACAATTCTCCGTGTTTCTGTCATTGAGGGAGAAGGAGGAAACAGTGTCCCTGGTGTATTTCTCGTCAGAGTCATGAGTATATTACAGCGTCTCAATTTTTGAAGTAAGCTACATTTCAGGAGATGAAACAAAGGTAACTCTTAACATCTGCCAATATGTTTTCAGTTCCTATATCAAAGAAAGTGAAATAGCCACAAATCCTAAAGAAAGAAATCTAGCTTTAGAATTTATTCAATTAGAAGATGTGAAATGCTGAACCAAGTCTACTTTGGCAAGCCAAGTGTTGTCGACAGACACAAATGCTTTCAGGAGCGGGCCGTCTTATCTGCGAGAGCCCTTTTGGTTGGGTTTCAAAAGCCTTAGGGGCTTGGCTGAGCTCCCCAGATGCTCTAGCAAATGTTTGTGAATTGAAGAAAACTTGTTTAGCTTTAGGGAATAGAACCCCAAGGAAGCATTTGCAAACCCATCCCCCATATTTCCCAAAGCAACCTTTGGTCCCAAGTTCATTTTCGTGAAGTTACCAGAAAATATCTGTTGTTTCTTTCTTTCTTTCTTTCTTTCTTTTTTTTTTAAATATTCTTATCCTTTTGCAAGTCTACAAAAATAAAGCCTATTTAAAATTCCGCACTCGTGTAGATGTGGCCTTAGGGAAGACCCATTAGACACAGAAATGATTAATGCTCCCCTCGGAATCTTATTTGCTTCTTCAACTGATTGCTCATATAGAATCTTACTTACCAAGTACTTAAGGATTTAAGTGCCTTATCATTCTTGGAAATCACTACTCAGTAGCCTGCACTGGGTGGGGGAAGAAGCCCACTCCCTCCTACTCTGTCCCACAATACTGTCTCCCGGAGCCCAGTCCTTGTGATACAGGTGCCTGGAGGGCACCTAAATATTGGGCATTCTCTAATTTGTCCAATCAGATTCTTTCAAATGGATAATTCATTCTTGCAATCATGAGGGAGGGAGAGTGGAAAGAATTGTTAATGGATTATCATTTCTAAATGTCTACTAGACATCTCCCCTTGGCTATCCTCTGGCACAGTGAATTTACCATGCTCCAGCCCCAAATCCTTATCTGTACTCCCACCACCTGCAAAAAGGGCTTGGCTCCAGATTTTCCTCTTCCTATTCACACCCCACTGAAAACCTCCAAGCCATCCCTGCCAGTTTTCTAACCCTCGGAAAATGCATGTTACCATTTGCTATTTCTTGATAATAATTACTAAACTCAGCCTCTTAATTCCTCTCTAATTTCTTCCCCCTTTTCTAGTCTCACGAACATCCCCTCATTCGGGTCTTCAATGCCACCCCCCTCCCATTGATCAGATTCTCCGCCATTCCCCATCCTCGAATTTCCTCCGCCTATAATCAGCCCTTCACATCCACCATGAGAGAGAGCTTTCTAAAAACACAGGCTTGATCATGTCAGTAAAAGCCTTCAGTAATAAGAGGCAAGAGGCAAGAGGATAAAAGCTGCGTGGGGTTATCAGAACTCACACTTTCGTGCTCAAAAGGAACAATTATCCTGATTTTAAGTATACCCAAGTCATTTTCCTAAAAATTACAATTATTATAGTGAAACTCTTTTCTCCAGTGGTTGTAGGCAAGACCATTATGCACTGACATTATGGCCATAATCACATCATGTCAAGATTATTGTATGTCTGTGCATTTCTGGAAGTTTTGTTTGGCTTATCTAAACATATGCAGAGATGAACTCTGTTATGTGTGCCACAGACATTTACTGAACATTTACTAGGTACCAGCCACTGTGCTCTGCCGTGAACACAATATGGTTCCTGCCTTCATGGAGCTCTCTCTGATTGCCTGAAAGAAAAAGAAAGCCTTGAATAACTCTCCATCACCCACCAGGTATAGTTCAAACTCCTGGTTTTAAAACAGAATGAAACAAATATCGAAATCTTACTCTCAGCAAGGGCATTCTGTAGGCCTCTTCCAGGAAGCCTTCACTCATACCTCTCTTTTCAAATACAGATGTGGTTTTAAGGAGGAATCTGTCCAACTCCATCTAGGCAGACCTTTGTTACAGACTCTCCTACTAGTACAAGTTTCCGGGCAGAGCACTGGGTATTGAAGCTGGGCAGAGACTCAGAAAAAGAAGATGCCTAGCAAGTGCCCAGCCCGGTCCGGCTCAAGTTCACTGGTGGAAGTCCACCTCTCCTGGGGCTCCCCAGAGGTCACCTTCATGCTCACTAAAGTCCAAGAGAAACCACAGCCAGCAGCAACTTTCACTTGCGAGAAGGTTCCTTGTAGCTTTCTGTGTGAACACGAGGCCGGGCATGACACTGTGGTCTATGAAATCATTCTGAAATGCCATAATTGCTCTCTACCAACGAGCATGAAGAGTCACATTAGTATTTAAAAATCATCCAAATAGGCAGGCGCTGTGATTACACTAAATCAACCTAATTTCTAAATCGCTTGAGTAAACCCTTGTTGGATGTTACCATATAAACTTGAAAGATTTCAGGAAAAGAGAGCAAACAAGTTGGGTGCCCTCCTGAATGGCGCTGCCTGGGCCTGCCGGCCCCCGCTGCCTTCTTCCGAGGTCTAACGGACCTCCCTCGATGACCTTCCTCTGCGAGGTCAGAGTTTTGAAAAGAGCTCTTGTATCATTCATTCGTTCGGCCAATACTTACTGAGCACTTGCGACGCACCTGCCACTTCCCTTGGTGCTGGGCATAGGGTGGAGAGTGACAAAGTTCCAGCTTTGGACCTCACGGGGCTCACTTTGTAGCGGACTGAGACAGAATGGGGACACATGAGTCCCTCTGTGATCTAGAGCGCTATGGAGCAAAAGAAAGCAGGGCGTGATGGGAAGAGGTTCTGTGGCAGGACTGGGGCGGCAGCTGTCTGAAAACAGCCCGGCGTCATCTCTATGGAGCTGGCGTCTGGACGACGAGTGGAAGGAGATTGTAACTGCGGGGTTGTCCGGAGAAACTAGTGAGGACAAAGGCTTCGGGGCAGAAAAATGCTTGAGGTGTTCAAAGACCAACCCACAGCAGGTAAAGGAGGGGAATGGAGAGGCAGCCAAAGGCCAGGTAAGTCATGGCCAGTACTTATCAGGGAGGTCAGGGTAACTACTCCGGGTTTCATTCCTTGGGCGTTAGGGAGCTATGGGAGGCTTTGGAGCAGTGACAGCACCCGACTCTCATTTTTTTGTTGTTGTAATAAAATTTGTTATTTTCAATGGCAGCCAAATACACAGTGTAAAATTTGCCATCTCATGCATTTTTAGGTGTACAGTTCCATGGCATGAATTCTATTCACACTGCCGTGCAACCGCAATGACCATCCAGCTCCAGAACTTTAAGCAACAACCCCCCATCCCTCTCCTCCCTCAGCCCCTGGCACCCACCATTGTACTTTCTGTCTCTAGGGATTTTCTGCTCTAGGTTCCTCCTGTAAGTGGAATAACACCTTTGTCTTTGTCTTTTGGCGACTGGCTTCTGTCATTGAACATAATGTCCTCAAGTTTCGTCCATGGTGTAGCATGCACTAGAACCCCCTTTTTAAGGTTAAATAATATCCCATGGTGTGGAGGAGCCGCATTTTGTTTGCTATTCACCCATCAGTGGACACTTGGGTTGTTTCTACACTTGGGTTGTAAGTGTACACTTGGGCTGGGACACTTGGGTTGTTTCTCTTGGCTATTGTGAATGATGCTTTTCATTTTTTATTTATTTTTTATTTTTTAAATTTTTAAATTGTTTAAATCTATTTTATATATTTATTTGAGAGCGAGAGAGAGAGACAGCATGAGCAGGAGGGGCAGAAGGATGAGGAAAGAGAGAATCTCAAGCAAACGTCACAGTGAGCTCGATCCCGGGACCCTGAGATCATGACCTGAGCTGAAACCTAGAGTCAGATGCTTGACCGACTGAACTACTCAGACACCCCATCACAGATGTTTTCATTTTTTAAAGACTCGCCCTAGATACTGTGTTGAGATTAGACAGCAGATGTCCAGACTAGAAGCTGGAGACGAGCTAAGAGGCCAGATGAGCCATGATGGAAGCCGTGAAGGTGAGAAGTCATCAAACCCCAATCAGATCTCAAAGATAAATCAGGCAATTTGGGCTCAAGCAGTGGCCACTTTTCTGTGCATTATTTTCCCTAAGGCTAGTGTCTGTTTTAGTGGGATTCAGTTCTCTCAACTTGCTATGGAAAATCAGCAAATGCCACTTCCAGAGAAATCTGGTTATTCACCTACAGTGAGACTGATGAAGGTTCCAAGGAACCTAGAAACCTAGGGGATTTCTCCACGAGCCAGAAAACCTGAACAGAACACCGAACATGCTGTATTTTACCCAAGTAATGTCTGTAAGGCTACTGAGGTGGTCACAGAATGAGGGACTGTTCTGTGTACAACGTCGTGGCGGTTGTTTTGGCCCCTTGGGAGCCTCTGGTCTCCTTCCTGCAAGTTTCTTCACATATGTTCAGAGCAGCCAAGCTTGCCACATGACTGCGTACCCCACAACTGACATACAGGGTCACTGGTAACCACTAAGAAAGCCCTGATTGGGCCACGCATGCTGATCCCAGGACAGAGCCTCCGCAAAATGAGAGATCTCTTCCTGTCTCATCTGTTCTGGTCAGAGCCATACTGTAAAAAGATGTGCAATTTTTTTTTAAAGCGTCAACTGTTTGGCATCTGTTTTAGGGAAGTTCACAAGCACATTTTCGATGACGAAAGGAATGTGTTATTTTCTTTATTTTCTTGCCAAAGAAAAATGCATTCCGAAATAGAGATGATTTGGATGGGATCAGAGTTAAACTAGAAGTCCATGTGAAAATTACAGAACCCAAGAGTGAGAAGGAGCCCGGAGAGATGAGAGAAACAGGGAGACAGAGAGAGGTGCAGTGAGGCTAGGTGCCCCCCTCGTGATTACGGTTTACGCTGCACATTTCTTAGGAAAAGATACTTTCCAGAGTTGTTCTTGCGATTCAGTTTGCACATGTAGCCCTGTGTCTGATGAGAAATACATGGGAAGACGTGTAGCATTGGTGAAGAATTCTGCTGAGTCTATCAACTGGGGGGGGGGGCGCGAGCGTACCTTTCAGAGCGTGAGCGTCAGACTTAAACCAACGAACGATACCACAGGTTCATGTTTAACACTTGCCATGTGCCCTGTACTGCGCTCAGTACTCTAAGGTAACTCATTTATCACTGATTAGCCCTGTGAAGGACGTACTGTTACGGAGCCACTTTACAGAGGAGAAAACTGAGATCTGGTAAATGACAGAGCCGGTATTGAAACCCAGGTTTTGGTGAGGCTGAAATCACTAGCTAGAGTCCCTAATCCCTGAACTGTACTGCATATTTAAAAAAACAAAAACAAAAACAAGAGAATCCGAAAGCCTAGGTCTTGGCTACCCTGAAGACTAGAGCTGAATGGGACCAATCTGGTGACACTCCGTCTCTCCCGGAGGTCTCCAAACCAGCTGTTTCCTGTGAGAATGCGGAGCCTCGCAGAAGCCAATCGAGGACTCAGGATAGACACTGTGACTAGCTAAGCCCTAGAAGAGCTAAGACCGAGTGAAAAACTGAAAGAACAAGAACAAGAAATCCCGAGGCTCAGAGAAACAAGTCACAGGCTCATGGCCACTAACTGCCGCGCTGAGACAGGGAGCCACAGAGGGCTGGAGAAGTGGTCTGGCTCACCAGGCCGCATTCAGAAGGCCATAGTCAGCCTTATAGTCTCTCTCTTCTCTCCACCAGAATGTGAACTTCTTCAATCCAGTCGCCGTATCTTTTTGGTTCAAGGATGTATCCCCAGTGCTTGCCACAGGGCCTGGCACATAGAAGGTGCTCAATAAAGATTTACCGAATTCAGCCATGCAAGAATGAATGACAGAGTCCAGTCGGCCATCCTGAGCTACAACTCAGACATCCCTGAGTTCTCTGGTCTGAAAGCACAAAAATAAGAGCCTGAGCTCCCCATGGTTCCAACCCCCCACTTTCCGAGCAAATTGGCAGGATGGTATTTCCTTACCCCTTTTATTTATTTTTATTTTTTAAAGATTTTATTTATTTATTGGACAGAGAGAGACACAGTGAGAGAGGGAACACAAGCAGGGGGAGTGGGAGAGGGAGAAGCAGGCTTCCCGCTGAGCAGGGAGCCCGATGTGGGGCTCAATCCCAGGACCCTGGGATCATGACCTGAGCTGAAAGCAGATGCTTAATGACTGAGCCACCCAGGTGCCCCCGTGTAGCCCTGCAACTTGCTTTAGCCAGTGAAGTGTGTCAAGAAGCTTTGAGAACCGTTCCCTGCCTCTGCAATCACAGAATCAATGCATTGAAGACAGTGCCTCCCTCAGGCTGGGACCCCAAGTGAGGACCAGACAGAGCACAGCCAGCCAGCCCACAAGGGACACAGGGCATAGGGCATGGGCAAGAAATCAAACTATTGTTTTAAGCCCCTGAATTTTGGGGGTTGTTATTTCAGTCCAATTGAGCCTTACCTGACCAAGATCTCCCCAGCTTGCAGAAAAGCTCATCCTTATATTAGCTTCCCTTTGCCAAGAATTCCTGGCAGTTATTGAGAAATGCCTACAATTTATAAATCCATTCTGGTTTCATTTGTCACATCCAGGGGCTCTTATGAATGGGATTAGTGTTCTATAAAAGAGACTCCAAAGGCCCCAAGGGCCCCTGCTGGCTGGCTCTCCCCTTAGCACCATCGGTGTAGCTATCCTATCTCCCATGCAGGAAAGGATCTTTAACCTCGTCCATGCTGTCCGCAGGCCACCCCTGACCTTCTTCTCCAAGGCCCTTAGGGACAAGGAAATTGGAACTCGACAGTGTCAGTATCTCTGCAGAAATGGCACTCTGCCCCACCCCCCCACCAGGCAGCCCACCAGGGGCAGCTTCTATAGGGCAGTTTAGCTCTTCATCTTCATAATCTCTTCATTCTAGAGCAGAATCCGAGCTAGAGCTTTGCAAATCAAAAGCCCACTGAAGTGATTTTCCCAAAAGAAGAGAGCAATATTTCCCCAGCAATGAATTCTCAAAAGCAAAAGTCAGAAGCTGTTGGCAGCTTTATAAATAGTAGCATGTCCCTGCTCTGGCTAGTCTGGTGGCTTCCTTTGTTTTATTTTTTGATGGATCCATTCCACCAGTCTTGTCCGGTGGCCTCGGCTTGAATGCAGGATCCCTGGGAAGGTTCACTGTATCTGCCGCTACTCTGTAAAGAGAGGTCGATTCACAGAGGGGTTAAAAGTTTGGACTCTGGAGCCAGACCTCCCTTCACAGAGTAAGCGCTAAGTGTTTCCTATTACAGTAATGCCTCTGGGATGACCTGCTGACATGTCTGGTTCCCTTTCGAGAGAGCTGAGGCTGGATGGATTGCAAGGGCTCATTATCTTTAATGACCAGAGGCAGAACTAGTTCAAGGGCTGGGTGCCAACCTAAATTGTGGAGAGAAGCTAAGACGGGTACCAAAGGTACAGACCCAAGAAGCAAGGCCATGGGCAGAGAGCCAGGCAATAGATCAAGACCCAAGAGCCGCAAAATAGAATCCAAGCCAAGTCCGGGACTTCGACCCCTGACCAGACCAGGGACCTGGTGCTCATCATGAAGGTGTGGCCTGGAGAGGCAAGGACCAGGCTGACCACCCTCGGATGAGTTATCTTCCCTCTCAGTCTCATAAAGCCCCACCAACAGAGGGAAATAGTATTCCCAAATGCCAACATTTTCCAAAGCATGCTCTAGATAAAAACGTTAAGTTCTTGAGGACGTTAACAGGCACCCCGTGAAACCAGTTTGGGAATTGAAGCGTTCAAGGAAAGCCGAACCGTGTTCCCTTACTGCGGCGGGGCCTCTCCAAGGATGTGAATTCGCACTGGGAATCTGCAGGCGCGGACGCCAGTGCGCAGTGCCCCCCCCCCCATGTGCACCATCTAAAGTGTCACTTCTCCCTGCCATGGTTCATTATAGCTACAAAGCACTTTGGGCGCATCATGATGAAAGGTGCCGTTCAAGTTCAGTGCAGCTTGACGTTGTAGGTGAATAGACATAAATCACACCCCCAGGCTGTGAATCATCAAAACAGGGCCAGGAGAGGCTGCAAAGACCAGCTCCTGGCCAAGTGGCTGATAAAGTAGGAAGTGACAGAAGTCAGCCACGTTATCTCGGAGTTTGTGAGAACCAAGGAAGAGGAGGCTGGGCAGGGGTGAGGCAGATGAGAGAGTCCTTCTCTGGGAGGGGAGCAGGAGGGCTTCCTGGAGAATGGGCCATTTCTGGAGCATTTGTCCTGTGCCAAGCATGGCACTATATGCTAGATATTCAATTTTTCTTTTTTTTTTTAAATTTATTATATATTTTTTTTCAGTGTTCCAAGATTCCTTGTCTATGCACCACACGCAGTGCTCCATGCAATACGTGCCCTCCTTGAGAGCCGCCACCAGGCTCACATAACCCCCAGCCCCCTCCCCGATATTCAGCTTTTCATTAAACTCTCCCAAAGACCTCACAAATAGATCTCCTTGGCAGATTAAGAAATCCAGGCTGGGGGCGGGGGGGAGGTTGTGTGGATTGCCCAAGATCATCCAGTATATTCAGCTGCAGAGCTGGGATTGGAGCTGAGGTCAAACCCACTCCGATATGGCCTTTGGAGGCCCCACTAGATGACCTGACCTCAGTAGACCTGGGCTCAGGGGTACACGTTCTGGTACTAAGGGGGTAAATGCCAACAGGTAGCTCACATCGAGGTTTGCCAGAGGTCTGTTCGTGGTGGGGCGTGAAAGCAAGAAGGTGTCCTCATCAGGTCAGCTCGGAGGGTGCTTGGAGGGCTGGTCAGGGAGGTCTTCCTAAAAGCAGCAACCCCTTGAGCTGAGTCCTGATGAAAATCGCCAAAGGGGCAGGGAGTAGGTGGTAGGTGCTTGGGGGAGCGGGGTGGAGCGCATTCCCGACACAGGAAGCAGTGTCCATATGAGAACTGTCATAAACACGTTTCAAATGAAAAAACAAAACGTCTCTGCAGGCAAAAAGTCGATATTACAGTCGCTGATAGTTCCGTTTCAGAAGTTCAGAGACCCGACCCCCAAAGGAAAACACAACAGAACCAAAGGGAAAAACCAAAGGCATCGCTAATCTGCCATCTGCCCTGATGATGTAGGAAAATAAACGCAAGCTAAGCAAAACAAAACAAAAAACCGCCTCCAACAAACAGAAAGTCTTCTTTTGAGACGGGAGGAAAGCTCTGTCTCCCCAAGCCACGGTCGCGTTTTCTGGGCTTATGCTGCGGTGTGGCTGGGGCCTCGGAGTCCCGTCGGGGGCCCTGTCCCCTTTTTACGCGACGGGGGGGCTCGGTCGTCTCCAGCATTTCCCAGAGGCAGACGGAACCGGCTTCACATGCGGGGGGCTTGGTTTCAGCCCCGCGCGCGGCGCCCGCCCTCCCGAGCCCCAACATCTGATCGCAGCCTCCTCCCAGGCAAGGAAACAGTCAATAAGGAAATGCCATAGTTCGGCTCTTTGCAACTCGCTCGAAGTGTGAGGCGGTGCTTCATTTCCTGATCGCTCAGGTGGAAATTGTAAAAACAATTAAGAGCAATGACTAATCACCGAATCAAAGCAGGTTGCCCAACTCATTTGCAATTGTGTGCTCAGTTCTGTGTGCCAACAAACAAAGACTCGGGGAGTTTATTATTTAAACCAATTAAAAGCTCGAGGCAAAGCGAGTAGTCAATTTGCGGCCACGTGGTGGGAAAACATCAGTTGGAAGAGCCTGAGGAATTTCGCGAGCGGAGCCAGATGGCCAAAATCGGAATGAAGCGCCCACGATCGCGGGGAAAGTCGGCAGTGAAAAGCAATTTCAGAAGGAAAAGCTTCACCTAGCAAGAGCAGGCTTGCGCTCTGGGCTCGCCTCCCCCCCCCCTCCGCAACCCGGCCTCCCCCCCCCCCCGCCCCGCTCCGCTCCCCGCCACCTGCCCCCCAGCTCTTCCCCTCCCCCCGCCGGCCCCCTCCCCCATACCCCCACCTCCCCCATCTTCAAGCCGGCCTGCGAAGCGGGTACTTCCAACCCACAGTAAAAGGAAAACGAACTGACTAAAATTCAAGGTCTGACTGTTCAGCAAGAGACATTGCTAAATTTCCTGTCCACCATTTGCACTTTTATGTATTTTAGGGCTACCTAGAGAGTTCTTAAAGGCCCAGATGATGAAAATCGGCCGCCCTTCTTCCCAAATGAGGTGCACAGTCCATCTGGAGAGGGCACTCACACTTTCGTATGAAGCTGTGGGCCGTAAAACGGAAAGTAAAGAATTAAAAACTGAAGCCATTTGGTAGCAGTTATAAAAAAAAAAAAAAAGGCGGAGGGAGGTAGAAGGGGGTGCGGTGCGGGCAGTCACTCGAGCAAATTAGATTTACAGAATGGATGTAATGGAGTAAACCTTTACTGAAAGTTCCTTTTCACGTCCCCATGAGATATTTTCCACTAACGGTTTTGTTTTCTGGCCTACAAGTCCCTCTGCACCTAACCACTACCCCCACGTCTCCCTCCCCCTGCATTTTCCTGGAAAATCTAATAATTCTGGTGCTCCTAATGGATCTCACTTCTTAAGGTCCTGGTCCCTTTCTCCTTCAAGTTCACTCCAAAACAAGCATTCGCAGACACTCCTGATTATAGAAGGAGGAAGATCGACTGTACCAGAACCAACTGGAAGATTCTGACAGGAAGCCGCAGCTGTCCTCCAGTGGCTTGTATATTAGAATGAATGCACTAAAATGAAATCATTTTTGTACATCAATAAACAATGTGGTTCATGGTATGTGGACAAGTCAATTGAGTCAATTCAGCTGTAGCGTCACGCTGTCCAAAAAAGTCTAGCACATTCCGTACTCCCTAAATTAATAAGGCACACCTGTCTGTGTGTTGTGGGGTGGTCAGGATCACAGCTCCCACCTCCTGCAACGTGGAGGGAGGCTGTGGGCCTCCCATCTCCTCTCATGTACTCTAGAAAGTTGGCCCTGTAAAGTCAGAGGTGTGCAGAGCCTGAGGCCGAGAAGCACTCACCATGGGACTTCTCATCTGTGTGAGAGCACCAGGAAGTCTGCTTAATTTACAAAGCAGAATGCCAACCCCGCTGCCTGGCTGCCTGTCAAGTGTGACAGGCCTTCCAACTCCTAACCAAGATGGAGTTCTTCGGGGAAAGAAAAAGGCACAGCCAGGGCAGGCAAACCCTGGGACCCTTTGAAGTGAGGCGCGGCCACGTGACCTGCCTCAGCAAGTGATGTGTGAGTCCGAGTGCTATATGCTAATTCTGAGTGGAAGCATGTAACTCTTTCCATGAACGAACTTCCAGAGCTCTCTTGGCTGGGCCCAGTAATCCCCGAAGCATGGTGTTGAGATGATGTCATCAGGTGCCACGGAGTGAGAACATAGAGCCAACCCGACCCGTGTGGCCCATGTAGCATGAGTGATCAAAATATTTTTGTTGTGTCGGACAACTCAGACTTGGGTGGTAGTGGTGATTCCAGCATATTCTAACCTGTTCTGACCATGGAAGGTTAGAATCTCAGGCTACAGTTCTTTTCATTCTGAGAGCTGTACCTTAGTCACTCCCTGGAGAGTCTAATCTTGATTAAAAAGCTATTTTACTAAGTGGAAAACATGATTTAGATATGTAATACTACAGGCACTCTAAAAGGCATGTTGACCATCCAATCCTTTTGATTCTCCAAGGTCTAATTTTATGCCAAATTAAATATCCAGAAAATAATTTACCTTAACTGATTAAGTGGAGGTCCATGCAGAAATGCATTTGTTAGACTTTAAGTTATTATTCAAAATTGCTCTACAAAAATGTCATTCTCTGCAGAAAGCAAGGAAGGCTGCCTATGACGCTCTTTGAATCATAGGCCATATGATAAAGTCTGCCTGAAATCTGGTTCCGAAGCAGAAAATCTCTCCTTTGTTTATCCAGCTTGCTTTATTTAGACAACTGGAATCATATTTCCATTTTTACTTTGGCTACCAGTGAGCTCAGAGCTAAATTTATCAGTCTGTTTCTAGTTACCATGTTGCTTCTTCCTGGCATAATGCGTTTCGCTACTAAGTTCAGTCTTTATTTTTATTTGACAAGCTGCTTTCAAATCCTTTAGAAATATGAATAGTGATAGATGTTATGAATTATTTTCTTTTCAAGGCAGACTCACCTGTAGAGCTAACCACCTTCACAAAGCAAATCCTGTCCATTCCCATGAGATTCAGTTCCAAGTGGTCACTGCCTCTCATTGGTCTCTCTACTCTCTTCCAAGGGAAAAAAATAGTCTCAGAGGCTACTGGACGGAGTTTGTTTGGCCTTTAGAGGTACAGGGACCTTGTTTATTTGATTTGGGGTGGAAGAATTAGGCTACAAACTCAGAAATAATCTAATTATCTGTAGTCTGGAAATAGCAGAATAGGACAATAAAAGGACATAGGACATTCTAGGCAATTCTATTGCAAAGGAAACTTTACCATGACGGAATTCGTGATTATCGAGTAACTTAGTATTTCATGGTACCTATAGAATTGAAGGAAGAGAAAGAAGAAATACACCAGGCTAAACCACTAAGTCAAGTAACTTTGTAGAAGTCCCAAGAAGCTCAGTAAACTGTGTTTCTCAAATGAGGGCAGGGTTTCTCAACGTCAGCACGATAGACATTTTAGGGGAATAATTTGTTGTTGTTGTGGGAGATGCCCTGTGCATTGCAAGATATTTGCAGCACCCCTGGTCTCTACTCACTCTATAACAGCAGCACTTGTCCCCACGGACCAGTCATGACAACCAAAAATGTCCTCTGGGTGGAGTGGAGTGGGCAGAATTGCCCATCACGGCAAACCACCGAATTAAGGTTAATCTTTCATTAGAAACTTCTGCCAAAGTCAGCCATACACGCTGTCCTCTTGTTTGTCTTATAAAAGAATCACAGTAGCTGTGTTTGTGGTTCTACTATGTGTCAGACACTCGACATGCCTTATCTCATGTCATCATCACCACGGCCCTAAGAAACGTTTGAAGTTTCGAGGTCACACAAGCAGTGGGGGAGAGAGCTAAGAGACAGCTCCAGACCTGCTCGGCTCTAAACCTCTGTTCTTATCCACTGTTCAACCCAGATCAACAATGGTAGAGGGTACTAATTATCCCAATTTTACAAATGAACAAACTGAAGTTATTCCAACTTAAGCGATTTACCAAGACAACACAGTTAGCCCTTGGCATAACCAGGGTCCTAATCTAGATTTCCCTGACTCAAAAGACACACCTATTTTTTTTCTCCATATGGATCTATTAAGTGTTTGCTGGGCCATTTGTACCCTCTCCCACTTGGGTGCCAATACAGGCAAAAGGGTGAGACATCTGGAACCAATGAAATTCTGAGATTGCACCAAAGGGAAATACCAAAGCAGTGGCAATCAGCAAAAGAAAAAAAAAATCCGTCAGTTCTGGGGAGGCCACACAGCTACCAAAGTTTGCAGTGAGAAGGAACAGCCCAACTACTACTACTACCACTTAGGGAACTCTTCGAGTATTTCTCCAGTAATCGTTGACCCTCACCTGCTTCACTGTACTCCCCAAACAGAAAAAAACCTTATGACCAAGTTCGGTTTTCTTAAGGCACTTTGAGATGATTTTGCTTTATGTCTGCAACGACAGAGCCAGACCAAATCATATTTTCTGCAATGATGATGATGAAAAGTCAATCTCCCATGAACTCCCCACATGCCCGAGCTGGGATTTAACATGGCAGAATTGATGTGTGAACCAGTGTTGCTATTTAATGTGGTTTCTATCAAAGTGTTCATAAAACCTGGGGCTGCAGCTGGCCCCCATTAGGTAGTTTCTTGGTGAAAGTTTTCCAAGGAAAACTTTTTTAACAGCTTCATAAAGCCAGGCACAAAAGGGCAGGGCAATGACTGGCTGAAAGACATGGGACTTTTTATCTTTGAAATGTTAAATAGCAGTTTGTTCTGTTTATTTCTGGAAGAAAAACTGGAAGGAATTAAAGGCTACATTTTGAGCCTTGCAGGATTTCAGTCACAGAGTCACGTGTTCATTTGTTCAACATTTATCGAGCACCTACTATATGCCAGGCCTTGGGGCCATTACTGGGAGGAACAAAAAGATGAGTAACACTTGGGTTCTTGGCGATGTGGAGGGGCATAGGGACTGGTGAGAACACAAAGCAGTCTGGGGCAAGGGTTTTGATGTTGGAATTTATAAAGCTATTTAGAAAAGTACCTGGTGCCAAGTAAGGGTTCAGAATAAGTAGGCTTCCTCCCTTCAACATGCACAATTTGATGCTAATACTTTGAGGATCATCACTCATTTGCTGCTAAAAGATAACTATAAACTTCACACAAAAGCTGACGTTTGGGCCCCCATTTGGGAATGTGTGGTGGTGTTTTAAAAGGCAGCTTTTCATCTGAACACCCAGATTCATATGTCAGTTCTGTACATAACACCATTAAACCTTCCTTGAATGCCTACATAATCCTTCTGGTCTTGGGAGACTCATAGTCTAGTGTGAGGAAATTACATTTGTACCTTCTTGCAGATACAATGGAAAAGAGGTCTTTTGACCCACAGACCCAGGCTAGTTCCAGATTGGTGTAAGTATCGACCATTCACCCAACCAACCCTTCCAATCCACCATTATGGGTTATGATGCTACAATAGTTCAGAGGGGCAACTTGATCTCTTGGGGGATGAGGTAGTCAGGATAGGCTCTGTGAAGGAGGCATTCCAGAAGCTAGGTCTTATGGATGCTACTTGTACATGAGTATGAAGGAAGAGGGAAGACATTCTAGAGTGGGGCTAGCCTGAGCAAAGGTGCAGAAGTAGGAACATGCCTGGACTATTTGGGGAACAATGAATAAACCCAGGTTGACAGGAACAATTCAGAAGAATAGTGGGGAATCAAAATCATGGTAGTTAGGGTCAGATTATGGGGTAATCTCCAATCCCAGTCTAGGGTACTGCATGAAATTAGTAGCCCATATATGTTGCAAACATTATTCTTGGAAAAATATGGAGTGATGAGTAAGTTGACTCCCCAGATTCTCAAGCATTTTGTTCCCAACAGTATCATTCATTATACAGAGTCTCAGAACTGTTTGTCCTTCCCAAAGATCCCCATACTATGGAATCCATAGGATTTGGGGGGCCTCTGGAAGAAAAGGTCCTGAGAACTCATGGCAATGCTGTACCTGGGCAATGTGTCCCCGAGAAAAGGAACTACCATTTGCAGACACCGTGCCCGACCTTTGTACATACATTCTTTTTTTTTTTTAAAGATTCTTTTATTTCCTCATGTAACAGAGAGATCACAAGTAGGCAGAGAGGCAGGGGGAGAGAAGGGGGGGGAAGCAGACTCCCTGCTGTGCAGAGAGTCCGATGTGGGGCTCGATCCCAGGACCCCGAGATCATGACCTGAGCCAAAGGCAGAGGATTAACCCACTGAGCCACCCAGGCGCCCCTGTATATACATTCTTTAATTCTCACAAAAACCCAATGAGGTAGGTTCTAATATAATCCCCATTTTACAGATGAGAAGACTGAGCCTCAGACAGTAGAGCAAAACAGGATTCAAACACTGATCTGCTTTATTCTTTTTTTTAATTTTTTATTTTTTATAAACATATGTTTTTATCCCCAGGGGTACAGGTCTGTGAATCACCAGATTTACACACTTCACAGCACTCACCAAAGCACATACCCTCCCCAGTGTCCATAATCCCACCCCCTTCTCCCAAACCCCCTCCCCCCAGCAACCCTCAGTTTGTTTTGTGAGATTAAGAGTCACTTATGGTTTGTCTCCCTCCCAATCCCATCTTGTTTCATTTATTCTTCTCCTACCCACTTAAGCCCCCATGTTGCATCACCACTTCCACATATCAGGGAGATCATATGCTAGTTGTCTTTCTCTGCTTGACTTATTTCACTAAGCATGATACGCTCTAGTTCCATCCATGTTGTCGCAAATGGCAAGATTTCATTTCTTTTGATGGCTGCATAGTATTCCATTGTATATATATACCACTTCTTCTTTATACATTCATCTGTTGATGGACATCTAGGTTCTTTCCATAGTTTGGCTATTGTGGACATTGCTGCTATAAACATTCCAGTGCACATGCCCCTTTGGATCACTACGTTTGTATTGTTAGGGTAAATACCCAGTAGTGCAATTGCTAGGTCACAGGTTAGCTCTATTTTCAACATTTTGAGGAACCTCCATGCTGTTTTCCAGAGTGGCTGCACCAGCTTGCATTCCCACCAACAGTGTAGGAGGGTTCCCCTTTCTCCGCATCCTCGCCAGCATCTGTCATTTCCTGACTTGTTTATTTTAGCCATTCTGACTGGTGTGAGGTGATATTGATCTGCTTTATTCTAAATCCAATATTCTTTCACCATCCCACACTGCCTCCTGGATGGAATGTCTTTGAAAAACTCTGAATGGGGGGAATCCTGTGATTAACTCATACCCCTAGTTGTTATTCTCTTGAAACTTAACAGTAAAATTCCTATTTTCCTATTGTCCAAACGTTCTTGAATATTAGATGTTTTGGGGGTTCTAGACAAATTAGGGAAAACAATGAGCTCAAGGACTTCCAGAACAATTCATTATAAAGGCCAAACTACACCCCATATTTAAGGACACTCTTCCATGGACCAGAGAAAATGGTAGCAACTGGAGCTATCCAGGTGGCTCGGGTTGAGGACAGATCCATCAAACCATGGGCAGACATGGATTGGCATTTCTATTCTTGTAGACTCTGCTGCCTAAAGAGCCATCATATCACTGAAACTACAGTGAACTACGATCCTGGCAGGTAACCTAGTACAACACTCAATAGTTTGCAAAGGTCTACAACTGCCCTCTGAAGCACCACTACCCCCAGCTTCACAAATAAGGACACCAAAATTCAAACTAAGGTAACTAGAAAACTAAGTAACTGGCTCAAGGTCACATATCTCAAAGAGTGGCAAAAAGTGAGATTCAAAGTCTGGTCTTCCGACTCCAAAGTTCACTACACTACTCTGGAAGCGCCAAAGAACTTGTTTGCCTTCATTTTGGCAACATAACTAGTCGAAAGACTATAAAAAAAAGTTGCTGACTTAAAGGCTTTGATTTCTCGATGCTAAACTTCCGGCTTCTGAAGCTTCTCCCTCCAGCCCCACCTCCAGCTCTCCATTGACTAGACTGCCCAGGGGGTCCAGCCCCATGCAGACATAGTCTATGTGTCATACGTGCCGGGGAACTCCATCTCCAACTCCCAAATGCAATAAACATGACTTTTAACCTTAAGGAAATCCAAAACACATGGCAGCCATAAAAATGGTATTGGAGAAATTAACAACAGGTTATCAGAGAGACAAGAATTTCCAGTAGTGTTATATAGATGAGTCACAACAAGCCTCTGTCAAAAAAACCTGGAGGATATTACAATCATAGAGATGACAAAGAAAACAGAGGAGCAAGATAAAGGGCTACCTGGCAAGCAAGGCAGAGACACTGAAAATTCTCTCTAGACGGTCATCAAACCATTCTATTCACCGGCTCTCCTATGCTATCATGTATGTTTAGTAATATATGTATGAAAATGCTTCTGCATACATCCTTGTCTTTGTCTACCAATCAGCTAATTCCTCATGGATGAGAAAACCAGTAGATGACACAACCACTACCTTTCAGCATTCAAGTGAGGGTCTGTTTAGCTTCTGACATGAAGACCCTGATCTAGGTCCTTAGGACCTGATGAGGAGCTGAATTAAGCAAGAGCCTCCCATTTCATGGCTCTTCATACAGTGGTTCTCAAACTTGACAGTCCATCATCATCACACAGAGGGCTTATCAAACCCGACTTCTGGTCCTTCTGGTGGCTCCCGACTGCTGAAATTCAGACTCTGGTTTCTGGGACAGCGAGTTCCAGCCGCCCCCTACCCCCACTCTCAGCAACCTCATCTCCTGTACTCACAAACACAGATCCTCCCGTGCAGACAGGAGAGTTTCCTCACTGGTCCCTAAACTCAGCATTTTCACCTCTGACTTCAGTCCTTGCTTCACGCTGTTCCCATCAAAGAAAATGCCTCCGTCTTTCTCTTGCCCATCGGTGTCCACAGCCTCTGGCTCCTGCTCCGTTTCCTCTAAACTGGCCTTTCCTGGCTGTTCTGGCTGCATTCAGTTCTTCCTTTTTTTTTTTAAACAGACTTTTTTTTTTTTTAAGATTCTACTTATTTATTTGAGAGAGAGAACATGAGAGGGGACAGGTCAGACGGAAAAGCAGACTCCCTGCTGAGCAGGGAGCCCGATGTGGGACTTGATCCAAGGACTCCAGGATCATGACCCGAGCCAAAGGCAGTTGCTTAACCAACTGAGCCACCAGGTGCCCCCAGTTCTTCTTTTTTAAAAAGCCAACAGCAATTCCAAATTTGCACTCCTCAGTTTAGCAAGTAGCAAGTTGAGCAGTTGTCCTTATGCCTCCTCTAAGTATCTAAACTCCGTTCTCTCAAGGCCCATGTCCTAAGCAGTGTTTCATCAGCCTCTCTTTCCAGGACCCATGGCAGCACTAAATGATAGGACCCAGGGCATTGCTAGACGAGTAGTATGTACTCAATACAGTAGTCCCCACTTATCCGCGGGGAGTCTGTTGTAAGACTCCCAGTGGATGCCTGAAACTGCAGATAGTACTAAGCCTAGTATAGACTCGGTTTCTCTTATACATTCATGCCTATGACAAAGTCTGTTTACTTTTTAAAAAGATTTTATTTACTTTTTTGACAGAGAGCAAGAGCACACAAGCAGGGGGAGAAGAGGGAGAAGCAGGCTCCCCAGTGAGCAGGGAGCCCAATATGGGACTCGATCCCATGACCCTGGGATCATGACCTGAGCCTAAGGCAGATACTTAACCAACTGAGCCACCCAGGTGTCCCTGATAAAGTTGAATTTATAAGTTAAACACAGGGTGATATCAATAATAATACAACATATAAAATAAAAATATGTATTATAACAATATGCTATAATAAAAGTTATGCAATATGGTCTCCCCCTCTCAAAATATCCTATTGGGTGCACTCACCCCTCTTGTAACAACATGAGATGACTGTGAGGTTAACTGAAGTTATGGAACACAAAACCATAGCTGAGGGGGAAGTACAACAAATAAATTTTTAAACATACAACTTTATCAATTCAGGATGCTTACTATATTTCTTTAAAACTGGTGAAGCTTGGCGCAGTAATAAATGGCACACTTAGGCTGGTTTTGTTTTCAAGATTTTGTTTATTTGTTTTATGTTTCTTTCATGTTTGGAGAATTTCAGAGGACAGTTACATTTGTAAAATTAGGTTGAGAACAGACATGACAACGTGAGTACAATCTATGCATTTGCTGATCTCTGCTGGATATCTCCCAGTATGCTCACACATGGAGCACAGACCTAATTTACAGAACTCGACTTAACCCTCTGGTAACGCAGATGCATCATAGGTGTTTTTGACCCAGATCGGCACTGAACACTGATCCAGACATATACTAATTAAGATTTCATTAATGACGAAAATATCCTGCCTTTGAGGGATGCCTTGGTGAAACTAGAGGGAGATTAAAAAGACAATTACATTTCTTAAATCAACCCCCTTGTTCTCTATGAAATACTTTGAGGCTGATTTGGTTTAATTCCACCTTTTCAAAAAATCTCACTTGGGGGAAAATGGGAATATAAAAGCAATGATCTCCCAAAGCAAATTTAAGCTGTTCTAACAGGGACACTGCATGTAGAAAGCAAGTAATGTCTTAAACTATGCTATCTGCCCCCCCCACACACACAGAATCTGAGTTGAAAGGAAAGGAAAGCAGACAAATGAAAAGAAAGGAAAACAGAAAAAAATTGCATCTATACACACAAACTAGTTTGAATTTTGAAAGAAGATTTTACTCCATTCCTAAACAGATTACTAACCTGGGTTTGATTTTAGTTAAACATCTGTTACTTTTACTATCAACTGTTGTCTTCACTCCAGCTTTGTATAACCACACATAGTTTCTAGAACATGGCAGCTGGACATCATTCCAATGACAGCGCCAATGTTCCTCAACCCAGTGGTATTGGTTAGAACTGGCAATGGATTTTGACATTGTTTTGGATTCCCTTCTCACCAAGGAGGCTCTCCAACTCCAAATACTTTGCTAGACAAGTGACTGCTTAAATGAGTGCAAAGTAATGGGCTTGTTGGTCTCTATGGCAGGCCATACATAATCACCATAGAAATATATAATTACACCTGTCAACCTCATCTTGTGTAATTGATTCAATGACTAACAATGTCAGTGGCAGGCTAAGCTTTGAGGTCTCGCTGTGAGAAAATACTCATACATGGCTAAACATCTTGGTGTCTTAATTGCTTGTCATACTGCCAAGGCTCCTGTGTTGTATCTATCTCCACAGCAACAGACTAGAGTAGATAAAGCACATTTAATAGCTGAAAAGTGAGTCGATCACCTTGTTTTTGTTTTATAGGCCCTTTTTAAAAAAATCATGGAGTTGTCAAAAATAATCTGTTCCTGAAGTCAGATTTGAAAGAGATGTCTAAAATATCACTCTGCACACTGAAAAACTAGATGCATGCTTCACGCTTTTCAAAAAGAATCCTCTAATTATGATTATGAGCAGAGAAGAGCAGTCCAGCTTGAACATGTACAAAGGCACAATGTGACATGAAGTTTTCATCACACTCACTGCCTTTTCAGGAGTTGCTGGAACACATTAAAATCCCTCAACCACAGAGCAAGAAAACCCTGGAAGCTCCTGGCCAGGCAGTTTTTTTCTGAAAGGGCGGTTTGGCAGTCTACACCATGGTTAGACAGAGGCCACCAACCCAGGAGACAAGCACACCAACCATAATCATATGGAATGAAAATGTGGAACCATGGCTAGTGTTGGAACAAAATGAAGTAAGCTATTTTTGAAATTTAACAAATTATATTCTGTAGCTGGTGCTGAAAAAGCACAGTGACTACTTGAAAAGCATCAAGAAGCTTACAGATTCCCCCAAAGCAAATGATACATCATATGTTAAGGGGTGCCTGGGTGGCTCAGTGGGTTAAGCCTCTGCTTTCAGCTCAGGTCATGATCCCAGGGTCCTGGGATTGAGCCCTGCATCAGGCTCTCTGCTCAGCAGGGAGCCTGCTACCCACCCCCCGCCTGCCTCTCTACTTGTGATCTCTCTGTGTCAAAAAAACAATAATAAAATCTTAATACATTAAATCTTAATACAATTTTTTTAAAAAGCTTACAGATTACCATGTTTTACTCACGATTAGATAATTTTTGATACACGTGACAGATAGAAAGTCACTCTCACATCCAATCTCTATCGACCTCTTATTTCTATTTGACAAATTTAACAAGCTGTCTTTTATACCAACCACACTCAAATGACTGCTTTCCAAGGCTACCAAATCCCATTCATTCATTCACTGGGTCAGTCATTCAACATAGTTTTGAGTGCTTACAATGTGCCAAGCATTCTGCAGGGCATTGGAACGCAAAAGAAGAGAATACGTGTTATGGGAGCACATAGGAATGGCATTGACCCATACTCAGATGACCAGAAAGTTTTTCTTGAAGGAGATGACACCTAAGTTGAGTCTTATAGGGAGAGTAGAGTATCAAGTTTTGGAGACTGTATCTCTCCAAAACTGGAGAGTATCTCCAGTTTGGGAGACTGGGGAGGAAAGAATAGTCACTCACAGAGGGGAGGAACACACAGAGGGGAGGAACAAAACAGCTAGAACATCAAATGGCATAACAGAAGATTTGGTTTGAAAGGGAAGAAGGAACCTGATCATGGAGGGTATTAATATCATATTAGGGATTTTAGATCCTGGTCTTGAGAGCGATGGAGAACCAGTTTTTTTTTTTTTAAGTGTCTGTTTGGGAGGGAGGAGGATGGGTATCCATGTCAGGAATATTACCTGTCTGAACTGTTAAGAATAGAGCAACGCTTCTAGAAGAATAAGATTTTTTCCCCTTTGGTTGTATCCTCCTTGACTAGAGTGTCTGACACTGCTCATAAGATAGTTTCTCTGATATTTTGCTTTTCCACTTCTCCTTCTCCAGCTCCTTTGCTGGTCATTTTTCTCCTGTCAAGTTAGTTGATTCTTTCCTTTTCTCACTGTCACCAACCCTACATAGGCTATTCCAAATTACCTTCTTAATTTGTTGCCCTGTCCCCTCTAGTCAATCTTGTACTCTTCTAGAAGATTGTTCTTCTTGGTTCCACCTTCAGTAGTGCAGTGTATATCTGATGTGTCTAGTTGCATAGCAAACATGTCTCCATTGTTAGTAACAGCATCATGATTTTCCTTCGGAAAACAGCTCCGCCCCCGATGGATGTTGACCTTTGGCCAAAGGTCCATTGTGAAACCTAGGCCAAGCCAATCAGACTTTCCACAGAATGTGACTCTTGACTCAAAGAACTGAGAGTACTGGGATCTAGTTCATCCTAAGAGCAGAATGCTGAACAGTCTGTATTTTAGTTCTTGGACAGTCTTGGAGCTGTCATGGTTTTTGTCCTTGCTAAGGCACGGTTTTTGTGTATTCCCTTCAGGTGTGGAAGTTATCCTAAACCCTTCTAATGTATGTGCATATGTGTATGTGTGCGTGCACGCACATGTGTGTGGGTGTGTGTGGGTGTTTATATAACTCAGGTGAGCCACAGTCCACTTCTGTTGCTTGCAGTGAAGAGTGCTATCTTCCTACTGGCATTCAAGGCCCTGGACCACCTATCCAAACATGGAATATAACCATCACTAAGCAACCTAAATCCTCAGCTACAATCTAAGTCTCCCTTCTCTACTCCTGACACCACACCTATCTCTATATCCCCAACTCCGTACTTGTGCTTTTCCCCTCCTAGTCTGTCCTTACTCCATTATACCTGACATGGATGGAGGCACATTATACCAGTGGCACCGTATTAGGGATGGGAAAAGAAGAGATGAAGGAAACATAGGTCTGACCTTAAAGAGCTGTCTCTTCTTTCTTGGCCCCCTGCCTGAAGATGCCACAGTAACTTCAGGAACATTGCTCTCTAGGTCCTAAGGACTTTGTCCTAATGGTCTCTCCCATTAGTGTCACACACAGGTGAGAACTAAGATAGATACTGTTGAATACTGTGCTCTAACAGTGTCTTTCTCCCCAGCAAGGTTATAGGCTCTTTTCTTGTTATACCTTTCATCCTCCCTACCAACCCCATCCATCAAACAGATTTTTGTGTTCAGTAGCACAGATTTTTTAGATGCTAAGGAAAAAATAAAGAAAAGAAGTATCCTTTTAATTTATGCCCATCCTTGGGCCAATCATTTGTTAGGTTGTGTAGTATTTGACAGGCATGGATTTTGGAGTCAGAGAGATGTGAGTTTCAATTCTGGTTCCATTATTTATGAACTGAATGTTTACACCACTAAGCCTCAGTTCCCTTGCCTGTATATTAGATGACATGATGTATATTGATGTGCCGAGAACAGAGCCTGGCACATAGAAGACATTTACTAAATATTAGTTCTTTTCATTAAAATGATGATTATTTTCTTAACCAATACCCAAAAGCTAATTGTATTTTCTTTAAATGCCAAATTCTGAATCTGTGGCATCAAAAGAGGCTATACTGGGTTTCCCTCAAAAATAGACTAAGACACACTCTGGAAACAAACCTAGACTATTTCTAAATCATTTCCATCTCCAAGAGTCATTGATTCCATTTCACAATTTCACAGAGGTGTTTATATATACACATACAAAGACTGTTTCTCTTTGTATCTTCCCTAAAGATGAGTTTTCAAAGTCTGAGACAATCTTATGGAGTGTGGAGGTCAGCACGGGCTTTAAAATCAACAGAGCCTCGGTTTGAATATCAACCCCACCAGTTACTAGATGGTAAAGTTGGAAAAGACTTCTCTGAGCCAACGCGTTCTCTCATCCATAAAAATAGAAAGGACGGCCCTTAGCCTACGAGATTATTGTGAAGATTTGATAAATATTAAACAAGCAGAGTATCATGCTTGCCCATTACTAAGTATGCAATAAAATGGAGCCCAAAAGGAAAGCTTGATTGACTGGACCTCATCAAAATTTGAAAAGCTTGCTCTCCAAACGGCCCTGTTAAGAAAGGATGAAAAGATAAGCTATCACCTGGAAGAGAATATTTTCAAATAACATATCTGCACAAGGAACTAGTATTTAGAATATATAAGGAACTCTCAATACTCAGTATTTTTTTAAAAATCAAAATAAAAAACAGACAAAACACACAAAGATTTCACCAAAGATGATATACAGGTGACAAATAAGCATTTAAAAAAATGTTCAGGGGCCTCTGGCTTTGGCTCAGGTCATGATATCAGGGTCCTGGGATCAAGCCCTCCATCAGGCTCTCTGCTTAGCAGGGAGACTGCTTCCCCCTCCCCCTCTGCCTACTTGTGATCTCTCTCTCAAATAAATAAAATATTTAAAAAATAATAAGTAAATAAATAAAAAAGGTATTCAACTTCATTAGCTATTAAGAAAATGTGAATCAAGATCAATAACGAGATATCACAATACATCTATCGGAATGACTGAAATAAAATATATTGACAACAACAAATGTTAGTGAGAATACAGAGAAACTAAGTTGCTCATTCGTTGCTGAGGGGAATGTGAAATAGTATAGACATTCTGGAAGAAGTTCGGCAGTTTCTTATAAAACTGAACATGTGAGGGGCGTCTGGGTGGCTCAGTTGGTTAAGCAACTGACTCTTGATTTTGACTCAGGTCATGATCTTAGGGTTGTGAGATCGAGCCCCACATCGGGCTCTGCACTGGGTGGGGAAGCCCACTGAAGATTCTCTCTCTTTCTCCCTCTGCCCCTCCCCCTAGCTCTAAAAAATAAAAATAAAATAAAACTGGGCATAAGATGTGGGTCATCAGATTACCTAAAAATTGCATTCTTGGGAATTCCCACGAGAAACAAAAATTATATGCACAATAAAATCTATACACAGATGTTCTGAACAGCTTCATTTTGGAAACAGCCCAGATGTTCTTAAAATGGTGAATGGTTAAACAAACCACGGTACATCCATACCATGGAATACCACATCAGGTGCTAAGAGCAGTCTATTTCATAGAGACAGAAAGAGGGGAGGAGGAAATGGAAAGTTGTTGAATGAGCGTATCGTTTCAGGTTGGCAAGAAGTAAAGAGTTCTGGAGATAGACTCCACCATACTGTGAACACAACACAACTGAACCATACACTTAAAAGTGCTTATGATGGTAAATTTTAGGTTATGTGTGTTTTTACAATTAAAATTTTTTCAAAAGGAAAAAATACGAAACAATGGTTTTCAAGATGCTGAACCTCAGGCAACAAAGAACAGTCGTCCCTCAGAGACAGGAAACAAACAAGGTGAGCCATAGCTCTTTACCTGGATAAAATCTGCAGTCCTGGGAGCAAGGAAGAAAATAAAATAATCACTGTTATTGCCCAGCATCATGAGAGATGATCACTAGCCTGGGAAAAGATCCAAATACAAAATTCACCTATCACTAGCCTGGGAAAAGATCCAAATACAAAATTCAAAGGTTTCATTTCTATTGAACATGTATAGCTTTCATACCATCATTAGGTCAAAAACTCGTTAGTGAAACCATCATAAGTTAGGGACTAGCTGTACAAAATTCCATGTTTTTTAGAATATTTAGAGTTATGTATCACCATATGCATCTCCGTGTACCGCTTTTAGAATTTTTTTTTATTATTTGACAGAGATCACAAGGAGGCAGAGAGGCAGGCAGAGAGAGGAGGAAGCAGGCTCCCTGCAGAGGAGAGAGCCCGATGCGGGGCTCGATCCTGGGATCATGACCTGAACTGAAGGCAGACGCTTAACGACTGAGCCACCCAGGCACCCCTATTTTTGTTTTCTTATAAATATTTTTGAGCTTTTCTCTGGGATGCACTTAAGTTGGTTGGAAAGAATTTATCCTTTCAGATCAGGCTCTTCATACTTATTAGGCAGTACCAGATCAGTGTTTAATCTAAGGTTAATTTTGTACAACTTCTGAGGTAAAATCCTTGAGTACTCTACCAAATACCCCCATGAATTACAGGATTTTTCAGTCTGACCGCTGGAAACAGTATTTGAGCCCTCAGTGAGACTAGACATCCTCCCCCCCATTTCCCTAATTCCCTGCCCCCCCCCCCCGTTACTGCCCGGAAATTCTCTTCAGGAAGTAAGCTGGGGAAATTATAGGGCTCACTTCATTTGTTTCCTATGACACAGGGACCACTGTCCTTCACTGTCTGTTACACAGTGTCCTGAAAGCCACTGTATGTTTCATATATTTCTGTCTGGTTTTCAAGTTATTTCAGACCACAGGGTAAATCCAGTCCCTTTTACCCCATCCTGAGGAGAGGCTGAAGACTTCCTTCAGTATGTGCTTCACCCCAAAATACGTTCGAGTTCTCTGAAGTGAAGTGATTCATTTCCCAATATTATTTCTTCTTTAGCCAGGCAAAGGGAAATTTCTCCGAATAAGCCTGTTGTGTCACTTTAATGTTTACAAACACACGCACGCATGTGTATGTATCCAGATACGGGCCAAAAAAAAAAAAAAAAAAGAAAAAGAAAAACAAAGTAATGACTTATTACTACCTGGAATTTGAGCTCTGAATCCCGGTGCGAATAGGAAGCTGTGTGGTTGGAGAACACTAGGCATTTATTTCCTTTTTCCTAGGTTAGAGTCCTAGGTGGCCTCCTTTCCTAAGTGCAAACTCACATTTCAGAACGTTACCATTCAAGTGAGATGTTAAGGCATTCCTATTTCTTCTACCCTGTATTCCAAAACTTACTGGAAATTCTTCAAAGATGGATTATACTTGATCAAGCAGTTAGCTCAGAGCAGATCACGGAGTCCAAAGTCAGACGTTCAATCTATTTGAACCATCTGGTTTTATGCTCATTGATCACAAGGAGGATACACGGGTTACATAGTAGAAACCTACCCTGATTTGGAGAGCACACCTCTAAGAACATGCCCGAGTGACTTTGGGTTGGCAGCACGATGCCATTCTACTACTATATGCCATTCCAGAGAATGCATATGCTGAAACCACCCTTTAAACCCCAACAAAAGCAGTTTGTATGTGAGGAACTCCAGTTCAGGAAAAGTGCCTCTGTGATCTGAGAACGAGACTTGAACTCCCTAAACCAGATTGCTCAAAGTATTGGAACATGCTGTCTTTTCAGTGTTAAAGAAGAATGACTTTGGATCACGATTGCTTTCATTTTGAGTGATCATTTCTATTACATCATCCCTCTCCAAGAAATGGTACCAAAGGGCCTCCTGAATTTTCTAAAATCTATTTCTAGATCTCATCAATGAAATGAATAGATTCTCAGATTTTATAATTAGCTGGAATATGATCAGTGTTGCCTTCAGTGATATTTCTGGAACTGGAAAGCAAATGTTTTTACAACAGTGGAATGGTATATGTTCAGGCTTAGAATGTAGTACATATTAATTCAGAAAACAATACTTTTTCCCACAGCATCATTAATGATGCAAGCCCTATGGGAAGAGACAATACTGACTGGTAGCAAGCATAAACATTGAGAAAGTATTTCTCAAGTGTACCACATATTCTAACTGTCCAGTTACTAGTTAAGTCACAACTAAAATCTTGCTTTGTAATTCCGTGCTGGCATTGTGAATTAAAGTCTCACTGCTGATGAATAATGTGGGTTGCACAACAGATTTAAAAAAATAAAAATTACTATTTCATCGAATTCTGAGGAAAGGTTGGTACAAATTCCTTTTATTTTATTTTTTAAGATTATTTATTTATTTGACAGAAAGATCACAAGTAGGCAGAGAGGCAGGCAGAGAGAGAGGAGGAAGCAGGCTCCGCGCTGAGCCAGAGAGCCTGATGTGGGGCTCGATCCAAGGACTCTGGGATCATGACCTGAGCTGAAGGCAGAGGCTTTAACCCACTGAGCCATCCAGGTGACCCACAAATTCCTTTATATGTAGGTTCTCAGTGTATTTAGTCAGTCTGGAAAATTTATCAATCCATGTCAGTGTTCGAGAGCTTAAGGTTTTCCATTGGCTAAGGAGATAAGAGACCTTTTGAAAGATTATGGGATATACTTTCATAAGAGGTGCCTGGTCTTTGGATTTAATATAGGTCCTTTTGACAAGTCGCTTAATCTGAGTCTCCATTTACTCATGTGAAATGGTGAAATAGAGCTAATAATATGGGGCTGAGCTAGGTGTGCTGTCTAAGCTTTCACCTGCCCCTCCAGATACTGGCATCCTGCTTTTCTCCTTCATGCCTAGGAAGCTAACTTGTATGGGCTGCCCCAATGGAATTACTTGATTTCAGGCTTCAAATTGGGTTCATTCAATTGAGGCACTGGCAAGAGGTCAGGTACCATCAAGAGAGTGAGGTCAGGGCTTTTATTCCCCTAGCTTCCTCCCTGCTAGCTTATCCTGGGTTGGCTGCAACCTTCTGTCTCAAGTGAGGGTCCCTTTTACCCAAGTCTGATGACCCTCTAAACAGTCACCTCTCTACTCTGTCCTCTTGCCCCTTCAAACCTGGGGGGGAGTTGCCTAGAAGCTTAGGAGTGATCATGGCTACCATCAAAGGGTCTTCAACTTCTTTTGCTGGTTTCCCTTTAACCTTGCAGCCATACCTGTATGAATAGTCCCATCATTAAAACCTCCTCAGTGACTCCAATTTTTTTAAAGATTTTATTTATTTATTTGACAGATGGAGATCACAAGTAGGCAGAGAAGCAGGCAGAGAGAGAGGAGAAAGCAGGCTCTCTGCTGAGCAGAGAGCCCGATGCGGGACTCGATCCCAAGACACTGGGATCATGACGTGAGCTGAAGGCCGAGGCTTTAACCCACTGAGCCACCCAGGTGCCCCAATGACTCCAATGTAGCATGCTATTTCCACTAGCGCCATGACTCATACCCTAGGCTACAGGTTGTCTGAGAAACTAAATGAAAGGTCAGAGTTAAAAACATAAAGCATATACAAACAATAGGTCTTTTTTTAAAAAAACCAGGAATCAAATGCTGAGTAATAGAACTGACCAGTGAAGAGATCCCAGTAAATTGCCAGGGCTGAGAAGGCTGATAGGGAGCCAACAGAACACATATTCATAAGGTACCCGTTTGAATAAGACAGGAAACAATGAAAATTCTCAAATGAGACAGAAGAGAGATGTGATAGGACCTATCCCAGCACAGCATCCAAAGATAGCCTCCGACCTTCATCCCGGGTCTCTGAGTGCCACTGTACTACCACTTGAGAAGACAGAGCAATGTTCTGCCCCTAAACCTCGGCCCTTGGCTTTCATTTCTCCAGTAGTTTCCCTGGCCCTGACATGCCCCCATTCTTTTCCCACTTCAGGACAGGCTTTAGGTAAAACTGATCCTCGGTCTGTTTCCGATCATCTGCTTCACCGTCTTTATCCTCCGTAGCCCATCCTCCTGCCCTTTAGGTTGCTTGTCTTTATTGCTCATTTATACTAGTCCACCTCCAGAGGGTTGTGCTACTTTCCCCTGATACAAAAAGGCTTGAAAGGGCAGTAGTTTTGTCTCTTCTGGGCTCAGAGCCACCGTTGCCTTCAAGTTGACATCGTTCTCCTTAAAGCTTTGTGAATCCCAAGTCAGCAGTGTTCCCTGGACTGTGCCTGCCGGAATTCTCTGAACTAGACCCTCCTCCGCCCAGTCACCGGAAGCCAGTCTCTCTCTGCCTCGGTCTCACAATCCAGTCCCTGAGCAGCTTCAGGACCTAACTGAATTACTATCTCCAGGCCCCCAATCCCCTCTCCCAGCCCTTCTGTACCAGCCGAGGGTCACAAACGCGCCAACATTAAGATGATTGTCTCCCTTCAGATAATGTGACAATATAACAATAATGATCCACAACCCAATTCTCAGTCAATTCCTCTGGCCCCAGATTGCAGCAGCTACTCTCACAGTTACTTATGAATTTGAGGGAGAGGGCTTCTGCCGGAGTAGATGGAGAAAAATCAGGTTTTTGTAGTGTAACTCGTGGCACAAAGAAAGCCAGTTGGCTTCTCCCTAAGCTGAAGCAGAAGCCGCGCCTACCCCAAGGCTTCCAAAATACCTTGAGTGAAAAGCCAAAGAGAAACATGGTACTCTTCCAGTCACAAGAAGAACTGATTTAAGGTTTATGTTTTCATAAGAGTTTGAAAGTATGGATACAATGGTTCAGTTGACCTTGTCCATGGCACGTCCTCAGGGGGCTGCAGTGGATTGGCTTAAATTCCTCAGCAGAGATGACAGTACCCAGGCTTTGAAGCCTGGATACCTACATTTGAAATCCTAGCTCTGTCACTTAGGCAAGTCATTAAAATTCTCTGCGTCTTGAAGCCCTCATCTGGGATAATCATTGTACGGTGTACCTATCTGTTGTGAAGACAAAATCAGTCATGATTTGGGAAGAACTTAGAATATGTGAAAGAGAGGGGAGCCTGGGTGGCTCAGTGGGTTAAAGCTTCTGCCTTCGGCTCAGGTCATGATCCCAGGGTCCTGGGATCGAGGCCCACATCCCGCTCTCTGCTCAGCAGGAGCCTGCTTCCTCCTCTCTTTCTCTGCCTGCCTCTCTGCCTACTTGTGATCTCTGTCTGTCAAATAAATTTTTAAAAATCTATTAAAAAATATGTGAAAGAGAAATAAAAACGGAATGGCCAAAGCCTGGGTGCAGAGTGGAAGTGTGTACTGTTCTCCAAAGAACACAATTTTGCCCAAAGATCATGCTTTGTGGGTTTCGAAGAGAGGGATGGAAAAGGGATGGGGATCTTAGAGCTAAAACTACACACTGTCTCAACCACCTATTAGTAAAATGAAGTCTACTGCTGGTTGGGTGTAGGTATAGTCACAAATCTGTAGTATTGTTATTTAGTGTTCTAGAACCACTTCCAACATGGGGCGGGGGGTAGGTTTCCGCCATATCAACAAGCAATTCTCTGACACCAGCTAGATATCCTACAATTCAGCTCCATTTTGTGCCTTCAGCTCAATTTTGTGCCTTATCTGCCTTGAGCTAGCATCAGATGCCACAGGGCAAGGACTCAGTCCTATAGGTCTGCCCTCGCCTCAACTCAGACGCCAGTCAGAAGTCCAGGTTCTGGCCTGGCTATAAATCAGAAGTTCTCACGACCCACTCCTCAGGTTCAATTAACCTGCTAGAACAGCTTACAGAACTCAGAGAAATGTTGTACTTGCTGGATCAACAGTTTATTATAAAAGGGTATAATTCAGGAACAGCCAGAAGGAAGAGATGCATAATGCAAGATAGGGGAAGGGGTACCAAGTTTCCCTGCTATTCCACTATTCTCCCCAAACCTCCACCAACCAGGAAACTCCCAAACTTTCTCCCTGTTGAGTTTTTATGGAGGCTTCATGACATAGGCATGATTGATAAAATCATCAGCCACTGGCGACCGATTCAACCTCCAGTCACTCTCCCTGGGGTGGGGGGTGCATAAGACTGAAGGTTCCAGCCTTCAAATCAGCTGCCAACTTGAGGTTTTCCCAAAGATCAGCCTTCAACCTTAGGCTACCTAAGGGCTTTCCAAAAGTTACTCCATTACCATAACAGAAGACACCATTATCTCTCTTATCACAGGAAATTCCAAGGGTTTCTAGAGCTCTGTGCCAGGAAGAGGTCCAAGACCAAATATATATTTCTTCTCATAAATCACAATATCACAATTGTGTATACATCTGGTTCCCTGGGGTGTCTCCACACTGTGCATGCGGTTGTCTCTGCTGTGTATCTGAGAGCTGTGCTTCAGGATTTATGGCCTTCAGTTGTCCGTGCTGTAGAAGGGATGTGCTTGTTGTTTTCAGCAGCTGGAGGGACACCAGAGAGTGCCTCAAACAATACCCAGCTACCATTATTAATCAGTTAAAGCTGTTGAACATGGCTAGATTCTGCACGTGAAACTATTAGGTCATCTAGCGATGTTTCATATGAATATCAACGTAATTTTTAAAAGAACCCCTCTCTCTGGGCCCTAGGGTTTCACTGAAATAAGTACATGCAAATGACTGATCTGTGTTGAGATCCAAAAGGCTGGTGCCAAGAACCTTAATGGAAGCAGCTACCAAGGGTAACTTGCAGCATAGGATGGGCAAGGAAAGAAGATTCCACCAGGTTAGCCCCCGTTTCTGAAGACCCACAGGCTCTCTTCTTGCTGCCTCCTAGGTGTCTACCTCTACAGCCCCGTGACTCTCGTCTGGGAATCAGAACTCATAAAGAGCACTGTCTCCTGCGGCTGACTCTTCCTACGAGTTTTTGGCCTCTTACTTTTGTCTTGGTGAGCCGGCTCTACCCTACCACATTTCTGACCAGCTTCCCTATGCTCTTGAAATCTGATTACATGTTTGTAGTTTAATTTGATTCCCTAATGCTACAGCTGCTTACAGATCTGGGGTATATTCTGCTCTCTTCTCAATTTTGAGCTGCACCTTGACTCTGATTTACCTTGATACCACAGATCAACAGGAAGGATCGGGATTTCTTCCTCTTGCCATGGCAAAGTTCAGTCCATCCCTTATATTGTCTCTATCTTATATTAAAATAATTCAGTATAAGGAAAATTCTTGTAATGGCAGAGGAGTGAAGAGGCCACAGAAATCCCCTAAAGATAATAATTATAAAATACAGATAAATAAATTTTAAAACAACTCTTTGAAGACACAGTCAAGTATCTAAAAGAGAGAATCCAGAAGAGAGTTAATTTAAAAAAAAAAATCCTCATCTGGAAATAGTAAGAACTGGATGTTTCGTGCTTACTGGCCTGTAATAGTCTTAAAAGATGTCTCAAAATTCTCTGATGCTCTTCCCCTCTAGAAGCAGAGTTTCCTTTTTTTAAAGATTTTATTTACTTATTTGACAGATACCACAAGTAGGCAGAGAGGCAAGCAGAGGGAGAGAGGAAAAAGCAGGCTCCCCACAGAGCAGAGCGCCCGATGTGGGGCTCGATTCCAGGACCCTGGGATCATGACCTGAGCTGAAGGCAGAGGCTTTAACCCACTGAGCCACCCAGGCACCCCAAGAAGCAGAGCTTAATTTCTTTCCCCTTGAGTGTGGGCTGGTCTTAGTGACTTATTTATAAAGAAAAGGATAAAGCAGAAGTAAAGGTGTGGCTCTTGGAAAGCCTTAATCATAAAAAGTGTTGCAGGGGCTCCTGGCTGGCTTAGTCAGTAGAACCTGTGACTTTTGATCTCCGGGTTGTAGGTTCGAGCCCCACATTGGGTGAAGAGATTCCTTTTAAAAAAAAATCTTTAAAAAAAGCAGTGCAGGCTCCTCCCTACACACTCCAGTGCTTCATTCATTCTAAGGGAAGCCAGGACCCCTATTAAGAGATTCCCATGATGAAGAACGAAAGCCTTTTGTCAACAGCCAGCAGAAAACTGAAGCTTCCTATCAATAGCCACGCGAGTGAGCTACCTTGATAGTGGATCCTCCAGCCACAGTCAAGCCTTCAGATGACTGGAGCCACATGTGACAGCTTAACTGTGACGTTATGAGTAACCTTGAGACAGAGGAATCCAGACAAGCCACTTCTGAATTACTGGACTACAAAAACTGTGTGAGACAAGCAATGTTTGTTGGCTTAAGGTGCTTATTTTGGGGGTTACTCTTAACCAGCAAAGGCCAATTAATACACTGGTCCCAGGATGCTGCTTAGCCCCTCCAGATATAGGTATGGGAAGCAGCAGTGGGAAAGCTCCATCCTTAGCAGGTAAAGGTGTCAGAGACCAGAGTTCAGAAAGCACCTGAAAATTAAAATGAGAAAGCAAAACATGACAATGCAAGGACTGCAAAAGGAGTGAGCCCCAAATTCAAGACATCAGTTACCTAATTCTGTGGCTAACAGCTTACACATGCTTTGCAAAAGACCCCAGGTCGCCTGGGGGAAAATGTGAAGAGAACAGAGGGGCATCTACACTTAAAATACATGAAGTAAAATCTGGAAGCTTGATATTTATGGTAATGGAGTGCATTCTTGGGTAGCATGAAGCTGAAGCCTAATGGGCATGTAGTATCAGAATATAGAACCCAATGCTAGTAGGACAATGGGAAATTGGAAAATTGAGAGAAAATTCCTACAAGTGTGGATACCACAGAGAGGGTGAGCTCCATCTGAAAGTTGTTTGGAAAGCAGATCTTAAAATTTCTCATCACAAGGAAAAAAATGTAACTGTGTGTGGTGATGAAGGTTAATGAAACTTACTATGGTAATTATTTTGCAATAAATGCACATACCAAATCATTATGTTGTAAACCTAAAACTAATACAATGTTATATATCAATTACATCTCAGTGAAAAACCAATTTATAAAAGGATTAACTTTTTTTTTTTTTTAGAGAGAGAAAGAAAGAGAGTGTGCAAGTAGAGGGAGGGGCAGAGGGAGAGAATCTTTTAAGCAGACTCTCCCCCACCCCACACTGAGCAGGGAGCCCAACTCAGGGATCATTCTCATGACCCATGAGATTGTGACCTGAGCCAAAACCAAGAGGCAGATGTTTAACCAACTGAGCCACCCAGGCACCCCAAGAATTAACATTTAAAGAAGAGTTAATACCTATTCTTAAACTATTCCAAAATATAGATAAGAAAGAAAAATGTTCAAATTCATTCTATGAAATTCAAGATCACCCTGGGAGCAAAACCAGATAAAGACAACACTAAAGGGGCACCTGGGTGGCTCAGTCAGTTAAGCGTCTGATTCTTGACTTGATCTCAGCTCAGGTCTTGATCTCAGGGTTGAAAGTTCAAATTCCACACTGGGCTCCATGCTGGGCATGGAGCCTACTTAAAGAAAAAGACACCACTGAAAAAAAGAGGTACAAGCCAATATTCCTGATGAACATAGATACAAAAATTCTCAATAAAATACTAGAAAACTGAATTCAACAGTACATTAAAAGAATCATTCACTGTGATCAAGTGGGACTTATTCCTGAGTTGAAAGGGTGGCTCAGTATTCACAAACCAATCAATGTGATATATCACATCAATAAGAGAAAGGATAGAACCATATGATCATTTCAATAGACTCAAAAAAAGCATGTGACAAAATACAACATCCATTCATGATCAAAACCCTCAACAAAATAGATTTAAAGGGAAGACACCTCAACAATAATAAAGTCCATCTATGAAAAACCCAGAGCTCACAACACCCTCAGTGGGGAAAAACTGAGAGCTTTTCCCCCAAGGTCACGAACAAGACAAGGATGTCCACTCTTACTGCTTTTATTCAACATAGTCCTGGAAGTCCTAGCCATAGCAATCAGACAACAAAAAGAAAAGGAACCCAAATTGGTAGGTATAAATAAAACTCACTATTTGCAGATGACCTAATATTATATACAGAAAATCCTAAAGACTCTACAAACAAACAAACAAAAAATCCTGATAAATGAATTCAGTAAAGTCATAGGATATAAAATCAATATGCAGAAATCTGTTGCATTTCTATACACCAATAATGAAGTAGCAGAAATAGAAATCAAGGAATCAATCCCATTTACAATTGCACCAAATACCATAAGATACATAGGCATAATAAACCTAACCAAAGAGGTAAAAGGTCTGTACTCTGAAAACTATGAACCACTGATGAAAGAAAGTGAAGATGACACAAAGAAATGGAAAGACATTCCATGCTCATAGATTGGAAGAACAAATACTGTTAAAATGTCTATATATTACCCAAAGCAGTCTACACATTTAATGCAATCCCTATCAAAATACCAACAGCATTCTTCACAGAGCTAGAACAAACAATCCTAAAATTTGTATGGAACCACAGAAGACCCCAAATAGCCAAAACAATCTTTTAAAAATTTATTTACTTTTGGGGGGAGGGACAGAGAGAATCTCAAGCAGGCTCGATATCATGACCCTGAGATCACAACATGAACTGAAATCAAGAGATTAATTAATTAATTAATTCTAGTATGGTACTAGAACAAAAATAGATGCATAGTTCAATAGACTAGAAAATCCAAAAATAAACCTACAATTAAATGGTCAATTAATCTTCAATAAAGCAGGAAAGAATAGCCAATGGGAAACAGACAGACTTTTCAACAAACAGTGCTGGGAAAACTGGACAGCTCCATGCAAAAGAATGAAACTGGACCACTTTCTTACACCGGACACAAAAAGAAATTCAAAATGGATTAAAGGCCTAAATGTGAGACCTAAAACCATAAAAATCCTAGAAGATAACAAAGGCAACAACTTCTTTGACATCAGCCCCATAGCAACTTCTTTTAAGATCTGTCTCCTGAAACAAGGGAAACCAAATCAAAAGTAAACTATTAGGACTACAACAAAATAAAAAGCTTCTGTGCAGCAAAGAAAACAATGAACAAAACTGAAAGACAACCTAAGGAATGGGAGAAGATATTTCCAAATTACATACCAGATAAAGGGCTAGTACCCAATGTATATAAAGAACATATAAAACCCAACATTCCCAAAACAAATAATCCAATTTAAAAATAGCAGAAGACATGAACATACATTTCTCCAAAGAAGACATCTAGATGCCGACAGACACATGAAAAGAGGCTCATCAGCAATTATGATCAGGGAAATGCAAATCAAAACTACAATGAGAAGTCACCTCACACCTGTCACAATGGTTAAAGTTAACAACCCAAGAAATAGCAGGTGTTGGCAAGGATGCGGAGAAAGGGGAGCCCTCCTACACTGTTGGTGGGAATGTTGGGGTGCAGCCACCAAGGAAAAGAGTATGGAGGTTCCTCAAACAGTTAAAAATACAACTATCCTACAACCCAGTAATCACACTACTTGATATTTACCCAAAGAATAGAAGAACACAAATTCACAGATATACGTGCACCCCTATATTTATAGCAGCATTATATACAACAGCCAAGATATGGAAGCAGCCCACGTGTCCATCGATAGATGAACAGATAAAGAAAATGCAGTGTATATATGTATATATCTATATATACACACAACAAATACCATTCAGCCATAAAAAAGAATGAATCTTGCCATTTGCAACAATATGGATGGAGCTTGAGAGTATCATGTTATCTGAAATGACTTAGTCAGAGAAAGACAAATACCATATGACTTCACTCACATGTGGAATTTAAGAAACAAAACAAACAAGCAAAGGGAAAAAAATAAGAGAGAGAAAGCAAGAAACAGACTTGTAATTATAGAGAATACACTGATGGTCCCCAGAGGGGCAGCAGGTGGGGGGATGGGTGAAATAGTGAGGGGGATTAAGGAGGATAAGGAGGGCACTTGTCCTGATGAGCCGAGGGTGGTGTATGGAAGTGTTGAAGGACTATATCGTACACCTGAAACTAATATAACACTGTATGTTAACTAACTGGAATTAAGGTGAAAATTTAAATAAAAAAAATTTTTTTTAGATTTTATTTATTTATCAGAGAGAGAGAGAGGGAGAGAGAGCGAGCACAGGCAGGCAGAGAGGCAGGCAGTGGCAGAGGGAGAAGCAGGCTCCCCGCCGAGCAAGGAGCCCGATGCGGGACTCGATCCCAGGATGCTGGGATCATGACCTGAGCCGAAGGCAGCTGCTTAACCAACTGAGCCACCCAGGCGTCCCTAAATAAAAAAAAATTTTAATGAGAAAATTTAACACATTAGGAATATATAAAAATTATATATGAGCTTAAAAGTCAAAAGACTGGCAGCACAGTGTTATGAGAGAAACATTTTGAGGTGAAAGATATGTTCTGTATTATGACTGTGGTGGTGGTTACAATATACATTTGTCAAAACTTATCAAATTGTTGGGGCGCCTGGGTGGCTCAGTCGGTTGCGTGTCTGCCTTCCGCTCAGGTCATGATCCCAGGGCCCTGGGATCGAGCCCCACCTTGGGCTCTCTGCTCAGCAGGGAGTCTGCTTCTCCCTCTGTCTCTGCCCTTCTCCCTGCTTGTGTGCTCTCTTTCTCACTATCTCACAAATAAATAGATAAAATTTTTAAAAACTAAATTGTTCACTTAAAATTGATAAATTTTAATGTATAGAACTTACACCTTAATGAAAAATAATGAAATTGAAAGCAAAAACTTTCCAGTATAAGCATAGCTATATATATGGGTATGTAAGTTAGTCTTGAATGTACACATCAGGGGCCGTTAATTTTCATCTGCAGTATCCTAATCAGAAATCCACACTCTGGGGGAGATTAGTATTTGAAGGACCCTCACCAAGAATCTACACCCATCTACACCCCTTATATGACTATTCCAAGTGCTTTTAAAATCTTATCCAAATATGCACCCAAGTGTTCATTACTAGGAAAAGAGCTATTAGAAATAAACAATTTTATGGAGAAATTAATCATGTTCAAGAAAGATTAAATAGGTACATCTGTCCTGACCCGAACAATGTCTAAGAATTGGCAAAGCAGCAATCTCACAGCTCTGAAAGACACCCGAAATATATCTGTTCCCCACTCGAGAGAGAACTCTGTCATTGTTCCAGCGAGAAACCTGGTGAATCATATCACCGGGATTTTACCTGCATCTACTTCAGATTGAAGCTTTCACGCAAAGGGCTCGTTGGAACGTCTCAAAGGACAGAGGTGCGGTACTATGTTGGTTCTTCTGCCTGCTTCCTAATGAATATCTGTATTTATTGCGGAATTCTGGCTGAGACCTGCGGTCACTGTTCTACACCACCCAGGAGTGAAGTTGATGTGGGGGAGGCATATTCCCCCCACCATTTCCAACTGTCAGAAGCTAATGATATGGCAGATACTGAGAGAAGCCTCAGTAGATAGCAACATCCTGTTTTATCCAGAAAAAGACCCTGTATTCCTTCTTTACTGCTACAACTCAGATAGTTTAAAATAGGTAAGTTTCTCCCATCAAACAAGTTCCCAGATCTGAGCTTCCCATTCAGTTCCTCCGGCTTCTCTAGTAAAAGCCTCTTTCCTTCTGGCTTCAGCTCACGAATGCAGCTCACACAAGACGTTTAAGGGAACAATTAACATCGTGGTTTTAGATACTTGTCAATGATTACACTATTAAACTCTGCATGAAATCCTTTATGAAAAGTATGCCTTGGGGCGCCTGGGTGGCTCAGTGGGTCGGGCTTCTGCCTTCCTCTCAGGGTCCTCGGATCGAGCCCCACATTGGGCTCTCTGCTCGGCAGGGAGCCTGCTACCCCCTCTCTCTGCCTGCCTCTCTGCCGAATTGGGATCTCTCTCTCTCTCTCTCTGTTAAATAAATAAATAAAAATTTTTTAAAAAGTAAAGGAAAAGTATGCCTAAAAGCAATAATGTTGAAGGACAGCCCAAGAGACAATGACTACTTTTTTTTTTAAGATTTTATTTATTTATTTGAGAGAGAGAACATGAGTGAGGAGAAGGTCAGAGAGAGAAGCAGACTCCCCGTGGAGCTGGGAGCCCGATGCGGGACTCGATCCCAGGACTCCGGGATCACGACCCGAGCCGAAGGCAGTCGTCCAACCAACTGAGCCACCCAGGCGTTCCACTACTTTCGATTATGGTTGCCTGTTTTATAAATATGAAATTGTATTGGAACACAGTCACACCCGTTCATTTCTGTATTGTCTATGGTCACTTTGGTGCTATTGTGGCAGCTCTGAGTAGCCGAGACAGACAGACAGACATACGCCATACAGCCTGCGAAGCCATAATTATTTTCTGTCTGGCTCTTCACAGAAGTTTACCACCCCGTGCTCTACAACGGTGTCACTTCTAAATCAGTAATTGCCACACCTGACAACACAAGAGTTACCGGGGCGCCTGGGTGGCTCAGTGGGTTAAAGCCTCTGCCTTTGGCTCAGATCATGATCCCAGGTCCTGGGATCGAGCCCTGCATCGGGCTCCCTGCTCAGCCAGGAGCCTGCTTCCTCCTCTCTCTCTGCCTGTTTCTCTGCCTACTTGTGATCTCTGTCTGTCAAAGAAAGAAAGAATTACCATTAATTTCACATCTCATTTTTATTAATTCCTCCATTTTAATTTTTTTCTGAAACTTTTCATGCTTTGTGCATCTAGTCTAAGATTTTCTCTCTCTCTCTCTTTTTTTTTTTTTTTGCTTTTCTCATTTTTTAACAACTACAGTTAAGGCTTAAACTTTCTTCTGCTAGCCACTTCAGTTACGTTCTGTATCTCTGAATGTATACCATTCTCATTTTTGTTCATTTCTAAATAAATTTAAATTGATCTTATTTATTTTTTAAAGATTTATTTATTTGAGAGAGAAAGAGAGAGCGTGTGTGCCCCCGGGGGAAGGTCAGAGGGAGAGGGATAGAGAGAGAATCTGAAACAGATTCCCCACTGAGCACACAGCCCTGAGAACACAACCTGCCTTAACCGAAACCAAGAGTCAGATGTTTAATGAACTGCACCACCTAGGCTCCCCAATTTAAATTTATTTTAATAAATTTCCCTCTATTCCCTCTTTTTAAAGTTATTTTGAAAGGTGTTTTTGAAGATTCCAAATACAAGTATTTTTTGCTATTTTTTCATTACGGGTTTGTTATTTCATTTCATTTGAGTCACATATTTGGCCTGTATGATTTTAGCTTTTGGAGATTTGTCCATCTTTGTATCTTAACACATGGTCACTACTTGAGACTTTTCCATGTGAGTTTGAAAATGATTTGTAAGCTGTCTTTTTATATATATATATATCTTCCATTTGGCTATTCCTGAGTTGTGTCGTATAATAAACTGGTAATCTAGTAAATAAACTGTTTTCCAGAGTCCTGTGAGCCATTCTAACAAATTACCAAACCCAAGGAAGAGGTCCTGAGAACCCTCCATTTATAGCAAGATAGTCAGAAGCACCCGAGGCCCAGAGTTTGCAATTGGCATCTGAAGTAGAGAACTATCTTGTGGGCCTGAGCCCTTAATTTGTGGGATCTGACACCAACTCCAGATAGTGTTAAAATTGAACTGAATTGTACGACACCCGGTTGGTGTCCACAGAGAATTGGAGAATTGTTTGGTGTGGAGGAAAAAAACCAGACATCTGGTATCCAGGAATGTGAGTGAGATAGTAATAGAAAGTAAAGGAATAGACATTTTCCTTTCAGCCATTTTCTTACTGTGTCCTCACATGGTGGACCAGGGAAGCGAACTCTCTGGAATCTCTTTTATGAGGGCACTAATCTCGTTCGTGAGAGTCTCACCCTCAGAACCTAATCCCCACTCAAAGGCCTCACTCCTAATACTATCACACTGGGGGGTTAGGACATCAACATTTGAATTTTGCAGCAGGAGGCAGAGCACAAACATTTAGTTTGTAGCACTGCACCCCTGACTTCCAGAAGTGCACATCCTTCTTGCCTGCAAAATACAGCCATTCCATCCCAATGGCCCCCAGAGTCTTAACTCATTCCAGCATCACCTCTAAAGTCTAAGTCCAAAATCTCGTCTCAGTCCCATCTGAATCAGGTACAAGTGAGACTGGAGGTAGGTTTCATCCTGAGATGACACCTCTCCAACTGTGAACTTGTGAAACCAAACACCTTGTATGCTGCCAAAATACAGTGATGAGACAGGCATACAAAAGACATTCCCATTCCAAAGGGGCAAAATAGGAAAGAGGAAATAAGTGACAGATCCCAAATAAATAAAAAATCAAATATGGCAAATTCCATTAGAGCAAAAGGCTTGAGACGTATCCTACAAGTAGTCAGAAGCCAAGCCATTCCTTCAACACTTGGCCCAGAAATTCCCTCAATGTCATGGCTCCCAAGTTCTATCTTCCATGAAAACTCTAGAACAAAAACATATTTCAGCTTTTCTCTATTGTCCAATTAACATGTTCCTCATTTCTGTCCAGGACCTCATCAGCACAGCCTTTACCATCCATATTTCTACCAACAGTGAGCTCTGCACCACAACCACATTGCCTCCTTCTCATCTGTTTGCCAAGTCTCCCTCTGCCTCACTCTTATAAGGACACATGTCATTGGAGTTAGGGCCTACCTGGATAATGCAGGATTGTCTCCTCATTTCAATATCCTTAACTTACATCTGCAAAGATCCTTTTTCCAAATAAGGTAGTATTCACAGGTTCTAAGAATTTGACATGCTTATCTCTTGGGAGTCATTTTTCAGCCTACCAGATCTGTGTTTTTGTGGTTCAGGGCTCACCCAGAGACTTGGGCAGAATTTATAGACAGAATTTGGTATTCCCCATTCTGGATCTTTCTTCCCCAGCTATTGAGAAGTGGAAAGAAGCTGAGAATGGGTTCTTTCCTTGAGCCCCCATAGGAAGCATAGCGCTTCTGGATTTTAAACTTCTGGTCTCCAGAAGTTTAAAAGAATAAATTCTTGTTGTTTTTAGCTACCAAGTATGTGGTATTTCGTTACAACAGCCTCAGAAAATTAATACAACAGAGTACACTCCAAGTAACCTAGATAAGGCTAAGAGGACTGAAACAAAATTTCAGTTGCTCACTCAGAAGGGAGACTGAATTTGTAGGTGGAGTTCAACCAAGCCGACTAACTGATAAACAAAAATGAATATTCTTTGGAGAAACAAAACAGAACCCAGAGTCTCTGACAGTACAGCATCCCCAATATCTAGCATACAAGAGAAAATTATTCTACATATAAAGGAATATGAAAACATGACTAATTTTGGGAAGAGAGACAACAATGGAGGCCAACCCCAGGATTATTCAGATGGCAGAATTAGTCAAACACACAAAATAGTAGTTTTGGGGCTATAAAGCTACTATATATTATATAACTATGCTCAAAGAACTACTAAAGAAAAATATGCTTCTAATGAGTGAGAAGATAGCAAAACTCAGAAAAACAATATAAACTCAAAATGCAAAACAAACACAAATTTTATAACCAAGAAGTATCATATCTAAAATTTTAAAAATCACTTAATGGATATAATAGTAGGTTGAAAATGACAGTGGAAAGAGTCAGTGAAATTGAAAAGAGATCAACAGAAATTATCCAAAGTGAAGACCAGAAAGAAATTATATTGAAAACACGAACAAAATAGACAAAATCTTTGAAAAATACGACATCGAAACTGACATGCAATGAAACAATACAAATAGCCTGTATTTTTAACAAGTTGACTTTAATATCAAAAGCCTTCCTACAAATAGAAGCCTATGTGCAGATGGTTTCAATAGTGAATCCTATCAGGCATTAAGGGAAAGAAATGATATTGAATTTACACAAACAATTTCAGAAAATAGAAGAGGAGGGAACTTAACTTGTTTTCTGATGCCAGCACAACCTTGACACCCAAACCTGACAAAGACATTACAAACAACGGAAACTACAGATTGATAAATATATTTTCATAATGACCCTGAAAATCCTTATAAATTATTCGATGACTCGGCATTCTGGGCCAGAATGTAGCTTCATAGAGCTAGTCCCCAGCCCCCACGCTGTCGCCTTTTACTCCCAAGAAAAGATGTAGCCCGAAAGATCTCCCCAAAAGATGTAGCTATCAAAAAATGTAGCCTGAGCCATACAGCAAGGAGCTCATCCATATGCATGTGACTTACTTAGCCTGCATGTCCAAGTACTTGTGAGGAGGAGTTCATTGCCTACTCATACCTCAAACAGCCATCCTGTATGGTCAGGCTGTATGGATGGCTGTTTGACCTGGGGAAAGACCTGGGGAAGAAATCCCTGCAAATGTTGAAAAGGAGCTTGAGATGATTTGAGTAGGCAATTCCAAGATCCTAATCCTTGTGATCCAGAAAAGCCAGCAGGAAGGGGACGCAGACAAGCACATGCTTGAAGCACAGTGAACTCCTTTTTTCTATTTGTTTGTTTGTTTATTTGACAGAGAGAGATCACAAGTAGGCAGAGAGGCAGGCAGAGAGAGAGGAGGAAGCAGGCTCCCTGCTGAGCACAGAGCCCAATGCGGGGCTCGATGCTAGGACTCTGGGATCATGACCTGAGCCGTAGTCCGAGGCTTTAACCCACTGAGCCACCTGGGCACCCCCACAGTGAACTCTTCTTAAGAAGGGGAGCAGCTGGGACTTCCAGGTGGCTCAGTAGGTTGAGTGTCTGACTCTTGGTTTGGGCTCAGGTCACAATCTCGGAGACCTTGGGCTCTCTGCTCAGCAGGGAGTCTGCTTCTCCCTTGCCCTCTGCCCCTCCCTACCACTCAGACTCTCTCTCTCTCTCTCTCTCACTCTCACTCTCTCTAAAATAAATAAATAAATCTTTTTTTTTTAAAGGAAGAAGAAGAAGAAAAGAAGGGGAATAGCTCTAAGAGAGCCAGAGGAGGGCTCTTGAAAGCCTAAAGCCCAGAGTGGGGCACCTCTGACCCAAGTATGAGAGGTGTTCTGAGAAATGAGCAGCATCCGTATGAAGGAAAACTATAACATTTAAATAAAGCTCATAAACAAAAAAGACCTCAAAGGAGAGATGTGCCACGGTCCGGGCTGACAAAACTTAGTATCTCAAAGATGCCATTTCTTTCTAAATTAACCTATAAATTCAGTGCAATCACAAATATCTTTCCAACGGAGGTTTATGGGTCTTGGCAAACTGATTTTATATTCATCTTGGAAAATAAAAATACATATGAATTATTTTTTACAAATAGACAAAAAGGAACAATGAGAGGATGCTCTATCGGATACTCAAATATGCCATAGTGCTAAAACAAGCTACAGTTATGAAAATGAACACATAGATCAACAAGATAGAATAGAGAGCCATTACATTTAATAGATGGGAAAAGTGGCATTTCAAATTATAAAGCATACAACAGACTATGCATTAAGTGATACTGGCATAATTTATTGCACATTAGGAAAAAATTTACTTCATGTTCTAATTGCTACCATACCAATACAATAAATTCCAGATGGAGTAAAGAACTAAATGTCAGTAATATCACTGAATACTATAGCAGGTTTTAAAAAGAAAATGTAAGAAGATATTTTTATTGTAGGGTGGGTAAGGTCAACTAGCAAGTTTCAAATGAAGTATCCCTAAAGAAAAGGAAAAAATTATGCAATCAAAAAATTTTATAGGAATTTATACAATTTAAGTATGTTATTAATTAATAGATTTGTGAACTAAATGAAGAAAGAAAGTGACAGATTGGGAGAAATATTTGCAACATATATGACAAAGGATTCATATCCAAGCTTCACGAGGAAAAAAAATCTCTTAAGGAAAAGGGAAAGAATCTGTTATGAAGAAGAAATTTAAATGACAACTACAAGTATGAAAATGTATACAATCTCGAGTAGTTATCAGTGAAAGCAATATTAAAGCAATATCTTTTTTGTCCACCAGACTGGTGAAATTTTTCACTTTTGCTGAAATCTGATAGAATAATACAATGTCTCTGAAAAGAAATTTCTCAGTTTTCTATCAAAATATAAAATATGCATACGTTTGGACCCAGCATATGTGTGCCTACAGAGAGACAAGGACAGAGGTGTTTACTGCTGCATGGGTTTTAGTTGCAAAAAGTGGGAAACAGTCTACAAGAAATGGAGTAGGTCTGTATGCACGGACATGGTCTCCAAGGCATATTGTTCAGTGAGGGAAAAAAAGTTGCTAAACAATTTCTACTGTATGATCTCAATAACATAACCAAACAAATCTCTGAGTACATATATATGTAAATCCACAGGGAACGGATCGTAAAGATCCACATCAAACCGTGACAGTGTTTAACTTCAGGAAGGAGGATGGAATGGGTAGAGGGATAGGAAAGGAGTCCTTGGGCAGTTGGCTCTCTGTACTTGTAAATGCCTTCAATCATTCCTGATGGAAATGTGTTTGCCTATTACTTGGGTAATTTTTTTAACATAATAAAACCTTTAATACTAAATAAAACTAGGTAATGAGAAGGCAAAGGGCAGGGGACCACTGTTTCTCATTATACGCCTTTGAACAATATTTGATTTTTAAAACTATGCACATGTTTTAATTTGTTGGGAGAAAATATGTAAACGTGAAGGTTTTTAAAAATACCTTTAAAATATATTTTTAGGGGCGCTTGGGTGGCTCAGTCGGTTGACTGAGAAACCGACTCTTGGTTTCTGTTCAGGTCCTGATGTCTCACAGCTGGTTGTGAGATCGAGCCCCCATGTCAGGCTGCGTGCTCAGCTCAGAGTCCGCTCTGCTGAGTCCCCCTCGGTGCCCCCTCCATCCCTACTCCCACCTCCCCCACCCCCCCACTTCTGTGCTGCTCACAGAAGCAGGCACTCTCTCTAAATGAATAAACACAATCTTTTTTTTAATACACACACATACACACACACACACACACATATATACATATATATATATGCTTTTACTCAAGGCCTCATAGTAATGAGCGGCAGAGCTGGTCTTCCTACCGAGGTTGTGTTAATAGCTTCTGAAGAAAGAAATGGAAAAGAAAAAGGCTTAATCTAGTAATACATTATAATTAAGGACTACTTAGCTTTTACCTGTATTAAGAGAAAGATGATTACAGTACCATAATAATTTATGTAATAGTCTGTAAGTACCAATCTATTTTTAAAAGTTTTAAATAAAAGACCTTATCTTAAAAATCACTCCAAATGTTTTCTCCCTTAGTCCCCTGAATTTGGTGCTGACTCTGGTACAGCTGGGGTTAGCTTTCTGTCACCCTGCTTCGGTTAATTTTCAAGAATGATTCTTTTGCATGATTTGTTAGCAACTGTCTACTTTAAACATAGCATCTGCTAATTTATATCTTACTTCAGGTTCATCAGACTTAGATCAGAAAGAGAACAGCTATCTGTTTTGATTTTCAGTTTGTATATTTTTCTATGTACAAGGACATTCTTGTTTCTACGGATCTTTATTTACAGATCAGCATGTGTTCTTGGAAGTCCCTGAATATAAGACCACATGGTTTTGATTTTCCATTTTTATAGAAGTTTTTCATTTTTCAGTTTCTGTAATATGGACAGATAGTTAATGACAAATTACCCCATCTTTATTTTTATAGTGCCTGAAGCTAGTTTATTCCTAACATTTAAGAAATTAAAATAAACCAAAGAGCAAGAACTTATCAATCTTACCTTCAAAGATAATATCTTTGTTATCATTGTAAACCCCTTGGACCAGAGCACACAAGGCAAAGGAAGTTGGAATTCAATGTTTAAGATACGTGTTCACTCACTGGCTGGGAAATTCCAGAGTGATGGTTACTGACCGCTTTAGAATTCGGAGCTTGAAACAAAAACGTCTACTATTTAGAAAGCCTGTGTGATGCGCCAAGCTCCTTTCTATAGATTTTCATTGCCTCTTAAAACAACCCTCCGAAGTAAGTACTGCTATTATCCGCACATACATAAGACAAAACTAAGGTTCGAAAAAAGTGAAAAGATTTACCCCAAATTATACCGTAAGAAACAGGAAAGGCAGGATTTGATCCCAGAGCTTAACCTCACAAGTAGTTTTCTCCTAGACTCAGACACCAGAGAGTCGAGATGAGAACCCCTGGGAGACACTGAACATGAGCCTTTGTGGCAACCACTAGTATCTAAAAAACTGCCTTGCTCTTAGAAAAAGGAATTTGCTTGCCATTTGAGGAGTGTGATTGACTAATGTGATTAATCACTTGAATTATATTATTTAATATATTATTTTTATTCTATAGCATCAAATGATATATTATTACCTTGTATAGTTTATTCATTATGTTATTGTATTTTATATATTAACTAATTCAATGAGCATGTATTATGACATGTACATCAGATATTATAAATTAAATAGATTATTATTAATTAAACAAATCAATCACATTAATTTATTTGATTAGGTTTTCCTTCTTTCCCTTGACCTCTGTGAAGCTTAGAATCAAATCACCATCTCAACTCCAGCAATTGCTTGAGGGCATTTCCATGTAATGATCTTATTCCTGATCACTGAACATTGTTGTCTTAATCTATTCAGACTTTTATAACAAAAATACCAATAGAGTAGACAGCTAGATATGAGCAGGAAACAAATGCTTTCTGACTGATGAAAGGGTGAAGGCCAAACTCCAAACAGCAGGGACAGAACCCAGGGGATACGCATTTGTTCTTTGCTATGACCACTGCCCTAAAGTAACCTATAGCTTCATTATAATACATTCAATTGTGGCTTAACACGCCCCCCAACCAACAGAGAATGCCTGCCATGACCAGTCTGACAAGGACCATATAAGGACAAGAACTTCCCTTCCCAACCGGTAGGAGGAGTCCCTCAGATGATTGGCTGAGACCTTAGACACTGCCCTAGCTTTTGACCCGCAGTCTATTCAAAGGTAAAAATAAAAGACAACCCTAACACCCCCCTCCCACGCTGGACAGCTGCCACCTCTGCGCCTGCCCGCTGTCCTATCTCGACAGCGTACTTTCACTCCAACTGTTATTAAACCCTTGCTTGCTTAAGAGTTTGGCTCTGAATCTTTCTTGGCCAAATTCAAGAATGGGGACAAGGGAATGGGCCTTGCAGTTGACAATACTATATATAAATTGGCTTAAATATCAAACATTTGTTTCTCACAGTTCTGGAGGCTGGTAAGTTCAAGACCAAGAAACCAACAGATTTAGCTTCTGGTGAGAATTCGCTCGTGTCCTTACTTGGAGGAAGGGGCCTCTTTTACAAGTGCACTAAACCTACTCATGAGGACTCTACTCTCATGACCTAATCACCTCCCAAAGGCTCCACCTCCAAATACCACCACATTGAGGATTAGGTCTTGACATATGAATTTGGGGGCAACACAAATATTCACTCTATAGCATTCTCCTGGCCCCCCAAAATTTGTGTCTTTTTTATTTTTACATGTGAAATACATTCCAACGCAACAGCCCCCGAAGTCTTAAGTCATTCTAGCATCAATTCTAAAGTCTAAGTTCAAAGTTTCATCTAAAACCATCAAAATCACATTTGAGTGAGACTCATGTCTCATCCTGGGACAAATTCCTCTCCAGCTGTGAACCTGTGAAACCAAACATGTTACAGTTCTCCAAAATTCAGTAATGGGACTATCATGTCCATCCCACCAGGGAGAAACAGCAAAAAAAGAAAAGGGTAACAGCGTCAAAGTTTGCCATCTGTACTTTTGAAGGGGCAAAAAGACCCTAACCCTAACTGAATTGTCTCTAGGGTCATTCTCCCATGGTCTTGCTCCCAATTTCATGCTCCAGGCTTCTGCCGAGATGGCTGGTTCATGCTAATCTCCTTATCAGATGGTTGCTTGGCCACACCCTTAGTGCAAAGCCTCTGCCTTTCTTGTTCCTTGTAGTAGGGGTAGGCACAGAATTTCCCAAATCTTTTTATTTTTATTTTTGTAAAGTAGGCTCCAAGCCCAATGCAGGGCCCAAACTCATGACCCTGAGATCAAGACCTGAACTGAGATCCAGAGACTGAAGCTCAACCCACTGAGCTACCCAGGAGCCCCTTCAAATCTTTTTAAGTTATGATCTTTCTTTGTTTTTGTTGGGGTTTTTTTGTTTTTTCTTTCTTTTTTGCTCCACAATTCCATATTTAATTCATTTCTTTCTCCTCAATTTTTACTATAAGCTTTCAGGAGGAACCAGGCTGCTTCTTCAACACTTTACTTAGAAACTTCCTCAACCAAATAACCAATTCATTGCTTGCAAGCTCTGTTCTCCACAAACACCAGGACACAAACACAATCCCAAGATCTTTGCCACTTTAAAACAAGGATGGCCTTTCCTCTGTTGTCCAACGCCATGTTCCTCATTTCCATCTGGGACATCATCAAAATGTCCTTCATTGTCCATATTTCTACCAACATTCTGCTCAGTTTCACTGAGGTGTTTTCTAAGGTTACTGAGGCCTGCTCTTACAGCTCTCCTCTTTTCTTTCTAAGTATTTACCAGAATTGTCCTTAACAGTCTATTCAGAGCAATCCAGTCTTGTTCTAGCACATGCCTCCAAACTCTTTTAGTCTCTACCCAGGACCCACTCCCAAAGCCATGTTAAAAAAGAAAAAAAACAAGCTCCAAATGGAGACATTTACCCCTACCCCCCAATGACAGGAAACCAAGACTTAAGTACAGTTTCAACCTCCTGCAGAAGGTGGCCTTTTACCAGGCAATCTGAAATGTCCTCACCAGCACTAGTGAGGTAACCTGCACAGTTCCCTTCCTCTCAAAAGAGATGGTGTCCTGGCCTAAAACAATCCTTTCTTTTCTTTCACTAATAACTTCTTGCCCACTCTCCTGCCTATAAGGACCTTCCATTTTGCACAACTCTTGGGATGGAGTAGGGTGCTACTGGTATGTACTGAGTAGAAGCCAGGATATACTGCTAACCATCCTACAAGGCATAGGACAGCCCCCCACCACAAATAATTATCCAGCTCTGAATGTCAATAGTGCTACAGTTGGGAAACCCTGGGTATAGCCACACCAACTGGGGACTGAGCTGGAAGAAACAGGAACTGAGGACAAAATAGTCTGACTAGAACAGTAAAGCTAGAACACTGAAGAACCCTAGGATTGCTACAAAGCGGTGACTTAGGGGTGGCACTCTGATCGCAAGTGAGAATATGGAACTCATTTTCCTTAGCAATTTTGTTAGACTAAGTATATTTTGGGGGGAGGGAGGGTAAAGGAAGAGGGAGAGACAGAGAGAATCTTAAGCAGGTTCCACGCACAGCACAGAGCCGGCTCCAGGGCTCAGTCTCACGACCCCAAGAGCATGACCCTGAGATCATGACCTGAGCCAAAATCCAGAGTCAGATGCTTAACCAAATGAGCCACCCAGGCCCCCAGATTGAGAACATTTTAATTGTACAAATCAAAGAGTGGGCAAGAGTCCTAAAGCTCCACCAGATCCCACCCTTTTCACAGCACTCCTGAACCAGGAAGTTAAAATAGTTCTCAACTGGGATTTTTAATTCCTAGTTTGAAGGGATTCTGAGTCTGAAGAGTAGCATTCTCAACTCACTCTCTGTCTGTATGACTCTGGGCACGTCACTTTTCTTCACTAGGTTTTGGTTGCCTCTCTTACAAGCTGAGGAAATTTGGTTGCATCATTTCTAAGGCTCTTTCCAACTCTAACAGCTGCGAGGCTCTGATTTCATTAATCAGGACTAGAACAGAACAAAGCCTGGGAACATTTTTTTGGTGATTTACTTGGACAAAGAATTCCTGAACATGGTCAGTCTTGAAAATGATCATCCTACAAGGTTGTTGAAAAGGGACTAACCTTGTCTACTTTTAGCCTGGCAGATACAGGGATCCCACTGTTGAGGGTTTTATAGAGAGAAAAAACCAAGTTGGAGGGGCACCTGGGTGGCTCAGTGGGCTAAGGCCTCTGCCTTCAGCTCAGGTCATGATCTCAGGGTCCTGGGATCGAGCCCCGCATCGGGCTCTCTGCTCAGCGGGGAGCCTGCTTCCTCCTCTCTCTCTGCCTGCCTCTTTGCTTACTTGTGATCTGTCTGTCAAATAAATAAATAAAATCTTAAAAAAAAAAACAAGTTGGATTAATTGCTCTTCCTGCTACAGACTCCCATGGGATAAAGCCTTTGGTGATTATAACATAGACTAATTTCAGAACTTTCTAAGATGCCACACATTTACCTGCTGTTTACAACGACTAATATAATTCAATGACTAGATCGAGAGTGTTTTTTCCTATTTGTTTCATCATGTTTAATAAATCTAAAGAAAGGGCCATAAATAAAGGCTTAAAAAGAGAGAAAGTCCTATACTACTTCTCACTGGAGGCCATCTTTATCATCACCTCCTTGCTTGCGGGGTGAGTCATGGACTCACCTTTTGGATTGGGGCCTCATTTAGAGTGTGAAATGTTTAGCAGAAAAGATTTTTATGAGGGGTGCCTGGGTGGCTCAATCAGTGAAGCATCTGCCTTAGTCTCAGCTCATGATGTCAGGTCCTAAGATCAAATTCTGCATTGGACTTCCTGCTCAGCAGGGAGCCTGTTTCTCCCTCCCTCCAACCCCTCACTCCCCATTTGTGCTCTCTCTCTCTCTCCAGTGTTATCTGTCTCTTTCAAAAAAAAAGAGAGAAAGAAAGAAAAGAAAGGAAAAGGAAAGGAAGGGAAAGAAAAGAAAAAAAAAGAAAAGATTATATGAGAAAGTTGAAGTGTTCAATATTCAACCCTAGGAGAGCAGAAAGGAGACCACTTATCTCTCGTCTATTGGTGCCTAAAACTCCATTCAAAGTCAAACATTTAATGAAGGCTTAGGGAAAAGTCAGGATTGGTGTTAGGTATGGAGAGCCCAAGCCACTGTGTATGGTGGTACAGGTTGCTCAGTGCTCAAGGGCACTCATCAGAGAAAGCAAGTAGAGGCTGAACCCCTAAGTCCTCCCTCCATTCATGGAGCCACACACCTGGGCAGGGGTCTGTGCTTGTTGGGAGGTGGGTCTCTTCCGATCCAAACGAAGTCACCATGTGCCATTAGGTGAGAGAAATGCCTGCATCAAAAAATTTGCTTCTGAATAGTAAAAAGTCAAAAGATAAACTAAGGATATGTAGGGAATGAAGCAAATAACTTGGCAAAGTCCTGCTTCAGCCCTTGAGGCAATAATGAAGTTTACAGAAAGGCATGCACACTGTGTGGCCCAGGAGGTCATCAATTTGGATATCATACATTCTATTTTGGGAGATACAAATAATATTGAAACAAATAGATCCTTGCTCTAAAAAGCAAGTTTTGGGGGCACCTGGGTGGCTGAGTCAGCTAAGCGTCTGCCTTGGACTCAGGTCGTGATCCCAGGGTCCTGGGATCAAGTCCTGGGTCAGGCTCTTTGCTCGGCAGGGAGCCCACTTCTCCCTCTCCCTCTACTGCTCCCTCTGCTTGTGCATGCGCTCTCTCTCTGACAAATAAATAGATAAAGTCTTAGAAATAAATTGCCAGGCTCCTGGGTGGCTTCAGTTGGTTAAGCAACTGCCTTCAGCTCAGGTCATGATCTTGGAGTCCCGGGATCGAGTCCCGCATCGGGTTTCCAGCTCCACAGGGAGTCGGCTTCTCCCTCTGACCTTCTCTCCTCTCATGCTTTCTCTCACTATTTCTCTCTCAAATAAATAAACTCTTAAAAAAAATAAATCACCAAAAACAAATAAGTTTTATATCAGGCCCAGCTCATGACGATTGATAATCTAAGAGTGTGATACATGCCAGCTTAGCATTGACAAGAGAACAAGTACCCATGGCCATTCTGCAGAATGGGTAAGTCATATTATTGAAGGTCAGAATAATATCTAACTACAGATGGTTCCCCAACTTACAGTGGGTCAACTGACATGTTTTCCACTGTCTGATAGGTGCAAAAGCGATATGCATTCAGTAGAAACTGTGCTTTGAGTTTGAATTTGGATCTTTCTCTGGGCTAGTTATTTACACTACAATTCTCTCTCATGATGCTGGGGCAGCAGGAATCAGCCACAGGTCCCAGACAGCCACACAATCGTGACGGTAAACAATGGACACACTGACAACCATCCCGCATCCATATGACCATCTATTTTTCACTGGCAGCACAGTATTCAGTAAATTACATGAGATAGTCTATGCTTTATCATAACATATGCTTTGCATTAGATGTTTTCACTCAACTGCCGGCTCATGTAAATATCCCGAGCACATTTAAGGGAGACTAGGCTAGGATATGATGTTCAGGAGGCCAACTGTATTACATTTGCAACTTAACGATATTTTCAGCCTCTAATGGGTTTATCAGGACATAACCCCATATGAGCTGAGGACGATCTCAATTATAACCTTAGGTTTAAAAGGTTTTCAAATGAAATGATTCTAATTACTGATTTTTTTTTTTATCTAAGAAATTATAGGTATTCTTTGGCAAGTAGCTTAGTAATTTCAGAAAAACCTTGTTAAATGAAAGGTATGGTGAAATATTGAAATAACCTTCTCTGACTTAATTTGAATGAAAAGTCTGATTACTTTTAAGCCATTACACAGCAGATCCATATTCTCCCCATGTTTATATCCTTCTAAACAAGCAGAAAATTCAGATCACACAGTCAGCTAGCTCTCTATTTGCATTCTTGATTGGCACGAGGAGGGCTGCATTGCAGTTTGTGAATATCGTGTATTACATGAAACCGAAAAGGAGTCTACCCAAACCTACAGGACGTGGTAGGCAATCAAGAAACATAAAGGAGATGAATTGCAAGTCCTTTGAGAACAGAATCATTATGAGCTTAACAAGCATCATTCTCCGTTATATCTATTTTAGTGGTGTTAGTATGATGGTCATTGTTGCGCTATGAGCTGTTGTGATAGCCTGAGATTTACCAGGATGATAAATATTTTAGAGTGACATTGGAATAATCACAAGGATTTGTTACGGTGCTTTCTACTCAATAGTCCATCTTCTGCACATGGACAAAGGAGGGCTATTTTTTTTTTTGAGCTGAGTCCAGGGTAGAAAGAAAAATCAACATAATTAAATGCAAAGAGGGTCAATGGAATTATAGAATGTCAGAGCTGAAGAGAACCTTAAATATCAGCTAGTCTATTGTTTCTGCAAATATTTTACCAACTGCTCCTATGGTTAAAAAAAAAAAAAAAAGTTATGTAGCTCTGGCAGCCTGGGAGTAGAGTCCTCCTCAGAGGCCATGAGTGGATTTAAAACATTTTTTTGACACTTGATCTTAGCTAAAAGGCCAAGAAGCGATGAAACTTTTTTTTTTTAATGGGCTCTTTTAGCCTAACATTTACTTACTTCTGAGTCTCAATTTGTTCATATGGAAAATGGTTATAACAGTGTTTACCCCTGAGCTGGATTTTAAGACTAAATGAGACTTACGTAGGAAACAGTGAGCACAGTACCTGCCAGATAGTAAGTGCTCACCTAACAGGCAATATTCTACATTTTGAACACAGGAAAACCTAATTGTGCTTTCCACTTCTTAAGAATATGCAGGATGGGGGTAGGCCGTGGAGATTGAAGATACTGGCAAGAAAGGATAGTGACAGATCCAGGACCTGGGGATTTACTCATGCAAGTCCCACACAAGATTACAGCAAGAAGTGACCTTGGACTTCAGTTACCAAGCTATTTAAACTAGGCACAGGTACCCCTTAGCAATGTGTTGTGAGTGACTTTAAACCATAGGGTAAACATGGGCTACCTTCTGGATTAGTAAGTTTATTAGCTATTGAGGAAGAAGGAGTTCTTGTCAAAAATAAACTTATATTGGGGCACCTGGGTGGCTCAGTTAATCATCTGCCTTTGGCTCAGGTCCTGATCTCAAGGTCCTGGGATTAAACCCCATATAGGTGGGCTCCCTGCTCAGCGGGGAGTCTGCTTCTCTGTCTGCCCCTCCTCATGCTCGTGTTTTCTCTCCTTCTCCCTAATAAATAAAGTTTTTAAAAAACATTTTAAAAAACATATATTTTCTACACGAGTAAAATTTTTTACATGAGTCTTTGAGGTAAAGCATGAGCTTTCAAAGAAATGTCTCACCCCCGCTTCTGGGGCCTGAGTTTATATTGCGGGATTGTTAGAAATATATCATTAGAAAGTAGGAAACACATGGAAGACCATTCACAAACCCATTTGTCACTCTTCTTTCCTATATGCTCACATTCAGAAGAAACCCCTCGGCTCCAAGCTTCCTGAAGCATGAATCTTTCTCATTTCAAGTTTTATTCTCAGCTCTTAGTTCAGTGTCTGGAACACAGTGGAATGGTTGAATAATGGATCACTCACTGTATGCTTGAGAAGGACGGGAGAATGAAGCAATGCATTTTGGGATTTCTTTCTTGTTATCTAGAAGCTCAGTACGAGTGCTAAATTGATTCACAAAACGGTCAACTAACGGTAATCTGGACATAGCCCTAGTCAACCTGGGCATCTGGGGCTAAGGAAGAAAATGGTATGGGTACCCATGCTCCATCCCATGCTACCGCACCCCTAAAGCATGCTCCCCAAAGCAGAAAAGGCAAGGTATTAACGACTTGAGGCCAGCCACTGGTCTGTTTCTAATGTTAGAACCATCACATGGCAGAGAAGAGAGGGTAGCATCTCTCCCTGGATCACAGGTAATGCTTTCCCAGAAGTGCAGCCAGCTGGGCTGTCATGAGGATGTGTCTACCCTCAATAGAAATGTTTAGGTTTCCAAACAAAAGGCAAGAAAGGTGTGTGTGTGTGTGTGTGTGTGTGTGTGTGTAAGCACAAGTATGTGAGTGTGTCTGTGTATACATTATTACTGGAGTTCGTCATTGAGACTATTTCAAGTCTATCTTCCACCCGTTTTAGCAGCCATGTGACCTTAACTGTCTCTGAGCCTCAGTTTCTTCATCAGTAAAAATGGGATGACAATACTGGCCTTGGTATCAGAGCTAGCAGCAGGGAAGTATGTTGGCAGACCATTTTCCCCTCATTTGTGATGACTGTTCTAGTTAACAGGGCCAGCAAAAACTTCTTTGTGGAAATTGACAAAGCTTATGGTCCAGGAGGAAAGTGTCATTCTTGTCTACTTATTCATGTCTCTTGGACTGGGGTCTCAAACACCAAAGATTCCATAAGGGTAGGGAGGCCTACTTCCTCTTTATCCATGTACCTGGGCCACCCTGCTGGGGGCCAGGAGACAATGACAAGACTGCCACTCTATAGGAGGTAAGAGCCCAAGCCTTGGTTCTCGCTACAGACTGACATCTAGCAGCTTGTTAATTACATATTTCCATTAATGGATGAATCTTACTGTCTTTCCGGATGACAGTCTCCTGTTCAATGCATAGATGTCTTATTTTGTTCTGCACTCCTTAGCAACCCAGCGACTGCTCTGACACACTTCCTAACTAGTCTTGAAGCTTAAAAAAAAAAAAAGGTTGTTTTTGAACAGCAATTGCTACACTTAAATTTTTTTTAATAAAAAGTTTGAAAAAGAATGACATAAACCAGAAACATATAGAAACAGCAGCTCTTTTCTACGGCAGCTTCCTTTTTAAAGCTTCATAGCATCAGAATAGGATTGCCTTCTGTCTGCAGAGCAGAAATCAAAGGACAATCCTGCGTACACAACCAGGGCTTTCTTCTAGGGGCTTTCTTTGGCAAGGAGACTGCATATGGCCAGATGATCTTCTCCAGAAGGACCTGATTACACATGTCAGAGAGTTCTTTTCTACCTAGAAAAATATATGAGATGGCAGGGACAAAACCCACAAGCTAGGGAAAGACTGAGGAGGATGGAGATTGGAGAAAATGGAAGTTTCCTAATTTTTTTCAGAGTCGATAACTACAAAACTATGCCTAGCAGGTACCCACTATTCCCTGCCCTATGGCTCTCTGCATAATGTAACAGTTCGCTTCCTTACAGCCAGCAGGAAAGCAATTCCCTAGCTTCAAACCTCTCCCTCTGGGAAGGCCGGGACCTTCTTTAAAAAGTCTTGCCTGATTAGGTAAGGCCCATCCAGAATACTCTCCCTTTTGACTGATTCAAAGTAAGGATTTGGGACCTACATCTGCAAATTTCCTTCACTTTTGCCATAGACCATGACTTAATTGTAGGACAAAAAACACTTTATATTCACAAGTCCTCCCACATTCAAGGAGACATGACACAGGGTGTGTATACCAAAGGGCAGGAATACTGGGGGCCATCTTAGAGTTCTGCCTACCGCAGCTAATTAAGATGAACATTTCCTGTCCCCCTACTTCTTTTTGCCCATGCTAAGCAATCCATGAGGACATTTCTTTACAAAGTCTGCAAATGAGAACTGAGATCTTTTGAGCATTTCTTTACGAATTTTTATCTTACTTAATAAAGCTTTTCAGCCATTCCCAGGACGATTGGGATCCCACATGTCTCCATAAAACTAAAGCTTTTGGACCCCAGGTCTCCAAATTATCAAAGGGTGATTTTACAGACACATAGAGTTGACTTCTCTGGGCTTCCTTTGGCAAGGACATTACATCTGGCCAGGTAGAATTGCCTAGAAGGATCTGTTTCACACCTTAGAGTTCTTTTCTTTTAATTAATTAGTTAATGAGAGAGGGGGGGCATGAACGGGTGAACGGGGTGCAGCATAGGGAGAAGCAGACTCCCCACTGAGTGCAGAGCCTGATGCAGGGCTCAATCTCAGGACCCCGAGATCATGACCCAGGCCGAAGTTGGATACTTCACCGACTGAGCCACCCAGGCGCCCCTCACAGAGTTCTTTTCTACATAGAAAAATATAAGAGATGGCAGTCCGAGAAACTCCCATCTCAGGAGAGATAGAGGAAGGTGGAGACTGGGGGAAGTGGAGAAGTGACCATACCATACTAAGGCATAGAGGACCTCACTGGGGAGTGGCCAGTGTTAAGGGGCACGTGACACCAGTGCTGGCACAAGCAGTAGCATGTGGGTGGAAAGGCGGTTCAAGCGGTCACTGTCTAAGGCTCAAGAGTCTTAAGAGTCCATCTCAGGGGGTTGTTTCTAAAAGGTACACAGCAGGCAAGACCGCCAGCTGTCACCTCTCCTGGGGAGATTAGGCATCCGGTGTTCATTTTGCCTGTGATATACTGATGCCCCTTTGTTTCTTTTTCACTGGATACTGAGCCCAACAAAATACTTCCTTTCCATGCTCTCTCCCTCTTTCCCTCTCTCTCTCTCTCTCTCTCTCTCTCACACACACACACACACACACACACACACACACACATGTAGACAGGAGAGACTGGGTAGCATCTTAGATTCAGCCTAGACCTGAAAGTAGATTCCAGCTCACTAGCCAAGTGACCTCAGTTAAGATATTTTGCCTCTCGGTACGCATTTCACTTCCTCTAACTATAAAATGGGAATAAATAAGCTAATCTCCCAGGCGGCTCTGAAGGACGAAGGAGTCACCAGAGAAAACCTATAATATGCCACTGTCCCAATAGTACAGGAAAGCCATTCCCATATATAAGTTATAAGTAGTATTACTCTTGTCATTCTCATTCTCATCCGAAAATACCTTCTCTTATTTTTCAAATTTTATCTAAAGTCAATTAACATAAAGTAACAAAAATACCTTTTGGAGAAAGCTCAGAGAGGGCTCAGATCTTGAGAAGAGCTGGTGCCTGCGTTTGGGGTACCCTGGGGCAGAGGGCAGATGATAGAAAAGATGATGTGAGGGGCGCCTGGCTGGCTCAGTTGGAAAAAGCATGCAAGTCTTGATCTTGGGGCTGGGAGTTCAAACCCCATGTTGGGCTTAGAGTTTCGTTAAAAAATTTAAAAAAAAAAAAAAACTTGTCCTTAAAACAAACAGATGATTTGACAAGAAATGAGGCCACTTTGTCTCTTTTGCTGCTTCCATAATGTATGGCCAGCATCCTGACTCCCTGCAGCAGAAAATCATCACCATTTAATGATAAAGTAACGACGTACTTATAGCATTAGTATCGCTGATTGAAGGGCTTGTTCTTATCAGCATAAATGTCAAGATCCTGATGATTTTTTTAAACTCCACAAACATCTCTTACCTGCCTTATGCCAAGGGGGGAAGGAAGCATCTAGAATAAGAAAGCAGAATTTAAAAAAAAAAAAAAAGGAGCAGAAAGACCAGATTCCAACCCCCTCCCCAGTCCTAATCCTAATAATTTCCTTTGCCTTAATTGCAGTTCTGTTTGGTGTCTTTGATTTCCCCCGTTGAAATACATAATGAAATGCTACACATATTCATGGTGAGCTCTGTTGCAGGGGAGCTGCTCATTAGTTCACTTGAGGTCATGGGTATTTGTGCTAATTTACATGGCAGATATGGCAGGGACCTTTCAGATCGGATGGAGACATCAACCACCAGCCCCCAGTCAGATGGCATTTTCTTTTGCCTGTTCTTTTGCCTGTTGATTCCTTCATGTACACTTATCCCTAAATGAGTCTCTAAAATCACACCAGTAAACAAAAATCATTTAAAAATATATAGGAGGGGCGCCTGGGTGGCTCAGTTGATTAAGCGTCTACCTTCGGCTTAGGTCATGATCCCAGGGTCCTGGGATCGAGCCCCACATTGGGCTGCCTGCTCAGCAGAGAGCCTGCTTCTCCCTCTCCCACTCCCCCTGCTTGTGTTTCCTTTCGTGCTGTGTCTCTCTGTCAAATAAATAAACAAAATCTAAAATAATAATAATATATTCGGAAATATTCTCTTGCCACTGCTCTTTGTATAAGGCAGGGGCCAACAAGGACTGGGAAGAGACAGACCTTGTCTTTCCATAGAACCCAGCGAGCACCCCCTGAGGACTAAAATGACCTCCAGCTTGCTGGTGAGTGACAGAATTCCTTCACTGAATTTAATTAGCGCGTCCTATCCCTCCCATCTTCCCCCATGAATACCTCTGTGCTGTAGGACTTCATCATGAAGACCTCTGTTCCTCGTGATCTCTCTGGTCCCTGACACCTTGACATTCCCATGCTTCTCATTATAAATGTGCAGATGAATTCTCATAGTGGGGGAAAGCCCTCTCCATGAGTTTTCCAAGTTTACGACTTTTAGGAAGAAAGGAGTCAAGCTGGTAGGCAGGCCTGAATTGCAGCAGGCGTTATTCTACACCAAAAGGGCTGCTGAGAATTTTACAGCACTCTTCTTGACTTGGAGATTTCTTCCCCCTGCCCCTCACTTCCCCTCACACTAAATGGAAATAAGCTCACTGTTGCCAGCAAAGCCAAGCAGCTTCCTGAGTAGATGACCTTCCAGGTCTTTCCTCATCACTTCAAGTGAAAACGTTACCTTTATCTTCCAGACCAGATCACAAGACAACACCCAGCCAGACTGGGCCCCTTATTACACAGCACAGTGTTTGGGCCTCTGGGAAATCAGGGTGGACTCCTTGAAGAGTAGCCAGAAATCTTCTAGGTAATCAATCAATAGTATACCTTCAACTCGTCTAGCCAAGAGAGGTAGAGCGGGGTGGGGGGTAAAGACACTTTGCCTCAAAGAGTCACAGAATATCATATTTGGTCCAACCCCGTTTACTGTGTAGTCAGAGAAAACGAGGCCCAGAGGAAAGAGTTGTCCTGGTTAGGATCATGCAGCAAGTTACTGAACGACTGATAACAATCAAGGATTAACCACAACCACAATAGCTTACATTTATTGAACATTTGCCATGGGTCAAGTCCTGTCTCTGGAGCTGGCCATCTGTTTTCTGATGGTTTATTCTTCAAAACACCCAACAGTAAATTGGGTTATATATACCGGAAATCAATATAAGTTACTATTATCAAAGTATGGAAGTTGTGATCCTTTTAACCTTCAACTTGAGAAGGAGGAGGATATTTCCAAATTATCTAGCTGTCCAGGGAGGCCTTGACATAATATTTTAAGACTGATTGTGATTGGGGCACCTGGGTGGCTCAGTTGGTTGAATGTCCAGCTCTTGATTTCAGTTCAGTTCGTGAGCTCAGGGTCCTGGGATTGAGCCCCGCATCGAGCTCTGTCCTGGGTGTAGAGCCTGCTTGGGATTTTCTCTCTCTCCCTCTCCCTCTACTCCTCCCCCAGCCTGCGCACTCCTTCCCCCACCCAATAAATAAATAAGTAAGTAAATAAATAAATAAGACTGGTTGTTATAATAACAATAATACATGCCCTTGATAAAAGGAAAGTGAGAAGGGAGACAGAGAAAGATTTTTGGTTTCCTACTTTCTCTCCGCAATTCTTTCTCAACAACTGTTCCACTCCTTAGAGGTAATCATTTTTAAAAGTTTCTTGTGCTTCCTTCAGAAATAAATTGGACATACAGATATAGACATTTATGTATGTTCATATATATATTTATCTATATGGTATATTATAGATATATACATATATATATATATATATATTCTATGCTATTCCTAAGATTTCATACCTTATATTGATTAGGCATTTCTCCATATCAACAAATATAAACAACTCATTTTAATGGCTACATAAGTATTCCATTACATGAGTATACTGTAATTTATCTAAACAGCCCACTTTAATAGAAATTTAGGCTATTTCCAGTTTGTTAATTTTTTTGCTATTATAAATGATGGAATGAATTATATGTATATGTTTATATCATATATGCAATTATCTATAAGAAAAATTACTAAAATGGAATTTTTGAGTCAAAGCATATTCATCCTTTTAATTTTCATAGATCTTGCCAGATTATCCTATAAAAAGACTGCCCAGATTACCCTCTTACCAACAATGTATGAGAATGTCTGGTTTCAGAGGTACAAGTCAGTGATTCATCAGTCTTACAGAACACCCAGTGCTCATTACGTCACATGCCCTCCCTAATGTCCATCACCCAGATACCCCATCCCTCCAGGTGCCCCAAATATTTGAGTATATTTCATAAAAAAACTGTGCTAAACGAAAACTGAGATAAATTAAATAAGATCTTGCCCTAATAAACTTTCAGTCTAATTGGAAAACGGAACATATAAACCACAAATTACAAATACAAGCATAAAAGTTTTTAAAAAATGGATTTTGACTTTAGGGGTTGAGAAAAGACTTCATGGAAAAGGAGTCTTCTAAACCAAGTACCAGAGAATGTGTAGAGAGAGAACCAGCAGAGGACAGAAGAAAAAGCCATCATCCCAGGCAAGAACAGCATCAGCAAATGTCCTGAGGTGACACGTGGCCAGACCAAATGCTGCACTGTAAAGTATACTTGGGCTGATGAGCTGGACCTTGAACACCACGAGAAGAACTTTGGATTTGTTTTCTGTTTCTTGGAAAATATGAAAATTTTCACCATCTAACTTTTATTTTTTGATGACATATAATCAATCATCTTTTGGTAACCAAGAGTCTTTTAATCTGTGTATTAAGAAAACATGTTGCAAATATATAAAGTAGCCTTGCAAAAATGACAGAAACGACTATGGAGAAATACCACTTTCTGTATCTAGAGGAATCTGGACTTTCAAGTGCTTGCACAAAATTCCATTTCTTTCAGAAAATAATAACTAACCCTTGAAGGCTGGATTATTATCTCCACTTCACAGATCAGACAATTGAGGCTTAGAAAGGTTACAGAATTGGCCAAGGTCAAAGTCAGGTTTCAACCTTAAGCAGTCTGGCTCTTCACCACTGTTAACCAGAGTCTGTGCCCTTAACCACTCTTTTATGCTATCTATTTATGGACCACTGCAGGGGGCTTACCTCCCACATGGTTGACATATGGGCCAGCCAGCCTCTGCTTACATGTTGCTACTGGTAAATCCATACTGTTCTGGTAGAGCTGAGGTCTTCCAAAAGTATCACCTTATACTGCATCCAAACCTGCCTCCCTATACCTTTGAGGCAAACATTTGGAGTCAGTTAGCAAATTCTACCACCCTTATTTGACCCCACTGTGGTAGGCAGAATGGTCCACCAAAAATGTCAATTCTCTAATCCTTGCAACGTGTGAATATGTTATGTTACATGGCAAGAGGCAAAAGGGACTTTGCAGATGAAAGTGGGGTTAAGGACCTTAAAATTAGGGAGATTAGCATGGATTAACGAGGTGGGGCCAATGTAATCACACGAGCCCTCAAAAAGCAGAGAACTTTCTCCAGCTGGAGGCAAGAGAGATGTAACAGAAGAAGTCAGAAAGACTCAAAGCTTGAGAGGGACTACACCAGCTAGTGCTGAAGGGAGGAAACAGAGATAGCAGGGGAAGGAATGAGGGCACCATTTAGGACCAAAGACTGGCCCCAGCTGATAGATAGCAAAGAATTTGGGTCCTTAGCCCTACAACCACAAGGAACTGGATTCAGTCAACACTTGAATGAACCTGGAAACAGAGTCTTCCCAAGAGCTTCCTATAAGGAACAGAGCCCTGTCAACACCTAGATTTTGGCCTTTTGAGGCACTGATCTGAGAACTCAGTCAGGTGACTCAGACAGGTAACATCCAGAACTATAAGACAATAAATGGTTGTGTCAAGCAGCTTAGTTTATGGTAATATATCATGGTGGCAATAGAAAACAAATACAGTCACCAAGTCTTCTCCATCTCTTCATGTGTTCCTGACACCACAGTGCTTCCATCCTCTCACCATAAGTCTGCCTCATTGGGTCATACTCTAATTTGTTTATGAGCCCTGGAAAAAGGCAACTCATTGTCACCACCTGAGCCCAATGGTGGATTTTTAGCATCACTTAAGAGGAGGATAAGCCAACCATTATGCACCTCCTGATGGGATGCAACAGTCTTGTCAAAAATGTCTATAAACTGCCTCTAGTCAACACTTCACAGCTAGTGCCAAGTAAATAGGAACTCTGGGGGATAGCTGAACAAGTTAAACGGCACCACAAGAAAGCAATAAGAAAATCTAGAATATTAGGACAACTGACTTTTTTTTTTTTGAGAAGACAATGAGAGGGAGTAATTGAGGGGAGAGTATTCTAGTTTAGATGAGATTTGAGAGAAATTTCAAACAATGTAGTGAACCTTGACTGGATGCTACGTCTAGCAAAACAAAAGTCTCAAGGCACCCTGGGAAATTTGAATATGGACTAGATATTGGGTGATAAGACAGCATTATTGTTAATTTGGTAGGTGTGATAATGCCATCGTGGTTATATAAGGAAAGGCTCATATGTTCTAGAGATACATCCTGAAGTATTCAGGGGTGAAATGACAGGAGGTCTGGAATGTGCTTTAAAATACCCAAGAAGAGTGCCTGGGTGGCTCAGTCAGTGAAGCATCCAACACTTGGTGAGGGTTGTGAGATCGAGCCCTACATCGGGTTCCACACTCAGCAGGGAGTCTGTTTAAGATTTTCACTTTCCCTCTCCTTCTGCCCCTCCCCCTGCTTATGCTCTCTCATAAACAAACAAACAAATGAAGCAAGACAGCTAAATGAGGCTAGATCAAGCAAGAGGCAAAATGTTAGTAACTGTTGAATTTGAGAGAGAAGTATATGGGCATTCATATTACTCTCTCTACTTTTGTGTATGTTTTTAAGTTTTCATAACAGGAATGTTCTTTAAAATGTAATGCTCATAACACACTAGTTGAGCTTCTCTCTGAAGAGTTAGCAGGGCCGTCACCATCCTGACCGGACAGTGCATTTCTATTAATATGGCTGATGTGCTTCTTAGAGGTTTAACAGCCACCTTACAGTGTGAACATGACTGAAATAGCGTTTTCCCATTCATACCAACAAGTTCAATCTTCCCCCAATCTGTACTTTTACGATCCTCTGAATTTAAATGAAAACTTTCACTTATGTCGGTTAAATATAACTTCACTAATTTCAACCAATTGTCTCAACCTGTCAAAATTTCTATAGTGCCCTTTAGGTTTATAGTATATATAAATTTACTAAGCATAATTTTTATGACATTTTTCCAATTATTGACACATAGTTGAATAGAATATGGTCAAGGACAAAACCCTATGGCTCTCCACTAAATATCTTCCCCCAACAATGAACATTTTCTAGAGAAATGTAATTAACATCTTACATTTAAATTGAGAGATCATAAACTTATAGATTACAACATGCTTTGACATAGCTAATCAAATTTAAACCTCACATCAAGCCTGTGAGTTGCCCTATTTTATAGATGAATAAACCAAACCTCAAAGAAATTAAAAACAATATTTCCTGAGGTGATTGGACAACATTTAGAAGAAAAAGGTGAGAGGAAAGATAGGTAGAGCATAGAGGTGTGCACATGTATGAAGGCAAGATTACCTGAGATGTAAGTAAGCAATTAAAGAAGAGAAGATAGATAAACAAATGCAGAGCTTCAGACCCCTGGGTGGAAGAAAGGATCTGTGGGAAAGAGGCCAGTTCTTTGTGCTAGCCAGCAGGGGGCACAGAACATTCACAAATCAATTTCCTCATCTGTAAAATGGGATGAAGATCCAGACTTGGAAGTTTCTTTTCTTTTTTTTTTTTTGAAGATTTATTTATTTGGAGGAGTGGACATGTGCACATTGCGGGAGGGACAGAGGGAGAGGAACAAGCAGACCTCCTGCTGAGTGTGGAGCCCTACATGGGGCTGGATTGCCCAAACTGATCATGACCTGAGCCAAAATCAGGAGTCCAATGCTCAACCAACTGAGCCACACAGGTGCCCCTGGACTTCCAAGTTTCTTAACAGGACTAGATGAGATCTTGTATTGAAAGCATATGGCATCTGTGCTTGGCCTGTGGTAGGCACTCAATAAGTGTTCCTTCCCTCTTCTTATTTTTTTAAGATTTTATTTATTTATTTGACAGAGATCACAAGTAGGCAGAGAGGCAGGCGGTGGGGTGGGGGAGGACAGGCTCCCTGCTGAGCAGAGAAACCTACGTGGGGCTCGATCCCAGGACCCTGGGATCACGACCTGAGCCAAAGGCAGAGGCTTTAACCCACTGAGCCACCCAGGCGCCCCAGTTCCTTCTCTCTTCTCACCCCAGTATCTTGATGCTTCCAGTGCACCAGAATCAGACCACCTTTTTCTAAAACTCTAAACCATAGCACTGTGAATATAATCCACCACTTGGAGGTTCCCTATTGTCAAATATGTAACAAGTTGGGGTGGGGGCGTTGCACTATTGACCGCAGACTTTCTTTATCTTACATTTCTCCCCATTTCCTCTCATGACATTTCCGGTCTCCATTTGGTCCCTTCCCAATGGTTTGCAGTACTTCCAAGCCCATCAGAGCATATTCTTTAGGTGCCTTTAATAACAGTAATCTCTCTCTATTTCATGTTTATGGTGATTAAACGTTTTTTTTTCTGATTATTTCCTCCTTTCATTCTCATAACTTGATTCGTGAAGGTGAAACAGGCAGACCAGTGGTCTGGCCCACCATTGAGCAGATAAGGAAACTGAGACTCAAAGAGGTATGTGACTGACCAAAAGTCACCCCGCGAGTAAATGGCAGAACCGGAACTAGAACTGAGGTTGCCCGACTAAATCCTCCTGTACTTGAAAGAAGACATCAAGCCATTGATTGTGCATCCAGAGCGATGCCTCCGAAGCCAAAAGCGTAACACTGAAAGCTACACTACAACCATTTCCCCTTAATAATGATCATCATACTCCAGGAGGAACATCTGTATCATGCATGGGTATCCTAAGCAAAAGCAAAACAGACACACTCCTATTGGAAAGTCACCAACATCTGAGATGCAAAATGCAACCGTTCTACTCGATAGATGGATAATCATTTTGGAGAAGGCTGTTTCCCATCATCATTAGTAACCTAAAACTTCCTGTGCTTACAAAAAATGGTGCTCTGCCGGGAGCTTGGGTGGCTCAGTGGTTATGCCTCTGCCTTCCACTCAGGCCATGATCCAAGCCCTACATCAGGCTCCCTGCTCAGCTGGGGAGCCTGCTTCCTCCTCCCTCTGCCCTCCCCCCCAACTCGTGTTCTCTCTCACTCTCTCTGCTGTTTCTCAAATACATTAAAAAATCTTTTAAAAAATGGTGCTCTGAATATTCTTTTTTTTTTCACCCCTTGTGCCATGTTGCATTCTGCAGATTTTTTTTCTTTAACCTTTTTTTCTAAAAGGACCTCTACAAGTGCCTTCTTAGCTCAGTAGGCAGCACATCAGTCTCATCATAAAGGACCTCTACAGAAGTTAATGCCTACAGTGTGATTTGCTTTCAAGATGTGAATAAAGAAGGGTACTCTTGGGCCCTTTAGGTCAATCCATCAAGAATAAAATCCAGTATCTTCTGAGATAAAAATTTGCTCAGCATATCCATTCACATTAATGGGGAAAATAAAAATATGGCTACATGAACCAATATTTAATCTTTTCTGGTTTTATTTTCCTTTGTTATAATGATTAACTTTTTATTGGAAAAAAATAACTCTGAGATCGTTGCATGTGGATATGATTCTCAAACAAAATATTTTTACTAGTAAATGACCTAGTTTAAAAAAAATTGTGAATAACATTGAGTTTTATTTGAAAGAATGGAATAAGTATTAAGAGATCAACAGTATTTGTGTAAATACTCCATTAAATGGCTGTAGCTTTTCATAGTTTGATAAAGCCCTCACCACACAACAGAATAGAGTAAAAAGCAGACTGTATATGCATGAAAATTTTAGCACATGGTAAAGGTAACACTAAAATCACTGGGGGTGGAGGGGATGAGCTTTTCAGGAAATGGTGTAAGGACAATTGGCTATTCATCTGAGAAAATAAAATGGTTAGATCCCTACCTCATACCAAATGCAGAATTAAATTCCAGATGGTTTAAAGAATTAAATTTCAATGTAAAAATGTTTAATATTATGTGAAAATATAGGAGAATATGTTCATATTCTTGAGGTGGGAAAGGCCCTCTAAAACAAGGTAAAATTTTTCAAGTCATAAAATACAAAATGAGTAAAGCTCATCACATAAAATCTTAAAAGTTTTGTACAGGAGCACCTGGTTGGCTCAGTCCCTAGAGCATGTGACTCTAGATCTCTGGGTTGAGTCCAAGCCCCACACTGGGCATACAGCTTATTTAAAAAATAAAAAGTTTTGTACATAAGAAGACACAATAAGCAAAGTCAAAAGGCAAGTGACAGAACCATCAAATATATTTGCAACATCCATTAAAAAATAATTGATATCTGGAGTATAAAAAGAATCCCCCCCCCCGCCTGCCTCTCTGCCCACTTGTGCTTTCTCTCTGTCAAATGAATAAAATCTTTAAAAAAAAAAAATGGGGCGCCTCAGTGGTTCAGTGGGTTAAAGCCTCTGCCTTCAGCTCAGGTCATAATCCCAGGGTCCTGGGATCGAGCCCCGAGTCGGGCTCTCTGCTCCACAGGGAGCCTGCTTCCTCCCTCCTCTCTCTCTCTGTTTGCCTCTCTGCCTACTTGTGCTTTCTCTCTGTCAAATAAATAAAATCTTTAAAAAAAAAAAGGAATGTCAATGAATCAATAAGGAACAAAAAAATGATATGAATAAGCAATTCACAGAAAAGAAAACCCAAATGGCCAATAAACATATGAAAAAATACCAACATTCAATAATAATCAGAACTTCTTTAAAAAATATTTTATTTTTGAGTAATCTCTACACCTTACATGGGGCTCGAACTCACAACCCCAAGATCAAGGGTTGCATGCTCCACAGACTGACCCAGCTGGACACCCCAATCAGAACATTTTTAAATAAAACAATAAGAGATGAATTTTTATACTCATCGAATTGGGAACAATTAAAAATTTACACTATCCATCATAGACAAAGCTGTAAGAAAAGAGCATCTATAAATTGTTGATGGTAATATTAATTGATTCAGCCTCTTTGGAGGAAAATACGGCAGTATTTTAGACATGTATACCCCACAATCCAACAATTCCATTTCCACATAGTTACCCTAGGGAAATACTGACATGCATGTGCATTAGGAAGGCTGCCTGGCATGTTCATTGCAACACTGTTAACAGGTATAAACAAATTAGAAACAATCTACATATCCATCAGTATAGAAATGGTTAAAGAAACTGATACATTCACACAATGGAATACCATATAGTGGATTAAAAGGATCAAGTTTGGTTTTTTTTTTCCCTACTTATTTCACTTAGCATTATACCTTCCAGATCCATCCATGCTGCTGCAAATGGCGAGATTTCCTTCTTTTTGTGGCTGAATAGTATTCCATTGTATATAAATACCACCTCTTGTTTATCCATTCATCTATCAATGGACGCTTGAGCTGCTTCCATAATTTGGCTATTGTAAATAATGCCACAATAAACACAGAGGTGCATATATCTTTGCAAATTAGTGTTTCATATTCTTTGGGTAAATGCTCAGTAGTGGAATTACTAGATCATATGGTAATTCTATTTTTTTTAAAGATTTTATTTATTGGGGCGCCTGGGTGGCTCAGTGGGTTAAAGTCTCTGCCTTTGGCCCAGGTCATGATCCCAGGGTCCTGGAATCGAGCCCCGCATCCGGCTCTCTGCTCAGCAGGGAGCCTGCTTCCTCCTCTCTCTGCCTGCCTCTCTGCCTACTTGTAATCTCTGTCTGTCAAATAAATAAATAAAATCTTTAAAAAAAAAAGATTTTATTTATTTATTTGACACAGAGAGATCACGAGTAGGCAGAGAGGCAGGCAGAGAGAGAGGGGGAAGAAGGCTCCCTGCTGAGCAGAGAGCCCGATGTGAGACTCAATCCCAAGATCCAGAGATCATGACCTAAGCCACAGACAGAGGCTGAGCCAAAGGCAGAGGCTTAACCCACTGAGCCACCCAAGCGCCCCTCTATTTTTTTTAATTGTATTTATTTATTTGTCAGAGAGAGAGAAAACAAAGCAGGGGGAGTGGCAGGCTGAGAGGGAAAAGCAGACTTCCCACTGAATAGGGAGCCCGATGTTGGACTTGATCCCTGGACCCTGGGATCATGACCTAAGTGGAAGGCAGACACTCAACCAAGTGAGCCACCCAGGTGTCCCTGTTCAATTTTTGGAGGAACCTCCACATTGTTTTCTATAGTGGCTGCACCAGTTTGCATCCCTACTGTCAATGAAAGATGGTTCCTTTTTCTCCACATCCTCACCAACACCTGTTGTTTCTTGTGTTTTTGGTTTTAGCCATTGTAACTGGTGTGAGATGACATCTCATTGTGGTTTTGATTCACACATCCCTGATGATGAGTGATATTGAGCATCTTTTCATGTGTCTGTTGGTCATCTGTACGTCTTTCTTGGAGAAATGTCTATTAATGCCTTCTGCCCATTTTTTAATTGTATCATTTGTGGGTTTTTTAGTGTTGAGTTGTAGGAGTTCTTTATATACTTTGGACACTAACCCTTTATAGGATATGCCATTTGCAAATATCTTCTCCCATTCTGTAGGTTGTCATTTAGTTTTGTTGGTTGTTTCCTTTGCTGTACAGAAGGTTTTTATTTGGATGTAGTCACAATCATTTATTTTTGCTTTTGTTTCCCTTGCTTTGGGAGACATATCTATAAAGATGTTGTTATGGCCAATGTCAGAGAAATTACTGCCTGTGCTCTCTTCTAGGATTTTTATGTTTTCAGGTCTCACACTTAGGTCTTTAATCCATTTTGAATTTATTTTTCTGTATGATGTAAGACAGAGGTCCAGTTTCATTCTTTTGCATGTAGCTGTCCAGTTTTCCCAACACCATTTGTTGAGGGACAAATGTTTCCCATTGCAAATTCTTGCCTCCCCTGTCATAGACTAATTGGCCCAAACATGGGGCCTTATTCCTGGACTCTCAATTCTGTCCCACTGATGGGTGTTTGCATTTCTTTTTTTTTTTTTTAAAGATTTTATTTATTTATTTGTCAGAGAGAGAGCGAGCGGGAGCGAGCACAGGCAGACAGAGTGGAAGGCAGAGTCAGAGGGAGAAGCAGGCTCCCCGCGGAGCAAGGAGCCCGATGTGGGACTCGATCCCAGGACGCTGGGATCATGACCCGAGCCGAAGGCAGCTGCTTAACCAACTGAGCCACCCAGGCGTCCCGGGTGTTTGCATTTCTGTGTCAGTACCATACTGTTTGGATTACTACAGCTTCATAGTGTATCTTGTTATCTGGGATTGTGATGCCTCCAGTTTTGTTTTTTCTTAAGATTTCTTTGGCAATTCAGGGCCTTTTGTGGTTCCACACAAATTTTAAGATTATTTGTTCTGGTTCTATGAAAAATACTGTTGGTATTTTGACAGGGATTACATTAAGCCTATAGATAGCTTTGGGTAGTATGGACATTTTAATAATATTTGTTCTTCTGATCCATGAACATGAAATATATCCCCATTTGTTTGTGTCCTCTTCAATTTCTTTCATCAGTGTCGTACAGTTTACAGAGTAAAGGTCTTTCACCTCCTTTGTTAAACTTATTCCTAGGTACCTTATTATTATTATTATTTTAAAGATTTTATTTATTTATTTCAGAGAAAGAGAGAGCACATGAGCATGAGCAGGGGGAGAAGCAGAGACAGTAGCAGACTCCCTAATGAGCAGAGAGCCCGACACAGGGCTTGACCCCAAGACCCTGGGATCATGACCTGAGCTGAAGACAGACACTCTCAATGACTGAGCCTCCCATTTCTTTGATGCCATCTTTTTAAAAGGAAGAATAATTGTTATATTGTTAGATTAAATTATTGTCATATTGTTAGATTAAAAAGCTATTTAGTATAAAATACATAGAAAAGAGTTGCTTTTATAGAAAAAGTTAGTATATATGTATGTATGTGTACGTACATACTATTTTGTAAATGCAGAGAAGACTTTCTAGATGGAGACACAAGGAACTGTAATCATGATCACTTCTGGAGAATGAGTTTGAAACATAGTCTGAAGGTAACATGGATATTACCAGGATCCTTTTATGGTGAAAATGTTTTCATTTGGTGGTTATATAATTTTTTAAATGATAAAAGCCCTCACTGCCAAAGATAGTATAAGCACCTAAGGAGGTATGCCTCCACTTTCTTCCCAAGCTGAGAATAGCTGAACTAAAAGGGAAAGAAAAGAGAGCCCCTACAGATACTGGAACCCTAGAATCCATTCTTCCTAATGATGTTCGGTGGCTTAGAATACAGTATCTTTTTTAGCCTGCTCCTTTCAATTAGGACATTGGTTCAAGTAGACCCTATTGTAAAATGCAAAGACATCACCCTCTAGGGAGTAAGCAGAAGGCAGAGACCATGTCTGTCTTAATCAGGTACACCAGGATGATTTGCTTCTTGCCACAAACCACTCGGCTCGAGCTCTAGCACATTCACTCGACAGATATTTATAAGGTCCATCCAACATGCCTGGTATTGTCCATTAAGTATCTGTACGTAAGTGTCGTGTGAGTAGATGAAAGAAAACCTTATAGGCTCCATTAACACAACAGCATCGGAGTGTGTTCATCTAAAAGCTTAGCCAGCTGACTGGGGGGATAGGAACATGGCCCAGCACAAAGCAACCGAGGGAAGGAGACCTGAGTGACCTACCCTAGGAGGCCACAAGAGGAGGGACCCTGGCCTGAGGGCAGGACCTTTTCCAGCACCTCATTAGCGATCCCAGGAGCACAGTAACACACACTCTTTCATGGACGTCTACATTTGACAACTTACTGAACACTTACTCTGGCTTCATGCCTGAGTCCCTACATTCAGGACAGCATGTGGCTGGGGAGTGGGACAGAATGAGTGTGGACTCTGGAGTCAGATTCTAAGTATTTCTAGTTGGGTGAGCCCGGGCCAGGAGCCTGACCTCTCTGAGCCTCAGTGAAATGAGTTGAGTGCTGCCTCTGACACAGTTATTCTGTAGTTTTAAAACACTGTCTTGTAAAATGCCTGGTACTTAGTTGGTGTTAAGGAATTGATCATTATAATTATTATTGACCTAACAGCCTTAAAACCTTACATCCTAGCTGCACTGGAGGTGAGAAAGAGGAGAAAGATGCTGAGGTCATTAGCTCCAGTGCAGGGCAGGGTGAAGTATAAGCCGCCACTGAGAAGGGGGTCGCAAAGCTGCAGACCAGAGGAAAATATAATTTCCAGCTAACCATGGGGCTTGGGGAGGGCTTCACAGAGAACAGGCCATTTCTGACTGGGCCTGAGAGGGTGAGGAGAACTTCCACAGGTAGGAAACGGAAGGTGTGTGCCTGAGTGCTAGCCTGCCCTAGAAACACAAAGGTATTCCTGTACCAGACACAGAATGGAACTGGTTAGGGAGAGGAGGGGGACACCATTAAGATTATGTCTCTATAACAGCAAACATACATTTTGGCAGCAAATAAGTGGATCATCATGAATCACTTGCTTTATCCAGATTCAAGCAAAGAAAATAAAGAACTGGAGCTGAGTATCAGTACCGAATCATTTTACTAGAAAGATGGTTTTGATTGTGAGACGATCTCCAAAGGACAAGAAAAGAATCTTTTGCTCGTGCATTCCATTAACTACAAAATATCTTGGATGCATTTGAATCCTTTGATTGCTCCACTGAATGAAAAGTCTTATAACAGAAATGGAGAACATTCCCTTGGAGATTGTGCTCTGGAAGTCTAGACAGCGGCCCTGCCCATAGGCATTTAGGCACGGCGTCCCACAGCATAATCGAAATCTTACTGCGCAACTGGGCTTTCTACTACAGAATGGCTCATACCCTGTTTCATGGATGTGCCCTGTCCGACTGGGTTTCAGTCTCTCCGAGGTCAGTACTTCTGTCACCTGCCCCAGGACTGAGCAGCATCCTTTTTTTTAAAAAAAAAAAAAATGATCTTATTTATTCATTTTATTTACAGAGAGATGGGGGAAGGGTCGAGGGAGAGGGAGAGAGAGAGAATCAAGCAGACTCTGCACTGAGTATAGAGCCCAAAGCGGGGCTCGATTTCAGGACCCTGAGATCACCACCTGATCTAAAATCAAGAGTCAGACACTCAAGTGCCTGAGCCCCCCAGGCATCCCAGGATTGAGTACCATCCCCAGGCAGGGAGTCTCCTTAGCCTGGGTATCTCAACTCAGTCATCTCCCTAGGCCTTCCAAGTCTTTGTTAGTAGGAGATAAATTTGAATGAACACAGTGCCCATATTGGCTCATGGGTAATTGTTTTCTGGGTTGTCTTTTAGCCCCCAGTTCAAAATTGCCAGATGGACAATAAATAGCATCAATTTTGGGCTCTTCTACACTATGCAGTAACAGGCTTTCCTCTAAGACCCAGAGAGGAGTGAAAAATACGGAATTTGAGCAAATTCTTAGGAGCACAGTAATCCAGAGTCTTCTTGACCAAACTCAAGAAGGGTGGGGGGGTTGCTGTAGACGGTTAGGGTTGGGTCATGCAGAAGGTCTTCTGCAGCTCTGAATCAAGCAAGGTTCTGCTTTGAGGCATGGTACTCATCTGTGAGCTCTGGAGAGAAACCCAGCTCCCCTTCTGCCTGAAAGGGTGGTCTAGTGTGTCCTACAGGCCCCCGGCAGACCTTGGCTCCTGAGGAGTCCAGTAGGGCCCCTGAACATTCCAGGAATCAAGTGGATGGGGGAATCAAGAAGTGTGGCTTGGAGGAGAGTCAGAGTGGGACTTGTCTTGTGAGAGACCATCTTTTAGCCTCCCCACCTCTTTCCAGAAAGCTGACTCTGCTTAACTGGAAATGTGTCCATGGGAGCTTGTTAAAAATACAGAATGACAGGTTCCCCCTTAAACAAGATCCCTGGGAGATCCATACCCACGGTCAAGTTTGAGAACCGCTGCATGAAGTTCTCTAGGCCAATTTCCTCTTTTGTGAAGTGGGGTTGAGGACACCAAGCTGTGCGTGAGGCTCACCAAGGGTTAGCCAACGAGATATCCTGAAGCAACGATGAGCCTGAGCCATCTGTTAAACTTCCCAGGGTTCAGCAGGCCAGTTGGTGAGCTGCTGGTAGTTTGAAATCGGGTTGCGATGGGAGTGTTGGCAGGCCCTACAACACCTGTGGACCCTAAAGATCAGGGCTTTCCATTTGTTTCTCAGAGACCCAGTTTAAGTGCGCTCCACTCTGGAGACCTCAAACTGGTGAAAGTCTGCCCTGTGGGTTTTCTGAAACAGGGCACCAACTTGAGGAAACCAACTGTGGCCCCTGGTTCTGGATACCAACCCAGAGGAGGTAAGGGCACCCAAAGACAAGCCTCCCAGAATTCCCCAGAGCCTCACCATCTGGGGTCCCCTCCTGGGGCTTGGAGCCTGCACTCCACCGCTGGAGCTCATGACTGCACACCTCTCCAGTTCATGCCTCAAAGGCCGCCTCCTGGGGCCCTGCAGTGGGTCTGCACCTCAGCAACAGAGGGCACCAGGCCCTGCACAGCGCCCCCGGGGCCCTGGCCCAGGAACCTCCAAAAGCAAGTTTTCAAATTGTTAAGAAAATGAAAATGAAAGGCAAGCCATGAGAGAGGAGCACAGCCCCCAGCCAGCCCGCGACCCAAAGGTGCACGGCGGCACATTAATGGCGCCTCTGGGTCGCAGTGAGGAGTAGAAGGATGCAGGCGAGCCGAGTAGCTCTCCCACTCCCCGAGGGCAAATAGGAACCCCACGGCTGGGGAACATTCAGGTGCTTCCACTGCTTCACTAGACGCTGATCTGTCTCCCCGAGGTACCATAAGCATTTTGTGAGCCCAAGGTTGCCATGGCGGCTGCTTTTGTATGGAATAACAAACTACTCTATAAACTTGGGCAAATCTGCATAAGTTATGGCTGGTCTCTGGGTCCCGGGCTCTCGAAATTACACACCCTGTTGTGTAATTGAAGAAACATGCTTGGACACAGAGCGATGGGGTATAGATGTGTGTTCTGCCAGGAAGGAGGCTTCTCAGGTAGTTTTACCACATGGCCTATTGATTCCCCTCTGGCTAAACAGCCCCTGATTGCCGGGGCACCTTCGCTGGAAGGAGTTTGCAGCCCTTGTCCAACCAAGGCTGTGATGAGAAGCGTTTGGTATTTTTCAGATAATCCAGAGCACGGCCGAGTAAAGCATGTTTCCATTTGGATGCCCAGAAATATAATACTCTTCTTTTATGCACATTCAGTCCAAATTTGTGTCAAAATGATGTTTTAATATAAAATAAAGCCCCTGAAACTTACCACTATATTGTTTCTCTTTTATCTGTTGCCCCTCGGAGCCACAACATTCCATGGAATCCAGAATTATATTATCACAGCCCTACTTCCTTTTGTTCAGGCAGAACACATTGCCGTTCTCTGGAAATAGTGCAATATTGTCAGCGCCAAACTCCTCCCCACTTGCTACCCCCACCCTTCTTTGGTGTCACAACTTTCCATGAAAAGCTGCAGTGGGACAGAATGTGTGTGTAGCTAGTTGGCAGCCTTTGCGAAAGGGGTTCGAAGAGTGCCTCACCTGTCTATCATCTCCCTGAGGCTCCTTGCCTGATCTCAGTCAATGACCAAGATGTGACATTTTCAGAGGCCAGATAACTACATTCCAGTTTCTCACAGAGCAACACTGTGTTGTGCAGCACTTTTTTTGCCCTGATGTCCAAGATAACACCTATGCCATGAACATTTTACTCCCTTCTGGAAATGCAGCCAACCCATGATCCACACAGAGGCGACCTCCAGCTGGCAAAGCCACTCTTGTCTCAGAGGTGAGCGGAGTATGGCGATGAGTCATGAGAGCTTACAAATGGCAAAACCAGGCGACTGGGTTTCCAGATGATGCTGAAGGATTGCCCTCACATCACTGGGACTTGAGTGAGCTTGAGCTCCAGCGCGGTACCAACTGCAACAGGAAAAGTGTGCAGGCGTTTCTGATTTTCCTGTTGCATTCTTTCCGACGGCCAGCTTTTACAGAGGGCAGCCACATGATCAGGGCCTGGGATTTCACTTGGCTGCAAGCCACCGGCACTAACACATGTGAAGGGCTCCCAGCACCTCCACTGTACATGCGGAGCGTTTCAGGCTCTGTGATGTCTGCTTCTCAAGCTTCTGGGAGTGAGCAAAAAAAGAACAGAGGGACCTGAGCTTCCACAAGGGCCCACTCACATGCACATATAAGGACATTCTGGAAGCAGGCCAGGCTCAAGCCTATGCCACTAGGCATTAGACAGATTCTCCAGGGGAACAGACTCTGACTGACCCCTGCGGGTCCCAAGTCCATCCCTCCAACACCCAGGTCAGCCTTCAGGCCATGGGCAAAGGAACTTGACCCTGGGACTGATCACTGGTCATCCCCAGCAAAGCTTGGGAAAGTTCCTGAGCCATTTCTCTGTCTCTGAGACTAAGTTTGTCACTTAGAAATTTCTAATGATAAGCAAATGATAACGAACCAGCCTTGCCCCTTTTCCTGTCGCCGTCACATTTGCTAGCTGGAGGCTCAGCCTACTTTCCAGTCCACAGAGGCAAAGAAGATCTGAGGTCTGGTCACTGCCACTCTGGCTAACCTTTAGCAGGTCACTTTTGCTCTCTGTGACTCAGTTTCCCCCTCTGGACAAGAAAGAAGTTGGATTAGATGATCTCCAAGGCCACATCCCATTCTGATACCACAGGAACCTGTGTGGCACACCCTGGCTTGATGGCTGGGCTGGCCCAGATGGTCCTCAGAAGCTTCCTTCTCTTTCTGCCATGTGCCTACCCCGGACCAACTTGCTATAATATGAGAGAAGACTCGACAAACAGGCTGGTGGCAGCAGAAAGCAGTGAGCTCAGCCCACACAGCAAGAACACTTGCCACCACATGGTATTTTCTCAGCTAAACAGATTCCAGACACATCTGCACAGCACCTAAGACACAAATCAACAAGCAAACACACAGGCTTTTTGGGTGGCCCTCTCATGATGTTCAAAAGAATTCTAGGATATAAAATCACCAGGTCTATCGCCTCTCCCACCCCCGAAAGGCACGGGAGCCCTTTAACACCAGACCCCACCTTGTTTGCAACAGCCCACCAGCCCAGCCTGCAAATAGCTTGTACCCTAAAATCAGCTCAGTTCTCCCCACTAGGTCCTAGATCTCCTTGATCCCAGGTTAGGGTACAAATTCTCTCCCACCCAAAGCCTCTCTAAAACAGCAGTGGGTGGAGAGCCCACCGACAGGGAGCCAAGATCTAGAGTCTGCTTCCAGCATGTCACTGATAAGGCTGGCTAGTCTTTGGCTCCAGCGTGAAGGAGGCGCATACGAACCCTGACCTTGAACTCAGGAAGTGCGGGTTCTAGTTCCACCTTGGCCACTTACAAGCTGTGGTTGTCCAATCTGTTCAGATGGCAAAGGTACCTCAGAAGACATGGGGACCATAAAATAGCGACAACCATTTCTGGCAGCAAACTCTCTGGGCTTTATTTTGTGCATGCATGTCTTTGTATCAAAATAACAGTAACGACAACAATAATATCAGTACCTGAAACATTGCTAAGAAACTACATATTATTTCTCAGTTTTCTAGTCCACTCATGTTCTGGGTCCTTGCCCATTTTGTCATCTATAAGAAATCATCCGTACAAGGCCTTACCTGGTCCATTCTCACCACTCACTATGCCAGTCATTCCAACTTTCTTTGAGTTCCTAGAACATTCTTAACATGCTCCCTCTTCAGGGCCTTTGCACTTGCTGCTTTCCCGCCTGGGATTATCCTCCCTTTCGCTTCCTTTGGATCAAGTGTCAACCTCTGAGTAGGTCTCTCCCTGGCTTCCAGACAGTCCAAGCCCCATCCACACTTCTGATTCCCTCAGCCTGCTGGCTCATTTCTCTTTCTCCTCAGCCCTCGTCATTGACATACCATCTATTTCACCTATTTGTCTTATTTATCATCTCTGCCGCCCACTGGAATGTAAGCTCCACACAGGTAGGGATTTCTGTTTGCCTTTTTTTCCCCACTGGTGCTTCCCCAGTGCCAAGGACAGTGCCTGATACAGAAAAGACACTCAGAAGGTCTGTTCTGGATGAGAGAATAAATAGTAGCGGGCACACCAAATATCTAATAATTATTTATGGAAGAAAAATTCATTATTGAAAAAAATATATCACCAATCTGCAAATAGGGAAAGGCTTCCATTATTGTCAAAGAGCAGTGACACTTGAATCCGGCTCTAGAAACTCCAGCAACCTGAGGAGGGGAGTTTGGAGCCCTGGGTAGAAATGTTCTCTCTGCATATTGTGTGTTCTGACTTGGATTGGCTAATCCTGTCAGCCACATTCGCACTCACTAGCCTACACTTCTGTCTGGAAACATCCAGTGATATGTCAGAACACAGAGTCCTCTGGAGATAAAAGTAACCACAGAGAATATTTCCTAAGCACCAGGCTCTCTGCTTGAACACATTTCTGGCACCATCAGCAAAGCTCACAACTACCCTCAGAGATGAGCTCTGTTTTATCCCTGTCTCTCAAGTGAGGAAAGAGCCTCACTCACTGAGTGGAGTTGTCTTGCCCAAGTACACGCACCTAGAAATGGTGACGCTTCCTCTCTGGGTCTTAAACACTAAGCTCCACCTTCCTCCTCTCTTATCTCTTGTCTGTCCCCTCCCTGCTGCTGAAAGTCCCTTCCCTAGCCCCACCCTTCAAGCCTTGCAGGGGAGGGAAGAATTAAACTGCGGAGCTGTGACCACACTGAGGACATTTTGACAACCGCCAACAGCCCTTTCCTCCCCATGTAAAGGTTGGTGCAATTGAAGACAAGTTAGACAGAAAAAAAAAAAACAAACTGTGTTCAAATTCTGACTCACTCCACTTACAGGAGCAAATTACAGAATTTGAGCTTCAGTTTCCTCAAGTTGAAATAAGAAGGATACTACCCACTTCGCAGCATTGTGTGTGTGCGCGCATGTGTGTAGCAGGGGAGACTCTATCTTGAGGGAAGGTCTGCTTTTCTCTTGTATTCATTTGCTTTCCCTTACATGAGAGGGATGGAATTTCAAGAAGTAAAGCTGACCTAAAAAAATGTCAGACTTAAAAATAAGGCAGATCCAGAAATCCATTATGTCGTAATGAAGAACACTTCACGGGTCCCTTCTTTTTGATAAGCAACAAATGACCATTCAGATCCTAACTGTGTTGACCTTAGAGCAGACTGACTCATCAAAATTAACATTGTGAAAAGCAACTCATGTCAATTACAGCAGAAAAAAAGAAAGGATTAAACCCCATACAGAATCTGTTCTATGAAAGATATGTTTCAAAATTTTTTAAGTTTCATTTTGTTGCCATGGTACCATTATTTCCAACTATTTTCAGTTCTCTTGAAATACTCAGTAGCGTCAGGTATATCCTATGATATCCAGTTGTCTCCCCAGGCTTATTTCAAAGCATCATACTAGGGGCGCCTGGGTGGTTTGGTGGGTTAAGTATCCGACGCTTGATTTCAGTTCAGGTCATGTTCTCAGGGTTGTGAGATGGAGCCCTGAGTTGGGCTCTGAGCTGGGCGTGGAGCCTGCTTAGGATTCTCTCTCCCCCTCTACCCTTCCTTAAAATAAATAAATAAAAATATAAATAAAAGCATCATTCTATAAATGCAACTCGGTGTTTACAGACATCTGAAGATTAATACTGAGATGAAAATATTTAGCAAAACGCCCATCCATAGAGAATGCCATAATAATAATGGTTTGAATGTATCCAGTGCCTTTGTTCTGAGCAGCCCAAACGGCTCTACGAGCATTATCTCATTAATCACATAGCACATTCCTAAGCTCGAGTATCATGATGTAGCTGGCGAGCGGTGTCAACAGTTCCATTCTGGAAACCATACACCGTTACTAGAGGGCGACTGGAGCAAAATGAAATGATGTAAGGGAAACGCATCCAATGTGCTGGTCCTAATACTAACCACATTCTCTATCAAAGTGTTTTCCCAGGGTTACACTCCTATGTTCTCTGTTCCCAGTGCAGATAGGAGGAAAGAATGCTTCCATTTTCCCAAACTGGTAGAGCCAAGTACAGTGGAAAGAGCAGTAAGCTGAGCTCGGGAGGTCTTTGTGTGGGCCCTGCCTTTAACCTCCTGAGCATCCTACTGTGTGGTCTTTCCTTCTCTTGACTGAACGTCCCTTGCCTGGAAAGATAGCAGGTGGAATGAACCAGCACCTTTTATGCTATCCTGGCAATGAAATCCCACCAATTGATGAGAATTCTCTTACTGTTTTCTATCAGTCTTCCACGTAGCTGTCTGCCAGACTGCATGAGACCAATTTTAAAAGTCCCTACTCCCATGTTCACAGCAACACTGTCTGCAATAGAGAGCAGATGGGAACAACCCAAGGGTCCATCGACAAATCAATAAAGTGATCTATCCCTATAACGGAATATTATTCAGCCTTAAAAAAGAGGGACATTCTGACACCTGCTACAACGGGGATGAACCCTGAGGACATTACACTCAGTGGAATAAGGAGTCCCAAAGAACAAATATTTTATGATTCCACTTATGTAAACCATCTAAAAAGGACAATTTCCTATAGACAGAAAGTCCAAAATGGTCCCCAGAGGCTGGGTGAGTGGGGTGGGAATCGCAGTTACCATGTAATGGGGACTGAGTTTCAGTTTTGCAACATGAGAAAGTTCTGGAGATGGATGGTGCTGGTGGTTGCACAACAGTGTGAGTGTACTCAAGGTCACCTGACAATGGCAAAGATGGGGGGTGGGGTGCCAGACTGACTCAGTGGAAGGAACATGTGTGTCTTATCTTGGAGTGGTGAGTTCGAGCAATTACTTTTTTTTTTTTTGAAAAAGAAAACAATGGTTAAGATGGTCATTTTTACATTACGTGTATTTTACCACAATTATAAAAAGAAAAATTTTATGAGCAATTGCTTTTTTTTTTTTTTGAAAAAGAAAACAGTGGTCAAGATGGTCATTTTTACATTACATATATTTTGCCACAATTATAAAAAGAAAATTTTTAAAGTGCAACTGTTAAAACCAGTTTAAAAATAGTAGGGCTAGTAAAATCCTTTCCAGATCTGAAGTAGATCTATGTGAGTCTAGAAGAAGAAGTGAAGAAGAAGAAGAAGAAGAAGAAAAGTGGTATTTTAACCAAGAAGAAAGTGATTCTTTAAATTTCACTTTGTTACTCCTGGAAAATTGAGTTGGAGGCTGTGGATAGCAAGGGAAAACCCTCTTTCTCCACACTATCAAAGTGGGTTTGTGTTAACAGAAAACCGCCCTCCAGAGTTTTGCAGAAAAGGCTCTTGGTCAGCGCCGACTTTCTTAGAGAGGGACGTGGGCCCAGGGATTGGTTTCACACGCAAGTGACCAGTGAGTCAAGTTGGAAGGGCCCAGTGTGAGCTACTATTTTTCCCAGAGTTGTTATACTGGAGGATAAGGAGAGAAAGGCAAGAAAAATGGGTTTGTACTTAAAATACTCGAAGGCTTGGAGACTAACGTGGCTTACAGTTATCATGACATAAGCTTGCCTTTGGGGGACACTTGAGCAAAGAGACAATGTGAGTTGTGCTAGAGCTGTGGCATCCCCTCTTAGTCCTTCTGCCCATGCTGGAGGCCAGACAAGACCCAAACCCACCTCTGAGTGAAGGAACTGGGGTCCTTTGCCCATGAATTCAGTCCATACTATGAACCTGAATGTGAGGTTCCCTAGGGAAGGCGGGGAGGAACCCAGTCCCCAGAACGACAAACCTGGCTACTTCAAAGCCTTGTCCACCATCACCCAAAGGACAGGACCGAAGCTCTCCCTTTAGTCCTTGTCTCTCTTCCCACAAATGGGAAAAAACTTCCAAATAATGCCCACTACAGAAGACAGAAATTGTCACAACAAGCCTTTTCCTCAGGGTAGGAGACGGCCGGCTTCCCAGGGTCTTCAGGGTCAAGCTTCCGTGCTGGGGGACTGGTCAACGAAGGGCCCTGTAGTAACGCACTTCCTCCAAGGGGAAAGCTAAAGGTTGCCACGGGAGCCTTGCCTCTGTGTCTCTCTCTGACTTGGATGAAGGTATATAAGTTGCCTAGGTGGAGATTTGGTATTAATCACTAAATACCCACTAAATACCCTACAGGAGAGGATTTGAGAAATTCTCTCCAGCAGATGCATCAAAACAGAGCTCATTTCTCACTGAAAGCTGACGGAGCCAAGGCTCATCTTCACTGGGCCTCAGTTTCCCGGTGAAACAAGGGTAAAGAATCTTTTACGGGGTTGTGTCACCCGGCACCTTCCCCTACCTGGAAAAGCAAAAGGGAAGTACTGTGTCCTGCCCCTAGGGGCGATCTAGAGCTTCCCCAAGAGGTTTTGTACCTGATTGTACTTAGAGATACCAAGACAAGCTCATGGACATTTTTTTTTTTCACAGATTCTGAAAGCAGGACTTCATTCAATAGATAAATTTCTGAGATCAAGTGACTTGCCCAAGGTCCCACAGCTACCAAGTGGTTGGAGCTGGGATTCAACCCCAAATCCATCTGACTCAAAGTTCAATCCTTTTTCCTTCCCACCAGTTAAACGCAAGAAGAAATGAACCCCCAAAAAGACACTTCTCTGACTTATGAGTCCAGGAAAGAAAAGCGAATTAAAAAAAAAAAAAATGCCTCTGTCGGCATCTGCACTAAGCACAGCGTGGTTGCAAGCAGAGTTTCTCAAGATTTCCAGATCTATTTCACACCATTTTCCTAAAAAGCACAGTATTACTAAAATGGTGGGTGAACTGTATCAAGTACAGCAGAAAAAAAAAATCTCTGTAGTTAGCGGGATTCATCTAGGTAATTTTAAAGACAATTCTGTTCCCCACCCCTGTTTTTGCGGCTTCTGTGCTTTGATTAAAAAGAAAAGTTCTCCTTTTAGATATTTGTGCATCTCAGGACAATGCTCTCCTAACAGCTCCAAAGTCACACAACAAGATCATCTAGAAAATCTGTATAAAATTGCATACAATTGGCTCCACGATAAGAAGTGCTTGTTTACTGTGATTTGTTTTCTTCTTAAATAAAAAGAGCCTATCTTTATCCATCCACCGGTCTGAAAAAACGGACCATCCTTGCTTCTTCTGTTTTGCTATTTCTCTACACTTTAAAATTTGCCGTTCCTTTCCCAGGGCAAATCAAAGGTTTTCTACAAAATCCTTCCCGGCTAAAGTAAAGCCTTGGTTATACATCTTTCTATTCTCGGATGATTAGGGCTGTGTTTTTGTTATGGTAAATGAGTATCTGTAGAAGTTCAGAAGGTCCTTTTTAGTAATCGTTTGCAAAGTCCCTGAGGAAAATAGTCTCTTCCTAACCTTTATTTCAGACCTATGTGTTTCTTTTCTCCAGGTAGCGCAAGATCAGCTTTGCAACAAATCCGGATGAGCTGCGTCTAACTCTTAAGCAAATGAGTGGCCTTTTCAAGAAGATAGTCTTGTTGGAGGAGAAAGATGTTCTGCGCAATTAATGTTTGCAAGAGGGTCATTGGGTAGGTCACATTTTAACTGGTGGCCATATATCACTCGACGTCCAGTGGCAAGCCGATGAAAGCATTTGACTGGCCTCAGTCATACGAACCCAAAGCCAGGAATTTCCGAACCTTGCAAGGAGAGAGGAACAGTGGGGGACAGGCTCCAAGACAGCTGTAAAATGTAGCAGCTCTAAACCTCCCGCGATTCCACCCTTTGCAAGCTCAGGGTGAGACGAGCAAGTAACGGCTCAGCCAGCCACGCTTCCCCAGTCTGCAGGGCAAAGAAGCTTCCAGTACACAGTACAAGAGACTCAGACATTTTAACCTATTCTGTGGCTGAGCTGATTCAAGTCGTTCTGAGCCTCAGAAGAGCCCGATCGGTTAGCCACCCACCCCCCACCCTCCGCCCCAGAATCCCCAGCTTCTCACTGTGCCCTTCCAGCTTGGACTGTCCCCTCCCCTCCAAGAGGGTAGGTCCAATTACTCGGTAGCCCACTTAGCATAGCAAAGAGCCGCAGTCCAGAAATGTGTGGAAAAACCAGAGGGCCCCACAGTTGATGCTTTGTTCCTCCCAGCTGTGCTTACTTCCCAAGCAAAGCCGCCTTCCCCACCTCGGTGGCTTCCCCCAGGGTTGGGGTCAGGCCCTGGGGATACTATTATGACATAATATTGCATTGCACCTGAAGGCAAACACTGGAAAGAAGGAGAAAGCCTACACCTCTCGTTCCGTTTCCTCCCTTGGAAAAGACGGGCATCATCGTCCGGGCTGTTCTATGAACGGGGCCTTGGCCGGGACAATAGGCTTCTGAGGACAAGGTGATTAGACCCGCGGCGCAGTGTGTTTGATTAGCGCCCACCAGCTCTTTGTAGAGCGACAATATCAGGCCTTACAGTAACAAGATCGCGTCTTTTGATTTGGGTCTGCTCCCTCTGTTGATACAATCCATTATCCTGTTTGCCTTTCTTACTACACCAAGGCGACACACCAAGGGCTTCAAGGATTTTTTTTTTCCCTATAATAACCTCCAAATCCCTCAGCACCTGTGTTCTGCCAAAGACCCTCCCTCTTCACTCGGTGCTTTCCTTTGTCCTTTCAACATGACTTGCAACAGTTCGGTAAAGCTAGACTCCCATCCCAAGGAAAAAGAAAACTGGGGTGGCAACGAGAGGGCCTCGTATTTAACAAGAAACAAAATAGGCACAGCCATGGAGTCTTTGCTTGCTTAACCCTTTCTCTGCCCCCTCGCCCCCCCCCCCCACCTTTTCAGGCATTTAAAGAGACTGGGTAGAGAAAGGAAGACAAGGTTCAGGGCTCCGCGCAGCGACCAAGAGATTCACGGATGCCAATTGACATCACCAAGCCAACGACCATAATCAAGTTTTTATTAAAAAAAAAAAGGATTTATTTTAAGAGCTGGGGGTGGGGGCAGAGGGAGAGAGAGTCTTAAGCAGACTCCGCACTCAGTGCAGGACCCGCCACAGGGCTCAATCTCACGGCCCCGAGACCACGACCTGAGCCCAAACCAAGAGTTCCCCGCTTAAGCAACTGTGCCACCCAGGCGCTCCCCATCCGCGGAATCAGGTTTTTAAAAACACACCAACAGGCCCCTAAATCAACCAATTTCTAAAGCAGAAGAGTGCACCCCCTGCCCCCAGGATTTGTCCAGACTCTCCAAACCCCCACTGGACATCCCATAAGGTGAATGGGGTCTCCCGGATTTTCAAGGTCCCCTTCCCAACTTTGAAAACGTGTTCCATTTGGAAGGTGTTCACCCTGGAAAACATTTCACATGCAGGAACTTTCAAAGACTAGCTGCCAGAGGCGGGGGGGAACCCCAAAAGACCAAAACCCAAACCCTGATGAGCTCATTCATGGCCATTTGTGGCTAGAACTGGCTGGTCCATCCGACCCCAGAGAGGCCCGGGGGCCTCAGGACTGAGGGGAAAAGAATAGGTTGTGTTTTTGTGCAGACTGGCAGACCCCCTTCAGCTCTGGCAGAATTCACAGACCTCCGGATCTTGTTTTCCGCCACCCCCCACCCCTTCCCTGGCACGCTATTTATGTTTACGCAAGACACTCCCGCCTAATTATGCTTCATCCCAATTTGGACTGTAAATAGAAGGCAAATTAATAATTTAGGAGGAAAAAAGACCTGGGCCCTTTTCTCCTGCCTTCATTCCCAGGTCAGCCGGCTCATTTATGAATTAGTGCTCTAGCGGCCTGAATAGCAGAGAATGAACGAACGTTCGACTAAATCCTCTGAGTATGAAAGCTCTTCACACCATTTGGTCTTGAACTGATCCAATAGCGAGGTGTAACCAGTGGTGACAATAAAACGCCATCTGGCAAAGTGAACTCTAGGCAAACAATGACAAGCACAAGTGAAAAGAATTGCAATGATTTCCACAAACATGTGAAATACTATAAACTGTGGGACTTAGCAGCTTCCTCCCGAGGCAAGTAAACAAATGCACAACTCCGGCGGCGGCAATGATGTGGGCTCCATCTGGGGGGGGGGGGGGTGCGGGCTGGGCTCCATTTACATGGAGCCGGGGGAAAAAATGTATGCAGATTGGCGAACAAAAAAATATATAAGCACTACTAAGCAGACGTCACTTTTCCTACGCTCTTTACTGTCAGGGTGATGTACTTTATTTCATTCAGCCTGGGCCTCTCGGTGCCTCTTTCTCCTTCCAGCCTGTTCTCATGCCTTTCTCATCACCTGCTGAGGCCTTGATCACCGACAGAGCAGACGAGCAGCAGGGGGACAATTAGAGAGGAGTTCAGACTTTGATCATTTGACCATATGTGAATACAACAGCTGACCACATGTTTGAAAAGACAACTAACTTAAATGTATTTTTAAAAACCACAAAGCAAGCATAGATACTGAAATTTACATTTTAATTATCTGGCACAATGCTGCATTCAACTTCTTCAAAAATATTTAATATGGAAAAATACATCTTGCCCCTTCAAAATAGGAAAGGAAAGCACTTCTCTGTTTCTCCCCGCCCCCACCTCCGCTCCCCTCTCAAGATCCTTTAAGCACAGTGCATGGGGAAGAGTTCTGTGCCGGAGATTTCAAAAGGCACGTTCAAAGCTGCCCAAAGTTGGGGACGATTACTAAAGGTACCTGAAGCTGAAAGCATGTGCGATTATTTCTTTTTAAAACATGATTTTATAGAGAAAATATCAGTCCAGCATGTATAGCGTAAGCCAGGTTTGGGGTTGGTTTTGTGTTTTTGTTTTGTTTCGGGTTTGCATGGCAGGAACACATTCAGTGGCTTAGCCTCCCTTCCCGAATTCTTTAAAATGGCCAGGACAAAATTTTTTAAATGTATATTCTAAGACGTGTGAAAAGGAAAGCCCTTTGTTGGCAATAAAATTCAACTATGTAGTACTTGGTTAGCTAGAAGACGGTCGCACTAGTGCAAACGAAGGTTTATTCGTGGTTAATTCTATTAAAACATTGTCACTTCTGTTCTGGATCTCTTTCAACTATCAAAGCTGAACCGATTTCAGTCTGGCTAAGAGAATTGTGGACACGGCTCTGCCCTGCTTAGAACCCTTTCTTGTGTTTTTGTATGCAATTGACGACTTATCAGTTGCTTCTGGAGATATAGGGCGCTCCTTATCTTCTCCACCTACTAGATAATTAACATATTCATGAAATGGTTATTTACTCTCAAATAGGAGGATAATAGAAAAATAACACTAATTGTTTTGACAGCAGTTTACTCAAGAGTTATCTGGGGGAACAAATGTTTCTTTTGTAGTGTTAGGAAGACAAGCATTTATCTATGTATGAAGCTTATTTTTCTTCTGAGGGTAGACAGACCCAAGCAATCTTGGGTGGAGAAAAGTCTAGAAGATACAATTTAAGTGAAATTTCATCTGACCGTCCCACAGATATTTGAACGGTATGTTTATTTCTTCAGTTGTGAGGGTGATTAGCAATGTGACATATGTTTTAAAGGCTCTATAGGTTAATGTATTTATTCATTATTTGTCTGACATTGTATTTTAAAAATACTTATTACCTTTTAAGTAAAAAAAAAAATAAGCTTACCTTGTTTTATTTTACTTGGGTACCATCTTACATATAACTGGTTTATATCCATCATCAGATGATGGCCACACATGGCAATTCTTATTTTAGGCCCCAGTGTATTTTTACTTTACAAGAGTTCATGTTAATACAGCCTCTGAAACAAAGGTGCCTTAAAGGAATCCCAGTTCTGGATAATTCCCGTTTCTTTACGTACTCAACTTTTCCCAGCTGTGTGGAGAGACAGGTGAACGAACCTCCATATTTTACCTACGATGTGCCAGGCATCTTGCAGATACTGTCGCCTTTCATCCTTCCAACCACACTTGAAAATAAGCATTTTTATCCCCACTTTGTAGGCGAGGAAACAGGCCCACAGAGGCAAGGTGAGGTATTGCAACCCGCCTCACAGCTGGGAAGTTGTAGAGAACCAGGCCTATCATCAGATAGGAATTCTCATTACTTACTATACAACACTCCCTCCCAGAAAGATAATGCGTATCAGAAGATTAAGTCCCTAGCCCGACTTTATCACTGATTTCCTGGGACAAATCCTCTACCTCAATTTCCTTAGCCCATACAGGCATTGTAACTCTGGGACCCTATCACCGACCTCATTACCAACAGAGACAAAATCAGAAGGACAACAGTAAACAAAAGGCAAACCATACACTTCCTCCAGCGTGACCCAAGAAACATTGTCCTTGCAATGAACACAGAACCACCCGTCCTGAAGACAGAGTAGCATCTATCTGGTGGTCCAACAGGGGTATTGGGAAAAAAATCACATTGACTATGGTGGCATTCTTTGATGACGTGTCTTAAGGTTAAAAGACTTTTCCACAAAGTGGGAAAAGTTGGGAAAAGAACAGTTCAATTGCTTCTTTTGAACTGAAATAGAATCTACGGTGAAAGAAAATTCTACAAAGGGAAAGAAATGGAACCCTGCAAACATGCTTTGTTTTAGCTTCATAGGTACTCAACACTTTTCAAGCAAACACAGAAAGTCAGCGAGATCTGAACCCAAGCTAGGAGGCATTGACAAACATGGGGTGAGTTTGCAGCACGTCCATTTTAAACCAAGATTTTAGTGAGAAATTGTTTTAAGTGTTAAAACCACAGAAATAGTCTTCATGCGCCAGACAGCAGGACGATCCCAGGCAAAAGAAATGAAGAGAGTCTAGAAAGTTGGGGTGCCCGTTAAGAAAGGAAGCCAAGAGCTCCACAGATGGGGACTGTGGCCATCTTATGGGACTGCTGTTATTGTGTAATATTCCCATTTGTTATTTCTGTCTTTTGTCTGTTTTGCCTAGTTTTCTTTAATGATTTGCCAGAAGACGCTTCCAGCTTTCCTCTGTAACATTTCAGAGGCCTAGAGTCCTCCGGAGAATCTGAAGAAGGTTATGAAACCTCCTCCCAGCCCTCCCCTCGCCTCCAAAGAATGCACAGAAACACAAACCACTGGCTTGAAATTTCCAGGAGTCTGCCACCCATCCGAGAACCCCAGGTAATGGTGACATACTTAAAAAAAAAAATACCAATGCACCATTTTCAACAATCAGATTGGCAAGGAATAATAAAAGGTTCAGCAATTCTCAGTGGCATTAAAGAATCAAGTTCATATACCACTGATGTAAGTACTGATTGGTGACAACCCTTTGGGGTTTTTCAATGCACCCAACTTTTGATCCAATGTATTCAAGGCTGGAAAACAACACCAATGTCTGTTCGTGGGAGGAGACTGGTCAAATAAAGGCAGGACCATCCATATTTCTGGTGATGATGTACATCACATTTTTAAGAAAAGGCACAGTCCCCTCTCCCTGGAGTCATTGTGGTGAGTGGCTGGGGGAAGGGGAGAGGTGCAGGAGTGGAAGTCCATACTGAGGGGTTTAAACTGTGAGTTACCTAATGGGACTTCATATAAGGCAATTAGTGAGACAATGAGGACGCCTGTGGGGCTGTGGGGAAGGGCTGTACTATTAGGATATTTCCACGGTAGCTCTTAATCTTTGGGGGGGGTTCAAAGACACCTTTGAAAATCTAATGAGAGCTAAGGACTCATTCTCTAGAAAATGCACATATGCACAAATTTTGCATATACCTTTTGGGGATTCTTAGGCCCCCTGAAGTGGATTCACGGATTCCAGGTGAATCCCTGCCTTCAGCTTCAAACAAAGGGAAAGTTCTTTTGAGGAAGATCTAGGGCAGGGGGAAACAACTGTGAGTAGCTGAGGGCAGGGAATCCCACGTCTGGGCACACTGGTTCCTTCCAATTCCTGATTTCAAACTTCTTTTTTTTTTTTTTTAAGTATTTTATTTATTTATTTGACAGAGAGAGATCACAAGTAGACAGAGAGGCAGGCAGAGAGAGAAAGGGAAGCAGGCTCCCTGCTGAGCAGAGAGCCCGATGCGGGCCTCGATCCCAGGACCCTGAGATCATGACCTGAGCCGAAGGCAGCAGCTTAACCCACTGAGCCACCCAGGCGCCCCTGATTTCAAACTTCTAATGAGTCCTCACACCGTGCACAGAAATCCTACTCTATTTCTCTAGAAATCTCTCCTAGTTTCCAAGACAGCTCTTTGGCACCTATTCCCACCTCCTGCGATCCTCAGCCCTTAGCTGGCCATTTGGCTCCACTGAGAAAACGGAAGTTTCTCCCTGTCACCAACCTACACACCAAACTACACTTGCCCCCCATTTCTTCCTCTAGCCACGACCGAGGAACTGTCCCTCCTCTCTGACGCCCAGCCTTGCCCCTCGAGCTTCTGGATTTCTTTCTCACCAGCCTTTCCTCTCTGGAGGTCTTCTGTTAACCATCACAATAAAATCAAAACTCTGCCCTGGCCTACGAGGATACCACATGATCTGATTTAAATTTCAAAGCCAACACCCTTGTTGTGATGCGTCCTAAATCCAGGTGGGGGGGAGGGGCAAGAGGGAAAGCCAAGAGACCACGCACTTGTTGGGCACCAGGCACTTGATACTGGGGACAAAGTGGTGAGCAAAACTATGGTCTCCTGGAGCTTCCAGCTGAATGGAGACCAGAAGGTGTGAAGTCAATAGGGCTTTCAAGGCTCCCTAACTTACTTAGAATCCTGCCCAGCAGGTGAAGCAAATCATGGGCCCCACCCTCTCCCCTAAAAACTTGTCTATGACTACTGTGGGTTGAAGTTCTCAAAACCCTGCACAACTTAGGATATTTGTTTGGTTCAGGGGTTTCATGAAGACATGACCCTACATGACTTTTACTGAAATAAGGCCAACATAATGTTTACTGAGCAAAAAAAAATGTTAGAAGTGAGCCAAAGAAAAATCCTGAAGCAAAAGGTACTAAAATATCATCCGAGGTTGTGTTTAGAAGCCAAGATTTAAAAATAAATAAATAAATAAATAAATAAAATTTAAAAAGAAGCCAAGATTTTAGGAGATTTTAGCATTTATTTATTGTTTTACATGTTTTCAAACAAGTTTTCCCCTTTGATAATTTTGAAAAAGTTAAAAGTATGCCATGTAGAAACACCAAATGCTATTAAAATATTGTCAAGTTAAAGGTTATAAGTCTAGGTACAGCATGTCACAAGAGGATGTAGATGGGCAGATACAGAGTCCTAGAGCAATTAGCAGGAATGAAATGAACTGTGCCGGGTCTGGGGTCAGAATATTTGGTTGTGCAAATTTCTTGCAATCTCTGTGCTTCTGTTTTCCCATCTGTAAAATGGCAATAATAATTGCCCCCTACTTCATAAGGTTAGTGTGCCAATTCAATGACTTAATTTTTGTAAACTGCTTGGGCACAGAGGATTTTTAGGGCAATAAATCTGTTCTGCACGCTACCATCATGGTGGATATGTGTCGTCACACATTTGTCAAAGTTCACAGAATGAACCACACCGAGAGCGAACCCTAATGTAAACCATGGACTTGGGATGACAATGATGTCTCAGTGGAAGTCCGTGGATTATAACATAGCCCAAATCTAAACACAAGAAACAAGTGTTGGCGAGGGTGTGGAGAAAAGGGAACTCTTGTGCACTGTCGGTGGAGCACACAGCGGCGCAGCTACTCTGGAAAACAGTATGGAGGTTCCGCAAAAAGTTAAAACAGAGCCACCATATGATTCAGCAATTGAACTACTGGGTGTTTACCCAAAGTATATGAAAACACTAATTCAAAAGGATATATGCAAGGGTGCCTGGGTGGCTCAGTTGGTTAAGCATCCGACTCTTCGTTTGGGTTCAGGTCATGGTCTCAGGGTCATGAGATCAAGCCCTGCATCAGGCTCCGCATGGAGTTTGCTTGAGACTCTCTCTCTCCCTTTCCTTCTGCTCCTCTCTCCTGTGTTCACTCCCCCCGAGATATAAACAAAACTTTAAAAGTAAGTAAATAAATAAAATCATCCTAATTTTTTAAACAAGGATACACGCACTCCCATGTTTATAGCAGCATCATGTGCAACAGCCAGATTCTGGAAGCAGCCCCAGTGTCACCCACAGCTGAATGGGTAAAGAAGGGGCGCCTGGCTGGCTCAGTGGAGCATGGACTCTTGAGCTCAGAGTTGTGAGCTAAAGCCCCACATTGGGGCTTACTTAAAAAACAAAGCTGTACACACACACACACACACACACACACACACACACACAAAACGTAATATCATTCAGTCATTAAAGAGAACAAAACCCAGGAGTGCCTGGGTGGCTCGGTGGTGAAGCATCTGCCTTTGGCTTAGGTCATGATCCCAGGGTTCCGAGATCGAGTCCTGCATGGACCTCCTTGCTCAGTGGGGGGCCTGTCTCTTCCTCTGCCTGCTGCTCCCCCTGCTTGTGCTCTCTCTCTGACAATTAAATAAATTTGAAAAATCTTTAGAAAAATAATGAAACCTCCCAAAAGAGAGTATAATGCTAAGCAAAATAAGTCTAAGAAAGACAAATCCCAGGGCCCCTGGGTGGCTCAGTGTGTTAAAGCCTCTGTCTTTGGCTCAGGTCATGATCCCAGGGTCCTGGGATCGAGCCCCGCATTGGGCGCTCTGCTCAGCAGGGAGCCTGCTTCCCCCCCACTCTCTGCCTGCTTATGATCTCTGTCAAATAAATAAAATATTTTTTTAAAAAAGAAAAAAAGAAAAACAAATCCCATCTGATTTCACTCATATGTGGAATTCAAGAAACAAAACAACTGAACAAAGAGGGGGAAAAAAAATAAAAAACCGGAGAGAGAGAGAAACCAAGAAACAGACTCTTAACTCTAGAGAACACACTGTTGGTTATGGGGTCCGGGGAGGGGGCGGGGGGGGGGGGAGTGGGGAGGGGGGCTGGGAGTGGGGAGGAGTTGGGTAAAACGGGATGGGGATTAGGGAGCGCACTAGTCCTGATGAGCACCAGGTAACCTATGGAAGTGTTGAATCACTATATTGTATGCCTGAAACTCATATAACACTGGAATCCAAACAATTTTTTAAAAAGATTTTATTTATTTATTTGACAGAGAGACACACAGCGAAAGAGGGAACAGAAGCAGTGGGGGGGGGTGAGGGGGAGGGAGAAGTAGGCTTCCCGCTGAGCGGTGATCCCCATGCGGGGCTCAATCTTAGGACGCTGGGATCATGACCTGAGCCAAAGGCAGAGGTTTAACCCACTGAGCCACCCAGGCGCCCCTGGAATTCAAAAATTTTTAAAAAAATCTTTAAAAAAATAAAAAGTGGGTGCCTGGGTGGTTCAGGCAGTTAAGCATCTGCCCTCAGCTCAGGTCATGATCCTGGGGTTATGGGATCGAGCCCCACATCGGGCTCGCTCTTGGTGGAGAGTCCCCTTATCCCTCTGCCCTTTCCTCTGCTCATGCCCTTTCTCTCTCTAACAAATAAATAAAATCTATTTAAAAAAAATAATAAAATACAAAGTAAGCATAACTTTTGAAAAAATCATAACCCTTGAGAAAATAAGGGCTCAGTACACTGGCACATAGGAAGTGTTCAATAAATGTTAGCTTTTTTGTTTTTTAACTTTGTGACATAGTGTTCATTGATTCATTAGTTACATGTAACACCCAGGGCTCATCACATCACATCATGCGCCCTCCTTAGCGTTAGCTCTTGTTTGATCGCCAGGGTTGTGTTAAGATGTGCTCACGGTCCGGGTAGGGGTTCAGTAGTGTGACTGCTGGATAGTTGTTACTACTGTTACTTTCTTCCCCTTTAGACTCAGGCCGAGCTTCAGGCCTGATCATCCAGAAAGAATTCCCATGAAGCCATCCACCTCACCCTCTTTGTTGTCTGTGGCCCCAAGGGGTCCGGCGCTTGCTTCCTATAGCAGTTTGGCCTCCCCCCGCCCCCCGCCCCCCCGTATTATCTGTCTTCCTGCCTGGCTCCTCCACACCATTCCAGCACAAGCTCCCCGGGGACCACGATACTCCCTGTTCCTCTCTGGATCCCCAGTTCCTGACTCAAAATCTGGCACCAAAGCAGAGTCAGTACAGGTTCCATTAGATGAATCAATGAGTTTAAGGGAATGAGTGAATGAATGAATGAATGAATAGCAAGACCAGTCACAGCACGTTCTGTTGAGTTAATCTGAGCACAATCTGAGCAGGGCTGGTATTTCTGGCTTAGTGGCCCCCCACCCTCCCGACACCCTGTTAATGGATATATTGCCATCAAAACATTGCAGAGGGCGCCCCTTGCTTGTGGGGAGGGCGTTTAATTTTGCACTTCACAAAAAGCAAGAGGGGGATTTTTAGAATTTGTGCTTACACGCCCAGTTTTTGTTTTGTTTTGTTTTGTTTTACTTTTTTTAAAAAGATTTTATTTATTTTTTTGGCAGAGAGAGATACAGGCAGGAAGAGAAGGAACACAAGAGGGAGAAGTCAGCCTCCCACTGAGCAGGGAGCCCAATGTGGGGCTCGATCCCAGGACCCCTGAGATCTGGACCTGAGCTGAGGCGAACGCTTAACGACTGAACCACCCGGGTGCCCCGTGCCCAGATTTTAAAGACTTTCTGCTCCTCACACCACATGGGGCAGCCCTGAGATCGGGTGCTAAAGCCAGCAGCCTCCCTCCGAGCCCCGCTCTCAATGAGACCACCATTATCGGGCTTACTATGGGGCACTGAGCAGAAAAGAAACAAACTCTGCTAGGTTTTCCCAAGGAAATGATCTGTATTATTTGCCACTTAAGTGTATCCTCACCAGTGAGAGTCTCCAATAAAAAGACGAAGACTTCCATGCTTCTCTCTCTCCCCACTGCCCTTTCCTATTAGGCGCATACATGCAAACTCTGTAAGTGTGTATATGTTCAACGCAACTATACCATGGTACTCAAACTCAGAATTATTTTTTCTTGCCTCTATTTTGCAATATTCTATATTTCTGAGTATTTCCATCACAGGAGAGCTTTGACCAAAATAAAAGAGAGTTTCGTATGATATATAAGGAAGGAGAAAAACCACTGGAGATAGGTAGGCTATGGTATGGAGAGAAAATGCAGGATGGTTACAAAAATGAAGGTCTGTGTCTGTGTCTTCCTTCTCTCCAAGCTCTAGCAGGTCCATGTCCAAACTCACAGCCAAGAGCTTCCTGGGGACCGGGAACTAGAGGAACTGGGCTCAACAACTGTGTCCGCAAACTGTTTAACTTCTCCGAGCCTCAGTTTCTCCCTATAGGGATAATAACACCTACTTCACAAGGTTACTGTGAAGATTAAATGACATGTTTCTAAAACACGCAGTGTGGAAAATTTCTAAACACGTGTCATCTAAATTAGAAGGTCTCAGACTTTTTGAATTTGAGATTACCTTTCAGATATTGACTAGTTCCCGCTACACATACACACGCGTGAACACCTGTGCACGTGTGACCATAGTAGATTGAGAAAATATGCAACAAAACACTACTACGTACTTCACAAGCACTAGGACTGGCTTACAAAAAAGGGGAAAGTAAGGGTTGTAGAGGGCGTCAAGAAATCGGAACCATTGTACGTTGTCAGTGGGAAGGTAAGCTGTGGAAAAGCTTAGTGCTTCCTGAAAAAGTTAAACATGGAATTCTCATATGAGCTAGCAATTCCACTCCAAGGTATAAACCCAAGAGAGAAGAAAGCAGGTGCTCAAACAGGTACTTGAATGCCCATGTTCATAGCGGCCTTATTCACAATAGCCAAAAGGGGAAAACAGTCCAAATATCCATAAATAGAAAAATGGATCAACGAAATGTGGCACAAACACACAATGGGGTATCATTTCAGCCATAAAAAGGAATGAAGTTCTGATCCATCCTACAATGTGGATGAACCCTGGAAACACGCTGAGTGAAAGAAGCCAGGGACAAGAGGTCAAATACTGTATGATTTTACTCACATGAAGTATCTAGAACCGGCGAATCCATAAAGACAAAGTAGATAAGAAGTTGCCAGGGGTTGGGAAGGAGGACACGGGGGAGCTCTTATTTAATGGGTACAGAGTTTCTATTTGGAATGATGAGGCCTTTGGGAAACAGAGAGTGATAACAGTTGCACTAACACCGTGACTGGGACGCCTGGGTGGCTCAGTTGGTTGGACGACTGCCTTCGGCTCAGGTCATGATCCTGGAGTCCCGGGATCGAGTCCCGCATCGGACTCCCAGCTCCATGGGGAGTCTGCTTCTCCCTCTGACCTTCTCCTCGCTCATGCTCTCTCTCACTGTCTCTCTCTCAAGTAAATAAATAAAAAATCTTTAAAAAAAAAAAAAAAAAGCAAACACTTAAAAATGGCAAAAGAACAAAATTCACATTATATATATCACACCACAATTTTAAAAAGCAAATGAAAGAAGTCACTACTCTGAACTTGTGAACACCTTACATATGCGATATCTTGCTTTATTCAATGTGCTGAGTGACTCGTGGGCCCCTTACAAGGACTCCAGCCTCTCACCTCCACCAGCCACCCACTCTGACATAGAACCATGGAGAGAGATCATTCAAGCTAATACAAAAGTTACACCTCAAACGTCTGGAGAATAGCCGCAATTATTCATTTTGTGGGGAGAACACAGACTCGGCCATTAGAGTTTGGTACAAGTCTGTATACATGGCAAATATTTTCTAAATGCTTCCTCAACAAATGGGTTTCTTTAGTACAATATCTGAGCACCAGCTTCATGTGAGCCAATTAGAGACTTTGTGAATAAATGAGTGTGTGCGTGTGTGTGTGTCTGTGTGTGTTGGGGAAGGGGGGCCATAGGAAAGAAGTGTTCTAAGAAACAGAAAGAGCCTGCTCCTGATTCCTGGCTAATTGCCTCCTTTCAGGAGCAGCCCTGAACATGGAGCAGCCTGGCCTTTGCCCCCCCGCTGGCTCCTGCAGGTGCAAAGGAACACTGACGCTCATGTCGCAGAGACGCGCCCTGCTGCACAAGATGCACAGACAAATAGGTCTGGCGCCCTCCAGAGCTGTCAGCCTGGTGCCTTTCAGGAGCCTTAAAAGTGGATCCGAGAGAAAACAAAGAAGGGTCGCTCTTAATATCTGTGGTTCTCACCAATGCTGGCAGTAAATATGAGGCATGTGGGAGACACAGAACCCATGTTCAAAAGTTTACATAAAACTGAACAAGACGGGGAGACAGGGAGGGGTCACTGGAGATGTTACAGAATAAGAAAAGGAGACAGAGCATCCTTTCAAAATATATTGAGAGCTTCCACCACTCATCAGACATTAAGAGTTAATGAATCTGACTTCTAATGTTGCCACTAGTACAAAGGGTATAATACATTAGTACAAAATGGTTTCTTTGCCTCCGCTCTTTAAAAATGAAACAAACATGAGTTGATTTCTTGGGCCTAAATGGGTTTGCTTTTGCCTCTGAAATGTACATGTGGAAGTGTACTCAACTAAAATATGTAATTGATCAATTAAAATAGAAAGTTGCCACAAGTGCCAATCATTGGAAGCATTCCGGCCACATTCATTTCATTCTCAGATCGCATTAGAGCTCCCACTATTAATAAACAAAGTGCATTTCTATCAAGTTAGAGAAAAATCTGCCAATACATAAAATTCTATTAAGTGATACCTAATTTTTCCCTCATTTACATTATAGGAGGGAGACATGTTTTTAACTGGGGGGGGGTAGGATTGACCCTTCTGAAAAATCAAATTGTCCTTTATAATACAACAATTATTTCTTTCAAAAACCACTCATTTCTACATATGTCTATGTATGTGCATAAAGAAATTTCCAAAAGACACCCAACTTTGACCGTGCTTACTTCTGGGGAAAGGAAGAAAGGTCACAGTAAAACTTGAACAGGGACTTACACTGTTTATATATTCTGCATTCTTTGATTTTTTTTTCATAATGGTCATATGATTACTTTAACAATTAATGATCTAACACTAAAGACAAATGAAGTTCCATGGATGGTGGGACGGGCAGTAAACTAATAAAACATCACTTAGTCTATCCAAGATAGTTTACTTTTTCCCCTTGTTATAAAGTATTAGAACAGTATCATGAGCCCTAATGTACAGCCATCTTGTTTGATCTTGTTTTATTCATTCTCCCTCATACACTCATACACACAGCTACACTTGTTAAAGCAAATCCCAAACATGATATTTTATATATAAATGCTTTACACATTTTAGCTGAAACTATAGAACAGCACAAGCAACTTTTCAGGATCCTATCCACTTCCTCATCAAGACGATTTTTCAAAAAGGAAGAGAAGGCAGGTTTAATAAGGATGGAATGTGGTTTTCTGAGAATTAACACGACCCTCTTATTCAGATCAATCCGAATCATCCAACTCTAGTCCACCTAATCAATGACTAAGAAAATGCAGGCAAATAGGGCAGAACCAAAGAACAGCAGGTAAGTTAGAAAAACGAGTCCAAAAAGATACATTTCTCCATCTGCCAATTCTAGCCTTAAAGCAAAGCATGCAAATACTTTCTTGCCGCTGAATTCTTCACAGGTAGGTCTAAGCATTCGAGAGAGGAAAAAGAAATAGTCGCTGCAACCTGACAAAATGACTAATGAATTATTCATGTAGTCACTGAACTGAAATCTGCAACCTACAGCTACCCTGAGCTTCGGCATGACAGGTGAACACAGCACCAAGCATCTTTCAAATTTAGGCCAGGACCTACACTGGGCAACCTGTGTTGTCCGTCCTTCTGGGGCTACAGAGTTCACAGTCCCTCCCCCAAAGCTGAACAATGGCCTGGGTAGATGCCCCCTATACCCCCTATACCCCCACTTAGAGTATAGTGGGAATTAATTTCTGGGGAGGGGGATATAGGCAAAATGGGCAAAGGGGATTAAGAGGTACACATTTTCAGTTATAAAAGAAGTAAGTCAGGGGGGTGAACAGTACAGTATAGGGAATTTAGTCAATAATATTGTAACAGCTTTCTATGGTGGCAATTGGTAACTACACTCAGCATTGTGAGCATTGTATAATGTACACAACTGTCAAATCGTTATGTTGTACACCTGAAACTAATGTACCATGTCTGCTGTGCTTCGGTGAAAAATAAAACTAAAAAAAGAATCTCAGAGGGTTGCAAGATGGAGCCCCACGTCGGGCTCCACGCTCAGTGGGGAGCCCGCCTGAGAGTCTCTCTCCTCTCCCTCTGTCCCTCCCCCTCTAAAATAAATACATACACCTTAAAAAAAAAAGAAGATGATGATGATGACTACCTCTTCTGGGGCACCTGGCTGGCTCAGTCAGTAGAGCATGCAACTCAAGGTTGTGAGTTTGAGCCCCACACTGGGCAATAAAATCTAAAAGAAAAAAAAAAAAAAGATGACTACCTCTTCCTTTCAAAACACAAACAGGTTTTACTCTAGGGATGTAGTCTTGGGTCACCTCTTACCATTTCACCCAAATGTGAAAGTCCTTGGCTTTAAAGCTTCAAACATTCTTTTGGGTCTTTCCCTTAAGACTCGTGATGCTGGTTGAGAAACACTAAAGTTCACCGTCATCCCTGATGTGGATCAAAACAACCTTTGCCAATCCAGATGATTGTGTGACAAGTGGCCCTGGGTCAAATTCTGTCACGTACACCATCCTGGGAGACATCCTTTGCTCCAGCCCACAGATGGACAAGCAAGAATTCCACAGAGATGAAGCGAGTTGTCAAAGATCTTACAACCACAGGGGATGATGAGGTTTGAGCCTGGGTCTTCTAATGCCCTCTCTACTGAACCAGAAATTGGCAATCTGTGGGCCAATCCCAACCTCTGATCATGCGTGGTCAACACCTAAAAATCTGAGTTTTTCAGAAATAAGAATTTGGATTTCCAATTTCTTTTGGAAAAATGAATAGGAGAGTAGCCACATGGGGCCAGCATTCTCACGGGGCGACAATTTGGCTGGGGCTGGGGAATTTCTGGCCTCTGAAGACAGAACACATTCTTTCCATTTTGCCCCATCTCCCCTCTACCCACTTTTTTCCTTTATGCTCCTGGCCTGGTCCCCATAGGCCTTTGAGATCCTGGCTTAAAACCAAGCTTCCTGCCAAAGGTGTAGAATTTGATTTTGGAAACTTACATGCTAAACATATGAAATGGCTCTATTGCTCAATCTACCTTCATTTCCTCCTCCCCCTCCCTCTCCCCCTCCCCCTCCCGCTCCTCCTCCTCCTCCTTCTTCTTTTTCTTCTTCTTCTTCTTCTTCTTTTTGCAGCATATAAGCAAATAACGAGCCCCAAATCAAATGAATTTAGACCTATAAGCTAGGAGCACATCCTAAGTGCCACATCGCAGACGTGGCTCCCGCAGTGACAGCAATGATTGCAGCTGTTTGGATACTCAGGGAACCTCAATTTGTCCTCGTTAACTCTGTAAGTCGTATGCTCTTCAAAGTCCACTTTGCAGTAGCACTTTCTCTCAGTAGTCATCACGAGTGGTATCTCCGTGCCTGCAGCCGGCAGCAGGTCCCTTTGGTGGCCAGTGCAAAACCCTGTCCCCTCCCCGTCTCCTTCACAGGCTTCATGATCACAGTGCGGAGGGCATCAGCATGAAGCTGTCAAAACTTGTCAGACCCTCCAAAATTATACAAGCTGGACACTCTCGTGCTACCCTAGCTATGGGTCTGATCCTTGATTTTTCAAGGCTGCTGTTTGTTCCGGGGAGAAAGTCAGGTCACGATGAAGGTTTGTGCAAGGGTTGGTAGGGCCAAGTGGGGACCCAAAGGATCACTTTGTGTGGATCGTTTAAAGAGAACAAAAGCAAAAACTTAGGTAAGAAGTGAGGCTTTATCCATCTTCATGCTCCCAGGCCATACAACATAGTGAATTTACCGTGGACAGATATACAAAAGATAACTGTCCTCAAGGATCAATGTCGAGATGCCCTTTCCCCCTCTATTGTAGCTACACTCACCGTGTACCTCAATGGATCACCAGATCCTACAGACGCATAATTCAAATACCACTTCTTTCTGGAAGCTGACCACAACAGGCTACGTTCCATTCCTGATATTTAGAGAATTACCTTGTTTGCTCTCACGGAAACCGAGAAGGTCCATGCATCAAGTCAAATAGAGCCATAGAACTTTTCACTGATGATTTATATCTATTCACTTATTTAGGCCCTGGTACATTCTATCACTCTAGATTATTCCATGACTGAAGTGAGGTAAAAATTGACTGATGCAAGTGGGGGTTTTGTGATGGTTAATTTTTTTTTAAAGATTTTATTTATTTATTTGACAGAGAGAGAGATCACAAGTAGGCAGAGAGGCAGGCAGAGAGAGACAAGGGAAAGCAGGCCCCCTGCTGAGCAGAGCCCAATGCAGGGCTCGATCCCAGGACTCTGAGATAATGACCTGAGCTGAAGACAGAGGCTTAACACACTGAGCCACCCAGGCGCCCCATGATGGTTAATTTTATGTTTCAACTTGGCTGGGCCAGGGGGGGCCCGGATATACAGTCAAGTGTTATTCTGGGTAAGATGATTATTTGAATCAGCAGACTGAGGAAAGCAGATTGCCCTCCCTCATATGGGCAACCCTTTTCCAATCAGTTAAAGGCCTGATTCGAACAAAAAAGCTGAGTAAGAGAGACTTCCTTCTGCCTTACTGCCTTCGAGCAGGGACATCATTATGTTTTTATTTGGTTTTATTTTCTGTATTTGGACTTGAACTGAAACATCAGCTCTTCTGGTCCGGAGACTCCTGGCCTCCAGACAGAAATTCTGCCATCCACTCTCCTGAGTCTCCAGCTTGCTGCCTATAGACCTTGAGACTTGGGAGCCTCTGGAATCACTTGGAACAATTCCTTGTCATCAATCAATTTCTTTCTCTCCATCTGCCCCATACACACACACACACACCCCTTAGTGGTTCTGTTTCCCTACAGAATCCTCACTAAAACAGGTTCGGTGTGCCTGAAAAATTCATGAACTGCAGAAGATTTATACATTTTAGAAAAAGACTGATATATTTAAAATTATCATGTGTCTGCTATGTTCTAGGCACTGAGCAAATTACTATGGGCTAAATAAAGATGATTATTGGCCCTATCCCCCATGAAACATACAGTCTAGTCATACATTTGTGTAAACTTCTTGTCATATAGATATATGTACCATAAAATTCATTCAAAGCATTCAGATGACAAGGAGACGACTTCTGGCTAGAAAGAACCAAGGCAGTCTTCATGGAGGAAGTGGCATTTGAGCTGGCACTTAAAGTACAAAGAGTCTAAAACATGCAGTGATAAAAGTTCTTTTCAAGACAGCTGAGTGGCTCAGTTGAACATCTGCCTTTGGCTCAGGTCATAATTCCAGGGTCCTGGGATTGAGTCCTGCATTGGGCTCCCTGCTCAGTGGGGAGCCTGCTTCTCCCTCTGCCTGCCGCTCCCCCTGCTTGTGCTCACTCTCTCTGACAAATAAATAAATACAATCATAAAAAAAGAAAAGGAAGTTATTTTCAGGAGAAGGAACTAGCATGCACAAAGGCAGAGAGATGAGAACACATCAGCCTTTCACTGGGAGAATAGGGCAATTTAGTCTAGCTGGATTACCAGGTCTACAGAGAAGAAACAAGTCCGGAGAAGTTGATGAGGTCAGATTTTAGAGCATCACAAATGCTACACTAAGCAGTTTGGACTTCAATGATTCGATACGAAGGACCCTGAAGGGTCGGATCAGAACCCGTGTTTAGGATCATTGATGCGGCCGTGGTGTGTACATTGCATGGGAGTCTATTATGATTAGCCTAGCAGAGAGAATAACAAGGCTCTGAACATAACAGAGCTGCCAAGGAATTGGATATGTTCAATGAGGAAAAGAGAAGAATGAACAATGGCTCAGAATTAGAATCTGAACCTTAGAGCTGGAGGATACACGTGATGCCAGCTGGTCCTGCTCTCTGACTCTATGGAGGAGAACGCAGAGGCTGGAAAAGGCGCTTTGTCCAGAAAGCACACCAAGAAGCCAGGACCAGACTACGTTCTCCCAATGCCCACCTGAAAAGATGATAGAGCCATGAACAGAAATACGGAGAACATATTTTGAGAAAAAAGATGAGGAGTATGTTTGGGGCCATTTGCATTTATTTGCAATGCTTGTACAGCATCCAAGCAGAGTCAGCCAGAGCAGTTAGTTATGCAAATCTGGAATTAATCTGCGGGGACCTACCCTTACCTCTTCAGGAACGTCATTTTTTCCTCTATGGCGCTTCACCTTTTCCTCTCTATTTGCCCTTTCTTATAAAACTTAAAGATGTTTATATCACTCCCACCTTAAATAATAAAACAAGCCTTGCTAACCACCCTCCTTATGAATGCATTTTTAATAAGTGGCTACTGTGTATGCGGCCCTTTTCTATGCACTAAGGATAAAGCGATAAGCAAGTCGGTCAAGGTTCCTGATCTCAGGGAACTTAGTATGGCTGGAAAGACCAAGTTTGAATAAGAACTTTATAAGAAATTCACAAGTGGAGCTTCATTATACAATTTTCCCTAGTTTTAAATGTTTGAAGTTTTTCACAAGAGCTGACTTTCTGGGTGCCTGGGTGGCTCAGTGGGTTAGGTTGCTGCCTTTGGCTCGGAGCCCTGGGATAGAGTCCTGCATCAGGCTCTCTGCTCAGCAGGGAGCCTGCTTCCTCCTCTCTCTCTCTGCCTGCCTCTCTGTCTACTTGTGATCTCTCTCTGTCAAATAAATAAATAAAATCTTTTTTAAAAAAGCTGACTTTCTTTTAATTGAGATACAACTGACATAGAATACTGTGTAAGTTCAAGGCTTGCAACGTGTTGATTTGATAAAGTGTTACAACTGGATGACCACCACAGTGTTAACTAACACATCTCTCCCCTCGCTAATCATTTCTTTTTGTGCTGAGAGCAATCAAGATCTAGTCTCTTAGCAACTTTGAAGTTTACAATACAGTATTGTTGAGTATTGTATGCTGTGCCTTACATCTCCAGAATTCACTCATCTGCTAGTTGCAAGTCTGTACCTTTAAAAACGTCTCCCCAATTCCTCTACCTTTCCCCCACCCTGGTAACCACCATTCTACTCTCTGTTTTTAAAGAATTTCGCTTTTTCAGATTCCATAAGTGAAACTGTACCATATTTGCCTTCCTCTGATTTATCTTGCTTAACATAACACCCTCAAGGTCCATCCACGTTGTCATAAATGGCAAGATTTTCTTCTTTCTCATGGCTGAATAGTATCGATACTAAAGGGACTAAGAGCCTTGGCCAGCAAGAGAAAGGAGAAAGAAAAAGAAATAGAGATACAAAAGAGACACAGAGAAAACTTACCTAAATATTAAATCTTAAGGGCTTATACCATAAGGGTTAGAAAGAGGAAGAGCTGGAGTATTCTGTATGCCCTATGGTCAAATATATTTATTTCTATATTTATCCAATGCATATTTGATATCAAAAATATAATATTATAAAGTTATATAACATAAATATAATACACGATTATATTACATAACATACTATTATGTAATATATGTGTATATGTACGTGTGCACACAACACACACATACAGGCTGAAAGTTCCCATAATCTCTCTAAAGGTCACATTTTACATTAGAGGAAATATGCATTTTTGCACAAATATTTTTGAAAAGACAAGATTTGGGACGCCTGGGTGGCTCAGTTGGTTGAGCAGCTGCCTTCGGCTCAGGTCATGATCCTGGCGTCCTGGGATCGAGTCCTGCATCAGGCTCCTTGCTCCGCAGGGAGCCTGCTTCTCCCTCTGACTCTGCCTTCCACTCTGTCTGCCTGTGCTCACTCTCGCTCGCTCTCTCTCTGACAAATAAATAAATAAAATCTTTAAAAAAAAAAAAAGAAAAGAAAAGACAAGATTTACGGGGGTAATCCATAATTCCTGCCGCGTGTTAATGTATTGTTGAAAAGTACTCAATAAACTTCCTAGATTCCCCAGCTATTGGACACAGAATATTAGGATCTCAACCAATCAACAGTACATAGAATGTCTGAGAACATCCAAAACTCTTCCCTATAAAGACTTGCGCCTCTAGTTGTGAATGCCACTGCCCACCCTACCGTGGAAATTGGAAATGGGTTGGTCTTCCCACCAAGTGGAAACACAAGGCTGCTGTGAAACTTCCACAATAGAATAATGGCGTTATCCCCATCACATGTGGAATGTCATGCGTGTCACTGGAACCAATCAAACCAAACAAAGCATGTTTCCTACAGGCGCTCTGTTCTGACTTGACCACTCCCCAGCAACTTTCGTAAGCTGGCTCAGTATAATCATTATTAATCTTCAGCCTTTATAAAGTTTAACCACTAGAAAGAAAAACATCGAGATAGCATATGAATCCCTTTGAGAAATGTCTACACTGTTGTACAACTGAATATTATAGTTTCAGTCTTGTAGCTGATAGAAAAACCATGCTATCCCTCCTACAAAACTCTCATGGAGAACACTGTTGGGATTCAGAGAGGTTCGTAAAAGAACTGACCAAGTAAATTCTCTCAAGCTTAATCTCAGGAAAAAAGGGAAAAAAACCTGTGTTGTGCCCATAAATTTATAAAATGACTCTTCTCAGATAAAACGGTAGAACCCAGTCTCCTCCCCCTTTTTACCTTTGCTACTTGGAAACAGCTCAATACACTTACCTATTAGCAACCACTCTAATTTCTGTAAATCACATCTATTCAGTTTAAACCTTAATTCTCTTACTTTATGTGTAAGTTTGTAAATTGCATCAGGTCCTCCAAAAAGTACACGTCTTAAATAAAAGACCTCCTCAATTTGAGGCTATAAATACATTAGGCTTGACCTGCCCAGGAATCAACAGAAATGAGCTCTTAAGAAATAACTCAACTGCGCTCAAGTTTAGGAAACACATTTCTCATTAAATGGAGAGCAGACAGAAATTTTAACTTTGACAGTAATTTCTTAATTATCAACACACTGATTATAAGCAGAAGAGGAAAAGAAAACACAAAGCAACAGATCATTCCAAATTGGTTTAATTTAATTTTGCAATCAACTAATGTATATTTCTGGAACCTCTGCTGTGAGCTCAATCCAGGATTTCACTAGCTAGTTTAACAGACAACAATGAGCAAATTTAGCAGCAAATCTACCACATTCAACAAATATTATCAGGCAGTCTATATCCATTTATCTATTGATGGACATAGATTGCTTCCACCTTTTGGCTCTTATGAATAATAGTGTTATGAACATTGATGTGGAAGTACCCGAGTACTCACTTCCAATTCTTTTGGATATAGAGCGAGGAGCAGAATTGTTATGTATACCTTTTTGAGGCACTGCCAAACCATTTTCTACAGCAATGTACAGGGGCCCTAATTTCTCCACAATCTCTCCACCACATGTCATTTTCCATTATTTTAATAATAGCCAATCTAATGAATGGGAAGTAGTATCCACGGTGGTATTGATTTACACAGCCTTACTAATGATGAAAAACATCTCTGCATGTGTTTATTGGCCATTTGTATATCCTCATTGGGGGAGTATCGTTCAGATCCTTGGACCATTTCTGAATTGGGTAGTTCAGTTTTTGTTGTTGAGTTGTAGCAGCTCTTTACATATTCTGGAAGTGAATCCCTTATATATATATATATATATATGACTTGAAAATATTTTCTCATTTTGTGGGTTCTATTGACTGTGTTGATAGTGTTCTCTGATGAACAAACATGCTTAATTTCAATGAAGTCCAATTTATCTAAACTTTCTTCTGTTGCTCATGCTTTTGATGTCATATCTACAAATCCATTGCCAAATCTAAGTATACGAAGAATTGCCTCTATGTTTTCTTCTAAATGTTCATAGTTCTAGCTCTTACATCTAGGTCTTTGATCCATTTTTTAAAGATTTTATTTATTTATTTGAGAGAGAGAAAGAGAGCAAAGAGAGCACTAGTAGGGGGAAGTGCAGAAGGAGAGGGGGAAGCGGGCTCCCTTGCTGAGCAAGGAGTCTGACACTGGGCTCGATCCCAGGGCCCTGGATCATGACCTGAACCTAAGGCAGATGCTCAACCGATTGAGACACCCAGGAGCCCCATTTGATCCATTCTGAGTTAATTTTTGTATATGGTATCAGGTAAGGTTCCAAACTTACTCTTCTGTAGGTGGATATCCAGTTTTCTCAGCGCCATTTGTTGAAAAGACTGCCCTTTCCCCACTGAATGGTCTTGGCAACCCTGTCAGACTTCTACTGACCACGTAGGTGAGGGTTTATTTCTGGGCTCTTTGTTCTAGTCCACTGCTTTGTGTACCTCTCCTTATGCCATTTCCACACTGTTTTGTTTATTGTTGCTTTGAAGTAAGCTCTGAAATCAGGAAGGGCTTGTCCTTCAACTTTGTTGTTCTTTTTGAAATTCCATATGAGTTTTAGGATGCCTTTTTCTATTTCTGCAAAAAACTGTTGGAATTTTGGTAGGGATTATAGTCAGTCTGTAGATCACTTTGGGTAGCATTCATCCTAATACTTAGTCTTCCAATTCATGAACACAGGAAGTTTTTTTTGTTTGTTTTTTTTAGTTTTACTTAGGTTTGCTTTAGTTATTTTCAGCAATGTTTTGTAATTTTGTTGTTTTGAAGTCATTTTTGGTTAAATGTATTCCTCAGAACTTTTTTTTGATATGATTATTAACGGAATTTTTTCTTATTTCTTTTTCAGATTATTCATTGTTAGCATATAGAAATGCAATAAATTTTTATGTGCAATTGCTTTTTGTCACTCCTTTATTTCTTTTACTAGGAAACTACAATATGGCTATTCAGCATCTAATTCATTTGACTATTCACTTATTTTTATGAGTGACCACATAATTTATCATACAAACCAAGATACTTTCTAGAGAAAAAGGGGACACTATCACACAGGGGAAAAAGGTGTTAATTTGAACTTTCCAGGGAGAACCAGGACATATGGTCACCCTATTTACTGAAGGACATGTAGATGGTTTCAACTTTTTTATAACTCCCACATCACTTAACTACTTTTACCTTAGTTCTATGGTAATTTATAAACATGTTTTATACCCTGAACTGGTCTGCCAGTTCCTTGAAGACAAAAACAACTTCCCACTGCCTTTGTGTATCATAGCATCTAGCACAGTGCCTTCAAGGTAGTCAATACCCAAGAAAAGTTCATTGGATGAATGATGACCCTCATTTGTCTCCACAGAAACCCACACAGTCCCTCTGATTGGGAACTTCCCACGCAAAAGTGCTACTAGTAAATCAAGGGGATGTGACCTATGACCTAAGGTAAATAAAACACTTAATCGGGGGCGCCTGGGTGGCTCAGTGGGTTAAGCTGCTGCCTCCGGCTCAGGTCATGATCTCAGGGTCCTGGGATCGAGTCCCGTATCGGGCTCTCTGCTCACAGGGGAGCCTGCTTCCTTCTCTCTCTCTCTCTCTCTGCCTGCCTCTCCATCTGCTTGTGATATCTCTCTGTTAATAAATTAATTTAAAAATCTTTAAAAAAACAAACAAACAAACAAAAAACACTTAATCAGAGGATTTAAAAGATCATCCTCAAGCAAGCTACTGAACTCAGCCAACCATACAATGGGATCCATCAAGATGGCAAAGCCATTTCCAATTTGCACAAAGATTACAGAAGGATATTGTTTTTCATTAAAATTTTGAATAAATGGCTGATTAGGATACATACTTGCAAGTCACCTCCAATAAAAATAATTTATTTGGGAATTTCGGATAACAGGTGAATTCTACAAAGAATGTGATGTGTCCTTGGGCATTTTAAAACATCCAGGAATTATACTAAATAGTATATACTTATTTATATTTATATATTTCACTGTTCTATTAGATCCTAAGTGATGTACTATATATGTTTTATCCTTCAGATGATGAATACAAAAGAATCAAGTTGGGAGTGCCTGGCTGGCTCAGTTGGTAGAGCATGTGACTCTTGATCTCAGGGTTATGAGTTTGAGCCCCACACTGGAGGTGGGTAGGGTTCTTTTTAAAAGATTTTATTTATTTCTTTGACAGAGAGAGAGAACACAAGCAGGGGGAGTAGCAGAGGGAGAGGGAGAAGCAGGCTCCCCACTGAGCAGGGAGCCCGATGTGGGGTTCAATCCCAGGACCCCCTGGATCATGACCTGAGCTAAAAGATGTTTAACTGAATAAGCCACCCAGGTGCTCCATAGTAGGACTTACTTAAGAAAAAAAAAAAAAGAATGTTGGTGCCTGCGTGGCTCAGTTGTTGAGCATCTGCCTTTGGCTCAGGTCATGGTCCCAGGGTCCTGGGATCGAGTCCTGCATCGGACTCCCTGCTCAGTGGGGAGTCTGCTTCTCCCTCCGCCCTCCCCACTCGTGCTAGCTGTCTCTTGGGGGGAAGGGAACAAAAACAAAAGTAAATAGATAAATAAAATCTTTTAAAAAAGTAATCAGGTCAGGCTCCTACCTTACACCATATGCAAAAATTAACTCAAACTGGCAATAGCCAAAATTTAAGAAATAAAACTCTTAGAAGAAAACATGGGCTAAATCTTCATGACCTGAGATTTGGCATATCCATACTTAGCTGCTGGGAAAGTAAAATATTGTAGCCATTTGGAGAAGAATGTTACATCAAGCTGCAAGCATGATGGTCACCCATGATCACGATTTTCCTAGAGGAGTTCCAGTTGTTTTGGGGTTTTTTTTTTTTACATCTTAGTAGTAGTAATTCTGGTTTCTCATCTACTCAGTGCATGACACCTTATAAGTAAGATGCTTCTCCCCAATTCTTGACAGCTTTCTTCCATAGGAGGTAATTCTATTGGTGTGACATTCCTAGATTCTTTCCACCTCTTCACAGACCAAACTACAAAACAGATGAGGTGACTTATCTGTTTGACAAATCTGGGGAGAATAAACTAGGTATGGTAGGCCCAGAGCTGCTTTCTTTCTTTTTTTGGAGCCAACGTTCTTTTGGAGCCAACGTTCTGAAAGAGCGCTGTTTCATATTGCAAATTTTCTCTGGGCAGGCACGTTGACCCTGGTCCACTGCTGCACGAATGAACAGGTAAGTAGATCAGTTAGCTTTTACCGTATAACAAACCAATCCCTAATGTAATGGATGTAGGAATTTCCTGAGGGCAGCTGTAGGATGGTGTTACAAATTGTATGGCTTAGAACAACAGAAATTTACTCTCTCGCAATTGTGAAGGTTAGAAGTCTGAAATCAAGGTGTCAGCAAGGTCACACTCTCTCTGAAGGTTCTAGGGGTGAATCTGTTATATGTCTTTCTTTTAGCTTTGGGGGATGGCCAGGAATCCTTGGCATTCCCTGGTTTCTGGAAGCATCGCTCCAATCTCTGTCCCCGTACTCACATGGCATTCTCCCTATGTGTCTGTCTCCGTGTTTTGCTCCCCTTCTTCTCCTTTTCTGATAAAGACACCAGTCATATTGGATCAAAGGTCCCCCCTCAATTCAGTACGACCTCATTATAACTTACATCTTAATTATATTGGCAAAACCCTATTTTCAAAAAAGGTCACATTCATGGGTACCAGGGGTTAGGACTTCAATGTAGCTTTTTAGGGGACATGATTCAATCCACAACAGTAGCTTAAAACAGCAAACATTTTCCCTCATGATTCTATTGGTTAGCTGGACAGGATCTTCTGATCTAGGTTGGCTCAGCTGGGGCTAGACAGTGTAACTCACATTCTGAGGTCTCCCCTGGGAGAGCTGAGAGGACTGTACAGCTGGAGGCTCTGACCACAGGATCCTTCAGCCTTCGGGAGTCTAGCACATGACCGCTCTTGTGTTTATGGAAGGTTTCCCAGCAGTAAAAGAAAGAAAGCTTCAACGTGCGAGACTTTTTCCAAATATCTGCTTGTGTTGCGAAGAAACGGCCGAAGAAAGTCACATAGTTGAGCCTAGAATAAGTGTCGCAGGGGACTGGCCAGAGAGGTATGCGCAAATCGGGGCCATTATTGCGACAGTCTAGCACCGTAAGCATACATACCCAGGTCTGAGGTTCAACACCTATAGTTCTTCATGCCTTCAGGTATAGTCTTGTTCTCTAATGTCATCAGTAATGGTAATAAAAGTGAAATTATGGTCTCTCTCTGGCACTTCATCTTTTTGCTCAATTTTGTTTCCACAAATAGGATGAGGATTTATTGGAGCCTCCACACTTCATCATCCTTTTCGTATCACTTCTAAGAAGTGACAGCATTATGCATTCACTCAACAAGCATTTCTTGTGAATCTATTCTGCAGCAAGCACAAGAGAGACGGTGGTGAACTAGTAAGCTGGATGTGACAAAGCCTACATTTCAACTCCCGGTTTAGACGTCAGGTGGTAGTGAAGCCAAACAGCAGCTGGGCCAGGGGCAGGGGGAGAGAAGCCTAATCTCCATCATATATTCTCTGAAAGCCAGACCCCACACAGTGCCACCACAAGGAAACACAGAATCTACCAGAGGACCTGGCTTGCTATGCAAACACAGCCTCAGAATTAATCGTTCCAACAAGATCCCTTCCCAGAGCCTCTTCTACAAAGAAATTCTGGAGTGGTCTCTAAATTTACTATCTCTCTTTTTTTTTAAAGATTTTATTTATTTATTTGACAGAGAGAGATCACAAGCAGGCAGAGAGGCAGGCAGAGAGAGAGGAGGAAGCAGGCTCCCTGCTGAGCAGAGAGCCCGATGCAGGACTTGATTCCAGGACCCTGAGATCATGACCTGAACCGAAGGCAGCGGCCCAACCCACTGAGCCACCCAGGTGCCCCGATTTACTATCTCTTTTATATGCCCAAACTAATCTGGAGGCCAGTCAACTGCCCAAATGGCACCAGGGTGTGGTCTCACCACAGCTTGAAATCCTGGTCACAAGGTAACCCCACCCCAAGTCACCCTTCACGTATAACTTGCATTTTCTGAAACACCTTCACTGAGCTATAGCACACGAACCATACAATTCACACAATTAAAGTTTATAATCCATTTGTTTGTATATTTGCAAAGTCACACAATCACACCCAGGTAAAGAACATATTCGTCACCCTAAAATGAAATAGTACCATGAGCAGTCACTCGCCATTTCCCTCCAAGCTCCCCAACAACAGGCTGCCACCAGTCTATTTTCTGCCTCTGTGGATTTGCCTGTCCTATGAATGGGATCATGAGATATGTGACCTTTCATGACTGGATTCTTTCACTTCACATCATATGGCAGTATGAATCAGTACTTCGTAACTTTTTATCACTGAGTAAGAATCCACTGGAGAGACAGGTACCCCCCTCCCCGCACCCACTATTGGAAAGTCAAGCATTCCTACGGAACCTTCTGTTCATTGAAATGGCATAAACTGAAGACCCATATGAGGAGTTTGGAAGTTGCCCCTCTAACAAGTCAGAAGCTGGACAAACTGAAAAACCAACAACACTTCCAGGATGAAAAGAGAAGAGGACACCGAGTATATTGCTGCTCCCAAGATGGAGAGACCAACAGGTAAACACGGGGAGCCATGACTCACCAGAGCAGAGAATCACAAGCAGAAACCACCATGGGAATCCGTGCCGGGGTAGGAAAACCTGTAGGATAAACAACAGATTACTGCAGGCTCAGTATGGAAAACACTAAGAGGTAAAAAAAAAAAAAAAAATCCACAGGGACCCAGTTGTGGTAGGGGGCCTCCACAATTTCGTGAGATTTACCTCCAGGAGCTGGACAAGGTTCTCATAGTAAATAGACAGACAAACTTTCTGCAGGAGGAGGGGAAAATGAACCATTTTGAGATACACCCAAGTAACAGAGGCCTGCAGTTCAGAGAAACTAGCTAACCATAGACTAATCTCTTGGGGTATTTATCAGAGCCTAACTGATCTGGGGGAGGGAAATACGCAGCTGGCTGTGGCCTTCTAGATGGGAGAAGGGCCGTGATCAGTTCGAGCCCTCTTTAGCCATTCTGTTCCACCTAACACAGAAGAAGGAAACTAAGAATCTCTGGTGAAAGTCACAGTCAAGGGGCACAGGCTCCCCAGAAGATGGAGATCTAATCATAGGACAAGAGAAGGGCAAAAAACACATGTCAATGAAATGAAGCAAACACAAGAACCAGACATGGCAGGGATGTTGGAATTATCAGACGAGGAATTTAAAACAACTATGATAGTATGAGAAGGGCTATAGCAGATAAAGGAGACAGCATGCAAGAACACACGGAGAATGCAAGCAGAGAGATCAAAATACTAAGAACTCTAGAGATTAGGCCGCTGACAGAAACAAATACCCTTGATGAGCTCATCAGTAGACTGGACGCAGCTGAGGAAACAATCTCTGAGCTTGAGGGTCCCAACAGAACCTCCCAAACAGAAAAGCAAACAGAACAAAAACTGAAAAAGAGAAACAAGAGCAGAATGTTCCAGAGAAGTACGTAAGCTGTAACATCTCTGTAATGGGAAGATCAGAAGGGGAAGAGAGAGACAAAGGAACAGAAAGCAATATTTGAAACAATTTGAGAAATTCCCCAAATTAATGTCAGACACCAAATCACAGAGCCAGAAAGCTCAGAGAACAACTAGCAGGATAAATGCAGGGGGGGGAAAAAAAAACACGAAAAACAAAAAACCCTACACTTCAGCATATCATTTCCAAATGACAGGAAGTCAAAGATAAAGAAAAATTCCTGAAAGGTGTTCGAGGGAAAAAAAAAACACCTCATCTACCCGGAAGCAAATGTTAAGAATTACATCTGTCTTCTCCTCAGAAACCGTGTAAGCAAGAAAGGAGGGAAACAAAATGTTTTGAAGTGTTGAGAGAAAAAAAAATCACCAACCTAGAATTCTGGGCGCTGCAAAATTATCCTCCAAAAGTGAAGGAGAAAAAAAAAAAAACTTTCTCAGACCAAAGGAAACTTAAGGGAATTTGTTGCCAGCACGTTAATCCTGCCCTAGGCTTGTGGGTTGGGTGTCTTCATGATAATCACCTGTGACTAACAAAGAATAACCAGCCCCTTAAAAGGAAGCAAGCGGGTGCAGAGGTTATCAATAGAGATGTTAAAAGGATTTAAATTCCCTGGTTGGCTTTCTATAAAAGACCAACCCTAAAGGCAACTCTGTCGCAGCCCTGTTGGGACTCCTCTCATTCTTGAGAGTTTTTTCTGTATCTTCACCTAATAAACTTCTATTACTTTACACACACACTAAAAGAGACTTTCTTTAAAGATAGGGAAAACAATACAGGTCAGAAACTTAGATCTCCATAGAGGAAAAGTGCAGAAGAAGGATTAAGTGAAAGCAAAATTTAAAAAGTTCTATTTTTCTTTGTCCCATTTGATTAATAGATAATCCTTCAAAATAATAATAGCAACAATGTATTCAATTACTTATGCTTATGTATATATCTTGTGGTATATAAGATGAAGGATGAAGAAATTATAAGGTATTCCCACTACCTGTGAAGTAAGGCAGTATCATTTGAAAATGGACTTGAATTAGTTGTAAATGTATATTGCAAACTCCAGGGCAACCAATAAAAAAAGTTAAAGAATTTAAAAACTATAACTGATGAACCAAGAAAGGAGAGAAAATGGAATCATATAAAATGCTCAGCTTAAACCACCGAAGTTTGATGTACTATGTGGTGACTAATTGAATTTAAATAAAAATAAACCACAAAAAGCAGAAAAAGAGTAGGAGATGGAAATAGGAACAAAGAACAAGGGCAACAAGTGGAGATATTAATAGATATTAATAGATCATGCTAACACTAATCAAAAGAAAGCCAGAGTATGGAGCACCTGGCTGGCTCGTTCAGCACGTGACTCTTGATCTCAGAGTCATGAGTTCAAACCCCATGTTGGGCATGGAGCTTACTTAAAAAAAAAAAGGCAGGGCATCTGGGTGACTTAGTCGATCTATGTTTGTCTCAGGTCATGATCCTGGAGTCCTGGGATGGAGCCCTGAGTTGAGTATCCCATTCCGCAGGGAGACAGCTTCTCCCTCTCCCTCCACTCATGCTCTCTCTCTCATATGTAAATAAAATCTTAAAGAAAGAAGAAGGAAAGAAAGGGGCACCTGGCTGGCTCAGTCGGAGCAGGGGACTCTTCATCTCTGGATCCTGAGTTCAAGCCCCACATTGGGTGTAGAGATTACTTAAAAATGTAATCTTTTAAAAAAGAAAGAAAACAAGAGAAGCTGTATTAATTTCAGGCAGAAATTAATAAAGAAGGTCATTATATAGTGATAAAAGGGTTAATTCTTTAACAAGATAACATCCTTAAAGTGTATGTGCCTGAATGGCAGAGTGGCAAACTATGTGAAGCACTAACTCACAGAAATGCAAAAAGAAATGGCAGACTTTCCTACTGCAGTTGGAGACTTCAACACCCCTCTCGCAGAAGTGGACAGATGAGCAGGCAGAAAATCAGTAAGGACGTAGCTGGACTCTGCAACACCATCGATCACCTGGGGATACTGGACATCCACGGACTACTTCATCCAGTAACAGAACAATACACACTCTTCTCGAGCTCACATGAGACATTCACCAAGATAGATCACATTTTGCTCACAAAACACACTTTCACAAATGAAAAAGATGTGCGTTCTCAGACTCCTTTGTCATTGGTATTCTATATACAAATTAGGTTCTGCCAATTTGACGCACTCACATGAGATTTGGAAGGCAGAGTGAACGTAGGGACCATCTTCCTGGTACTGCAAGTTGTGGACATGTGAGTTTCTTCTGCGGATCGTACTCCGGTATCTAGTCTCTGCTCTCACTGGTATCTGTAAGCAGCTACTGGAGTGGCAGCAGCAAGATTCAGCCTTCTTACTCAACACACACAAAACTGATAATCATATCAAAAAATGGGCAGAAGATATGAACAGGCACTTCTCCAATGAAGACGTACAAATGGCTATCAGACACATGAAAATATGTTCATCATCACTAGCCATTAGGGAGATTCAAATTAAAACCACATTCAGATACCACTTTACACCAGTTAGAATGGCCAAAATTAGCAAGACAGGAAACAATGTGTGTTGGAGAGGATGTGGAGAAAGAGGAACCCTCTTCCACTGTTGGTGGGAATGCAAGTGGGTGCAGCCACTTTGGGAAACAGTGCGGAGATTCCTCAAGAAATTAAAAATAGAGCTTCCCTATGACCCTACAATTACACTACTGGGTATTTACCCCAAAGATACAGATGCAGTGAAAAGAAGGATCATCTGTACCCCAATGTTTATAGCAGCAATGGCCACAATCGCCAAACTGTGGAAAGAACCAAGATGCCCTTCAACGGACGAATGGATAAGGAAGATGTGGTCCATATACACTATGGAGTATAATGCCTCCATCAGAAAGGATGAATACCCAACTTTTGTAGCAACATGGATGGGACTGGAAGAGATTATGCTGAGTGAAATAAGTCAAGCAGAGAGAGTCAATTATATGGTTTCACTTATTTGTGGAGCATAACAAATAGCATGGAGGACAAGGGGAGATGGAGAGGAGAAGGGAGTTGAGGGAGGTGAACCATGAGAGACTATGGACTCTGAAAAACAACCTGAGGGTCTTGAAGGGGCGGGGGGTGGAAGGTTGAGGGAACCAGGTGGTGGGTATTGGGGAAGGCATGTATTGCATGGAGCACTGGGTGTGGTGCAAAAACATTGAATACTGTTACGCTGAAAAGAAATTAAAAAAAAAAAAGATTCAGCCTTCTTCCACCCAGTTGCCAATGTCATGGGTACCGAGAGACAGTGGATAGGGCAGTAGAAGCTTCATGATCATGACTTTCTGTTCTCTTGGAGTACCTGGCTGGCTCAGTGAGTAGAGCACACGAGTCTTGATCTCAGAGTCGTGAGTTTCAGCCCCATGTGGGGTGTAGAGATTACGTAAATAAAACCTAGAAAAAAATAAAACTTCCTGGGGGGCGTCTGGGTGGCTCAGTCGGTTACACAGGCAACTCCCAGTTTCGGCTCAGGTCACGATCTTGGGGTCATGAGCTTGAGCTTTGCAATGGGCTCCATGCTCTGTGTAGAGTCTGCTTGAAATTCTCTCCCCCTTCTTCTCCCTCCCCCACAGCTGCTCCCCCTGCTCACACTCTCTCTTTCTAAAATAAATAAAAACATTAAAAAAAAGAAGACTTCTTGTTCTTTCTATCACAACCAGAGCAGTGACCTGACAAACACCATATTGCAGGGGCAGCCTCCTTTCTTTCCACGTTCTGACTGTGGCAGAGGTGGTGTGTCCCCACGGAGGCCAATTCTGCGCTGTTGTTGGTGTCATTCTGAGAAATCCAGACCTGAAGAGTCCAACCCTTCCAGAGTTTTTCTAAGCACCCAACCCCCTGTATAGATTGATTCACTTATACTTAACAGATCTAGAGTGGTTTCTGTTTCCTTCCATGACCTGTAACTGGTACAGAAGCTCTGGGTGATCCAGATTCCACTAGCTAAGACCTTCAGACTGAAGAGACAAATTAGATGCAGAGGAAGGGCGCCTGAGTGGCTCAGTCGGTTAAGTGTCTGCCTTTGGCTCAGGTCATGATCCTGGAGTCCCAGGATTGAGTCCCGCATTGGGCTCCACATTGAGCGGGGTGTCTACTGGTCCCTCTCCCCTGTTCATGCTCGTGCTCTCTCTCTCAAATAAATAAATAAAATCTTTTTTAAAAATTAGGTGTGAAGGAGTCAGAAAGAATAGCATAGCAAACCTCACAGAAATGATGAGAAAACACGAATTTAAAAAAAAATATATATATATATATATATAAAAAACAAAAAAGTTCACAGGTACAACTGAGATTTTTAAAATAATAATAATTTTTTTAAAAGATTTTATTTATTTATTTGACAGAGATCACAAGTAGGCAGGGAGACAGGCAGAGAGAAAGGAGGAAGCAGGCTCTCCGTGGAGCAGAGAGCCCGATGCAGAGCTCGATCCCAGGACCCTGGAATCATGACCTGAGCCGAAGGCAGAGGCTTTAACCCACTGAGCCACCCAGGCGCCCCTAAAATAATAATAATTTCTAAAATAAAAAACACCTAAACACCTTGTGCCAGGAACATTTGTAACTATTCAATGCTCTGTATGACTCTAGGAGGTAAGTACTATTGGTATTTTTGTTTCATTAAAGGGAAACTGAGTCATAAAGAGGTTAGGGAACTTGGCGTTAGTTGATAATAGCTAGCTAGTAACATTGGAATTTGAACAGAGGCACTAACTCCAAAGCCCTCGTTCCTAACCACAGGATACTATGAAGGGGTTCACGTCAATAAAACAAAATTGTAGCACTGTTTATCGTGGGATAATGACAGAAAAGTGGGAAACGATCTATCTGTTCTTTGGTAGAGGAATGGAAAAGGAAACTGTGGCTCAATCATACAATGGAGTACAACGTAGTCCATTAAAATATAAGAGATAAATCAACTTATACCAACTTGTATACATTTCCAGAACATAACACTGAATGCCAAACCTAATTTGTTAAAGAATACAAACAGCAAGATTCTATTTACATACAAATTGTTAAAATACACAGGGGTGAATAACTATCCAGGGATAGGAAAACTCTTCCCCAACAGCCAAATCCAGTTCCCGGCTTGTCTCCATATGTCCGGGATCAAGAATGGTTTTTCCAATTTTGAAGGCTTGCTTAAAAAGAAAAGGGAGTATATTCAACAGAAACCTGCAAAACCGGGGCGCCTGGGTGGCTCAGTGGGTTGAAACCTCTGCCTTCAGCTCGGTTCAGGATCCCAGGGTCCTGGGATCGAGCCCCACATCAGCTCTCTGCTTGGCAGGGAGCCTGCTTCTCCCCCTACCCCCATTTGCCTCTCTGCCTACTTGTGATCTCTGTCAAATAAATAAATAAAATCTTAAGAAAAGAAAAGAAAAGAAACCTGCAAAACCGAAAAGATTCACTGTCTGGCCCTTTACAGAAAAAAGTTGGCCAACCTCTACTCTTTGATGGGGACACATGCACACACTGGGGAATGTTGCACATAGATTTCTGGATTGGTGGTCACCTCTGGGGAGGGAAAAAGGAAAGATATCTCTGCCATTCTGTTTCTTTACAAAAACTGATCCAAAGCAAACATGGTAACATGTTAACATCTGTATTATCCTGGGGAGTGCACAGGTGTCTGGTATATTACATTTCATTTGAATGTTGGGAGTGTTTTATAATTACAAATAGCATTTGAAGAACCTAATGAAAAAGTTCGTGCAAAAATATTGAAACCACCTGTACCCCTGGGGATAAAAATATATGTTTATAAAAAATAAAAAATTAATTAAAAAAAATCATAAAAAAATATATTGAAACCACCAAGCAAAAAGAGCAGTAAGAACATATGAAATTTAAAAGTGCCAGGCTTGGAGCACCTGGGGAGCTCAGTCTTTAAGTGTCTGCCTTCGGCTCAGGTCATGATCCCAGGGTCCTGGGATCGAGCCCTGCATCAGGCTCTCTGCTCAGCAGGAAGCCTACTTCTCCCTCTCCCACTCCCCCTGCTTGTGTTCCCTCTCTTGCTGCGCCTCTCTCTGTCAAATTAATAAATAAAATCTTAAAAAAATAAAGTGCCAGGCTAAACTCCCTAAGGAAGTATGGGGACCCAGGGAGCTAGAGGAGGAAGCAGCATTCCAGTGGGCAAGAGACACACTTCCCAGATGGTGCAGTTCTAAAATCTTCAGTAAGTAACTTTCCCATCTATGGGATGTGTGTGCTCATGAGCTATACCCATCTTGCTGGCCTTGAAGGCATCTAAGGAAGTTTCTACAATTCCTTTTGGTCCCTTCTTTAGCACTGAACACTGTTCCCTGTCCAGAACTGCTTTGTGACTACCAAGTGTTGTTGTATGTTGCATTTTTGTTTTTAGAGTTCCATTTCATTGCTTTTGAGTACATCATGACTCAAAATGGAGAAGACTCACTTGGCATTCACTTCTCATTGCTAAAGCTACTAAAGAATTTGCTCTCTACCTTCGTCTTCTCTTGGCTTAATAGTCTTCATGTTCCTAGCCATATTTTATTGCCTTTATTCTCATCTTGGAGCCTAATCTGTCGCCCTGTCTCCGTATTTTCTGTATTGAGTCCGGAAACCAGTATGGTGAGGAGGTACGTGACAAATCAGGCACGGCTGAGGAATCGGAGTCCCAGCTTTGTCTCTTCCTACCTGTATGACCTTGGGCAAGTTATTTAAGATTTCTGAGCCTCAGTTTCCTCATCTGTAAAAGTCAGATATAAATGTTCTGAACTTGCAAGGAGGTAGTCCGGATTAAAGCAGTAACCGGATGGGAGGGGCTTTCTGAACTCTGGAGCATTACCACGAGTTCATATATCCCTCCAAGGCCAACTAACCCAAGCAGGAGATCTCCGTTGCTCATTCATACAGTGATGGACGTGTCAGATTTTGCTCTGCACATTTGCCAAACCATGCTAGATATTTACCTCCAGATCAGATTGTGGTTTGCCATGATCCCTCTGTTGTAGACGAGATTATTTCCTGAAAGATTAGAAGTGGTTCAATTTACAGCTGCCCATCACGGTAAATGTATCTTGTCTAGTCCTTTGGAAACCAAAGCTGTAATCCTCAACGGAACCCACATATCCCCGGGGGACCTGTGGAAATGGAGAGAGGGAATTTTTGTTTGTCAGAAGGAGGGCTACTATTAGCCTTAGTGGACAGAGGCCAGAGCTAAATGCCCCACAGTGAGCAGGACAGTCACACACAATGAAGAAGTGTTTCATCCAGGGGCGCCCAGGTAGCTCAGTGGGTTAAGCCTCTGCCCTCAGCTCAGGTCATAATCTCAGGGTCCTGGGATCGAGCCCTGCATCAGGCTCTTTGCTTGGTGGGGAGCCTGCTTCCTCCTTTCTCTCTGCCTGCTGCTCTGCCTACTTGTGATCTGTCAAATAAATAAAATCCTAAAAAAAAAAAACAAACAACTGTTCCACTCAAAATGCCACCGTTCCTACAAAATCTCTGCCCACCTTTACAAGGAGAATTGCACTGAAAGGCTGGAGGATAAGTTTCACTTGTACCATTCATTCCGCAACTCAACTATCCACGACAGAGCTGTCCCCTGCGCGGAGTCCCTCTGTGAAGTTGCTCTCTTTTGTTGTTGTTGTTGTTTATTTAAATTTAATTAACATATAGTGTATTATTAGTCTCAGAGGAAGAATTTAGTGATTCGTCAGCTGCGCTCTAATTCCAAATAGAAATCCTGTAGTTCTAATCTGTTTCTTTTGGAATTAATGCTCCTCTTCCCTAAGAATTTTTATGGCTTTGTATTTTCTTTTTTAATTCCTCTCCATGGTTAGCAAACATCCATGCTTTAGGAATGGTTGTAATTTCTAGAAATATTCAAACCTCATTCAAAGCACCGGGGGATAAGGCTGGGGGACCCTGTTTGGAGTCCAAATGAAATAGGTCAAAAAATGACAAGATTGGTCTTCCCCTCCTGTGACTTGTAAACTTGCTGAGAAGAGGAAAAAGCTGAAAGAGTGATATTATGTGATGATCCAAAATATCTGAGCTCCCAAGTAATCAGGACTTGGCCATTCTTGCTGTTGGAGTGCGGATGACCACCGAGCAGTCACATTCTAGGTGGTTTTTATTTTCCTATTAAGATGCCCTGGGATTCCTAGTTTTTCCGTAATTACCATGTATTATTTTTATAATGGGGAAAGTCAATTCAAGTCGTAATATAATAATTTTCTCACTACGTTCAATTTTTCCTTTCCTACCCTCCTCTCCTCCTGCCCCCAGGAGAAGGGGACACACCATCCTGAGAGCTCACATTACCTACCACACACCACAACAGGAGAATGACTGAATAAAGTCGGATACATTTACTCACTGGGAGGTTACCAGCCATTAATACGATCATTTTGAAGACGGGGAAACATGGAATCATGTATGTTTAACACAGACTACTAAATGAAAAATTCAGGCTATAAAATAGTAGTTACTTAGTGGGTGCAATGGTATAGAAACTTCTCATGTGAATAAAACGTCCTCAAAGATAATAGGCAAAGATTAAAACATTAGTCATAGGTTGCAAGAATTATGGATGATTTTTCTTGTATTGAAATAGTCCCAAATATTTTTTAAAGATTATTTATTTGACAGACAGAGATCACAAGTAGGCAGAGAGGCAGGCAGAGAAGCAGAGGGGGAAGCAGGCTCCCTGCTGAGCAGAGAGCCAGATGTGGGGCTCAATCCCAGGACCCTGAGATCATGACCTGAGCTGAAGGCAGAAGCTTTAACAACCCACTGAGCCACCCAGGCGCCCCCCAAATATTTTTATAACCGTCTTTTCACCTATAAATATTTCAAATGTAAAAGGGAGATATCTGGGTTCATTCTATTTATTCTAGTTATCCCAAAGAAGCATTCTCTGTGGTTGAAAAAAAATCCATGGTAATCGATAGCCCAATATTTAAGTAATACCTATGTGGAGATTTAACAGAATTCATAATTAGTGAAATGTAATGTCTTATCTTGAGCAACTTTCCATTTTATCTTCTATGGAAAACAGTATTTTCTTTGCTTTCAGTATGTCTAGATAGGGGTTGACTGCGTGTGGAGAACCTCACATTTATGAATATTTGAAAAATAAATTAAGTGAAACTGATGATGCAAGGCCTTTGACTAATTTTTGCTGTTGTTTTCCCCTTGAGGACTTTTTTTCTCTTAAGTAGGCTCCACGTGGGGCTCTGATTCCCAACCCTGAGATCAAGACCTGGGCTGAGATCAAGAGTCAGACGCTCAACTGACTGAGCCACCCAGGTGCCCTTCCTCCTGAGGACTTTAAATACCCTAAAAAGTCCACCTGGAAAAAGAGAGGCAAACCTGACTGACTTTGAAAAGGTCAAAACCCAAATCAAATTATTATAGTTCTCGACATTATCAGAGAGTGTGGTTTAATTGTAAATGAAAGACTTAGGCGTCTCATTTTCCAAATGACCACTAGCTTCTCTCCTGCCTCTGTGATCCTGGAATAGTGTAAATTTTTTGGCCTTTATTTTTCTCTACTGGGACTGCAAATAAGTAGAAATGGATGTCCTTTTAGTGTAATTTACTATTTGGAAAGAGTCAGGCAGTAATATCTCTATTAACAAGGAAGCTATGTGCCAGACCCGCATTTTGCTGCCAGAAAGCTCATTACCAAAGGCAGAGCTAATGTCCAGGATGAGAGAATGAATCCAGAGTATGGATTCCCTCCCTATGTGCCCCTGCAAATCATTCCCTACTTCACAGCTAATTCAGACCATAGCTCCATAGTCTCTTAACAAGATGGGGAGGAGGCAATGATGATTTTGGCACAGTTCCCCACCCACCAGAGGCCTCAAGCCCAGACTCCCTTTCCCTCTCCTCGCCACCACCCTGACCCAGTTGCAAATTTCCCCCAAAGCCCTCTGTGCCCAGAAAGATGGCATGCAAACACATTTTATTCACTCACTCAACAAATATCTATTGAGCCCCTACTATGTGCCATGTTGTCAGATGTGGATCTGGGCTCTCTGGGTCTTAAAGTATATGCAATTTGGGGCACCAGGGTGGCTCGGTTGGTTAAGTGTCCTACTCTTAATTTCTGCTCAGGTCATGATCTCAGGGTCGTGGGATCGAGCCCTGCGTTGGGTGCTGCACTCAGCGGGGAGCCTGCTTGACATTTTCTCTCTCTTACTCTCTCTCTGCCCCTCCCCTCCCTCCTAAAATAAATAAATAAATAAACCTTTAAAATATAGAGACAGAATCTGTAGAGCTATCTTTGAGAAAAAGAATTCCCAAACAAGGTAAACACAAATGAGGTAACATGAACATTTACTTAGAATTTAGACTCTACATCAAAAACTAATGACGTACTATATGGTGACTAACATAATTAAAAAAAATTTAGATACCTTAACAAGTCACAAATTTTTAAAAGCTGGAAGAGCACAAACGTTAGAAAATTCACGAAAATAACATAATAGTTATATTAACTAACCACTTGGCACATATGAAATTTTCACTTTTTAAGCCATGTACTCTTTGGTTATCTCTTCATATGACAGTGATTTTGTACTGTGAATTTCCATTCAGAAAATAATAATTCAATCTTTCCTCAAGTGTGATTGATCAAAATTTGGTTTTGTTCTTAGTTCAGAAAGTTCCTTCCATTATCACGATTAGTAATTACTACTATCATATAAACATGAAGTCATTTAATGAAAATAGGAGGGAAACTACTTAGTTTCTCTCACATACAACCTGCAAGATTTGAAAGAATTTTCTACAGACCAGCTTCTGGTTCTACAGATTTCAACCTTGTTTCTCCTGCATTAATCACATGCCTGCAATGATGGGCACCACGGGTCACATTCATGTCAGGGCATGACTTCTGAGCCTGCACCTCCGCGTCATGGTGGCAGGTGAGAAGGCACAGTAAGAGGTAGTGCCAGCCATTCCTACCCCAATAGGTAACGGTGACAGAATTACACTCCCAGGTAACTGTGAACAGCATAAAGATGTTCCATTAACCCCCAGCTAAATGTGGCCTCACTTCTGCCAATTCTCAATCATACAAGTAGATCCTAGGGGTTATATAGTTAACTAAACTGTATTACAGACTGAAATTTTTGCCAAGGTAGATGTTACTGTTAAGTCTTTTTTTTTTTTATCACAATTAGAAGAAGAACCAGGGAGAGAGGGAGGAACCTTTCCGAGGTAACGCATATGTTTATGGCATAGATTGCGGTAATGGTTTCGCTTATCTCCAAACTCACCGACTTGTACACATTAAATATGTACAGCTTTTTGTATGTCAATCATACGTCAATAAAGTGGTTTTGAAGAAATGTATCCCTGATCCCACTTTCCATTAGCTTAATCCCCAGGTCACTCAGATGCCACTCTACAAGAAGAAAGGCATGATGGAGAGGAAACCAAAACGGAAAGACACAGTGGGCTTAACCCTTTTCAAATTTTGCAAAAACCTAAGACCACACGAACACATTGCCTGGGAACAAACCATGTAAGTTACGGGCCCTAAAGTTTATTCCTAATGTGCTTTATGTTAAATCAACTACTGATTATTGTATCTGTAAAATCTCCTATCTTTGTCCACTGAGAAGTCCTAGAAACATTAACATCCTGGCAGCAAGGAGCATATCTTGTTCCCAGATCCCAGTGTTTTAAATCGCATCCTCAAATAAATGGAGAGAAATGGCTGGTTGTGGAGGTAGAAAGGGAAAAGTACAAGATGAGTCTGGGATGTTTTATTGTGCCAGAGTAAGAAAGTGTCCCCAGAATGATGTGGCTATGTCCAAAGGACACAGAAGCCAACTAGAAGTGGTTCCCACTGACCAATCTGAGATCATTTGACCCTCAAAATGAATAATGACAGTAACATATTATATGACTCATTTATAAAATGAAACTCATGAGACCATATTTTTATAAATAAATAGGGGAAAAAAGAAATGTTTCTTACAGCAGAATGCCAGCTATTGAGTGTGGAAAGAATGGTAGAATCCAAAAGTCAATATTGGAACAGGACATTTGCATAGTCTCAAAGTATTTCCCCACAAAATATTTATAACAAAGTGAAAATGGTCACCTTTCAGTTGAGAAACCTGGTAGATGCCACCTTGACCATCGATGAAAGTTAATATCACTAGTAATGGCGCAATTCAATGTGCTTCCTGAAAAGTACATGGACAAAAACACTTGACTTCTGTGATATCATTGCCCAAAAAAAACCATAACTCAATGTACTCATAAGGAAATATCAGACAGACCCAAACCGAGGGACAGTCTACAAAAAACAACAACAACAACAAAATGGAACTATACTCTGCAAATGTATAGGTCATCAAAGATCAGGGAAAACTGAGAAACTGTTCCAGATTGAAGAAAATCAAAGACATGCACCAGTTAATTGTAACACATCACCCTGGATTGGATACTGGACCAGAAGGAAAAGGATATTTTAGTCACTGCATAATTAATTGCTGTAAAGGACATTACTGGATCATGGGTGGCATTCTAATGGAGTCCTGGGTGAGATGGTACTATCGTATAAATGTTAATCTCCTGATTTTGAGGGCAATGCTATGATTATGTAAGGAGACTACCTTTGCCTTTTAGGCAATACACACTAAAATATTTAGGGGCAATGGGCATCATGTTCATGACTTACTCTCCATCGGTTAGGAAAATAATAAAATAAATATTTATTTAAGGAGCTACTGATAAAGCAAAAGGGAATAATGGGGATATCTGAGTGAAGAGTATTATGAGTTCTTTGTACCATTTTTCTCAACCTTCCTGTAAGTCTGAAATTATTTCAAAATAACAATTTAAGAAGAAAAATGCTGGACGCACATTGCAAAACACTACATGAAGAAGTAGGTTGTCTACTGAAACCCGTCTACTTGAAACACTACCACATTTAGCTCACTAATTACTTGGAGTGGTGACAGACCTCAGGGAAAATGATTCATAACATAAAGGATCTTAACATAATTATAAAGGTCAGGGCGAAATACTGTTCTCCTCTTGACCAATTCTTAATCATACATAACTTCTCCAAGAACACTTCCAGGGTAAAAAGTGAGCAAATCAGCCGTGCCAATTAGCCCTGAGCTGGAGGTACTAGATGTATTAGGTGAACAATGAAGGCAGTTAAAAGATGTTATTTAAGAAAAATAGAGGACATGATTGTAGCAGTAGTGCTGGTGTTCACTTCCAATGTTCATTGACAAAGAGTCTTCAAAATGAAGTCAAGGAGTCTCTGTTAAGTATATAAACACATAAAAATTCGTCTAAAGAGCTGCTGATGAGTCTCAAGGATCTAGGAGAGAAGGGCTACAGGTACCTGCTAGTGATCTCGTGACCACAGTCATTCCGCTCATCAGCCATTTTCTCAAGAACACGCGGCATTGTGCCTGAATGGAGCGGGGCAAGGACGACTAGAAAAATCTCTTCAGGGATTTCTCTTTTGCTTATGGGAAGACAAACCCAAGATGACATAGACGTTTGGGACCTTGCTTGTCCACCCTTGCTAAGTTGCCTGACTTGTAAGGATATCGGGGACATAGAGGCTGGGAGGGTCCCACCTTGGAGATGATGACGTCAGCTACAAACCTTGATTGGACGGGAACTGGTTAGGGGCAGCGTTAGGGCGTCAAACACAGTCCTTCCCGAATCCAGATCTAACCTCCTTTCTATGAAGCCACTGTGCTTCTCTGATACAAATCAACTCTTTCCATGAATCAAAGGATTCCTTTAGAAACTTGGGGCCCCTTTGGGAAAATGTCAGCTTCCCTGGCCATGTACACAAGCTGGCCCACGGACTAAGCAATGACAGTGGGCATGAGCACCGGTGTAGAGACGGTGTTCATGCCCCTTCTTTCCTACCTCGCTGAGTGTTTACTCCCCAGAGTTCAGTGAAACAAAACTCATTGGAACCACCACCCATTTCCGGGATTCGAGCTGGGCGGACGATTCCCCGTGAGCCACGTCAACAGAAACCCTGAGATCTTCTTTGACTGTATCACTCATCCAAGCCATATAACCAGGCAAATCAGCGTCTTTTGTATAGGAGAAAAATCTCTGTGAGAAATATGCATAGGTATCATTTCATTTCTTTGCATCTGCCCTCCCGGTGGGCGGTATCAGGCCCAGGGTAGCCCAAGAAGCTATAGGAAGCATATTACAGAGAGTTTAATTTATTCAAAGAAAATCAGGATCAACTAATCAGAAGGAAGGGAAAAATGCATTAATTAAACAGCTTTACTCATGCAGAAAAGCTGCCAGCATGAGCATTTCAAATTACCTGGGCACACCTAATACATTTGCATTTGCTCGGGAGAAATGCGTTCTGCCCTGCAAAGCCACGAACATTTCATAATTCCATTTGAGCGAATAACAAAAGGGAATTGACAGCTAAGAACCACCTTCCACACTTGGGGGCTCTAGCCTTTTCCTAGGAATTTTTAGCTCATGCAGAAATTCTCTTCTTGACTAGATGTGGAGAGAGGAAGTTGAGACTCTTCTGTAAAGCAAAAGGCTGAAAAAGATCCCCCCCCCCCATCTCCCCAAAGGAGGCGGGGCCTTTACTGGCAGGAGGCTAACAGCATTCCTTTGTTACATATTAACATAAAATAAGGCGGTAGAAATGGATGTCCATCAACAGAATTAGAAGGAACTAAGTAAGTTTTAAGAACAAAAGGTTTACTTCTTTAAATTACAAGAGTTGAGAAACAGCTGGAAATGGCAATTTCTTTCCCAGAGGGGGAAAAAAAAAACTGCAAAACGATTCAGTGGAATTATGTTGCAATATAATTTTATTATTTCAGATTGAATGTGTATAATCATTTGAACTACAATAACCCTATAGGCGACACTTCAACCCATGTATTTCTTTGATTTATCTTCACTGTTTCCAATGCAGCTTATCCGTCGTGTAGCACAACGTTTTATTTTGGTCTTGGATCCTGAGAAAGCTTTCCAGGGAGACCGTCAAGACCCGCTCTTCGGGTCGCATCTCCCCATTTCCATTCTGCACCAGTCGAGGTTGATTCCTCTGATCTTCTCCAGGAGAGACGAAGGGAAATGACCGTTAGAGACCTTCGCCGTTTCCTATCTATGTCAGAAACAAGAGAAATGCCCAATTTTTGGTCTGTTTAAGAGAGAACACGTGACATTTATCCAAATTCACTCTAATTTAATGCACGATGTATGACGTCTTCTACTCCAAGAGAGAAAACATGTATTTATTTTCAAAATAAGAGGCGTATGAAGTGAAAAATCGATTAGAGAGATAGAGAGGTAGATAGACGTATTTCCTGAAAGTAGATATTTGCACTCCGTGACAGTATTCGGTATTCAGCAGTCTGGCCTAAAATGTCCCATGTGTGCTAATTTGGGATGAAGCTTCTAACCAGATTGCTTGTCTCAGAGCTGCCTCCAAAAGCACAGGTTAAAGCGATCAAGGCCAACCGGTCCACGCACTCGCAGGACATTTCCTCTAGATTAAGAAGACTGATCGAAGTTAGGCAGGAAGTAGGTATAAGGGACAGAGGCTGGAGAAAAACATCCCGGAGTGTGAATGTTTCTGAAGACTGGGCTGTTTTCATTTTCACGCAGTCCGATCGCATTTTCCAAAACCCCTTCGGGCATCTTCACTTCTCTAACTAAAATACAGCGCTTTTGTAGAATATCTACCCATGAGCTCCTTTGAATGTAGTCATCATTTGTGGTCGAAAACAGACGATCATTTCAAACACTATGGGGGGGGGGCTCGGAGTGTGAACACCTTGGCAGGGCCCTGCTGACGCTCTGGCCTAGGTTTCAAAGCATGAAGATCTCGGCCTGGAAAATGACCTTTAGCACAATTAAATATACTAGGGTCTGAATGTACTGGGGAGACAGGTTGGTGAAACAGAAATGAAGGTTTGAAGATTCAGTTTTAAATATCCTGATAAAAAGAAACTACAAAGACATGTCATTGATCTAATTAATACTTGTTTGCACATTCCTTAGAAGCCCTTGAAGTATAATAGGATTTCCAGGGGCCAAAACAACAAAAGGTGTAAACTGCCTTTTCAGTTGCAAACTTTGTTCATTTATTTCAGTGGTAAAAGAATGCAAATCTTAAAGTCATTTTTTTGTTAAGGAACACCAACTCTTTGTCACTACGTGTTTTGTATTGTTTTTTTTTTCCAGACCAGGGTAAAAGCTCAGAGTGAAGTCGAGTGTCTTCCCTTGAAAAAAAAGCAGTTTAAAGAAATGTCACTGTGTCATCCCTGTCAATTAGGACCTGACATTTAAATCAATTCTTTGCTTGTGGTATTTTAACATTTAACACATCGACTCGTATGCATCACTTAGGAACACAGATATGAGTATTCAGGTCTCAACTTTATTTTCTAGAAATGTTTGTGATGCGAATGTAAATCAAATGATAGTAATGTCTTTCATGAGTTTGCACAAACCAAAATACCCATATACCTTGATTTAACTTCCTAGTAAATAGTCACCTAAAATATAATGAGACCATTAAGAGATTCTACTCGCTATTATAATTATTTCTAAGGAAACAAGGAAGGGCTTGAATAGTAGGTGCTCAATAAAATTTGAATAAATGGTCAACATAAAGAAGAAAGGAAGAGAGGAGATTCAGCAGGCAGGAGAACCGAGGAAAGGGAAAAGCGGAAAAGAGGCAGAGAGGAGAAAGAAAAATAATAGTTGTAACCACACATTTGGTCATTTCTCTCAACTACTTCAAAAGATTATTTCAGGTAAAAGAGCGATCTGATTTTATTAGTGTGTAATTCAATTCCTAATATATATATACATGTCATCTTAAAACGTACTACAGATGTTCAAAAAGTCAATGTCAGTAACAAAGTTAAATGATTTTTACTTGCATAGACTGTACCAAATTCTATAAGCTATTCACGCGGATTCTTCCCACTACCTGTACTCCGGGGTCTTATCTGTAACTACTTCTAAGCCCCAAGTCATACTACTTTAGTTAATTTGAAAGTTAATTTATCTGCCTCAGAGGAGAAGTTTTCCTATATCCTCTTAAGTTCAGTCCTTGGGGCTTGTAAATTAAATTAAGGAAAGACAGTTTAAGAAGAGAAAAGGCACATAATTTTTATTAATATTTTACATGCACGAGAGTGCACAGAAAGGAAGTAAAACTCAAAGAAGTGTTTACACTCTGGGGGTTATGTACCTTTTTAACAGTGGAAAGGGGATTTGAGCTTTGAGTGCCTAGGAAAGTGGGGAAGTGTGTAGGAAATACATGGGAAAACTAACAGAATATAAGGGTTATTTGAGTAAGGTTTGTTTATGTAGACTCACCTCAGTGCCGACTTTCTCTCTCTGGTGATGAGTTGCTCCCCTCTTACTGATACAAGAGAGGGGGACATCTTCCCAAAGGGAAGCATATGCCCAGCTTTTAGGCAAATATAGGGAGGGCAGAGAACCCTTCTTGCATTTGCTGATTCTCAGTTGCCTTCAGCTCAAAATAATCCTTATGCCAAAGCAGCATAATTTGGGGTGGCATATCCTGATCCCCTTCACCAACCAAATGCAGCATGGGTTCTGAAATTGGGTTCTGGACCAGAACACACGAGTGAGACAACTGGCAGAGCTGGAATGTCTATATGTTATATCTGACCTGCACAGTACGGTCATCACCGACCCACACATGGCTATCGAGTGCTTGAAGGGTGGAGAGTCCAAGGTGAGTGTAGAATACACAATGGATTTTGAAGACATAGCACAAAAAAGAACATGAAATACACTACTGTTTGTTTGTTTGCCTTGGGGGAGGGGCAGAAGGGAGGGAGACAGAGAGAATCTGAAGCAGGCTCCACACCCAGCGCAGAGCCCCACACAGAGCTCCCCACAGAGCTCAATCTCACCGCCCTGTGATCATGACCTGAGCCCAAATCAAGAGTGGGATGCTTACCCCACTGAGCCACCCAGGCGCCCCCATAAAACACACTATTCATGTTCATCTCATCTGTTTCTTTTCACGGTTTAAAATATAGCTGCTAGAAACTGTAAAGTTACATACGCAGTTTGCCTCACACTCCTGTTGGACAGAGCTGGGCTAGTGATCCAAGCTAGGGAATTTATACTTCACCCTGGGTAGTCATTTTAGGTCCTTAGGCAGGAATCTGAGATTGGTGTTTTTGGAGAACAGTCTGGCTGTAGCCTGAGGGATGGCCTAGAGGGGAAGCCATACTAACTGGAGGCCCATTGCAGGAGTCCAGGAGGGAAGCGATACAGTTCCAGACCAAGGTCACAGCAGTGCAGATAGAGAAGACATAATCCAAACGGCTCCCTGTTCTTCCCGCACCCGTGTTCCCTTTAAGAAAAGGGAAGAATGATCCCAAAGGTGATCCAGAGACCATCAGGGCTGCCATTCCCACCCCAGGCCAGGGCATGGGGCTAGCTCCTCCTAGGTTTCAAAGTATAGGGCCTCCTCTCCAGATTGGCAGGCCCGAATGAACCTGCCCAGTACCTCAGGGGCATAAGGCCCCTGCAGAGAGCCTCAGGGCGGGCAGCACCCTGCTGAGCCATGGGAGTGATGTTGCTACCCCATGGTCTTGAAGAGCAGAGCATTGGAACAAGAGGATAATTCTTTTCTTTTTTAAGATTTTATTTATTTATTTGTGGGGGGGGCACAAGCGGGGGACTCCATCAACATGGGACTCGATCCCAGGACCCTGGGATCATGACCCGAGCGGAAGGAAGACACTTAGTCAACTGAGCCACCCAGGCGCCCCACAAGAGGATAATTCTTAAGAATTAACTTGCATGGAGACTATCATCCCTTTCTTCCTTGCCATTTGGCCCTTTGGAATGTGAATGTCTATCCCAGTTATGTTGGAAATACATAACTGGTTTCACAGGCTCGTAACTGGAGAGGAATTTTGTCTCAGGATAAATACAACCGGAGTCTCACCCGTGGCTGATTTAGATGAGATTTAGATGGTATTCTGGACTTCAGATATTAGGGCTGATGATGGAATGAGTTAAGATTTGGGGGAGGGAGGCTGCTGGGATGGAATGAATGTATTTTGCTCCCAAGAAGGATGAGAGTTTGGGGTCCCAGGGTTCGAATGTGAGGGGCTAAATGTTTATGCCTCCCTGAAATTTGTATGTTGAAGTCTTTGCCCCAGTGTGATGGTATTGGGGAAGTAATTAGGTTTAGAAGAGGTCAAGAGAGTGGGACGCTTGTGATGGGATTTGGGCCCTACAAGAAGAGGAAGAAAGAGAGATCTTCAGGAACAGGTACCAGACAAAGGTCATGTGAACACAATTCCTTGATCTTGGGCTTCCCGGGCTCCAGAACCACGAGAAATCAATTGTTTAAGCCACCTAGTCTATGGTACTTTGTTAGCAGCCTGAGCAGAGTAAGATCCCAGCTAAATTACAAACTCCTTGAGGACAGATACTATGTTATACCTTCTTCTATATTTGCCTAGATCCCAGAAGAATGCTGAGCATAAAGCAGATGGTCCCCCAAAACTTCTTGGTTGATAAAATGATTGTCACACACATTGTCCTCTATAAATTACATCAAGGGCCTAAATTTATTTCTTGGCCACCCCTGTTCCAAGGCTTAAAACACCCTCAGGGTTGATATCACAAAAAGGTGCAATATTTTAATTGTTCTTAAAACTGTTTGCTTAATATAAAAGAACCAAAAGGAAGCTTACACATAGAAGGATACTTGTCATCAGGCTCTGGTCACTGATGCACTACTTACTAGCTTTGTGATTTGAGACAAATGACGTAAACTCTCAGATTTGGTATTTTCATATATAAAAAAAGGTTTATAATGCCTTCCCTGTATCACCTGGTTGTATAGCAAACACATGAAAGGATTCCGCTTTCATAATCTGACAGACCTACATTAGAATTCAGACGCTGCCACTTCCTGGGCACAAGCCCTTTAGCAAATTTTTAAACTTATTCGTATCTCTGTTTACTCATTTGCAAATAAAGGCACAGTAATATCTGCATCTCAGTGTCCTGGCAATTTGAGGTAGGAGGTGTAGTGACTTGAGGAATGTGAGGAACCAGCATGTGATTTTTATTCATTAGTACTAGTCACAGAACTGCTTGATATGGAAGAAAATAATGAACTCTTCTGGGCACGCTGCATCATCGACGCCTTTCCACTGAATTCAAAAGAAGTCTTCCATGTTAAAGTTCGCAAGCATTTATAGGATTGGAACAGTGATCAGAAATGAACTCGATCTTTACACATAAACCTTTGACGGCTAGTTTTGAAGATTATTTTACTTGGAACTTTGCGAATCAAATAAAATCGTCTTTCAAGATTGCTTATACGACGTCTTCTTCGTGTTAAAGAAAGTGTTGAAATTGATTCCAAGAAAGAATATGATTTAAAGTGAGAAATTAAACTCTGTATTTGTAGTCTGGGAAGGATCTTTTACATCACCCTAACTCATCAAGTCATAGAGGGATGGAATGTATTAGTTGGAAGGCCTATTAGGGATCATCTGCCAAACTCCTCATTTTACAGATGGGGAAATTGTGGCCCAGAAAAAAGCAACACCGCGAGGTTCCTCAGTTTGTGAAAAGCACTGGGACTGGAACCTTCATCTCCTGATTGTTAAGACTGTCTTCTTTCTGTTGCATTACCTCCTGCCACAAAAGACACCATTCTTTCTTCAGGATTGTATACGACACATGTGATTTAGGAAAAAATAAAAATCTCTAAATTCGCAACTTGATCTTAAACATACCCGGAAAAATCCCAATTCTTTAGCCAGGTCCCATATGCTCATGAGCAGTCATTGGGCCAAACCTCTAGGTAGGAAATAAAACTGCTATCAGTGCCTCCCATTTGCACCTGGAGGCCCCCCACCCCATCTCCCTCATCTGAATATGTAATGTGGCGTGCAGTTCTCATAAGAGATATATGCCCCATCATTTACATTAGCTGTCAAATCCGCACAATGGGGTTGACTCCGTTGTCTTTAGGGGACTGGGCATAAACTGGCCTAGCATGGAGGCAGCCTTCTAAATCAGGACTAATGTCGGTCAGCTAACTACACAGATATTATCCTGTCCCTCCAATTCTGTTTTTCACTAGAATGCAAGCCTCATGAGAACAGAGGGCTTTGTCCATTTTGCTTACTGCTACACTGCCTGGGTTTTATGAAAAGAGCAGCTGGTATATATTTTTTTAAGATCGTATTTATTTGAGAAAGAAAGTGAGCATGCATGAGCAGGGGAGGCGCCAGAGGCAGAGGGAGAAGCAGACTCCCCACTGAGCAGGGAGCCTGATGTGGGGCTCGATCCCAGGACCCTGAGATCATGACCTGAGCCGAAGGCAGAGGCTTAACCCACTGAGCCACCCAAGCACCCTTAGATTTCCTTCTTATCATGACTTAAATTCAATAATGTTTAAAATCAGGCTATAATGTAATCAGCACAAGTGTCTAAGACGATACTATATATTGAGATTTTCTCATGTTCTCATGAAATTCTTGACTCCTCATGGCGATCACAGAGGTCTTTTCAGACCTTCCTTAAGACTTAGTATTTTTATGACCCTTTCACAGAAACTTCAATCAATGAGGAAGTGGGTCTAGAACCCAACTGTTCATAAACTCACACCTTTCCCCATAAACATTGTATCTGTCTCTTTAAACAGCAAAACCAGTAATTAGGGAAAATGTCTAATTGTGCCTTTTATAGAGCACCTTATTATATCAAACAATGAATTCTCAATGAAATCAAATGAATTCTAAACACGAAGCAATAGAATATTTAGTAAAAGCATGGGAAACCTCCAGAATGAAACATTATTTATAAATCAGGATTTTTGGTTCTTTTCTCTGCTTTCTGGAAAGCACCCGACATCACTGATGGGACCGATCTCCTATAGCCCCATCGGGTTTAAAGTGGACACCTAGGGTAGGTAGAACAAAGGACATATTATTATGAAACCAGCAGACAGGACAGGAGGAGGAGTACAGCAGTGGGAGGGGGGAGCGAGCTGGCTTTGCATCCTCTCTGACAACCTCCAAGAGTCAAAGGAAAGTAATACATTTTGTTATTATTTAGAAATGGGATGAAAATTTGAAATGTTTCAAATGAGCAATTTTGCCCTCACAGGAGTCCTCTGGGGATGGCTGGGGCCTCCCTTTTGTCTCTTCCTGTTGCCTTGAATGGTGATCAGCAATGCTTGATTGGCCAAGTGGCATCAGCCCTTAATGCTATCATCACATGCCAGCCAGAGGGGGTGTGAAAGGGGAAATGGTATTTGCCACTGCAAATGCCATCTCGATTAATAAATACCGGAGACACACCAGGACAGAACAAAATCTCTCTTCTTCTTTCTGCATGCACCTTGCCTTTTGGGTTGTATTCCTTGTATAATAAACCCTCTTTTAGAGCCTGGTGTGTTTCCAGGCAGCTGACAGGCAGATCAAACCTCCCAAGCAAGGGTCATGTTAATCACCGTTTCAAACAGCGATCTAAAAATGCATTCTAACATGCCTTTGCAAAGGTATAATTCAAATGATTACCTCATGTGTTCCAAAGGGGAATCGGGTGGTGTCCTGTTTCCATAGCACTCAATTTCACAACATTTTGCAAAAGTGCTCTGTGTGATGTCTTCCTTCAAGAGTAGCAATATCACAGCCATAACTTTCTAAATTTGGGTCTGCAGTAATGACAGACTTTGAATGAATGCCTTCCTATAGTATGAGAAAGCAGCACAAGTTCAAAAAATTAGACTCTTCCCAGCTTTAAGCCCAAAAGCTACACAAAGGTGACTCGTCTTCCTTTTGACCTATGTGAAATGCCCAGCCTTGACTGGATTGGAAGGCCGGAATTCACTCTGCTTTCTGCACTGGGCTGTTGTTTGAATATTTCTACAAGGATCACTCTTGTAATCAGAAAGAAAAAATAGAGGATATATATTTTGAGAATATATATCTATGGGTACACATTCCTCTTTTCTATTAGAGAATCTTGTCTGAAAGAGGCAAAAATGACACTGAAGAGACGTGGGTTCAAATCCAGTCTGCCAATAACTTGTCCGTGACCTTTGACTTGTTTAACAAGCTTTCCAAACCCAAATTTCCTGATCTGCTTATAAAAACATCTTCAAGGACTTCTCCAGTTTTGAAAAAAAACAAAACAGCAAATAACTTCTGGATTTAAAAAAAGGGGGGGGGGGATTTGTGCCCTAGATATTGAGTTTCTAGATGTACTTGAACCTGAAATTTAAAGGAATGTGATATTGTGTGTCTGGGGTTTTTTTTGCTATTTAGGAATAAAAATTCTCTCATATTCAGCTATTTCAAATGCATCAAAATTGAGTTTTATGATCAAATCATAATGAGTTGGTAAGGAGAATTTTTTGATTCTTTTTACCTCATTCCATCTAAAATGGTAAAATTAAAATGAGTATCATTGAAATCAATGATTTCTGCTCAGAAATTGTAAGAAATTTTTTGCATCAGAATATTTTCCAATACTTTCTCATTAGAAATTGTATTGTTGTTGTTATTTAAAAAAAAATCTCAACTAAACTACAAGACAGAATGTTACGATTCTTAAATATTTTATTTTACAATAAAACTCCATTCTGGTCAATCTGTCCCTCTGTGTTCTGTATGTTCCGCATGGCTCTTTGCCTGGTGTCATAACCCTAGCCGGAAGATCTAACCAGCAATTGATTAAAGCCAATAAGTCCCAAGAAAACAAAGCAAAAGTAACCTTCCAAACACCATCCCTTAACCTAACTAAATGGCGAAAATATGTCTATAATCACATAACAGGCAAAATGTGGCTGGTCAGGATGATTTTATTCTTGTGCACATAAATAGCAGCAGTAACTAAAACCAATGGAAGTTTACCATCCAGGAAACTTCACTCTTTAAAGCTTAGATATCATAAAATGTGCCAGACTATTAAAAAGCAAAGTCTAGAGTGTATTTGCTAGACATGCTTGACTGTGCAATGGTCAGTGAGTCCTAGATGAAAGGAATGCCTCTCATCCGTCTTAAACGAGAGCCAATCCCATTACTTTGTTGGACTGAAAATCGGGTGTACTTGTTCCTAACGTTTGACTTAGGTGACTACAGTTTTCATGAAATATGGAAATCATTTTCTCTTTGAAAAAGTTTTATGATTGTGATCATGGTTGTAATATCAGTAACCCTTTCTCCAAGACACTTGCCATCGATTGCTCTGATGTGGATGATCTTACTTTCAGAGCTTACGTTTGCATCATTCAGCTGACTGGTTTTTATTCCCCTCACAACACATTAAGAATAAAGTCTTTTTTTTAAGATTTTATTTATTTGTTTGACAGAGAGTGTGATCACAAGTAGGCCGAGAGGTGGGCAGAGAGAGAGGGGGAAGCAGGCTCCCTGCTGAGCAGAGAGCCCAATGCGGGGCTCAATCCCAGGACCCTGAGACCATGACCTGAGCTGAAGGCAGAGGCTTAACCCACTGAGCCACCCAGGTGCCCCTAACCTAGAATCTTGATCAAGGTATAAAACAATTTTTTTGATTGAGAACAGAATGGTGAAAAAAAAACCCTGATACCTCCTTACAGGCAAAGAAATAGCACATGCAAGAGTCCTGTGGCTGGGCCAAATCTCTCCATTATAGACTTTCATAACATATTTTGTTGTACCACTTGTCACAGTTGAAGCTTTATATTTAAGTGTGTGATTATTTCATCAATGTTTATATCTCAGTAGACTGCCACTCAGGATCTTTAATCATATCAGAAGAATTTTGTGCTTTGTCCTAAAGATGAGAACCCACTGAAGGGTTTGAAGTGTTTTGTTGAGGAGGAGATGATAGGATTGGACATAACTGTTAGAAAGATCATTCTAACCTCCCTGTGGGGAATGGATTGGAAAATGACCTGGAACAGCTCAGGGAACACAGCTAAGAATCTACTGTGACTCACATTTGTGGTCATTAGATTTCTAACAAGTGTGCCAAGACAATTCAATGGGGAAAGAATAGTCTTTTTGAAACATGGCGCTGAGACAGCCATACAGCCACATGTGAAAGAACAAAGTGGGATCCCCACCAAGCATCATATAAATATTAACCCCAAATGAATAGCTAAAACTATAAAATGCCTCAAAGAAGGCACAAGTATAAAGAATGGACCAAGTGGGGCACCTGGGTGGCTCAGTGGCTCAGTGGCTCAGTGGCTCAGTGACCTCTGCCTTCAGCTCAGGTCATGATTTCGGGGTCCTGGGATTGAGCCCCACATTGGGCTCTGCTCAGCAAGGAGCCTGCTTCCCCCTCTCTCTCTCTGTCTGCCTCTCTGCCTACTTGTGATCTCTGTCTGTCAAATAAATAAATAAAATCTTAAAAAAGAGAAAGAGAGAATGGACCAAGCAAAAATTTCTTAGATGTGACACCAAAAGCACAAGCATTCACAGAAAACCAGATAAATTGGACACCATCGAGATCACAAAGATCTGTGCTCTGAACAATACTATAAAGAGAGATGATCCCAAGAATGGGAGAAAAAAAATATTTGTAAATCATACATCTCATAAGAGACCTGTACCCAGAATATCTAAAGAACTCTTACTACTCAATCAAAAAAAGACAAATAACACGATTTTGAAAATGGGAAAATGAACCATATGGACATTGCTCCAAAAGCTGTACGCAAATGGCCAAAAAGCACATGAATATATGCCCAACGTAATTAGTCATTAAGAAAATGTAAGTCAATCGCTTCTCAGCCTTTTGGCTAAGATCAAGTGTAGAAAATGTAAGTCAAAACCAGTGGACTGTTGCTTCCCAGTGACCAAGATGGCTTAAATCAAAGTCAAAAAACAAGTACTGGCACAGATATGGACAAATGGAAACCATCTGCTGCTGGTGCGAATGTAAAGTCATGCAGCCAGTTGAGAAAAAAGCTTAACATAAAGTTACTATATGACCCAGTAATCCCATTCCTCGGTGTATCCCCAAGGAAAATGAAAATACATGCCCACACAAAAACTAGTACCTGAATGTTCATAGCAGTGCTATTCATAACAGCCCAAATATGGAAACCTAAATGTCCATCAACTGATGAGGGGAATCAACAAAATGTGGTCTATTCAATATTCAATAGCAAATTATTCACCCATAGGAGGAATGAAGTACTGCTACTTGCTATAACATGGATGAATCTGGAAACATTATGCTGGGTGAAAGAAGTCAGTCAATGAAAGACTACAAGCTGTAGGATACCATTTAAATGTAATACCCATAACAGGGAAATCTATACAGACAGGAAGTAGATTAGTGTTTGCCTAGAGCTAGCCATGGCATGGGTAGGGAGGAATGAAAAATCAGAACTAAAAGGTTACAAGATTTTTTGGAGTTGCTAAAAATGTTCTAAAATTAGATAGTGGCAATGATTGTACGATGCTCTAAATATACTAGAAACCATTGAATCGTACACTTTAAATGGGTGGATTTCATGTTATGGGAATTTCATAAAGCTGTTACTAAAAAAGTCTACTGCAGTGGCCTGAGTAAATGTGGTATTAATGGAGATGGAACTAAGTAGATGAATTCGAGAGATATTTCAGAATTCAAATCAACAGGATATGTTGATGAATTTGTTGTAGATGTGAGAAGGGGAAATCTTGAGGAAGACTCAGGTATTTGCTTGCACAGTGGAGTAGATGGTTTGGGCACTCAGGGTGATACCAAACACTAGATGGGGAGCAAGTATGGGTTGAGCAATCATGTGTTCTCTCTCAGGCAAGTCGAATTTGAGAGGCCCTTGAGATAGCCAAGTGGGGATGTTGACTTGCACAAAGGGGTCTAGAGCTCAGAGAAGAAACCTAGACTGGGGATATAAATCTTGCTATCCATAGCATGAAGATGGTATTTTAAGCCATTGAAGCAGAGTAAACCACTCAAGTAAAGAGCATGGAGTGAGGTCAGAGTATCTAGAACACTGATGAACTTCCGTGCTTCATAGTTGAGTAGAGGAGGACAAACCTGCAAAGGACCCAAAAAGGGGCCACGTAAAACCAGGAGACTGTAGTTTCATAGAAAGAAAGAATATTATGTTTTTGAAGAAGGGAGGAATGACTGACTGTGATTGTCAAATGCTGCAGAGAAATTGAAGACGACGAGTACTAAAAAGTATGTTAGCTTTAATGACCCAGTTGTCATTGATGACCTTCATGAGAACTGTTGTAGCAGAGCGGAGTGAGTAGAAACTTCAAGGACCATATAGTCAAAAGACACACCCTTGGGTCAGGGCTGGGGCTGAGGAATGGATCAGCCTAGAAACAACTACCTAGGAACAACATGAACTATGGAAATGTCAATGAATTATTGACATAGGTTTATAGAATTTCATAAACAGGGTTCTAATATCAAAATGTGGTATTTGTTGGGGTGCCAGCTTCACAAAAAGCCCCTCTGCCTATAACGTTCACACCTTCTGGACACCCTGTCTTGTACTCCTCCCTGGTGTGACTACTTGCTCCACTCCCGGGCGTTCCCCTTCATTCACTGAGGACTCTGGCATCTGGCTCACTGGCATCTGGCCTCTCTCCTCTACCTCAATTCCCGGCACCACTGGCCCATCAGAAAAGCCATCCCACATCCTCCGCTCACGTTTGTTGGCTGACTCAACACTCCTAGTCACACACTAAATACTGCCATCTTCTAGAATGGCTCTGCCTTGTCATCATAAACTTGCATATCCTGCTTGCTGACCAAGACAGCTCATCTCCTGGCCTAGGCCTTCTCCCTCGTCAAGCTCCAGCTCCAGCTTCCATACTTCTCTGCTCATAGTTCCATCCTATTACTTTCCAGATCACACTGAAACTCTCTGCTAACACATCTGCCTCCCACAACCACTCTGAGGGCAGGAGCTGCTTCACTTACACAACCCAGTGTCTGGCACGTGGTAAGCATGAATGTGTGTTTCTGAGTGACTTTTACATTCAAACAACGTGCTTGGTATTTGAGGACGCCCCAAGGGTGCGTGAAAATGTGTTCTGCTTCCAGGAAACCTAGAGACCAGTAGAAGGCGTAAGACAGATACATTGAAAAGGAAATTTCAAGTTGGAAAGTAAGAGGTGCCTCAAGGAACAGAAAAGCAAACCGCTAGGGGATCACTAAGGTAGCGGAGGTGAGGACGGAGAGACAGAGGAGGTCAGAGAAAGCTTCTTAGAGGATGTGACACATGAGCTCGCCTGGAGGAACAGGTGGAAATTTCGATACAGGACATATAGAGGACGAAAGAATTCCAGGAAGAGGGGCCAGCACCAGCAAAGACAGCAAGTGAGGAAAACACAAGGTGTGTCTGAGCAACAGATTTAGTAGGAGCGAAGGGTCTGTCAAGGAGAAAGTGAAAGCCACTAGAGTTGACCCAGTTTTGGAGCAGCCTAACGACCAAAGTTGATGTTCTTTTGGCAGTGGGTGGACATAGGTACCATTCCTTGGTGTCTGATTTATTAATTAACCCTTAAGCCACATGCTTTTCTTCAAAAGGATATTTCAAGGATTAAACAAATTTTTACAAAGGCTTTTATCCAAGATGGTAGTTATTTATTATTTCTACCTAAACTTACCTTTTTTTTTTTTATCAACACAATCATTGTTTCCTATGACAAAGTGATAAACAGGTTTGTTTGTTTTTTAAAGGAAGGTAAGGCCAAACAACAAAGATGGGAATCATTTTCAATTCTTTAAATTCTTTAGATGATATTTTATTTTCATGAACATATTTTCCTGTTATTGTAAATTTATACTAAGTAAATAATGATGGCATTAACTGGCATTCTTGATGTGCTTTTGATCATCTCTCTCAAAAAGGGACCGCCAAGAGAATTTCCTAGCAAACATCACTTAACCACTACGTGGCTGTGAGTGTTAAAGACAATTAAGCAATCACTATTTAAGAAGCACGATGAAAACTACCCACTTTCTCTGTTTAAGGATTTAAAATATACACGCACAGACAGCAGAGGCCTTGAGATGCATTTCTCTACAGGATCCTGGCTCTGCCACTTACCAGCTGTGTGACCTTGGGCAAGTTACATAACCACTCTGGGCCTGTTTCCACAGCAGTGAAGAGTCCATAATAGCTTCTACTTCGTAGGCTTGTGTGAGAATTCAATGAGACAAAGCCTGGCAAATAAATCAGGCTCCATGATTGGTAGCTGCATTCGTATTATAGGCAAAAATAGAGTTTTGGCCACACAAGTTCAGTCTACAATGCGGCTTTGTACCTCCATGTAAAAACAGCTCTCTATGAAACTGAACTGTCCTCAGTAATAGGTACCGGTACATTTTCTATCCCTTTTCTATCCCACCACTCTGCAATTAAACCGTGGCTAGATTTGGGGACAACTGTAGTGCTGCTGTGTTTGTCTGGAACAGTCCTAGCTTTAAACAACCCTACATGTTATTAAATCCGCTCTGGATGGATCACATAGTCTTCTGTTCATAGCACATCAAGCCCAAATTTTTTCCAACACCCTCCTTCCCTTGTGATCTCATGAAACAGGCCCCTTCTTTCCCCCTCATTTCAATTCAGTGTCAGAACAAAATGGCATTGACCAGTCTCTGATGTGATCCACATGCTAGACTGGCCAGTCTAGACCCAAGTGCACAGGCCAAGCCGCCGGGCTGTTTGCAGGCACTGGCATGCGCTTTAATTCCCAGCGAGAGTATATGGTTCTGCCTCACTGCCTGAAAAAGAGCTATGTTAAGGCACTGATGAGACTGGCAAAGTATAAATTATCCAGCCCCCCACCGCCTCCCTTCCTTTAAGAAAATACTACATGTTTTCATAAATTAAATGTATCACTGAATGAAGTGAGGGGGTAGTTGGTAAACAGAGCTCCTATTTCCTTTCCTAGATCAGTCATAAGACTTAGATATCTCACCGCAGTTCCCCTCCACCCATCCCAAACATACTCATGGACCTCATTGAACCAGAGTCTGGCCCCTAAAAAAGTTCTGTAGAAATTATGAGTAGCCTTGGCTGGTAGGAATGGAAGCAATCACCTATCTTGGGCTGTAAAAACTGAGTCAATGTATGTAAGACATACGTGTAAGCTATGTAAGACACCTATGGAAGACATGATCTCTAGGGGTGCCCGGCGGGCTCGGTCGGGAGAGCATGCAGCTCCTGATCTAGAGGTCATGAGTTTGAGCCCCATATTGGGTGGAGAGATTGCTTAAAAAGAAAATTAAAATATATATATATACATATATATATATATACATATATATATACATATATACATATATATATACATATACATATATACATATACATATATACATATATATATACATATACATATATATACATATATATATATATATGTGTGTGTATATATATATGCTCTCCACTTTAAACAAATACATTTTTGTAGCATAAGGGCGGATTGTTATTGAGGAAGCTAACCTTCAGAGGCAACATACAGCAGTAAGAAGAGGGGCTCTGGGATCCAGAAGACCTGGGTTCAAATCCCACCCATACCACTCACCAGCTGTGCAGTCTTAAGCAAATGAGTCAACCTCTCTGAACCTGTTTTCTTAAGCCAAGAGAGTCTTCCCCAGAGCTAGGAGGGTGCTCTCTCTGAAAAAGTCAGGCCCAGAAGGACCAAAGAGGAAGGCACTGTTTTTTTTTAACCTCTTAAATGGAGGTGTCCCCAAGATTCTGTCCTACTACAAGTCACTCCAGCCCTCACAACATGAACACATAATAACTGAATAAGGATTCCCATCCCTTTGCCCTGGCATTACTCCTAAAACATATAAAATATGGATTAGGTTCTCAATACATTTTACATTCTCTACCTGCATCTCTAGCTCGGGGCTTCAGTCCCCCACACACACTGAGTGTCTGTCACTGTGCTGGGTACTTCGTACCCAAACACTGGAGCCCAGTCCCTGACTCCAGCAGAGTCCTGTCCAGTTTGCAAGACAGGACGCGGTCCACAAACAATAGCTCAGAGTCAGTTCGCGTGCCCTTGAAGCCCGTGAAGGGCACTGTCCCCAGCACTTCCATCTCATTTAGAGTAAAATCCAATGTCTTCACCACGGCTTACAAGGCTCTGTGTGACCCGGCTCCTTCCCAGCTCTCAGACCATCTCCTCCACTCCCTGCCTCCAACCCCACACCAGCCACGATGGCCTGCTTGCTTTCTCTCCAGCAGGCCAGGCGCACTGAACCTAGGAGCCCTTGAGGTGGCCATCTTTCCTTCTGGAGATTTCTTTCCCCGGTCTTTGTATGGCTGATTCCTTGTCTCTGCTCAGGTCTTCATTCAAGTCCTCGGAGAGGCCTTCCCTGACCCCTTCCTCCCATCCATGTCCCTTTCTATCACATCGCCCCCTCGTACTGTCTTCAGAGCTCACTGGTTCCCAGCCGGAACGACCTCTTCCCAAGGGTCCCTTTGCATATGCTATTTACTCTCCCTGGAATGTTCCTCCCCTTCTCTTCAGGTGGCTCATTCTCGACCTTCAGATCTCAGCTGAAGTCTCGTTTCCTCAGAAAGTTCCTTCCAGACGCTTCCGGCGATGTTCTATACTGCATGTGTCTGGTTTCGTTCCTCTTCTTCCTCCTCTCACTCCGGACTGAAAGCTCCACGAGGGCAGAGATTTCTGTCTGCTTTGCTCATGGGCGGGCTTGTCAGGGAAAGCCTCCCTGAGAAGGGGAAGTGTGAGTGGAGACCTGAGAAGAAGGCAAGCACAGCTGTGACAACACATGGAGGCCCCACACCGCTGCCTGCTTCTCAAAGCCTTCCACGGCCTGGACTCACCTTAGGCAGCGAATACTTTTCTTGCTCACCACCCCACCCCCTGCCCGCCAGGATATACTCTGTACTCCGATCACGACTGTCCCAAACATTCCCACTTGGAAAATCTTCCTTTCTTACTTGCCACAGTCTGTAAAACATGATGATATAGGTACCATCATTATACTCATGTTACAGATGAGGAAACTGAGGTTCAAAGAAGTTATGGAACTTGTCCAGCATCACACAGCCAGTAAGCGCTGGAGCAAGACTGGGTTCCAGATCTATTTGGACACCAGAGCCCGTGTTCTTCAATACTACATGATGCCAACAACGTAACAAAAGAGGCAGCACAGAGGAGGTTGATAAGGAGTAGAGAAAAATCCCTCATTAACTCAAGTCTTCTTGACACCAATGGGCGGGATGCCATGTGCCCAGGTTTTCTGGGACAATCCTGACTTTTTGTTTTTTTACGATTTTATTAATTTAGTTGACAGAGAGAGAGAGAGCCCAAGCAGGGGGAGCGGCAGACAGAGGGAGAAGAAGACCCCCCACTGAGCAGGGAGCCCAATGTGGGGCTCGATCCCAGGACCCAAGGATCATGACCTGAGCCAAAAGCAGACACCTAACCCACTGAGACATCGAGGTGCCCCAATTCTGATTTTCTTCTGTTTTCCCAGCCAAAGTATTAATAGTGTCATCTTTCACTTAAAAACTGTGATTTTTAAGGACATTGGGTGTGTTACACGGACACTCTTGCCTTCCCAGAACTCACAGTGCCATTCATCTCACTCTCAGGAAATTTAGAAAAAGGAACAAGGAAGAGCAAAGAAAAAGAAGTTATGGGTGTATCCTCTGTCATGCCATTTTCATTATGGGAATTACTTGTGCTTCCCATATGCTCCATGAGCATTCTGTGAAAACCGTATATGACAATGAGGATACGGGAAGGAACGCATCTGTCTCATACATGGTGTAGGCACGCCAAACATTGGTTGAATACTATTGGAAGATGGTGAAAATAAGTCCGAATATTGTCTCAGTGAAATGGTCTGGTTATTGTCATAATCACAGATACTGAGAATCTCCTGTGTTTCAGACACACTGCACGCACACCACTGTGTTTGGTCTTCACAAGAGCTACCATTATTCCCACTTTTTTTAAAAAGATTTTGCTTATTTATTTGAGAGAGAGAGAGAGAAAAAAACACACACATGGAGGGAGGGGCAGAGGGGGAGAGAGAGAGAGAATCTCCAGCAGACTCCCCACTGAATGCGGAGATCACCATGGGGCTTGATCTCACAACCCTGAGATCATGACCTGAGTCAAAACCAGGAGTTGGATGCTTAACGACTGTGCCCCCCAGGTGCCCCCCATTATTCCCACTTTAAAGATGAGGGAGGTTAACTGACTTATCCCAGGCCCCAAGAGCTTGTAGGCAGCAGACCTGGAGTTCAAACCAAGATTGATGTGATTCCGAAGCCTATGTGTTTAGCGATAGCAACAGCGCTCTCCGGCTCCCTTCTCGCTGCATGGTCTCATCACTGCAGCCAACGGTCAGAATCATCACAGAACAGCCAATATTCACCATGTAAAAGGGCTATGAAAGGAAATGACTTTTCTAAAAGTCCCACCCGAGCACCCCCTTATTGATACATTAAAATTTCCATGAACAAAGGAAGTTAAACACCAACACCCCCCCCCCAATCACAGTGATACCACCATAAAAAAAAAAAAAATAGCAAAAGGGCACCTGGGTGGCTCAGTGGGTTAAAGCCTCTGCCTTCGACTCAGGTCATGATCTCAGGGTCCTGGGATCGAGCCCCGCACCGGGCTCTCTGCTCAGCAGGGAGCCTGCTTCCCCCTTCTCTCTCTGCCTGCCTCTCTGCCTACTTGTGATCTCTGTCAAATAAATAAATAAAATCTTTTAAAAAAAATAGCAAAGCCCACGATGAAACGTCGCAGACTAAATGTTGCAGTTGGGGAGTGAGCATGGCACGGCGTGGAGTAAATCCCAATCGTGCCCCGTGCCCCACTCCTGCAGTCACTGGATTCTGTTCCAGCCACCTTCTCTGAACCCCCGCCTTGTGCTCACGACTCTGGGCCAGACACCAAGGATGCTCAGCTGAAAAGAGCCGACCCCTGTGCTCTAGTCCCCACTCCTTGGCCTCAGTTTCCTCACCTTGACAGTGGCGTTTACAGTATCTGTCTCACAGAGCTGTCGGAAGGAGTCAATTGGAAAGATACTGGAAAAGGCCTAGCTCAGGATGGGGCCCACAGTAGGTGTTGGATAAGAAGTACCACCTGCTATTCTTCTGACTCTGCCCAGTCTCCTGTACTGAGTGGGGAACTCCCTGCAGCCACCGTCCAAATGCACTTGATGTCTGTGTCCGCGGAATATGGAGCACATGGCCATGAACACAAGGGACCTTCAGATCTAGCTGCTTAAAGAACGCCAGAACGAATGGATCACGGTAACTGTGACCCGAAAAGCCACAGTCAAGTGCTTCAGGGATTCCAAGGACAGTAATGCATCTCATTGTCGAGGGCGGGAGAGAAAAGAGAAGGATCAGGAAAAGGTTTAAGGAACAGATAGATATTGGTAAGAAGTAATGACAAGGAAAAACATTCCTGCCCAGGGGGGCTTGAACCCATGTCTAATCGGGCTTTAGGGTGTCAGTCTTTCCAAGCTGATGCCAGACCATAACTGATACTGTGATCTCTCCCACAGCTTAAGTGGAAAGTCATGGGTGTAGTAAAAAGCCAAGAAACTCTGGTCCTAGTCCACTAAAGACTTGGGGTGTCATCTTGGGCCTGGCACTTCAGTTTCTTAAACCTCGACTTCCTCATCTATAAAATGCAGACCTAGGGGTGCCTGGGTGGCTCAGTCGTTAAGCGTCTGCCTTTAGCTCAGGTCATGATCTCAGGGTCCTGGGATCAAGCCCTGCATTGGGCTCCCTGCTCGGTGGGGAGCCTGCTACTCCCTCTCTCTGCTCCGTCTGCTTGTGCTCTCTCTCACTCGCTATCTCTCTCTCCCTGTCAAATGAATAAATACGAATAAATACAAAATTTAAAAATACGAATAAATAAATACATAAAATGGGGACCTAAGAAAAGAAGTTGCCTGGGCTATTCGATTTTGCATAAAGCTTTGCATGTTGTCTTCTAGTCCTAGTTTTACCAAATGCTGCAAGATCTAGAGCACCTCAACTGTTTTGGGCCTCGCAGCGCCTTCATTGGGCACGTGGTGGTTGGGGTAAAAAGGGGGGGAGGGCTAGAAAATTCTGTAAGACTTTAGGATCATTAAGAAACTTGGGGCAACATTCCCACCGAAGGAAAAGTAAACGAACGAAAAGCTGGCAGAAAGCAGCGGGCCTGAATCAGGAAGGGAGTATGCGGCGGGCACGAGACGAACAGGGAGCCTCACCCAGAGGGCAAGGACCCAGGGCCCCAATGGCAAGCTCTGCCTGTACCGTCTTATATCCGACATTTTGGGTTTAAAGGTAAATAAAGCCATCGACTCTATCAGACAAAAAAGGAGGGAACTTCCAGAGCCATGATGATATATTAAATTCCATCCCAAGCTCAATAAAGTATGACTTATAAGGCTTGTAAAATCTTTACAGGGCTCCTGACAGCTCCATGTGCGCTGATAGCCAGGAGTACGGAACCTTTGCCCAAACATCTGCTAAATCCTGCATCTTGGCTAGAATGTCTTTGTCTGTCCATGATGACAAAACACAGAGGGAGTGAAGCACACCGAAGTTTGAGGGAGTGGATGTGGGTGTTTTCACACCATATAGGGTCAGCTTATTTAAAGTGGCATTTCGTCATAGCTTCCATCTGTGAGATGTATTTCGGCCCATGTTGGATAAAAGCTGCTCTCTCCTAATCTTAACCATGCCCAAGCAACATGACTTCGTTTGCCACATATTGAATTACGCTGACATTCTCTGAGAAGACACAAAGCTTCTGGTAACTTCTGACAAACACGAGCTTGAACAGATTAAGCTCAGCGGGCTCAAAAGAGGTTCCTAATCATTTTAACCGGAGTTCACATACAGATGGGGAGGAATGGACTCTCACGGACGAGCAAATGGTTTTTCATTGTCCAGGAAATTTGCAAATCAGAGCGACCAGAACTTTTTCATATCATGCTGAGTTTTGCTTCAGAACGCAAGTGTTTGTGGAGTGAGAACATGGAGAGACAGGCTGATAAAAGGGGCTTTCCTCTCCCCCCTTTCATTGCTGTGTTTTGGATTTTTGAGGTTTTAAATAGCATGCTGCTCAGATGATTGGAATGCAAGCAAGGGATGATGGAGGGAATGCGCTCGTCTTGCTCTCTATTTTGCCCGCTCTACTGAGCTGAACTTTCTCTTGCTGGCCTCCAACGGCTGCACCATGGAGGACAGGAAACGTACTTGGTTGGGACACCCAGAACTGGAGTCAAGATCCATGGCCACTCCGATCTCTAGCCAAACCCTTGGGGTTGAGACCGACCAGGTGACAATGGTCTTGCCTTCCCAGTACCCGCCAAATTCGCTTAGCGGCTTACTTTATAAAAATATGGGGATGGGAGAAGATGGTTTTTGCCGTGTCTGATACAAGTAACTACACAGGACAACTCTCCTTGACCCCTATCTCAGGAGGGTGCATCAAAGTGGAAAACAATCAAATTCTGACAACCACTGGCCATCTATTAAGGGTCTGCCATGTGCCAGGTACACGCTTGGTACGCGCATGGGGGATAGCGGTCAAGGAGAGTGGTGTCTGTCCTCATGGTTCAGTAGAGTGGATAGGCAAGACATGGTGGGCGTGGGAGGGTGGCGGAGGGTCACTACGGCAGGAGCGAATGTGGTCTGTGCTCATGGGGAGCTCAAGGCCTGGCGGGAGAAGGACAACAGCAAATGAAGAATCAAACTCTGAACCCAGAGTGAGAGTCTATGGGAGAAGGGCACTCAGGGCCCATGGGAGCAGGGCAAAGGGAGGGGCCCATTCCTCTGCCCCAGGGAAGATGGGGAGGGGCTTTGCATAGGGGTGCCATTAAGGCAGGTCTTGAAGGATGAAATGGCTGATGAATGCGGTGCTCTAAGACCTCAGGGTGCCAGCAATCTTGATCTCCCCTTCAAGCAACCATGACCCTTGAGTTACAGACTCATATCCTCACTCCGCGAACAGTTAAGAGTTAAACCTCACTTCTGCCAGTCCTTTTAAGGTTCCTGAAATCCCAGGGGAGGAAGGACTCGAAGCCTGCCTCATAGCAGTAGTAGGAATGCTTTCAAGGGAGGAAACTAGGAAACATCAAAGACAGGGTGTGTTTCTGGGTAAGTGGAAAGAGCCCTGGGTTTGAGTCCGGGCTTCACCACTCACGAACGGACTGCATAAATAAATAACAAAATAACTCTTTGATCCTCAAGGAAACTTGTCATTTTTTCTCAGACTCAGTTTCTTTGTCTGTAAAATGGTAGTAGGGAGGCAGGGTTACAAGGATTAAGCACAGCGATAAAGGCAAGGCGCTTTGTACCAGAGAAAGCCCAATACAGAGGTCGGCTGTTGTTTCCTGGAAGGGGAGGGAAGGGGCAACTGGGGTTTATTCCTGGTGTTCTCTGCCAGGAAGCCAGTCCTTTCCCGATGAAACCAGCAGGCTTCCTGAGGGAGATGCACAGGCCTTTCCATCGTCCGTGTAGACAGTGGGAGGGAAATCAGTAAGCTGTCTGGTGGGGCAGCCTGGGAGTGGGGGGTGCTTTCGTTGGGCAAGAGGTGGGGGAAGGCCTGCCGTGGAGGTCTGGGGGAGAGCAGAAAGTCCGAGGGAACCCCTACACTATGGTGAGGTGGACACCGTGGTTCAAAGTACTCAGAAGAGGAGTCCTTGCATGCGGCAGGCAGAAGCTGGGCAGGCCATAAAGAGCACTGTCAAGAGAGTGTGGGAAGCCAAGTCCTTCCAGGGGTGGAGGCAGCATCGAGCAGTGGCTCAAGGGTCTAGAGCAAGCAACCCTGGACCTCCGGACCCATCACAGGATCTTACGTAAAATGGGAAACTGGACAACTGGTTGACTAATCCACAGTGACTTGTTCCCTTCCCTAAAGGCAGGGTACACTTCACTGTCCCGTTGACTTGGGACTCTGTCATGTAACCTGTTTCGGCAACTGGACTACAAGCGGACAGATACCTGCCATGTATAAGCCCGAGCAAGCGTTCAATGGGCTCATGGACTCTGGCCTGGCCCACTTGCCCCTGCCCTATAAGATTGGCACATCCCACATCGCGGCCGCTCATTCAGCCTGGGTTCCAGAATAAGAAATGAGGAGCCATGGACAGCAGGCCGGCTAGAGCCCAGCAGCGCCACAGCTGACCAATAGCCTTCCCATAACCTGAAGAAGAGATTAAAGGGTGTTCACGTCAAGGGTCCACAAACTGCAGCCGTGGACCAAATATGGCCCATTACCTGGTTTTTTGTACAGCCCGCGAGCTAAAGATGGCTTTTTCATGGGTAAATGGTTACAAACGCATCAAAAGAATATGTCATGGAATGTAAAAATCATGTGAAATTCATATTTCTGTGTCCATCAATAAACTCTGATTGGAATAGAGCTACCGTGGTGCCACAATGGCAGAGCTGTGTAGCCACCACAGACACTATGTAGCTCCCAGAGCGTGAGATGTTTACTATCCGGGGCCCTGGGGTGGCTCAGTCTGTGGAGCTTCTGACTCTCAGTTTCTGCTTAGGTCGTGATCTCAGGGTCCTGGGATCGAGCCCTGCAGGGGACTCTGAGCTCAGCAGGGAGTCTGTTTGAGATTCTCTCCCTCCTTCTCCCCCTGCTCCGCCTTTCGCTCTCTCTTTCTCTCTCTTTGAAAAAAAAAGTGTTTACTACCTGGCCCTTTATAGAAAAATTGTGCCAAACTCTGGTTTGAGGCCCCAAACACTGTGGTTATTTGTATCTTCAGCAGAAGATGACTAATATGGTAAAGTGCTCCCATTCCCAAAGCCTGTTTCCTCATCTGCTGAGCAGAAAGGAAAAAAGGACAACAGTCACCGGAGTTTTAGAGGATTCCATCAAATCCTACGTTTCACGCATTCAGATTGTGACGTGGCACACAGGGAGCCTTCACAGTCATTCCTGAAGGGCCACAAGATTCCTGCAGCAAACGCAAAAGTAGGGTAGAAAGATGAAGGAAAGGAAACTGAAGATAAGACAAGGAAAAATGCAGTGGGTACCCCTGAAACAAATGTGATGTGTGTGTCAACTAAACTCCAAAAATATGTATTTGATATATGTGTGTTTTTGCATGTTTATAAAGGACCCTCAGTGACCACCCTTCTGGTGTGCGACTTGGTACCCAGATGGGAATTGCCACACACCCCGTCTACTTGAAAGCCAAACATTGTTGAGGGGCCAGGGGAGTAATGCCGTGAAAAAGGAGGGTCACACTGAGCCACATTCTACATTGACTAAGAGGTGATTAAGCCCCCAAAGCCCAGTGGTCAGAAAATTGCATATAAATGGTTTCGATACAGTCTTCTTGACTCTCTGGCCCATCCATATCAATATAGAATCATCGATAAAAATCACTCACAAAGTAGGCTTATTCTGCTCCCATCTCCAGTCCATAGACGTCCAGAGGAAGAAAGCAGGTAAGATGAAAAGGGTGATTTTTAAAAGGGGCTTCAGAAGGCATTCCAGAACTCCTTTGGACACTCAGAAGGGGACATAAATTAAAATCCTTCAGGAAAGAACAAAAATGCTGGTTCCTTCTGCTCCACTCCTTTTGGAGCCCTGGGAGGCCCTTCCTAAAATTCAATTAATTCCCTTTCTCTCCAAAAGCCGATTCAGTGGCGACCGACGTGGCTGAACCACCTGATTCAACTCCACGTTTTCCCCAGTGTAATCCACACTAGGCAGAATATTGAAAAGTATTCCCCAAGTAGGGAGAGTTTGAATTAATTACTTACTTTATTTAACTTCTGCAGTTCTAAAACTGACATGTCTCATAGGTGATCTTTCGAAGGCTAGATGATGTGGAAATTTTTTAGTCACTGACCAAGTATTTGGTTCTTTTCTCCCTTTCCAGATGTAAAATCCATTAGTTGCTAAGGCTGTCTCTGTGTTGCTGTAAAGTGGGAACCAGAATGCTTTTCTCAGAAATATTAGATACTCCAATTGGAAGCTCACCATTCAGAGCATCTGTAACATAAAGCTGGGAACTCAGAGGTACCTCTCCCTTGATACTTGCTCTGAGGAATTTATCAGGCTGTTCTGAATCTGCTAAATCATCTTGACGGCTTGCTGCGGCATTCTCAAAACCACATGCGCCATTTTGTCATGGAGATCACCTCTTTTTTTTTTTTTTTTTTTTTTTTGTGATGGTCCAAACAAGCCAAAAAGCTTCCAAGTACTTTGGGGCTGAAGAGAAACACATTTCAGAAAGGTCCCAGGGCAGCCCCTCTGTTGACACCCCAGGATGGGTGCCGCTCCCTCCCCCCCCCAGGGCCAGGCAGGCCTCCAGACCCTCCATGTCCCCCTCAGAAGCTTCCTCATACTTTCTAACCCAGGCTTCCCCATCCTCAATTTCCTCTCCTGTCAGCCCGGGCTTTGGTAGAACCCCTAAGACGGACTTTCCGGTTCCTTTCCTACTTTTCTCTATGAATAAATCATGTAAAACTATGCCACCATTCCTCACTTCTCCTGTCACTTAATCTGAGCTCATCTGTTCTTGCCCATCAACATTTTCCCTTCATCCACCAGAGGCAAAGAGTTCACATTCTCTTATTCATCCGTGGCCCACTGGACGAGGAGCCCCCTGAGAACAGAGACCACAGCTCATTCCTCTCTGTGTCTCCAGGACACACTGTCTGGCACAGGCATATATATACACATATATATATATATATATATATATATATATATATATATATATATTTGCAGAATGTGGAAATATTTTCATTTATTTATTTATTTATTTCTGGAATGAAAGCATGAGTGAATGAAACAGTCAGTCAATGAACTCATTTATTCTAGAAGTGTAATGACACTTCAGCTCTCTGGAACCCATGAGAGAACTGGCTGAGTGTTCTCTGTGGGGACCGGCAAGCTCTTCCAAGGCTCCTCGGAGTCTTGGTTAAATTCCTGGGTCTCTGTGATGACCTTGGTAAGCAGGGAGCCAGTGGGGTTATGGGTATGCAACGTGTTCCTCGGTTGACTGAGCGATAGCCCACTTGGGATACACACAGTAGAGTTCCACGGCTGAAGGAACATAGGAAGTGCATGCCTCTGTCAGAATTGTGAAAATGGGTCTTCCTGCCCTACTTGTGCTGACCTTTGCTGGTGTCTCTGTCACTGAGAAACCTAATGACAACGCCATCTTGGTCTCCCTGTCACCCTCTCGTCCCCCGTTCTGTATGTAACAGAATAGGAGGGGTTGGTCACAGCAGTGGTGGTAGTATTGCTGGGTATGGAGAACACAGAAGTGAGGTGTTCTGAGGGGTCTCAAGTGATTTTCTTTTTTTTTTTAAAGGTTTTATTTATTTATTTGACAGAGAAAGAGAGATCACAAGTAGGCAGAGAGGCAGGCAGGTAGAAAGGTGGGGGGGAAATAGGCTCCCTGCTGAGCAGAGAGCCCGATGCAGGGCTTGATCTCAGGACCCTGAGACCATGACCTGAGCTGAAAGCAGAGGCTCAACCCACTGAGCCACCCAGGCGCCCCTCAAGTGATTTTTCTGATGGAGACGGAATCATGCTCCGGTGTTCGCTTCAAGCAGCCCTTCCCTTTCGACGGAAAATCTCTCTCTTATGGATGACCTCGATCCTAACCCATCACCTTCAATGAGGATTTTAATTAGTAATTAATTAATTAATAATCAATTAATTAATTAATTTAATTTTCAATTCTAAATGTGGGTTATTCCAACAATGGATGAAAGGTACAGAGAGGCGAAACTCTCGGCCAACCTTCCACCCACCTCCACCAAAGGGCGCACCCACCCGCGCGTCTGACCTGCTTGCTCTTCATTGGCATGACCTCAAGAGACACAAGCCAATTCGAGTGTCAACCTAAGAGAACAAAATGAGTATGTCAGGCACTCTGAGCAATGTTTTGAATTTCTGAGGCCGATAAGGTGCCTTGGCCACATTAAGGAAGAGATGTTTCTCTGAGAACACTAGAATACTAGTTTGCTCTCAGGAATAACTTCCCCAGCTTGACAATTAGCATGCACTCGCTTCTACAGGTGAGGGATATTTTATACTCTAGCAGGTCTATTGTTTAATTGGCTGGATGCTACTGTGAAGTTGTTGAAAAGAAACAAATTTGCCATGACTCCGAACTCTCTGTCTCAATTTATGTTAATAACGTGGGCCTGACGGCATCTTCAAATGTAACCGTGAGAGCAGAGAATCATTGCAACAGATGAGGTCTGATGTTCAAGAAAGAAAGTTTGTCAAGTGGATGAGATAGCTTCAAACGATGGATCAGGGTGGATAAAAATATGAGACCCTTCCAGAATCGAAGGAACGGTTTGAGCAACACCCCTCGATCAATTCGGAAGTTATTTACACACAGTAACCGTAAAATGAATCATCTCTCTTGGCGGGGATCCTGCCTATCTGTCAAATCCCAGTTCAGATGCTGATTTTGTGAAGCCTGATCTCCCAAAAGGACCATGTAGGAAGCAAGAACAGAACAGAAAAATGCCCCATGATGAAACTGAGAAAAGGTCACGAATGCTGGAAAATAACAAGCAAGGGTGAGAGAAAGCAATTGAAAAAATTACACTGAGGGGTGGAATGAAGCGGGCAATGTGATCTTATTGGCTTTCTCAAAAGAGCATTCTGCTGCAGCTCAGAGTATAGGAAAAAGGGAGGTAAGAGTGGAAACAAGACCAGTGAGTTGGCTTACGGAGGGGTCCAGACTAGAGGATGTGATGAAAAATAAACAGGTTTGCTACACTTTGGAGGTGCTGGAAGACTCTGTTTTCCAGGGCATGGGCATGACATAGAGATGGGGAGCCCTCAAAATAACACTAAGGGGGTACTTTTCAAATAAGGGATGTTTGCAGACTAAGGGGCTATGAGACCTCATCTCTGTGCTAAGCATCTCTGATTAATTTCAGTCCAACTGGCTTGTCTCTGCCTTCTTAGTCTGTTTAACCAGTGAATTCATTGAGAAATATTGATAAAAGTTCTCCTGTGTGGCCAGCACTGCCCATGATCAATGTGGGGGCAAAATACAACATTGAAAAATCACATCAGAGCTTTTCTAAGGTCATTTGAGAATCTCTATTAGCAGTACGCAACTTGAAAGAAAAGTCACTCTCCATTTAGAAGTGGTAATCCAGATCAAGTAACATAGTTCTCATTGAGAAAAAAAAAATCTTTTAAAAACAATATGTAAATTGGGCAACTATGTCAGTAGTTGCAAAACTAGGTTAGATATGGTGGTTGAATGTCAGGAATTAGGAAAATGTGGAAATGACATGGCGTGTGAAACAGACAAGGTAGATTATGTTTAAAGTGCTGAACTAAGAGACACCTACGGTCCCGATTTTGCCATGAAATATTGCTTTTCCACCTTAGCCAAAAGTCCCTTTGTTTTCTGGGCCATAGTTTCCCCATATACACAATGCAAGGGTCAGACTAAATGGTCTCTAAGATCTTTCTGACTCTGCAAATCTAGGTCAGAAAAAGTCTAACTGGGAGTCTCAAGGCTAGGGATGGAGTTAGGTTACTATGACAAGCTTTTCCAAAGACAATAAGGAGACGAAATACACTCAAGATAAAATGATTTCTTAAAATTATATCTTGTCAAGGTGCAAAAGAGTTAGAAATGCGGAAATTAAAAGTTGTAGAGTTGACATGTAATCCAGAAAAAAGAAATTTATACTATAAGAGAACAAGAATTGTGCAGTGTTTCTACAGCATAATCAGGAGAAAGTGATCTGTTCTAGGCAACAATTTTAGTTATTTAGACAGAAATGCACCAAGAGCAAAGAACATGGGAGTCTTTGGGACCCCAGAGCCTGGCAGGAACATCTGAGAAACCCCGTTTTGCTTTCCCTTCACTGGGAGTCCTTGCCCAAGAAGCGTCCGAGTGGTGGACTGCGTGCCCAAGGTGGGGTGGCGCCTATCACACCACTGGTCCCATGTGTCAGTCTGGGGGCCCTCTTCATTGCAAACTAATTACCCAACTTCCTGATTTCCATTTAGTCTAGTCTCTTGTAAGTTTTTCTTCTTTTTTTTTAAAAGATTGTACTGAATTTATTCATTTGAGAGAGAGAGCACGAGCAGGAAGGGGCATGGGGGGAGAGCAAAGGGAGAGGGAGAAGCACTGAGCAGGGAGCCTGATGTGGGGCTTGATCCCAGGACCCTGGGATCATGACCTGAGCTGAAGGCAAACACTTAACGAATGAGCCACCCAGGCGCCCTTCCCCACTGTTTTTCTTCTAAGAATGAATTCATTCACTAGAACCAGATCACCCCTTGCTGAAAAGGATTAAAAAAAAAAAACAAAAAAAAACAGCCCCTGGAGTCTCCAAAGTATGGGAACCAGAAAGGAAGTAAACAGACCATGTGAGTCAGAGTTGGGTTAAATTTTGAATGACACGCAGCCTTATTATGGTGGCAATGGTTATGTGGCTACATCCTGTTACACTCTGGCTCCTCCACTTTTTTCTCTTTTTTTTGAAGATTGATTTATTCGAGAGGGGGGTGGGGCAGAGGGCAGGAAGAAGACTCCGAGCTAAGCAGGGCGCCAGCGGTGGGACTCCGTCTCACCACCCTGGAGATCATGACCCAGCCAAAGCCGAGAGTCTGACTGAGCCACCCAGCCGCCCCTGGCTTCTCCAGTTTCTCAGGTGCTCACTACCAGCAAACCAAGAGCTAGCAAAGGCTGCTCCCTGCGCATTTTTCTCCGTCACACAGTCCCATGGCACTGAGTTTCTACCCCCTTTAGACTGTGAGAGAAGCACGCTATCTAATAGTAGAAGCCAACAATTTCATCCTTGAAATGGAAAAAGCTCCTGGCAGACATCATTAATTTCATCCTTGCCACATTCCTATGAGATAAGCATCACACTCCTGTCCTTCGGGGTATACCAGAACTCCTCTTACAGGAGTAGGAAAGTCTTTGCGCACTAACTGATCCTAAGTATCCTTCTTTCCTACCTCAATTTCCTACTTCTTATTAGAAAACGGCTAAATTCTCAGAAGTCTTTTCATGTGTACAAGTAGTTTACATGGTAGGAAGTGATTTTCCCCATTTGTCAAATGTGCAGAGTGATTAGTAAACATTGCAAATGGGGAAGCACTTGGGTGTGCAGTCTCCATAATTTAAAATTCTAAAATACTGGGCGAGCAACTCTGGGAATTCTACTACACTCTCAGTAAACCGACCGTGAAAACATTATCAGAAAAACGATCGCAGAACACAGCTTCGGCCAGTCTTTCTGAGGGCAGCTCCAAAATTCCCGTCTTCATACAACGTTTTATTATCAGCGGTCAGAGGATTTGGTTCAGTTGCAGCAAAAAGTGACAAAATGAAAACCAATTAAATCATGTGGGGGAGGGGCCGTCTGGAAACATCTTGTTTAAATTGTGCAGTAAACATGTGGTTTCTAATTCTCTTGGTTACTGTGTTTCCTCTAAAAGGATGAGAAGCCCTTGTTCCCCGGTTTCCTGGTCCCCGACACAATTTTTTGTTCCATTTCTGGAGTCTGCTGGAGCCTGGATTCTTTTGCAGCGAGAAGAAAATAAAAGACAAAGAAATACAAAATTCTTTGGATCTGGTTTGCCTTTCCTTTTCTAAATTCGAACGCAGCAGAGTACACACAAAGGAAAACAAACTATCTGATAATTTGATGTCTGAGCTCTGGGAGCAAGAGTTTTAAATTGGGTAAGCTGGCCTGCAAGTCCACGGCTAATGAAAGGTAGCCAATCCCAGAAAAAGCCAAACCAGAAGTTGAGCCCTGGGGAGTAATTAAACCGGGAAAAGACCCAAAATACTCCTCCTGGAAAGAAATGGAAACACAAAAGTATAATCTCTCTCCAAACAGACTGGCCAGCTATCTTGAATAGTGAGCACCCTGGATGATATAATTCCATTTTGTCTCCCTTGCACTTTTCCTCAGTTCATTTTAAATAAAAAGTTCAAAGTCTACATTCTGTTGCTGTCAGACATACTTTTCACACCTTGAAGGAAGGGAATTCAAAATTGGTTTTGAAGTGTCTTGCAGACGGAGACTTTTTTTTTAACCACTTTAGTCTGTTCCTTTTAACAATTAGCTACTTATTTAGGAGTGTGTGGGGAAAAGAGAACAGTACCCCCCACAGAAAATAAAATTGTGCTTTCCACTTTTGAGGCTTTTAAGCTACACTGGACTCTACTTCAATAAGCATGTCAAAAGACCGATTTGAAAGAATAGATTTTCTGTGCCTCGGGCCAGATCCATAAAAAAAAAAAAATACAATTGATCCATCTTCAGGAACCGTTCTAAACCTCCTGAAAGAGAAGGCCACAGCTATGTTAGCAATTAAACAGACTCTGGATGGAAAATATATAATATACGATGTATGTACACTTATCAGCATCTAGCTTTTAACGCGCTCTTCATCAACTCATGGCTATCCAGTTTACAACACTTCTTAACGATCTCCTACAAAGAACTGATTTCATCGAAATGTGTTTCCAGATAATGAAATAGAGGGAACGAGGCGGAATAGTTTCAGATTTCGGCATTAGCTTTAGATGTTCAGGACATTGTGGCCAGGTATAGAACCCTGGAAGTTGTCAAGGAAACAGAGCGGCTTTGTGTGTCTCGTAGCTTTCCTGCTGCCTCTGACTTCTCGCTTCTTCATTTACACTAAGCAAAGCAGTAATGTCTGTGCCTTATGAATGTTCTCAGTCATGTGACACACTTGTTCGGAAATATACTACAGGAAGAATAGATTCTTAAATAACCAAGATGGTCCCAGGGAAGGCCCAATTGAAAAAACACACCTTCTTCTGAAACCCTCTCCAAAACTAACATTTGCCTTGAACCAAAAGTCTCTTGGATTTAATCTTCAGAATAAAGACTATCAAGTTAATAATCACTGTAAAACTTCCAAGCATTTGTCTTGAATTCTCTCAACAGCTGCTCTTGGAGGAAAGAGAAAATGAGATCATCTTCTTTAATGATCACAAAGTTACCTAACTTAATTAAAAACCCACTGATGGTCCTTCAACTCACAAATGGATAAGCAAACTGTGGTATATCCATAAAAGGGAATACTACTCAGCAGTAGAAAGGAAGACCAGGTTAAAAAAAAGCATTATGCTAAGTAAAAGAAGTTAGACTCAGGGACGCCTGGGTGGCTCAGTCGCTTAAGCCTCTGCCTTTGGCTCAGGTCAAGATCTCAGGGTCCTGGGATCGAGGCCCGCATCGGGCTCTCTGCTCAGTGGGAGCCTGCTTCCCCCTCCCCCTCTGCCTGCCTCTCTGCCTGCTTGTGATCTCTCTTTCTCTGACAAATAAATAAATTTTAAAAATCTAAAAAAAAAAAGAAGCTTGACTCATATGGCGACATATTTTGCGATTACATCTTACGTCATTTTAGAGAAGGAAGGCAAAAAACTGTAAGGTCAGAAACAGATCAGTGGATGCCAGGGGTTGGTGGGAGAGGGTGTGGTTGACTACACATGAGCATGGGGGATATTCCTGGAGGTTTTGAAAGTGCTTTTATGTTGATTTGGATGGGAATCTGACATTTGTCAAAACTCATAGAACTCTACCCTGAAAAGGGTGAATTTTACTATGTAAACTATATTTCGGTAAACCTGACCTTAAAAAAATAAAACTTGCTTTTTACTCCCTCCCTCTAAACACACCCACGCTGGTGGTAATTTAGGCTTAGTATGTACGAGTTCTCCATATAGCCACACAACAAATCACGTACGTTATCGTTATATAACACCAGCCCACAGACTGGAACTATTCTAAGACAAGGTGCTCGGAAGCAAAATTTCATTACAAGAATCTTTTTTTAAGACTTATGTATTTATTTATTTATTTGAGAGAGAGGGAGAGAGAGCAAGAGGGGGAGGGGCAGAGGGAAAGAGAAGATTCCTTGCTGATCAGGGAGCTAGCCACAGGGCTCTATGTTGTGACCCTGCGATCATGACCTGAGTGGAAATCAAGAGTCGGATACCTAACCAACTGAGCCACCCAGCTGCCCCACAATAATCTTTATAATAAGAATTTTTCACCAAAAAATATTTCAAAGTCTCCATGGAGCTATCACTATACTAAAAGTCTCACTCATACCTTCCAGGTAAAAATGACCCAAGGTTATCTCCAGATGAACTATAAAGAGGTAGCACTTTGGGGGCACCTGGCTGGCTCAGTTGGAAGAGCCTGTGACTCTTGATCTCAGGGCCATGAGTTCAAGTCCCATGCTGGGTATAGAGATTACTTAAAGAAATAAAAACTCTGGAGTGCCTAGGTGGCCCAGAGGGTTAAGCCTCTGCCTTCAGCTCAGGTCATGGTCTCAGGGTCCTGGGATCGAGCCCGGCATTGGGCTCTCTGCTCAGCAGGGAGCCTGCTTCCTCCTCTCTCTCTGCCTGCCTCTCTGCCTACTTGTGATCTCTCGCTCTGTGTCAAATAAGTAAATAAAATCCTTAAAAGAAAAAGAAATAAAAACTTTTAAGAAATAAAGTAAAATAATGAGGTAGCACTTCTATAATTTGGTATTTACATATATCTCCAAACCTGGATGAATCAAGTTTTTCCATTTGTGGCATACCGAACCATCAATCAACACTGAGGAACTTCTTTACCATTCGGTCATATTATACTTCTGGTAAACCAGTATTTTCTCCTACTTTATAGTTAGTTTTCTGATTATTATATTGAGAACTTTCAAAACTTCTGCTCATGTAGAGAGCCAATATAAAGGGGAGAAACACAATACACCTACTATGTGTCAGACACTAAACCCACTCTTTGTTACCACATTTAATTAAGGAATTTTGTGAAGCACGCGTGACTATCTTTGTTTTGTTGGTTGAGAGAGACAAAGTGACAAAGTGACTTGCCCCAAATCATCCAGCCAGTTTATAGTACAATCTGGGTTGAAGGACTTGAAGGTGACTGAGGTCCACTGGGAGATGAGAGAGGCCTGACGCTATTAGGGGTCTACACAGTAAAGCTGGGACACCAGTATTTGATTCAAAATATAGCCAAAGAGCTTTTCATGAGCTCAAGACATCTCATTGAAGGACTGCTCGTGGGTCTGACTGTCCTAACTTCATCCATTTTTTTTTCTCCAGCTCAAATTGATTCCCTGCATTTCACCAGGTCTTAGAAAAGATCTTTAATCTTTCAAGCCCGAAGACATAGTCAGGCATTTCAATGTTACTTAACGATGTGTTTGTAAAGGAAAAAGCCAAGACACTGATTTCAAGACACCCTTAGAGTGCTCAGTGTTCTACCAAGTGTCACACTTCAGGCAGAGAAGTAACAAAGATAAGTAGGGAGAAGACAGCATTTGCACAAAGTCCCAAGCATGTCTGTCCTTCTAGAAAGTAGCTCTGTACAAAACATACATTACAGTCTGAAAAAGACAACACTACCTCAAATTGCTTCCTTTCTATTCCTCAGATGATTAAAAGATTAAAGAGAACACAACTGCCTTTCTCCTGTTCTAGGAGCTCCTGTGAGGAGAAGTATGGCCCAGCTAAACTTCTGAAATTATCCTGTAGTTTTAAATGACAAAACCCTTCCCCAGGGACGAATTTTTAATCTCCTCTGTGTATTCTTAGAATCTTAAGGCATTTCACCTCGGGGTATTACTAAAATCCCTGACATTTGAAAATCAAGTGAAATCACCAAAGTTTGTCATGAAAGGAGGGAACTACATTTCCAAACTAAATTATACGTTGCATCTGACAAATGCCTGTTTGAAATGTTGTCAGAAGAACCGACCACAAGAGCCTATGAACACAAAACCTCGCACACGCCGGCCCTTCGTAGTCTCCTTTCGGAATACAAAACCCAGAGCTGCTAAACAAAATGCTTCTGTATGACTGATCAGAACTCACTACTCTTCTCTAGATGGAATGCTAAGGAAAAAGGGAGTGAAAAATCCAGGATAAATTCCTTGGAAACAAGACAGAAGCATCATGTGCGGTTATGTCCGCTCTGATTTTCCACGCATGGAGCTGTAGGAGAAGCATTCTGGCTTCATAATTCCATTCAACACACAGGCCTATTTCAAAGCAACCGAATTCGCAGCCACACTACTCCTTGCCTCTATGAGGGGGTTTGCAAATTATTTCTTTAACAGCTCAAACTCTGAGATAAGAAAAGAACCAAGTTCACACTATGTTTTGAAACTTCCTGACTTAAGTGCTTTGAATGCTCTTTTAACACTGTTTTTGAACTCATTTTTCTTTAGTTGGCCCTCAAAGGTGTCTTGTTTTTTCAATTTGAAAAGAAAATTTTAAAAGCCAGTTAGCTGTGAAGTCCCTCCCACAGGCAGATTTAATTACCTGACAAATGTTTCCCATACTTATCATCCCCTTCTCTTGCTTAGGAAGCAGGCTCCCCTTGAGGGAGGAATGACCAAGGACTAAGCAAGTGTACGAGGTTAAGGCCAGGGAAACCCACTTCCTGGGTGTCGACAAGCCACCCAAGGTCCAAGACAAGAAATCTGTTTAAATTGGTCAGATAAAAAATCACTAATGAACTATTGGTGTTTTCGGCATTTTACATTTTCAAGGGCCTAACTCTAATATTCATTTCCTTTGGGATAGTTTCATATGCTAAGACTCCCTCTGGTAACCAGATGTCATATTCCAGTCTTTTGAAATCTCATTAGGTGGCCTTGTTCTCATCTCCACCAGATATCAAGGAGAGGTCCAGATGGTCAGAGAAGATCCAAGGGATAAGCTAATGAGACTTGTTTCTTAGAAAACAGCACTGGACGGTTAGCTTGCTAAACAATGTGATTGAAAAAACTATACACTGATCACACAAAGCACGTTCAGAAGAAAAATAAAACACACACACACACACTAAACTAGAACAGATAACCACAGTGCTAAAATTGGGAATATGAAAGATAATTTTCTTCCTCTCTTTTAACTTTCCTTTTCAAATTTTCTTTAATGAGCATGCATTTTCTCTAACTGGAAAATTAAATTCTAAAAAGATTATTTCTTTACATCATAGAGAAAATAGCTTTGTACTTCTGGCCAGGTCACTTCTTTGGATGGATACCCTTTGGTTTGGCCGATAGGTAGTAGTGACTTATGGTTTCAAGTCTCTTCAAAGATTCAAAGCCTATTGATTCCATAACTTTCATTCCTTGCTCACAATAGTTTGGAGCCTCTAAATTCATTCTATCAACAGAGATCAAAAGAATCATTTCCAACATCAACAATCCCTACCTCCAAGGTAGGGATTAGGAGTCTCTCCCTCCTTTTCGTTTCTTTTGGACATCTTGTCATTAAAGCTGACCTACATTCTACCACGTTTTCATGTACACACGGGTCTTTTACCAAGAGACAGTGGTGATGCTTTTTTGTCCAAGCTTCACAGGACAGTACCCTGGAAATGAGAGTGACTCAGCATTTGTCATGATGTCTCAACCTCACTCAGGCGTATACCTAGACCAATCCATGGGGTGGTGGGGACGGAATGAGAGTGCTAGATTAGCACTGGCCATGAGCCACCCCCTCGATGTTGAGAAAGGGGTCACTTTTTCTGAGCATCTGGGGAAGAGAGCACCAAAAGAAAACAGGGGACCCAGCAACAAGGAGAAAAGGGCCGAGCTTGTCAGAAGCGGCTGTACCTTCAGGAGGAGCAGCAGATGAAGATGATAACGATGACAATAATGATGGCGATGACGATGATACTGTGTTGGTGTCGGAGACTTCAATAGTGAGAAGACTAATTGATGAGACTCTGGGATCTGGAGCATGCAGAGAAAATAGGCGAACACGGTTGGAAGAATGTCATTCAGCAGAATTTCTAGCACTCTATGTAGTCAACACAGATGACATAAACACACATTGATTGGTATCTACAATAAACACTGTCAACATAGGAAATAGAGTCTGTTACGGTTTAATTACACTGCACTCTTAAAAGTGTCCGTGCCAGAAACTTATTTATTTTAGACAGTTATTTTATTTCTCATGTGTGAAAAACATAAGCCACAGATAAATAAGGAAAAGACTGCTGCTGTAAGTTTGACAGTTATGATTCGATGTGCCCGAGAATATAAATTGATTCATAATATAGGTTCCATCGATGTGTTGTAGTACCTTCTAGTCTACCTTTTAAAATGCGGATTGTTTGGGTTTTGTCTTGTTTGTAGAAAGCAGAGGACATAATGGTCATGCTATCCTAGTCGGAGACAATACAGTGTAGATGGGAGCTGATCTAAAGTTGAGTCAGCATATTTCCTTCCTCTTCCAACAAAAGAGTAATCAAAAACCATATATTTCAAAAAACTAGTTTCGGATGTTGAAAGGCTCTTTCCAACTAACTCTAAGCAGTATAAAAAGAGAGGTTACTTCTCACTTGTTGTGCCAGAGAAGCCAAACAACAGCATGATAGCAATGCTCAGGTTGACTTACTAATCATCAGCAAACCACTCATTCACAGAAAACACACACACACACACACACACACACACACACACACACGCGAGAGTTCAGATAAACATTTATGTCATGCCTCTGCACATTTTCCGGATAAGAGAGTGGACACGAAAAACAATTAAGGAAATTTCAGTAGGGCAGCTACACAAAAAATATAGCACTTTTAAATAATTTTACTAAAAAAGATCAGTTACCCAGGAGAGAAAGGCTCGGCCCCTCCAGAAATCTGCAGAACCATTCTATAACAAAAAGCCAAGTAATTGAAAATGTTCACACAGCTGTGTGAGCTCTCAAAAGATTCAGTGATGAAATATTTTTCTTTAGAAACAACTAGGGAATGGTGTATTTCCCTGAAATTGACATTAAACAGAAACAAGTTTTCCGATAACAATATGTAGATAAGAAGGCTTTCATTCAGAAAGCAGCCTCGCGCAAGAGATCGTGGCGCTCTGTACAATATGGAAAATGACAGCAGATAATGACCTGATGAGAATGCAACAAGAATCCCTTGTTTAAGCCGCATTTATAAATGGCATCTTGAGACTTCATGGTCATAGCCCATCTAGTGACTCTTCCAGGAATTCAAAATTGGTCTTTTAGAAGGCAGCAGCAGAAGGGTGTGTGAGGCGTGTTACCAATTAACCATGCACGCCGTTCATTTAAGAAACTTTTGGCAAACTTTCCCTACGCATGAAATGGGAGTGAAGAAAGTCTCAGTGGAAAAGATGGGAATAAAGGAAATAATAGAAATGAAATGGTTAGGCCCTTAAAAGAAATGAACAGTAGAAACAGGGGGCAGTAGGAGCACCTGGGTGGCTCAGGTGGTTAAGCAGCTGCTTTTGGCTCGGGTCCCCACCAGTGCTCAGCGGGGAGCCTGCTTCTTCTTCCCCCTCTGTGCCTCCCCCTGCTTGAGCGCTCGCTCTTCTGTGCGCACGCGCTCGTGCTCTCTCTCATTCGCTCCCTCCCTCTCTCACTCTCAAATAGATAAATAAGGGCACCTGGGTGGCTCAGTGGGTTAAAGCCTCTCCCTTCGGCCGGGTCATGATCCTAGAGTCCTGGAATCGAGCCCCATATCCCGCTCTCTGCTCAGCGGGGAGCCTGCTTCCTCCTTTCTCTCTGCCTGCCTCTCTTCTTACTTGTGATCTCTGTCAAATAAATAAATAAAATTTAAAAAAATAAATAAAATCTTTAAAAAGAAAGAAACAGGGAGCAGGAGAACGTAGTATAGTAAAGAAGAGGATTCCGGAAGCAGACTGCCCATGTTCGAATTATGTCTCCATCATTTACCAAGGGCAAGTTCCTTAAACTCTGAGAATCAGTTTGTTCTCCTCTGAAACGAGAGATACACTAAACACTCCACAGAGTGATTGTGAGAACTAATTCAAACAGCGAGCCTGGTGCATGGCATGGAGGAATACTCAATAAATGCTGGGTTTTCCCTTCTGCTACTCTATTCATGCATGATAAAACTGTTGATGAGGGACTGCTCTATTATTATATGGGCTTCAAGCAGATAGGGCTTCTTCCCACATATTAAAATCAACTGCTTTCATATGTGAGTAAACTGATCCAAATTATCCCATATGTTTCTGCAGAAGAAAGGAAATGGCTTTTTATGAAGTAGCATTTCTATTGACTTTAGTAATCACCCTACAACAAATTAATCTCTGTGGCTTGGTGAGTTGTTTTATATGGAATTCCCTTTGTGTCAGTGACAAAACACCCAAATCCCCATTTTAAAATATGTGATGGGCCCACGTTCTTCATTCGAGAACCATGGATTGTATGCTACAGCAACGGCAGCCGATTCCGACCATGAATGGGACTAAACCAGAATTCAGGTGAGGGGACGGGGTCAGCATCAGTGGCGTTGCTTCAGGTCCTGCGGGTGACCCTGACGATAACACTGTTTAAGAGGGGACAAAGAAAGAGTAGTGGAAATACCAGGTGTAAGGACAAGAGAGGAGAAAGAGAAGTAAGAAAGAGAAGAGCACTTTTCTTGCATGGGACTATTTATCAAATACCGTTCTTCCCTTACTTTGCAATACGCATGGGCGAGAGCGCGTGCGCGCGCACACACACACACACACGTCCTGGGCATGCCTGCACAAACACATACACACGCCTCTGCTCACCACTCCTCCCTAAACTTAGATAATAGACAAATCTTTTGCAAGACGTGGCTCCCTGTACCCAATGTTCATTCATTCCATTTATGACAAATCTTTGCCGGCAAGATAAAAAACGATTAGATAGTTGCTCCTGGAAAGGAGAAGGGATTGTCAGAGAAAAAGTGCCCTCTAGTAGTTATCTCAGTCCCCTTGCCACTCAGTGATCTTTTTTGTAGATGTCCTAAGTCAGAAAAATCTTTGACGGGGCGCCTGGGTGGCTCCCTCAGTTGAGCGTCTGCCTTTGGCTCAGGTCGTGATCCTGGGGTGCTGGGATTGAGTCCTGCCCACGTGAGGCTTCTCCCTCTCTCCCTCTGCCTGCTTCCCCCCCCCCCCCACTGCTCATGCTCTCTTAATCTCCCCCTCTCTGTCAAATAAATAAATAAAATCTTTTAAAAAAGGAAAAAAATCCTTGAGAAGACAAAACTAGCACAAATGAGATAATAAAGTGGAGTCCTTAATGTGGAGATAATAAAACGTAGCAGTTCAATTCGAGCCAGTGTTGTGCTGGTAAATGGTAGGCGTTGGGCCGGGAACCCTGATCTATAGAATTTGTCAATTGCTGTAGTGTGAATACACCCGCCATGACAATTTCAAGTTTCCAAAAGACATCAACCATCTTGCAAGATTCTTAAAAATACAATGATTGGCTCTCTCAAACTAGTATATGACCATATGGCAAGTCACTTAATCTCTCTGAGTTTCCGTTTCCCTGACTATAAATCAAGATCCCCATTATTACAGTACAGCATATGTATCACAATCACCATCATCACCGTTTCAATACCATGTACAGCCAGAGCTTCTATTTCTCATACCAGAAGCTCCTTAAATCACATTCCAAAGTCTCTAAGAAACACTATGGCTTTCCACCTCATGATTAGCCAAGTCAGCATGGTCCAATGTCAAAATCAAAGACTACAGTGCATGGGGCACCTGAGTGGCTCAGTGGGTTAAAGCCTCTGCCTTCAGCTCAGGTCATGATCCCGGGGTCCTGGGATGGAGCCCTGCATCACATCGGGCTCTCTGCTCAGCAGAGAGCCTGCTTCCCCCTCTCTCTCTGCCTGCCTCTCTGCCTACTTGTGATCTCTGTCTGTCAGATAAATAAATAAAATCTTAAAAAAAAAAAAAACAAAGACTGTAGTGCTTTTGGCAGATCATCACCCAAGATGCCTGAGCTCGGGGATATAGTTTGTCTCTAACTGGAGAGAAGAAAGGAAGGGGGAGGAAAGAAAGAAGGGAGTTGTATTGGCTTGATAAATCTATCCCTTATTTTTCTGATTATTTTCTGCTTATACCCATCTATCTCTCTCTATTAAATTAGTATGAACTGAGTACCCACTACGTGTGAGGCATTATGCGAGACACTAAGGATCCAATGATGGGCAAAACAGGCAAAGTCACTGTCCTCAAGGAACCTGCTGCCTAGTGGGAGGAACAGACACTAAATGATCACCAGACTGACATGAGCGCTTTGAGGGAAAGGAATAAAATACATGTGAATATATGTCAGAGGAGCCAGACCTAGACCAGGGATGGGGGAGGGGTACAAATGTGCTAAGGAAAGCTTCCCTTAGGAAGTGATGATTATGCTGGGATATGAAAACGAGGCAGGAGTTGACAATGGACAGATGGATGCACAAAAGGCTGGTAAAGAAGCAATTGGTTGTTGGGATCTGGAACTTTGAGGTGGGGTCTGGATTACAGGTACGATTTAAGAGTCAGGGGTATATGGGTAGAAACTGAACCCCGGGGACGCCTGGGTGGCTCAGTCAGTTAAGCGTCTGCCTTCTGCTCAGGTCATGGTCCCAGGGTCCTGGGTTCAAGACCTGCATCAGGCTCCTTGCTCAGTGGGGAGCCTGCTTCTCCCTCTGCCTGCTTCTCCCCCTGACTCTCTCTCCAGCTCTCTCTCCCTCTCTGACAAAAAATAATAACAATAATAAAAAATCTTTAAAAAAAAAGAAAGAAACCAAACTTCAGAGGCTAGATAAGATTGCTAAGAAGGCAACCTAGGATTGAGCCTTGAGGAACTCCCAACATCTAAAGGTTACTAGTTCGATAGCTGCATTCTCTACTAACTGGGTCTCACTCCTCCAGCTACAGCCCTTTCAACTAGATCACCCCGCCCCTAGCCATATTAGTAACTACCTGGAGAGACTACACCTGTAAAGATTAAGCAAAGGGACTTCATATGGTAACTCTATTTTTAACTTTTTGAGGAAACTCCATACTGGCTATTTACGCAAAGAAAATGAAAACACTAATTTGAAAAGATACATGCATCCCTATGTTTATAGCAGCATTATTTACAATAGCCGAGATATGGAAACAGCCCAAGTATCCATCAACAGATGAGTGGATAAAGAAGAGGTGTATAGGGTGCCTGGGTGGCTTGGTGGGTTAAAGCCTCTGCCTTTGGCTCAGGTCATGATCCCAGAGTCCTGGGATCGAGTGCTCCCTGCTCCAGCTCCCTGCTCCGGAGCCTGTTTCCTTCTCTCTCTCTCTCTGACTTGTGATCTCTCTCTCTGTCAGATAAATAAATAAAATCTTAAAAAAAAAAAAAAGAGGTGTATAGGGGCACCTGGGTGGCTCAGTCAGTTAAGCGTCTGTCTTTGGCTGAGGTCATGATCCCGGGGTCCTGGGATCGAGCCCCACATTGGGCTCCCTGCTTGGTGGAAAGCCTGCTTCCTCCCTCTCCCCCAACCCCTGCTCGTGCTTTCTCTCACTACCTCTCAAATATCCCTCTCAAATAAATAAATGTAATCTTAAAAGAAGAAGAAGAAGAAGAAGGAGGAGGAGGAGGAGGAGGAGGAGGAGGAGGGGGGGGGGGGGGGGAGGAGGAGGAGGGGGGGAGGAGGAGGAGGAGGGGGAGGAGGAGGAGGAGAAGGGTATGTACACATGGAATATTACTCAGCCATAAAAAAGAATGAGGTTTTTTCCATTTGCAACAACATGGATGGAACTAGAGGGGATGATGCTAAGTGAAAAAGCCAGTCAGAGAAAGACAAATATTACAGAGTTTCGCTCATATGTGGAATGAAAGAAAGAAAACAAATAAACAAAGAAAAAAGGGACAAAAAAACAAACTCTTATAAGAACAAGCTGGTGGTTACCAGAGGGGAGGTGGATGGGGATATGGATAAAATAGTTCAGGAAGAGTACACTTATCCTGATAAGCGTTGAGAAATGTATAGAATCGTTGAAACATTGCATTGTTACACTGTATACCTGAAACTAATATAACACCATATGTTAACTCTATTGGAATTTTAAAAATGTTTTTTTAAAAGAAAGGGGACTTCATGATCAAACTGACCTGGGTTAGAATCCTAGATTGGCTCCTTTCACCTTCAAAAAATTATTTTAATTTTCTTAGCCTCAAATCTGCCATCTATTAATGAGCTAATGATAGTACCTGTGATGCAGTTGTTGTGAGGATTAAATAACATAATGCATGTGAAGTACTTAGCACACTCCATAAATGGAAATTAACTAAAGAACCTAGTACCAACCACAAGCCCACTCCCTCACCCCATGCAAGTAAGGCATGAGCACAACCAAGAGAACCCCATGTCTTCTATTGGCACAACTGAAACCCAGTCACTCTTCAGGTACTGTTTAGAAGCCCACCCAGCCACAGAGTACATAAGTGCTTGGCAATCGGGAGCATGGCGTAATCTTGTCATCAAAAATTTCTTTCTCCCATTCTGCCAGCTTGCCAGGAGAGCAGTTCCAGCCATACACTGCTGTGCCAATAACAACACCACCACCAGCCACCCACAAGAACTCTAGTGTTGGGTTAGAGGGGCGGGAAAAAACCATAACTTGAGAGCTTTCATTCTAGAACTTTTGGAAACAGATTTCTAACACCGCTGCATTCACAATATACACAGTATTTTCAATAGCATAAGAAAAAAATATTTTCTACATATACAGAGAAAAAAACCCAAATACTACAATGTAGGAATAAGTCACATATCAAAGTAGTCATCCAAATTTATTTTGTGATAAGTCTACTGAGACATATCCCGAATGACATTTAAGGACAGAACTTGTTTGAAAAATGGGCATGTCTTTGTAGGATAAACTCAATGGAGCTGGTTTTGACCTATACATGCAGAGATTATAACTATCCTGATACAAAGTGCTGTTTTAGCTTCTGACTAAAAATGATATAATTTTGTATATCATTTTTAAATGATATGTATAATTGAAATGCATAATTAAAAGGAGGCTTTGTTTTTAAGTTTTATGCAGTTTTTTTTTGTAGTCGTCTCTACATCCAACATAGGGCTCGAACTCATGACCCTGAGATCAAGAGTCACATATCAGCAAGCTTTTATTTTATTTTATTTTTATTATTTTTAAGAGCAGGCTTTTTTAAAGCAGGGTTAAATCACTCTTTTAGAAGCACAAAGTTACCCCAAACTGACAAATATCAACACAATATTGGGAATTAATTTCTCCTTTGACAATGGTACTACCGCGATCTCAAACCTTCTTCTCTTCCCCTATACTAAGTGCCCCCTTGCCTTCTACAAAACTGGTTCCTGTACACCTTTCAACTCTCTCCACTGTCTCCAGCTTCATCCAAGCTTTTCACATCAGCTTGTCTTACAGAAACAGTCTTGTAACAGGTCTTTCCTCTCATCTGTGATGTTTCTCAAAGCCAGGCTAAACTTCGGAAACACTGTTCTTGGCTCTGCCCTACTTATTGAGCCAAACGTATATTCATTCGTATGATCAATATTTACTGAACTCTAACCACGTGCTGGTAGTGTGCTAAGTTCTAGAAATGGAGATGTGAAAATCCAAAGTCCCCATTGTTAGGGCATTTGCAAGACTGTTGGGGTAAAGACTTTGGCCAGAGTCTGAATGTCAGGATAAAGGTACCTGGTCCAAAAAATCAACATGGCTGAAGAATCATCCAACCACCAACCACAATGTTTTTAAACAAATGAGCTATAAACTGAACCAGGAAGAATGAAAGAAGAGAAGTTCAAGAAAGATTACAGAGCTAGGGAATTTCCTTTGGTATATATTTAAGAACTATCTATGCCTAGGATCTAGTTCAAGTATCAAAAAGGTTTTGAATATTCCTCCATGAAAGTTGGGGCTGGGGGGTCGGTTATGACAACATTAAGAAATCTCTTCCAGAGTTTTATAGTTCTACAACTCCATAAGCAAAGCAAAAACAAATCAAAGGCTGATTTGGAGAGCTATTGGCAATTCATTAAATGACCTTAAAGCTTTCTCAATTGCAGAATGGGGACCAGATTGTATTTCTGAAAAAACTATAGAAATTCCCCTCTGAAAACATAAAATAAGTCTCTTTTTAAAAGATTTTATTTATTTCAGAGAGAGACACAGCGAGAGAGGGAACATAACAGGGGGAGTGGGAGAGGGAAAAGCAGGCTTCCTGCTGAGCAGGAAGTCCTGGGCTCCATCCCAGGACTCTGAGATCATGACCTGAGCTGAAAGCAGATGTTTAACGACTGAGCCACCCAGGCACCCCAAAATAAGCCATTTTAAATAAAATATTCCCCGGGCACAGTCACAAGGCTTTAAGTAGTGTTATTCTTGAAAAAGCTACTATGGGTGCCTGGATGGCTCAGTCACTCAAGTGTTGGACTCTTGATTTCAGCTTAGGTCATGATGTCAGGGTCCTGAGATCAAGTCCTGCCTGGGGCTCTACACTCGGTGGGGAGTCTGCTTGGGATTATCTCTCTCCCTCTCCCTTTGCCCCTCTGCCCTTGCTCACACACGCACTCTCTCTCTCAAACAAACAAACAAACAAACAAAAGAAGCCAATATGGACAAAGGTAATAGTATAAGACTATGTTCCAAGGTAGTTACATAGGTTCTTCTAGGTCAACATTTCTTTTTTTCTTTTTTAAGATTTTATTTACTTATTTGACAGAAAGAGAGCACAAGCAGGGGGAAAGGCAGAAGGAGAGGGAGAAGCAGGCTCCCTGCTGAGCAGGGAGCCGGATATGGGACTCGATCCCAGGATCCTAGAATCATGACCTGAGCCAAAGGCAGACACCCAACTGACTAGACCCAGATGCCCCGAGGTAAACATTTCTTTCCAAGGAATTAACCTCATGGTGTGGTCTGCTTCGTGTTTTAAGAACTTAACTTCACATTTATCTTATGGTTGTCTGTTCAGGCACTCTAAAGATACATGATCAGGATACCTGGGTGGCTCAGTTGGTTAAGCATCTGCCTTCAGCTCAGGTCATGATTCCAGGGTGCTGGAATCGAGTTCTACATGGGGCTCCTTGCTCAGTGAGGAGTCTACTTCTCGCTCTGCCTGTTGCTCCCCCTGCTTGTGCACTCTCTCTCTCTGACAAATAAACAAAATCTTTTAAATTTTTTTTTTTTAAAAACCACAAAGACACATGATGAAGTTCAAATCTTACTAGAAGCAGAGCTTATGTCTTCCTGACACACCTCCAGAAAAGCATTACATAGTTAGCTTAATTGGATATGAAAGCACTGCACAACTTGGATGCTTCTAGTAAGATTTGAACTTGGTCAAAAGGGTCTTTGTGGCTTTTTTTAAATTCTTAAAGTCGTCCCTTGTAATGAAAGTAGAATTCTGAAAGTGGGCTGTGAAGACCCCCTGTGGTACAAGAAAACAAGGCAGGTGTGTGAATGAGACCAGAACTTTGCTACATCCAGTATTTCTGGAAATAAGTGGATTGATCATTGTTCGGAACTTAGATAATGTTTTTAAAATACTATTATGTGAACAGTTTCATTGGAAAGGCATTTTCTGCAATGAGATTTAATACTAAGACAAAAACTGATACAGGACCAGTCAAATATTTAAAGTTGACATATTTTGGGTGCCTGGGTGGCTCAGTTGGTTGGGCGACTGCCTTCGGCTCTGGTCATGATCCTGGAGTTCCAGAATCGAGTCCTACATCAGGCTCCCTGCTCAGCGGGGGGTCTGCTTCTCCCTCTGACCTCTCCCCTCTCATGCTCTCTCTGTCTCTCAAATAAAATAAAATAAATCTATAAAGTTGACATGTTTTTCACTGCGGTTGTTACCTGAGAGCCATTCAGTAAGACAACATAAGAACATATTTGGTTCCATATGCCTGCGCTATGTTAGAATTTTGCTGCTTCAAGAACACTGCAAATACATAGCAGCTGCCCAAACTTAATTACAGTGGTGTTCCTTAAACTCAGTGAGAAATTCTATACAGCCTGGTTTCCAGGGTTAAAATTTAGATATATGCTCCGAAACTTTTCATATAAAACCTAAGCTTGGAGAGATTTGTGTGTATATTTGAGTGTTAAATTTCTTTAAAATTACTACTTATAATTTTAGACTAGAAGAGCCCTAAAAGTTAAAATTCTTCTTTTTAACTACTCCTATTTACCAAAGGGGGGGGGCGGAGAGAGAGAATTTACATTGACATGAAATAGTATATATTGATAGTCTTGCATTGAGTAAATTTTCATTAATATTTATTGATTTGATTTTTATTCCCCATTAAAAAACAATATAAGCTTAGAAGCTTTTGCATAGCTGTATTTTTAATCATTAGAAAAATCTGAAACATGACATCAGATTTTAAACAATTTATGTCTTCAAATTATGGATTTTTGTAGGGATGATAAAGAACAATGGGCTGTTAGTAGAGTGTATCTCACAGTGTTGGCCTCAAAGAGTCATCTGTCACAGAACCCAAAGTCTTTTCCCCAAAGAACCCAAAGAAACACAATAAACAGGTCAGTCACTCATTCTGACTTGGTACCTAGGATTATTTTGTAAACCAATTCTGAAGTTTGTTTTCTTTCTCAAGAGCCGCTCTTAACAATGATATTAAAGTTGGCCTCCTAGTTCCTCGCATGATGGAGAACCTGAATGGGTTGCCAGCTCCCTTTCCTGAACCTACCCATGAAAATGATCCAGACGCGTGTATGTATTGAAGGAAGGAAGGCTGTGAGATCCCAGAATTGAAAATGAAAATTGTAAGGAATTTCTAGGGACCAAGGAGGGAGTTGGATTGCATTGGCGGGGGTGGGGGTGAGGTGGAGCTGGTTTGAGACTTGAGACACCCATTGCAGAGAGAGGACTGGCTGAAGGTAGCTTTCTAGTTATACTTTTCAGTCTCGCCAACACTGTGCCAGGAAGATCTTCCTGGTCCTGGCACCATGGCAGGAGAGGAAACAGTAGGAACAATACCAGAAGCTGCAGCCGTAGCATCAGTGTAGGAAGTCATCTCATGGTGTGGTCTGCTCCGTGTCGTAGGGACTTAATTCCACACGTATCTATGGTTGCGTGTTCATGCATCCTAGAGACACAAGATCAGGGTGCCTGGGTGACTTGTCGGTATAGCGCTCAGACATTCCATCCCACTTCAGGCTCATGGGTTAATTGCCTAAAACCCAGGGAAAAGATCAATTCCTGGGGTGGAGGGATAGGGAGGTTTCCTGAGGGTCATGGTCACACAAGACAAGGGAAGCACAGCAAAAGTGAAGAAAGCTGAGATTATAACCCAAAAGTTATTACTTACAAACTCAGAGATTTCCCCAAATGCTCACACACACTCATACACCCATGGATGGTGGATGGTGGGAATCGGGTCGTGAGGGAAGTTACAGAGAACTAAGAAAGTGGCTAATCCATGTGGTAATAGATTAGAGTCGGACCCGCCAGTATAAACTCACACTACCTTCATAGAGTTACTAGGAGTTCCATACAGAAATATCCACAGGGTGCCCGGGTGGCTCAGTTGGTTAAGCAACTGCCTTTGGCTCAGGTCATGATCCTGGAGTCCCAGGATCAAGTCCCGCATCGGGCTCCCTGCTTGGCAGGGAGTATGCTTCTCCCTCTGATCCTCCCCCTGCTCATGCTCTCTCTCTCTCTCTCTCTCACACACACAATCTCGCTCTCAAATAAATAAATAAAATCTTTGTGGAAAAAAAGAAATATCTACAGACATGTGGGTTAAGATGCATACATATATTCCTTGCTCTATCTGCTGAGAGGATCTAGAAACAATGACATCCCAGTAACAACCCAGATTGTAGTTTCTAGTACCCATTCTCCAATAAAAGGAACCAGGACTCTTTGGAGAACTGGCTCATTCGAGGGCCAGGGCAGGGAATACACAAGATCTGCCTGGAGCATGTTGTAGTGACAAAATTAAGGAAGCACTAAAAACAAAAGGAAAAAAACCCCACATAATCATATCAAAGGGACACAGGAGCCAGCTGAAAGAGATTCCAGAGTCCCAAACTGAAAAAATTGTAGCAATAACCTTGCTGATTTTGATTTCAGATTCCACATTACGATTTAGCTTTCAGAAACTAAACTTTATCAAGTTTTGGGGTTTTATCAAAACGAAACAAAACAAAACAAAAAACACTATCCATCATTGCCTAAAAGGGATAATCAAAGAGCCTCCCTGGAGTGCCTGTGTGGCTCAGGTGGTTAAGTGTAATCTGCCTTCAGCTCAGGTGGTGATCCCAGGGTCTGGGATGGAGTTCACTTCAGGCTCCCTGCTCGGTAGGGAGCCTGCTTCTCCTTCTCCCACTCCCCCTGCTTGTGCTTGCTCTCTCTCAAATATACATAAATACATAAATCTTTTTAAAAATAAAAAATTAAAAAAAAATAAAAGAGCCACCCTTTTCAACTTCATGGGAGCCTGAATTATTTTCGTGTATTTCAACCAAACCATTCATTGCAACAGATTGAATGTAGAAGCAGTTAGGAAAACACAGCTGTCTTGGATTAAGCCAAACATTAAAGAAATTTGCAGCAATAAAAAACAATGCCACTTGTAACAGTAAATTATTTTTCACTTTGAGAAATTTAGTTATTTTTTATTAAAAATGTTACTTTGTTGACATATAATGGGTTATACTTATTATATTTACCGTGCATATAATTAATCAGCACATTACAATTTTTTCAGTTTTAATTTCCAATATGATAAATAACAATGGATATAACCCACAGGAACCAAAGTTCTCTGGGGTTTTTGATCGTTTTAAAAAGTGTATGGGGTGCCTGAGCAGCTGCGTGGGTTAAGCCTCTCTGCCTTGGGCTCAGGTCATGATCCCTGGGTTCTGGGATCAAGCTGAGCATGGAGTCTGCTTGTCCCTCTCTCTCTGCTTGTGGTCTCTCTCTCTCTCTCTCTCAAATAAATAAATAAAATCTTTTTTTAAAAGAATGTAAAGTAGATTTCTCAAAAAGTTTGAGAACTACTGCATTGTACCAAGCGGCTTCCCATGATGGATGATGGATGTTGGAGAAAAAGACAAAGAGGTTGGCGGACGGTACTAATGCCACAGTTTAGAAGAGAAGCAAGTACTTAATATCTACCATGCAGCTGGTAAAAGCCTAACTTGAGCATAGTGCCTCACCCTCCCCAAGGAGCCACTCTTCTCTACAACCCCTCCAGCCTTTTCCTGCCTCCATATTGTTACCTCTCTGCCATTAAATAAGGATATACAACTTTTAACATTGAAACACCTCGTCTTCATCACGGGGATTATTTAGAAGTACACAGTTCAGGGGCGCCCCGCGGGTAGAGTCTGTTAAGCAACTGACTCCTGCTTTTGACTCAGGTTGTAATCTTGGGGTCCTAGGATGGAGCCCCCCACGTCAGGCTCTGAGCTCAGTGCGGAGTCTACTTAAGACTCCTTCTCCCTCTCCCTTTACCTGTTCCCCCACCCTGTGTGCTCTCTCTCTCAAATAAATAAATAAAATCTTTTTTGAAAAAGTGTATGGTTTAATTCCTAATAGATCGGTGGTTTTTCAGTTACCTTTTTTTTCTTTAAAAAGATCTTATTCTTGGGGCACCTGGGTGGCTCAGTCGTTAAGCACCTCCCTTTGGCTCAGGTCATGATCTAGGACTCCTGGAATTGAGCCCTGCATTGGGTTCCCTGCTCAGGGGGGAGCCTGCTTCTCTCTCCCCCACTCCCCCTGCTTATATTCCCTCTCCCACTATCTCTTTCTGGATACCAAATAAATAAATAAAATCTTTAAAAAAGAGAGAGAGACCTTATTCTTAAATAATCTCTACACCCAACATGGGGCTCGAATTCACAACCCCAAGATCAAGAGTCGCGGGCTCCACTGACTGAGCCAGCCATGTGTCCCCAGTTATCTTGAAGCTATTGATTTCTGGCTTAATTCCATTAAGGTCCGTCAACATACTTTTTATTCTTCTCATTATTTTAAACCTGTTAAGATTTGTTTTACGACCCAGGATACGGTCTATTTTGGTGAATGTTGCATTTGCCCTAGAAAACTTAATTCTGTATTCTGCTGTCTTTGGGTAGTGTGTTCTATAAATATTAATTGCATGCTGTTGCATGATGTTGGGTGATGTTCAGTTCTTCTATATCCTTGCCAATGATATAATCTACTCTATCAGTTACTGAGAAAAGAGTATTCCCATCTGTAACTATAATTGTGGATTTGCCCATTTCTCCTTTCAATTCTGTCATTTTTTGGCTTCATGTATTTTGAAGTTCTGTTTTAGTTGCTTATACATGGAGAATTCTGTCTTCTTCATGATTTGATTCTTTTATCATTATGCAATGTTGTACTTTACCCTTGCTAGTTTTCCGTGCTCTGAAGTCTGTTTCATTTGATATTAATATTAGCCACTCCCATGTTATTTTGATTACTAATTATGTGATATATATCTTTCCCATCCTATACCCTTTTCCTTGCCCGTTTTATTGTATCTAGAGAGGCTTTCTTTTTTTTTTTTAATTCAAAGTGTTTTTTTAAAAGATTTTATTTATTTATTTGACAGAGATCACGAGTAGGCAGAGAGGCAGGCAGAGAGAGAGAGAGAGGAAGAAGCAGGCTCCCCACTGAGCAGAGAGCCCGATGTGGGGCTTGATCCCAGGACCGTAGGATCATGACCCTAGCCAAAGGCAGAGGCTTTACCCGCTGAGCCACCCAGGCACCCCATGGGAGACCTTCTTGTAGAAAGTATACCTCTGAATATTTTTTTATAAATCCCTTCTGACAACCTACGTCTTCTAAATGGTGTGTTTAGAGCTTTTATGTGTACTACAGTAACAGACATATTTGGATTTAGGTCTACTATTTTATTACTTGTTTTCTTTTTGTTCCATTTCTCATTTCTGTTTCCCCTCTCTACCTTTTATTGCATTATATTAGTCCAAATATATTAATTATCTTATATAATTATATACATATACTTTAAAGATTTTTACAGCTTTATTTTAGAGAGAGAGTGCCGGCGAGGGAGTAGGGACAGAGGGGGAGGGAGAGAGATAAGCAGACTCCACACTGAGCGCAGACCCCCATGCAAACTTGATCTCATGACCCTGAGATCATGACCGGAGCCAAAACCAAGAGTTGGAGACTTAACCGACTGAGCCACCCAGGTGCTCCAACATATATATATATATGTATGTATGTATATGTATGCATGTGCACATGTATATATACATCTATGTGTGTATACATACATATGTATATACATATACGTGTATGTATACACACATATATGTTTGCCTATATGTATTTATTTTTTTAGGTAGGCTCCATACCCAACATGGGGCTTGAACTCATGACTCTGAGAGTAGGAGTCAAATGTTCTACCCAATAAGCCAGCAAGGTGCCCCCATATTAATTACAATAATATTGCTTAGTACTCCATTTTAATTTATCTATTGAGTTCTTTTAAAGATTTTATTTATTTATTTGACAGAGAGAGAGAGAGAGATCACAAGTAGGCAGAGTGGCTGGCAGAGAGGGAGAGGGAAGCCGGCTCCCCGCTGAGCAGAGAACCCAATGTGGGGCTCAATGTGGGGCTGGATCCCAGGACCCTGGGATCATGACCTGAGCAGAAGGCAGAGGCTTAACCCACTGAGCCACCCAGGCGCCTCCTATTGAGTTTTTTACTGTATCTCTTTACATATTTAAGGGGTTACTCCAGGGATTACCATATACATAGTCAACTGAGCATGGTCTACTTAGAATCAATATTTTACCACTTCAAGTGAGATGTCGAAACTTTCCCATCATGTAGGTCCCTTTACCTCCTCACTTTATGTTGTACCTGTCTCACACATTTCATTTCCAGACATTAAAAATCCCATCAATCTATGTTATAATTTTTATCGTTGACCTTCATAATATTCTAAAGGATCTAAGAGAATAATCGTTGTTTTGAGAATAAGCATTTCTTATATTTACCCGGACAGTTACTATTTCTCCCATCCAAGTACTAACCAGGCCCGACCCTGCTTAGCTTCCGAGATCAGACGAGATCGGGCGCATTCAGGGTGGTATGGCCGTAGACCGGACAGTTACTATTTCTGTTGCTCTTCCCCTTTTCCTGACATTCCAAGGTTTCCTTTGGTATGATTTCCTCAAGCATTTCTTTTTTTTTTTTTAAGATTTTATTTATTTATTTGACAGACAGAGATCACAAGTAGGCAGAGAGACAGGGAGAGAGAGAGGCAGAGAGAGAGAGAAAGGGAAGCAGGCTCCCTGCCAAGCAGGGAGCCTGATGCAGGGCTCGATCCCAGGACCCTGGGATCATGACCTGAGCCGAAGGCAGAGGCTTTAACCCACTGAGCCACCCAGGCGCCCCTCCTCAAGCATTTCTTTTGGAGCAGGTATTCTCGTGATGAACACTCTGTTTTCCTTCACGTGATATTTTTATACTACTCTGACTCCAGAAAGATATTTTTATTGGATATAAATTTCTGTATTAACCGTTCATCTTGATAGTCATTTTTAAATGTCTTTCTTGCCTCCATGGTTTATGATAAGATGTCAACTGTTGTTGTATCACTATGTGTAATGTGATGTTTTTCTCTGCTTTCTTTTTTAAGATTTTATTTATTTTTTTATGTAAACAGCACAAGCTGGGAGAAGGGCAGAGGGAGGGGGCGAGAGAGAGCCTCTCCAACAGACTGTGCTGAGTGTCGAGCCTGAGGTGGGGCTGGATCTCAGGACCCCAAGATCATGACCTGAGGTGAAATCAAGAGTCTGATGCTTAATGGGAAGCCAACCAGGCATCCTGTCTCTGGCTGCTTTCAATATCTTTTCTTCATATTTAGTTTTCTGTAGTGTGATTATGATGTGTCTGTACGTGAATTTCCTTGTCTTTATCCTGGGTGACATTCACTGAGCTTCTTGAATGGTGTGAGTTCATGTTCTTTGCTAAATTTAAGAAGTTCTCATCCATTATTTCTTCAAGTGTTCTTTCGACACCACACTCTTCCCCACCCGTCCCCGGGATGCCAATGAAACAAATCTTTGACTTTGTGATGTTGTTTCACAGATGCCTCAGTCTCTCTGTTTATGCTTTTTCAATCACCTTTCACTATTTTGTCCGTTCTAGATAATTTGTATTGATCCATGTTCACGTACACTGAACTTATCCTCTTAAAACTCCATTGTGTTATTGACCACATCCAGTAAATTTCCTATTTCTTTTCTTTTACTGTCTTCATTTTAAAATCAAGTTTGTCTGATAGAAGGATGGCCACACTCTGGCTTTCTCTTTTCTTTTAAAGTTTATTCTTTTTTTTAAGTAATCTCTACACCCAGTGTGGGGCTTGAACTCACAACCCTGAGATCAAGAATCACATGCTGTACAGACTAAGCCAGTTCGGCACCCCATAAATTTCTTCTTTCTTTTTTTTAAAAGATTTTATTTATTTATTTGACAGACAGAGATGACAAGTAGGCAGAGAGGTAGGCAGAGAGAGAGGAAGGGAAGCAGGCTCCCCGTTAAGCAGAGAGCCTGATGCGGGGCCCGACCCCAGGACCCTGGGACCACGACCCAAGCTGAAGGCAGAGGCTTTAACCCACTGAGCCACCCAGATGCCCTAAATTTCTTATTTCAATTACTGTATTTTTAAGTTCAAAAATTTCCATTTAGATCTGTATTTTTAAAACATTTCTTTGCTGGAACTTTCTTTTTTTCCATTTGTTTCACGATTATTTGACTTTACCAAACAAACAAAAATTGAGGGGATGTGTCACCAAGAGCCCATATTGCAAGAAATTATAAAAGAAGTTTTTCAGAGAAAGGGAAAATTATGTAACTCTGAAACATATCTATACGAAGAAAGGAAGAGTGTTAAAGGAAGAATACATGAAAATAAAATAAAATCTTTTCTTTTTCTTATTCTTATTGATAAGTTTGTTAAAATAATAGCAACAACATATTTGGTTATTATAGCCTATGGGTAAGTGAAATGAGTGACAGCAATGTTATAAGACATGGGAGGGAGGAATTGGGAATACTCTGTTAGCAGGTGTCTGCTCTACCTTTGTACTGCTTTTCATACTGTCATTTGAAATTGGATTAGCTGTAAACATACATGGCAAACTCTAAGGCAACTACTAAAACAAGGTTAAAAAAAAAAGAAGTATGATTGATATTCCAAGAGAGGAGAAGAAAATGGAATTGCATAAAATGATTAATTAAAACCAGAGAAGGCAGAAAAAGAGAAGACAGAGTATTTGCTCTTATTTATTGAACCACGGTCATAATAGATGCTTCAAAGTATTTGTCATAATTCCAACATCTGTGTCATCTTGGAGTTGGAATCTGATGATCATTTTGGGTTTTTTTCCCCCTTACAAATGGAGGTTCCTAATTTTTCATATGCTGAGTGATTTTGGACAGACAGCATTCTGCACATTTTTAATATTATAGTATGAGACTCTGGGTCTTGTTTGATTTCTAAGGAAAATACTCTGGTTTTGTGTTTGTTTTCTTTTTTTATGTTGTTTTGTTTTTGCTTTAGGATGTCCTAGAGCTGGTTAGGTTCAGGCTATAAGTTCCAACCTGGCTTCCGAGGGCTGTGGCCCCCACATCAGCTCTGTTTTCAGTGTTCTCGGTGTTCCTTGGACCGGTCCTGCATATAGGCCACTGAGTGGCCACCCTGAGACCATGCAGTGGCCTAGCGGTCTTTGGTATGGAGCTGAGAACTGTGCCCAGGGGTTCACACACTGCTTTATAGGATCTCTGTCCCTGAGAAATTTCTGCCTCTCTGGGGCTCTCCTTCACAGCCCTCTGGCCACCAAGCTGGGCTGTTCATTTTCCTGTTCTGATGTAACACTTTCCATTGTCTGCATATGGTGTGTAGGGGAGGAAAAAATCTTTTCTTCTACCCTTCTAAGTTATAGCTGGAGCGGGGCGGGGGGTTGGTAACAAAAAGGAGATTAACAAGAGGAAAATAGACAAATGTATTTAATATAAGTTTTACATGACACTGGAGCCTTCATAACGAAATGAAGACCCAAAGAAGCAGTTAAATCGAGTGTTTTTATGCTAGGTTTGATGAAGAGTGGAGAGTCGTGGAAAAATGTGGAAGCACAAAAAAGAGTATGAGCTCAGTGTAGTTAACTAGGGAAAATTGCAAGGTCTGGTCATTTGGATTCCTTTCAGCATCCCTCTGTCTTTGAAGATAAAGACGTTCCTTTTCTCTAGGTTTAGGGAGGGCACCTTGCGCATGAAGGTCTATGACCTGCTTCAGGGGAAGGCCCGAAAATCCTTCCCACACTTGTCATTTCTCAAATTCCTTTGGCTTCAAATATTCAATACTCCAAGATGCCATATTTGGGAGCAGCATATCATGAACTCCTCCAGGGGCTGCGAGATAGGACACCAAAGAGATCGAAATAATATTTATTTGTTCTACACCCTTGGGTCCATAGTTTTTCCATGTGGCTCCGTACAGGGCTGACCCCAGGCAACTTTCAAAACAGGCAAAGATACCATTTTACTAACACCCATCTCTCTGATTCTAGTTATCTTAGGTGACTTCTAAAATCCCCACAGTGAAAAGCTCTTTTTTTTTTTTTAAGTAATTTAACATTGTAAATAGCACAGTACCTGGGGTTCAGGGTACTTTTCTTTGGACCCCATTCTTATCTGGATTCTACTTACTAATTGGGTGACCATAGAAAAATTACTTAAACTACCTGAACCTTAACTTTCCTCTTAATAGCATTTACCTCCTGGGTTTGCTGTAAGTTTTATTTTACTTTTTAAAATATGTTATTCATTAGTTATTTGTCAGAGAGAGCACAAGCAGGGGGAGTGGCAGGCAGAGGGAGAAGCAGGCTCCCCGCTGAGCAGGGAGCTGGATGTGGGGCTCAACCCCAGGACCCCAGGGATCATGACTGGAGCTGAAGACAAACGCTTAACCCAGTGAGACACCCAGGCGTCCCAGTGGTGTTGAGTTTTAAATGAGATGATATATTGCATATCAAGTACTTAGCAGAGTACCTGACACAGAGAGATAGTAAACACTCAGTAAACAGGGGCTATGAATTTTATAACTTACGGGAAAAAAATCTGCCATTCTGGGACAAATTTCAAATTTGTTTCAGGATTATCTTTGTATGATTATCAAGTGAGAAGGCTATTTTCTTTTTTTTTTTTTTTTAGATTTTATTCATTTACTTGACAGACAGAGATCACAAGTAGGCAGAGAGGCAGGCAGAGAGAGAGGAGGAAGCAGGCTCCCTGCTGAGCAGAGAGCCCGATGTGGGGCTTGATCCCAGGACCCTGGGATCATGACCTGAGCTGAAGGCAGAAGCTTTAACCCACTGAGTCACCCAGCTGCCCCGAGAAGGCTATTTTCTAATTCATGTGCTTTCAAATTTTAGCCCAAAAGTTCTCACATGGCTTTAAAAAGCCGAATTCTACTTATACACACCAGCACCTCTATGTATCCTACTGAACACATGAATTTGAATTAAGTGTCAAATCAAAGGTACAGAATCTAAACTGAATAGGGCCCCATTTTATTTGCATTCACTACGTTTCCAAGTACGGGTTTTACTGATCAGCATTTACTGTTCTCGTTCCTGGTACTGTTGCACAAATTTATTACCATGATTGCACTGAAGGCATTTAATTCTTATTTAAGATTTATTCACATGTATGTTTATTTTTTTTTTTATTTTGAGGCAATGTTTTCTTTAGCAAGGCACAAATTCCAAAGTGATTTATAAATTTTTTTAAGGAATCTCTGCCCAACATGGGGCCGAAACTCGCAACCCCAAGATTGAGAGCTGCAGGCGCTACTGAGGGAGCCAGCCAGGTGTCCCTTCCAAGGTGATGTGGAGAAGAAATGTGCTTCTGGAATGCCACTCAGTTATAGCGATAACAACTTGCGTTTGAATATTGCTTTTATAATCTCCAAAGCACATCCATTAAGCCTTTCAACATTTTCTTAAATTGCATGTTTTAGGGGCGCCTGGGTGACTCAGATGGTTAAGTGTCTGCCTTTGGCTCGGGTCATGATCTCAGGGTCCTGGGATGGAGCCCAGCATGGGGCTCCCTGCTCAGAGCGGGGGGGGGGGGGGGGCCGTGGGGGGCCCCTGCTTCTCCCTCTTCCTGTGCCACTCCCCCTGCCCCCAATAGTGAAAAATCTGACTCCACTTAAAAAATGCACTGAAAAATCAATCTTTCATTTTAATACCATAGTATTTTTATTTTTGCCAACAAGGCTTGCATTTATGTCATGGACAGAGCCCACCCGCTATTCCAGTAGTATAACCTGTTTTTCCTCCACAAAATAAGTGGAAGACAGAAAACCATGTTCATGGGAGGCATGACACAACCAAACACAAGGGATGGGAAACAATAGCTTATTTAAACTGAGAAGGTTAATTTAAATATACTTAGTCATTTTACATTTGCACAAGCATTCAACAAAAGATTTGTTGAATGAATGGCCAGTTGAACTTTTTTTTTAAGATTTTATTTATTCATTTAACACAGAGAGAGATCACAAGTAGGCAGAGAGGCAGGCAGAGAGAGAGGGAAGCAGGCTCCCTGCTAAGCAGGGAGCCCGATGCAGGGCTCCATCCCAGAACCCTGAGACCACGACCCTAGCCAAAGGCAGAGGCTTAACCCACTGAGCCACTCAGGCACCCCTGGTTAAACTTTTTATTAATTTAAAAAATGAACTGCAAGAAGAAGTTAATCTAAAATTGAATTTCTGCCACACATTTCATACACTTCTCCTCCCGGCTCAAAAACAACAGCCTGACACTCAACTTTTGCCTGATCACTCTTGCCTACCAAATAGGGTACCTTTGCAGACATAGCACAGCAGGCAAGACTTAACTCTTCTTCCCAGGGTCAGGGTCATCAGCCGGGGAGACCTGACTGGCTCAAAGTGATTCAATGGCCGGAGCTCCGAAAGTCCAGAGGCGTCCTCACTCCTTGCAAATTGCTCTTGTGGATTTCACTCCTATCTGGCACCTGGGCTGGGTTGCCCAGAAAATTCTGCTCAGCTGAGCTGCTGACAGAAGCACCGATAATAGGGACTCCCTATGTGGCCTGGCTGCCCCCAGCCTGGTAAGCCTTGAGGTTCCAAAAGTCCTGTGTCTCAGCCAAGAATCCAACCCATTCTTGAAAACTGCCTCTCCCCTTTTCCCCTTCGAGCAGATGCGTCTGCTCTCTTTTGAAACACTGGTAGTTTCTTGGTGGCTCTCTCAAAGCCCTCTTCTCATCCTGTCTTGGTTTTATAACTGTTTTTTGTATTGACTTTTTTATTTGTCCTATGCTCCGGTCTGTTCCCTAGGAGCACTTTGAGGCCAAGAAGCAGGCTTTATTCAGTGATATAGTCTCCAAAGCAATTAATAAGGCGCCTTCCCAGGACATCATACATGCTCGACAAGTATCTGTTGAATCAAACAGGACAGAAAACTAGTTCCCTAAGCTTCCAGCAAGCATTCCCATTTCTTAAATATCTATGAAAAAAGAAAAAAACCCACAATTTTGCTTGATACATATATGTGTTTGGGAGTCTCATGAGTCACGTCAAGCCCTAGTAATCAAACAAACAGGAACACCATTTGGCAGTTGGCAAAGACGACTCGGGTAACCACTGTGAAGTGGTTGTTTCCAATCATCCATGGATGGTTTGTGAACCATGGGTAATTCAATATCCACACATGCTTATTAGAAGTATTCAGCCTCTTGCTATAATCAACTTGTTTATATATTTACAAGTAATGACTTTCTGGTTATTTTAATTAAGAAACCCTTCATTCATTAGGATTCTGTTGACTAATATAATCCCTTCCAATGGAGCAAACTAGTATTTATTGCCATTGAAGGAAGAGCAGGTTGAAATTGCCACAGACATCCACAAAGAGGTCTTGATTAACCTGTTACTGGAAGAATGAAATCAGAGGAACACGCCAGAGAGCAATTTTGCAGTAAGTATTAAATGCATATCCTCTGATCCAGGGATTTTTAAGAATTCATCCTCACCATCTGCCCAAGTATATGAATCTGATGTTAATGGAAGCATTAGATGTAATCATATATATATTTGGAAGCAAGAGATACGTGTCTCAATGGAGCACCAGTAAACGATGGTACAGCCATACAGCGGACTGCTACGCAGCTGCTAAAAAGACTAAAGAAAAGGAACAGACTATAACTGAGATAACCTTGATAGATTATTTAGCAAAGCAAGTGGCAGGACAATATGCATATCAAGCTCCCATTTGTATTAGAAGCAAAACGCCAATACATGTTTATAAATTGTAGAGAGGCGCCTGGGTGGCTCCGTCAACTAGGCCTCCGACGCTTGATTTTGGCTCAGATCACGATCTCAGGGTCCCAGGATCGAGCCCCGTGTCAGGCTCTGCACTCGGCGGGAAACTGCATAAAGATTCTCTCTCTCCCTCTCCCTCTGCCCCTCCCTTCCTCTCTCTCTCTCTCTCTGATAAATAAGTGAAAAGAAATATGTTGTAGAAATGTAACCAGGACCAGAGTTGTATCGGCAGGGGAACGGAGGTGCATGGGCAGGGCAGAAGGGAAGGCAAGACGATATATAGTGGTTCTGACAACCCAAATGTGTTGTCAGTCTGACTTAGAAATGTACTTCTAATGTTAACATCCTTCTCTGTCAGTCTGTCTCCCAGTGGCTCAGGCTCCAACCTGAGTGGCTCTCTCTAACCAACCTCTGGGGGGCCGCCCCAGAACCTGTTCCTGGTCTATCAGTTCTGGCTGGTCCAATCAGCTCCTCCTCCTGACCCCTCAGTTTTCTCTCTCTCCCTTTTTTTTTTTTTCCATTTCCACTTTCTCTTACTGGTAGTCCAGGCCTTCAAGACCTCAGTTCCTGCGGCTGCCTTCTAGTAGATCTCCCAGCCCCCGGTTTCTCTTCCCAGGCGCAAACCCTCCCTCTGGCCTCTACAGGGTCCTCCTACTCCCCAGCCACGACCAGCCCGAGGCCTTCCGCGCTCTCAACTGGAGCCGGTTCCAACTTCAGAGGAAGGTCGGGCAGTCGGGCAGCCTTCCCGAGCCTGGCCCAGTCCAGGCATGACTGCCAGGGCCCCACATGGTGGTGGGCTGACCCCTGGCCATAAGCATCCCTATCTGGAAGGCCCTTCCTGCCTCCCCAACTCTCTCATTTCGAGTAATTGTTCAGTACCCACCGGCCTCACTCTGAGAACCGACTTATTTCACTTTTTATAATCTCTCCTCCACTGCCAGGTGGGTACCTCCCCGAGAGCCAGGGGGAAGCTCCTTCTCGACGGAAACCACGTCTCTCACGCTGACTGACCACATCGCCTGAATTTCCGCAGGCTTTGCCAGCACGTGTGAGGCATAAAGTCACGAGAACCGACGCTTCCCCGATCCTTGTCGCGGTCTGCTTCTGCGGGCCCTCGTCCTCCGGCAAAAAGCGCCCCCTGTGTGCCTCTGGGAGTCTCCAAGTGGCATCTCGCTTTTGCTCCCAATTGAGTCCCTGTCAGCTATCTGGGTCCGTGAGCATTTCCACCCCATTTCTGTTTTCATTTCCTGCTCTCAGTCCCTGCCAAACACCAAGGCCTCCCACTGGGGCCCCCTGCAACTCCCACTGGGCACCACCGTGTCCACCACACCACCGTGTGCACCAGCCTCCTGCAGACACCGCTCCGATTATATTTCTTTGTGCTGCCCACAGCTCCTGCAGACCCACACAGCTGAGAACCTAACAGCCTCTCCCAGGCATCAGCTGCTGAATGAAGAATGACAGTCACTAGGGCATGCTTTGATTTGCTTTTCCAGCGGTGGAGATAGGTTGCCCTGATTTACCCTCACGTTCTCCACAGTCACCACCGGGACCCGTCAGCTGGTGCCATGAGGTAGTTCTTCAGGACTCGGGGTACACACCGTTCTGAGCTGACGAGCCAAGTAACCCTATCCGCCAGGGTTGCCAGCCCAAATCAATGGGTCCTGCTCTGACGTGTTTTGATCCTTGTATGGACACTTCCTATCTCTGGGTCTTCAAAGTTCAAATCCAAGTAGGAGCTGATCTCAGATTTCAAGAGAGGTCGGCTCACACCTCAAACAGAGTTTCTTTGTGCCCATCTGCGAGGCCAGAGAGAGGGGGGTTCCTTAACGCAGGTCTCATAAGGGGAGAATTGGGGAAGTAAAACAATCCGCCTAAATGTTTTCTCCAGCAGGAGTGGCCCGGGGCCGCGCGGCCAGGAATGCACAGACAAACGCCCAGCGTGCAAGAGCGTGGTGGAAGGAAGGTCAGAAGACGGTTTCTGAGCGTTTGTTTCTTAGTGCTTAACCATATGACTTTTCAAATGGCTCCCAGAGGCTTTGAAGTTAAAGCCCCTGGGAAAGAGAAGTGTTCACACTTGGGGTTTCGGTCCCCCAGACCCAAGGTCAAGGAAACCTGGTGGTGTGAAATGCTCACAATAGAGGCTCAAATGGTAGGAGATCCATCTGTGCTTTCTTTTAAAATACCTGAAAGATGGATGCCTGGGTGGCTCAGTTGGTTAAGCATCTGCCTTCGGCTCATATCATGATCCTGGGGTCCTGGGATCAAGTTCCACATCTGGCTCTGCTTCTCCCTCTGCCTGTTGCTCCCCCTTGCTTGTGTGCTCAATCTCTCTCCCTCTTTGTCAAATAACTAAGTAAAATCTTTCAAAAAATAAATAAAATACCTGAAAGAACACAGAAATACTCTAACCTTATAAAAAGCAGAAGGTAGGGGCGCCTGGGTGGCTCAGTGGGTTAAGCCGCTGCCTTCGGCTTAGGTCATGATCTCAGGGTTCTGGAATCGAGTCCCGCATAGGGATCTCTGCTCAGCAGGGAGCCTGCTTCCCTCTCTCTCTCTCTGCCTGCCTCTCTGCCTACTTGTGATCTCTCTGTGTCAAATAAATAAATAAAATCTTTAAAAAAAAAAAGCAGAAGGTAACCGTGTAGTCTTCAATAGTCTTAGTAAAGGAAATACTTTCAAATCATACAAAATGGGTTACTAACTTCCTGTGGCACCTAGCCATTGTTCAGATGTGACATACGTAAGAAAGAAAAGCTGATGGTCTGAAATGCATGGTACTCTGGTGGCGGATACAACGTTAGAAGATTCCAAACTGCGGCAGGTGTGAAATTTTCATGAACTACTTTCATATAAACATTTTTGGAATCCCAAGGACATTTCTGTTATATGGGTCTCACTCAAGGAAAATCCCACAAGTAATTCTTCATCTATACAAAGAAGAAACAGGGAGTGATTACTTGCCTGACAAAAGGATCTCCATCCCTTACAGACTACAGGTGACCTTCCAGCAAGGGGGATTAGGGGCACTGACACGCCTATCCACCCCCACAGTTGAAAATCCACATACAACTTTTGACTCCTCAAAAGTTTAACCAACAGCTTACTACCAACAGGAAGGCTCACTGATAACACCAACAGTCCATTAACACACATTTTGTATGTTATATGTATTATACACTGTATTCTTATAATAACGTAAGCAAGCAAAAAGGAAATGTTATTAAGAAAATCCTAGGAAAGAGGGGGTGCCTGGGTGGCTCAGATGGTAAGCATCTGCCTTTGGCTCAGGTCATGATCCCAGAGTCCCGGGGTCAAGCCCCACATCGGGCTGCTTGCCCAGCAGGGAGCCTGCTTCTCCCTCTCCATCTGCCTCTCCCCCTGCCCCTCCCCCCAGCTCATGTTCTCTGTCTTTCTCTCAAATAAATAAATAAAATCTTTAAAAAAGAGAGAGAAAAATCCTAGGAAAGAGAAAATACAATATATCGTAGTATCATACTATATTTATCAAAACAAATCTGCATGTAAGTGGATGTGCACAGATCAAACCCATGTTGTTCAAGTGTCAAGTGTAATATGAGATTGAATGTACACAAACATGTTTTCTTGGGGCGCCTGGGTGGCTCAGTCAGTTAAGTGCCCTACTCTTGATTTTGGCTCAGGTCCTGATCTCAGGGTGCTGAGATGGAGCCCCGCTCTGGGCTCTGTGCTGAGTGTGGAGCCTGCTTAAGATTCTCTCTCCCTCTCCCTCTGCCCCCCTTAAATAAATAAATAAATAAATAAATAAATAAATAAATAAATAAAATGTTATCTCATAACATTTTTAAAATCCCACCTGAGGTTGGCATGCCCATTTGTGCTGTTCGAGCCTTGCCCTCCCCCCATCTGCCCCTCACTTGGTCCGGCAGCCCCGCCAGGGACGTGGCCAGGGTAGAATTCCCCATCTCTATTTTTTCATCTTTACCATGCGAGGGGTTTTGTTTTACGCCACCACGAACATTTTCCTGTTGTGAACTATCACAGTAACATCGGGGAGTCTCTGTAGCCTTCACAACTTCTCGCCACCGAGTTCAAGGTACCCTAACATTTCATAGAAACACCTGCAAAGGGGTGGTGGTAATCTTTGCAGCCTAGAGAGGTGGATCCCGAGCTTGACTGCGGGTCAGAATCATCCGAGGTTGCTACAAATTCAGGTTCCAGAACCTCACACCAGACCCACTGAATCAGTCTGCGACAGGAAGAACTTTGGCAGAACCTATTACAGACAGCACCCCTACTCCTACCTTGAGGAGAGAACTCTGCTCTTCCTAATCCCTTCACTCGGGAACTTTAAATAAAGAACTATACAGATGGCTTGGAGGTGGCCCAGACACAACTGAGGTAGGAGCTTTCAGCCACCAGTTTATAATTTACAATCCACACTCCATTCCCAGCCCGTGTTCTGGTGGGGTCCTTCTGACAGGTACCAGCTCCAAATGCACACCACCAGGAATCTTCAGGAAGTCTCAGGCTGAGGAGTCCAGATCCAACTCCAGCAAAAGGAGAAACTCCTCCTCTCCTGCCAGCTAGGACCCCTGGCCCACTTTCCCACCCCAAAGTGGTACACTTTGAGATTCTTTATGTCCTCCCGCAGAAATCCCACTCCTCTCCAGATACCTCGAGCCAGACGGATAATCAGGAGTCCATAGTCCATTTCGCAAAGGCTGGTACATTTCATCACAAAGAACACCAAGGGGGCCATTTTCCTCTAGGCTAGCCCCACTAAGCCAGGTCCAACTTAGCTCCTTGTTTCTCTCCTCCCACTTAAGGCTAAGGAAAACTCAAGCCTGCACACCTCTCTTGGCCGCAGACTAATCTCAGTTCCAAATCTACTAAGAGAAAATCCGAGGGCAAAAAGCCGTACTCATCTTGGGGTGGGGGAATCCAAGCTTAATCCATCTTTAGAAAAAGGGAAATTCTTTAACTCTATTGGGAGAATAGTTTGTTTAAACCCAATTTACATCACCAAACAGATTGATTAGCATCTCACTCTGAAGTAAGTTTCCTCCCCAACAAAGGCTTTTTATGACAAAAGTTGCTCATTGAGGCGGAGTTCCCCTAAACAAAGCCAAGACTTGCTCCCCTTGAAGTGTGCCCCTTCCAGGCCCTCACACTTTTCTTCCTGTCTAAAGCCTATCCAGCTCAAATCCCTCTTCTTCCTGGAAGCCTTCCCTGACCATCCTTGGCCCCACCGGGAAGCCTTTTTCCAATGAATCACCACCGGGTACCTCTCCCGTCCATCTGGCAACCGCTCATATACACGGACTTCAGACTTGACACTATTCTTGTGTTACTTCCCTGAACTTTCAAGTTCTTTTACCATTTAAGTCTTGGCATAAATATCTGTTACCACCTCCAGGGCCCCTACTTGATCATGAACTAGTTAAACAGTGCCAAGGAGCGCATCTCTCTGGCTTCTTTGAAACATCTCAGAGCCACTCCTGTCTTCCCCTCCAGCACGGGCTCTAACTGTGCTTGTCACACAAGTAATCAGTGAGTGGTTGACAGGAATCCTGGAAAATATCCTGTTGCTTCCAACAATGTCCATGAAAAGCTGGTAGCATTTGTTTAGCCCGCACAACGGCCCTCGATGGCAGGTGTGGGCATTAACCACATTACACTGGCGAGGGAACTGAGACCCAGAAAGGGAGGCAGATGCCCTGAGGTCACTCAGTTAGGTCACCCAGAAGCAAGGCTGAGCTGGTTCCCAAAAAATGTTCTCCTGGCTATGATTTCTAATGGCTTCCCAAGGAGTCTCTTGACTGACCCATGAGATGTGTGGAAAGGTATACTGCAAGATAAGGTCAGGCTTAAGGGACGGGGTCCTATGGGTCAAGCTATGAAATGAGTACTTAATTTGATACGCCCCGGGGCACCACTCAAGGCTCCTGAGCACAGATGGGACAGGATGGGAGTTAGGTGGTAGGAAGATTAATCTGATGGTTGGGTGGAAAATAAAGACTGAGGGGCACCTGGGTGGCTCAGTTGGTTAAGCGTCTGCCTTCAGCTCAGGTCACGATCGCAGGGTCCTGGGATCGAGCCCCGCATGGGGCTCCCTACTCAGTGGGAGGCCTGTTTCTCCCTCTCCCACTGCCCCTGCTGGTGTTTGCTTTCTCGCTCTCTCTCTCTGTGTGTCAAATATATAAATAAAATCTTAAAAACAAAAAAGAAAAAGAAAATGAAGAGTGATGAGATCCTGGAGGCGGGAGGACCAGTTAGTGGGGAAAGCCGACAGTCCAGGCAAGGCAGCAGTTAGATCTTGAAGGACAGAGGCAGACGCGCAAGACGGTGGAGTGGACTGATCATGAAAACATGGGGAAGGAACAAAGGTCCACACAATCCTCCTTGGCCAATCTCTGGAGCCAGAGGAGGGAAGAAAAGTAGCCTCTTAATATTATACAAAATGAACATACTTTTACTTGGCGTTTCCTTTTCTCCTGTCCCTTCTGATTCTGGTCTCCTCTCTCCCCTTGTCACTGAGCTACAGTCCCTTGACACAAGACTCTTCTACTGGGCCTTGGATTTGTTGCTGAGGAACACAAACATGTGAACGTTAGAACTGTCACGATCCCAACTTGGAGCACAGCCATGGTATTCCATGTTTGGGGCCGGAATATAGCAGAACCTGCCTGGCATTTCTGCCTAAAGCTCAGACACTTGAGCTTGAACAGCACCTAAGAGAAATATGTTGAAATTAAAGATGACAAAGTGGCTATCAGGAACCTCCTTTGAAAACAGTGTTAAGGAAATAAGAGAGGGATGCCTGGCTGGCTCAGTCCGTGGAGTGGGGGACTCTCGATCTTGGGGTTTTGAGTTCGAGCTCCATGATAGATGGGTGTAGAGACAACTTTTTTAAAAAGGGGAAGGAAGGAAGGAAAAAAGAGGGAGGGAGGGAGAAAGGAAGGAAGGAAGGAAGGAAGGAAGGAAGAAAGAAAGAAGGAAAGAAAGAAAGAAAGAAAAGCTTGGGGCGCCTGGGTGGCTCAGTGGGTTAAGCCTCTGCCCTTGGCTCAGGTCATGATCCCAGGGTCCTGGAATTGAGCCCCGCATCGGGCTCTCTGCTCACGGGGGAGCCTGCTTCCCCCTCTCTCTCTGTCTGCCTCTCTGCCTGCTTGTGATCTCTCTCCGTCAAATAAATAAATAAAGTCTTTTTAAAAAATGAAAGAAAAGAAGAGCCGTTTATCTTGTATTCAAGTTAGGAATTTGGACCGTTGTTTACAAGTTTAAACAGAAAGAACTGCACGTACTTTTTTCCTTAAGGAGAACATAATCACTCATTTTAAAAACATCTAAACACTTAAGGTGTTTTTTTCTTTTCAAAACCTGACGCAAACATGAGTATTTTCTCTCCTACTCATTCTCTGACCTCTCCTATCAGCCCGCCTCCAGCTGGATTTTTCCAGATCTCTTTTGATTAGTTTTACTTCTGTATCTCCAGAAAAGCGGCATGGCTAGACTCTTCTCAGACAAGGGTGATCCTATGACCCCGGACGAAGACCCGCTGTGGTCCTGTGATTTACACATCAAATGCCCTTCAATAGCCTCACATATTTGGGATTAATGATGCTCCAATAATGCGTTGGGCATTTGTGCCGGTATTGAAGCCACAAGAAAGAAATATTACTTTATTAATACAGGGTTGAAGATGTGCTCTTCCACAGAGGGAAGGAAACACACACAGTAAAAAGCCCATCTGCTCTACTTGTCTGACACTAAAGAACCCAGAGTAAACCTCATCAGACAAAACAGGACGGGCACCACGGTGCGCGCGGTCTTTCTGACTGCGGTAGTGGAATGGTCAGTCACAAAAAGCATTGCACTAAATCGGGAAGCTCTCCTACTTGCTGCATTCTGAAAGCTTCACTGTACCGTGCCTCTATTTAGTGTGCAGGGTGTAATAAAATCCATGTGTGAATGTTTATATTTTAAAGATGTTGTGCTCCAATATGTTCTGAGTTAGGGCTTTTGAACACGCTGTATAGATTCAACACAAAGCTAACTGAAAGACTAATCTTCCCATTGTTACACTTTAATTAGTGCGACCTGTCATTACAACTTTTTATGATGGAAAGTATCAGGCCTTTTATCTTACTTTTAAGCCCTATTCTGAAAACAGCAGAAAGGGAACTGAAAAGACAAAGGAAATTGCATTTTATGGAACAATAAGGGGAGTCTTTAAAAATCCTGGGAAGTTCACAAACTGCCAATGAAATCTACTTGGAGGCACCAGTACTAGGAAGATGACCAGTTACTGAGGATGCATTAGCCATCCGCTACCTCCTTAATCCTCTCCAGAATCCAAAGGCTAAGAAAGGATAAGAACATTTCAGTACAGCAGCCCATAAGGGTGGCCTGGCAACTGCATCGCTTACTACGTAGGAATTTAGAGATGAGGTCCAAAGCTGTTAGGTCCTCTTTTGGCACACCTGTGCTCTCTTTGACAGCAGATTGGAGTTCTGTGACAAATGCTTATTACAAATGTATTACATTTATTTCATTATTTGTTTCACTAAATATTGTTCTGGCCCCTTTAGTCGGAAAATTTGACACTGCAGAAACACAGAAATCAGTACCAAAAATGGCACCAGAAATTGGAAGATTTACAGAATTAGCCGGAAATTAAGACTCGAAACAACTACAAATGTGACAGCTTGAGCTACTTTTATTAGATGAGCCAGATTTAGCAAACTTGACATCTAAGTAAATAATGCACTCCAAACGTTCTCAGGAAATGGTGACTTAAGAAAAAGAAAGAAGAATAGCTAAAAAAGCCAGAAGCCACAGACAAAAATAGGGCTTTCTGATTTTGTGCAATTCTTTTCTGCCAACACTATTTATGTAAACATTATTGTAGTTTGTCCTCAAGACAGAAGAGGCTTGATATGAATTAGTGTTCTGTTTTGAGGAAATGTGCATGTTTTGAAAACACATGGGACAAAAAAACAAAACAAAACAAACACAAAGTTGAGAATGCAGTTTTTGTCTTTTGGAGTGAAAAATAATTGGTTACTGCTAAAAGAAAAATGCAGAAGTTAAGTCAAGGGTACACTCCACTTCTGCGGAGTGAAAAAATAATGGGTTACTGCTAAAATACTTTTCCTTCGCTCTTACACTATTATCTAATTTGGGGCAGATTCAGTTGGTTTACTTTGTGTCTGACTTGGAAACCAAAGCTTTAAACTGAGATAAATTGAGAGCCTTTCAAAGCAGAATGGGAGAAGGAGGGCGAGGGGGAGCTCTGAAAACAGGGAGGATACCTCTGTACAAAGTTCCGGCCTTACAAATTCCAACACACATGCCAATTTGTTCCCTTTCTCCACTCTCTATCTGCAGTTAAAAGCTGGATCCAAAAAAGAAAAGAAGAAGAGGGGCGCCTGGGTGGCTCAGTGGTTTGGGCTGCTGCCTTCGGCTCAGGTCATGATCTCAGGGTCCTGGGATCGAGCCCCGCATCGGGCTCTCTGCTCTGCAGGAAGCCTGCTTCCCTCTCTCTCTCTCTCTCTGCCTGCCTCTCTGCCTACTTGTGATCTCTGTCTGTCAAATAAATAAATAAAATCTTTAAAAAAAAAAAAAAAAGAAAAGAAGAAGAAGGAGAAAAAAAAAAAAAAAGCACCACCACAACAAAAAAGAAGCTGGCTCCTACATCAGAAACTCAATTCCAGGCCCACTCCAATTCCAGAACTCTCTTCAGCCCCACCCAAACCCCAAGGGGACAGCAAAAGAGGGTGTCGCAGAAGAAGAGGGGGTGGTCTTCTCTCTTCCTACCTCTCCCATTACCACCCCCTTTTGTCTGGGGGGGGGGACTGGGGAAGGAGAGCCAAGGTGTGCCTTTGGCATCCACAGCTGGGTCACCACACCGTAACTAGGGTTCCATCATCTGACTATGCTACGAATTAAAGTCAAAATAGAAGAAATAGCAAAAAACTTTCTACGAGGTAATCCAGAGACTCTAACTGGCACCGATTCTAGAGAGAAATTAAGTTGTGAGTTTAAAATAACCTAAATTTTTTTAAAATAAAAACAAAACAAAAACAAAAAACAAATAAAATAAAATAACCCAAAATCTGGGCACCTCGGTGGCTCAGTAGGTTAAGCATCTCCCTTCGCCTCAGGTCATGATCTCAGGGGCCTGGGACCAAGTCTGCTCCCTGCTCACTGGGGAGTCTGCTTCTCCTTCTCCCTCTGCCCTTCCCCTGGTTCATGCTCTCTCTTAAAGAAATAAATAAGATCTTTAAAAAAATAAAATAAAATAACTTAAAACCTCACGACTGACTCAGTCAGTAGGGCATGAGCCTTTTGATCTCAGGGTTGCGAGTTTGAACCCCGTGTTGGGGGTAGAGTTTACCTTAAAAATAAATGAATGAATGAATTTTTAAAAATAATAACCTAAAATAAGAATAATAACCTAAAACCTCAAAAGGAAATTTTGGAACATAACACATTATTTGTTGGTAACTGACTGTATTGATAGGACTCAACAGAGACATTGGATGACTCACAAAATGCAGATGATGAAGGCAATCCTTTGGCACCGAAAACGCTCTAAGTTAACTTTAGACTTGGCTTTTTGCTCCAAATAAAGCTGTTGGAATGCCTATCTAAAACAAATATGGGATAGGTAAAAGAATCATTGTTTGCATTACAGAAAAAGCAAGGGCATTATTTTCCGATTCAGGAGGTGCCAGAATTCTTAAGAGAGCACAGTATTTATAATGTTCCCATTTTTAATATGTCATGATCATTGACACAGAAAGCTGCAGAAAGCCGGAGGAGGACTTTCGGCATACTGAATGGGAAATAATCAGAAATACAAAAAGGTACTTGGGTTGTGCATTTAAGTTAAATGTTAACTCAAACACACACAGGCTGAGGAATCTACCCCTGCTTGTTGATCCCAATTTATCCTCAGATCCACATCGACGGGTCTCTGGATGGTTGGCAGTTCTCTGCTGGCAAAATGAAGTAGAGAAAATTGAGACAATTGTCCACGCTGGGGAAAAAAAATTGCCTCAGACAAAAGTCATTTTGGACCTTACTGAGCAGGCCACTCTGATATCCTGAATCTTGAAAGACCACTGCTGACCAAGTAGGAAAATTGGTAGTGAAGAGTTTCAACAGTTTTGACTTTTGCCATTCTCTATGAAATAGTTCTAAAACTTCCATAGAGATCAGATTCATCTGGAACACTTGTTTGAAAGGCATATCCAACCCCAGGATCTGACACTGAGAAGTTGGACTTCATTTATCAAACCTTGGTTCAAGAAATGTTGTTGTTCTGTTGTTGTTTAGGTAGGCTCTATACCCAACGTGGGGCTTGAACTCACCAGCCTGAGATCCTGAATCCCACGCTGAGCCACAGGCTGAGCCAACCAACCGCCCCACCAAGAAATTTTCATACAGGTGACCCACAAGCCACACCTACCAGGCGGCCCCATGAGCCCTGTAATTCTGTGAAAATATCTAAAGAAAAGATAAAATGTCTATTAAGTCACATAGTATATTCCATGCAAGCAAACCTTGAGTTATTCATTCATTCATTCGAGACTCATTAACTGGGAGACTGTGCCAAGCCAGGCACAGAGTAGGCGCAAAGCTTAGTTTCTTTAGCACCTAGTTATCTGTACAATCTCCTGACCCCCCCACTTCATTTGGTCCCTACACAATGCCAGCTCACCCAGCTAATTTAATGAATCGACTAGTTTACATATATACAATAACTTCGCGATTCGTATTGAACGTTTTCTGAAATGACTGAAGTTTGGGCCTGAATTAGATACGGCTATCCTCTCACTTTTAGAATGCCTAACGAAATCAAGGAGGAATGCAGTGAAGTCTTGCCTGAGAACATTCCTAAAAGTTTGAAGTAGAGAAGTTTCTGGAATGGTGGAATGGTGGTCAGGCTGTTGCCTGAACATAACCCTTTAAGGGGGGGGGGGGGCTGGATGTTGGACTGGTGCTTGAGGCTAATGGTCAACCCGAGGATAGGTGAGGTCCTCTGCTTCTTTCATTCTAGACAATATGTGTAAAAATCAAACGTAAACACTCAAGCCACTCATAGCAAGTTGCAGTACTTTTCTCAACCGGAAGAAATGGGTTTTAACCACCTATTTTAGCTAAAGAAGGCACTCTCCTGAATCTACCACAAACTTCCGTTTTGAACACCAGACTACTGCGAACACGTACTTTTCATCTAATTTAACGTATATGTGTGAACACACAAGACACAATTCCTTTATTGCACACCACACCCGTATGAAGTAAGTTTCAATCAGTGCTGGCTACTGAATCCATCCCCCCCCACCCCAACAAACAAACAAACAAAACAGCCGAGACCATACCTTTAAAGGAATGAGTGCAAACTGAAAACAACTGCACAATTATCTTTTCAAAATGATTTAATTCTAGTTAACATATTTATATTATGTGTGGATGCTCGACTTAAAACATGAAAACAGAGTACATGTAGAACATGGGATGAAGCATTCATTGTGTCTCAGGATTTTGCGATTAGCAATTACCAATTCATTTCTGGATTTAATACTTTTTAAAAAGATTTTATTTATTTGACAAACAGAGATCACAAATAGGCAGAGAGAAAGGAAGGGAAGCAGGCTCCCTGCCGAGCACAGAGACAACCCAATGTGGGACTCGATCCCAGGACCCCGGGATCATGACCTGAGCCAAAGGCAGAGGCTTTAACCCACTGAGCCACCCAGGCGCCCCTCCTGATTTAAAATATTTGCCCAATAGAAAACCAGACTGGTTGACTGATAAATCAAAGTTGTTTCTAGATTTTTCTTTTCTCTTCTTTTCTTTTTTTCTTTCTTTCTTTCTTTTCTTTTCTTTTTTTTTTTTTTTTTTGAAAACAGGGAAGGGGTTCTTGTTCCGAGTCCCACTATTCACTTATTGAAAGTGAATTACAGTTTAAGCCCACACAGAAATATCTGGGCTTAAATTCAGTGTTCAAATAGTTGTGTTACACAATTAGTCAATATGCAATTACAGGGAACCTAGTGGGGCCAGATGCATGCAGTCCCGACACAAGCAAACTAGAGATTAAGACTTTCTCAGTTTTAAACATACAAAAGCAAATTATGCAGTTAACAGGGCTCCCTAAAGGACCGCATCCATTTTTAACCAGTTGGACTATGTGAATTTTCATTTCACCAGTTCAGAGAGATACCTTAAAGAAATGCAACGTTCAACACTTAAAAATGTAGTACGAAGTTTCAAGTCCCCAGAGCCAAGACAATCCAAAAAAGTTGTCCTTACTGTTTTTCCTAAATGAGGGTTTCTCTCCCCTCCCCCACTCAATTGCTTTCACAACAGTGTCTTATCAGAAAGTATTGTGAGAATGCTTCCCTGCAGTCTCATTCACAAGATTAAATCTAGTGCCTGGGAAAGAAAACGTGGTGTTTCAGTGCTCAACGACAGAACATTCAATGGGAGAAGCTTCATTTCACATCCTTGATATACCCGCAGATCAGGCTCAAAAACCACGGAAGGCTCAGACGTGATCAAGGAATAGACGCCTGATGGAACAGATGCGCAGATGCCGGGCCGGAAGAGAAGACAAATGCTGAAGTGCATAATGATTTTGAAAAGATTTCTTTATCAAACATGTCATTTGTTTGAAAGACCAGGGCTGTTAGCATCAGATGTGGGGTACCAGCTTGTTAGCAAAGTGAAACATGATGGCTGACGATTGATGAATCAATTGTAATCACTGATGTTCCTCAACCAGACATCTTCATTTACTACGTCAATGGTCAGAAGTTGAGGAAACACCTTTTGTTTGGGTGATCACCACCACCAAGATGTCACATCTCGGTGAATACCCCTGGCTACATATTTTTTATGAAGACTAGGGAAGTCCCCGAAGAAATGTTATCAGCTGGCCAATCAATTATGTAGCGATCTCCTCCACGTAAGTCTGGCTGGGTGACATTAGTGAGTCATCGGTAAACAAGTCCTATGCACTGAATTCCTAGTAAAATGTTGTAATGCGTTTGTCTGTAGCACAAATTGCCTGGTATTGACTCTGGGACGTGTATGGAGGGAACTGTTGGCAATGACATTTTTCTCATTTCACCAATGAGGTTTCAGATGATCTGATTAAAAACAAAAAGGATTTTTTTTCCTAAGGCAAGGCAACAGGAGCCGGAACTCTTCTTTAAATCAAAGAGGGTGTTCTTCTGCCTGCCTCTGACCACCCCCGCCACCACCTTCCTATTTTACAGGAAGACCCGGAAAGCCCTGCTGACTGATTTGATCCTTGAGACTCTAGACTAATGTCACCTGTAGGAGGATCTGGCCAAGGGAGGCACTACAGCACTGCACTAGACATTGGCTTTGGAATTGGTCATTTAATATAACCTCACTCTTACTAAGGAACCAATACGCCAAACAAATTGAACACGGCCAACCCCTGCATCTAATGGGGCAAAGTCAGAAAGAAACAGACAAAAGTGGTAAACTAGTTTAGGAAAGTGTAATGAAAAGTCCTCCAGACCTCTGTACCAAAGCCATTATCATTTAGCAGTACGACCGCTCTGGGATGCTCCAAGCGCCCAAAATAAGTGGGAAGGAAAGAAGACTTCCCACTCAGTTCATCCGGAAAGAGCTTAGTGTGTTTGGTGTTTCTGCTTGCCTTTACTGCACGAACAGACCCACCCCTGAGGAAAAAAAAATGCATTTCATAATGCTGTAATAGAGCATTTCTTTACTTTCATTCAGGCCTCAGTTTTAACATAAAATAATCAGGGAATCCTTTCAAAACACAAGAAAACCAAAAGTATGACCATAAAATATTAAGACTGGCGGCCATTGTTTGTGTTTTTATCTTAAGTGAGGCCACCACCTCGGGAGTCCCTAACTTCCTCTGAGGATGCTGACATCGGTCAAAACATTTTGGGAACCCTTCTCTGAGAATCGCTTCCAAAGCTAGCTTCTAAGCCTCATAAGAAAATCGGCCTCATTATTCTACAGTCACATCCGCATAATACTAACATAAATTTAGTAGGGGGAAACTGAATAATTTAAGACATCATACGATTTAATCTTTTTGTTAAACGTGAATGCCAATTTTCACATTGTAAAATTGTCATTTGCTTTAGACGTAGTTAAGAATCGAGCTGTTGACTAAAGCAAAATTTTATCACATTAAAAGTAAAACCACTAAATTACTATGTTTACAGATTTTTAAGTACACGACTTATTTTTATCTAAGAATAAGTGTATTCATTGGAAGATAACGAACAACAGGCATTTAATAACACTTTAATTTTCCGTGTTTAAATATTCATAGCTATGTTCATAAACCCACATGCCCGATCTAGCAATTATGCTTATGAAATGCAGTATTTCTTATATACCCTAAGTCTCCATCTAGTCCCTGAAAACTGCATTCATTTGTACCCCAGTACAAATCGTGCGTGTTTTTAGCAAAATAATCCATAATATTAAAACTAGGAAACTACCCAAAAGCAACAATAGCTACCTGCAAGAGGAAAAGAAGGGGATTCTCACTTGTTCAGGGATGACTGTGTGCCAGGTTCTCTATGGACTTTTTTCGTTAATCCTTAGAATAACCAACAGGCTTATGCACAATTTTGTAGTCTACCTTTCCAAAGGCTTTTTGAGTAATCCCATTATAATACTCTGCTGCCTGTCTGAAAGAACACTGTTCTTATTCTTAAAAACAAAAACAAAAACAAAACAAAAAATTCTACTAGCATTGTTCTAAGGGGATATAAAAATGTCCAATTTTCGGGAGCTGAATATCAAAGAATGATAGGCTTCCTTGACTGGCCTATACTCCCACTCTTGATGTAAATGAACAACAAAAATCAGAGGGAGATGAGCCGGTTTCCCACTACTTAAAAATTACAGTATCATCAGTCTACTTAGAGATTTTAATAAAACGGGATCGAAAGAACCAAGAGCAATATACTCTCTCGGGCTGCAATTTACAATACCTCATCACAGCGTAATCACGTCAAATAAATAGAATGATGGCCACTCGCAGATTACATTAGATTACAGATGTTAAATTTAAAATGAGAAATCAAGTATCTGGAGTTCCAAGAATTTCTCTGAAGGATCTTCATCTTCTCTAACACTACAGTTAATTAACGACAACTTGTGTTTTAATAACACCTATATCCCATGATTCTGTAAGTGTCCTAATCAATGGTTGCCAAGTTGTCTACCCCAAGAACCACTCTGGGGCCCCAGAATAATAGACACGTAATGTGATGTGCTATGTCTGCTCTCCAGAGGCCCTCCTTTCTTCTCCAAGGCCATCTTTAAGTTTTGTCTTTCTCTCTCTTGCTCACCCAAAGACTGGTGTGCCCGTGTTCCTGGTCCTCCCAACTCCCATGCTTCCTTCTAATCACCCCTATCAATCCTCGACTCTGCATTTTTCCCGACTTCCCTGGCACCTGGCCCCGAGTCCCTCTGGGAAAACACAGTGAGCTCAAAACAGTTGCTTGACATTTGTTCAGTGGGTTGGTTGGTTGGTTGGTTTTTGCAGGTTTACTGCTCCGTGAAAGCCCAGCTATATATAAATTGTCCCAATTCAACAGGTCAATCAACAGTATTTAGGAGTTTTGAGTTGTCACCATAATAAAACAATGATCGCAAAAAATTTTAATGGTTTTATTTAAGTCAAACAACAATTGTAGGGATCCTGGGTACGGCTTTTTGGACACAAGCATACAAAATGAACAAAACAAGCATTCGTGTTTCTAGTTTTAAACACTTGAGCTCTACACGTGGAATGCAGATATTTCAAAGAGATTTTCAACAAGGTCAACACAATGCATGAGATAATACACACTGGGTTAGGCCAGTCTTCCCCTCCATCTTCCTACTTAGAAGCCTAAAGCGGCAGGGAGTGTGGGGGGGGCTGATAAGGAGGGGGCATTTTTGCTTTTCCATTTCACAAATGATTGCTCAACACGGACTGGAATACACCAAAAGAAGAAAATAGTCTTTTTTTTTACCTAGGTAAGAAGCTACTACTCTTAAAATGATCACTTCAAGGTAACAGACATCCAAATTGATGTGGTTTTCTTTGAAACCTCATCAGTAAATCATTTCTTGCACAGTAGGTTCGGCATTAACCCTGCATTTAGGATAGGTAGTGTTATGAAGGGCTGGCTGCTGCATACCAACGTCAGTATCAAGGTCTTCGTCAGGAATTAGAGACTGTCCCGGATACCAAGCAGGACAACACTGGCAAAAGAACAAAAAGTGAACTGCAGATAGGTCAAAACAGGCTATATGCACTCTTAGAAAAATGTCTTAAACTGTTACTGGATATGTTGTTAGAAATGCTAGTTTAGAATAGAACACAATGGCATCTTTTCAACACCACACGTTCAAATGGTCTTTACAAGGACGTTGTGTTTCAACGCAACACATTAGACAACATACACATCCTATTAGGGAATCGAACATAATAAACTTGCCATCTGCTGACGGCTCTTTCTACATTTACCATCAGCTCACACAGTTCTCTCTGTTCATCGGATTACTGTCAACAGGTTGAACTGTCATTGCATTAAAAATTTGCAAAATTGTTTGCTGTTACGTGATTTTTAAAGACAGAGATTCTCTTTCGCTTTAAGGGATTTTGTTGAAACCAGAGTTTCTTGAATCCTATTCAAAGAAGTTTTGCTCCCGTGTTATGAGTCCAAGTATTCTGAATCACTCCCCCTTTTCATGCTTTCTGCAAACTTTGTGTTTTTCAAGCTGTAAATTTCAATGGTTATGATAGAAACCAAGCCTCAGTGGGAGAAGCAGTGCCCTTCAGAGTCCTCAAACAAATAAAAGAGTTCACCAACTGATCCCTCATCCAGTTTTGCAGAAATTCCATTCACAGAACTCCTATGCAAATCCGCCAGTTTTACCATATCAAATGACCCAAAGCACACCGCAGGTATCCAGGGGAGACGGTCCACCAGCGCATCTTTAGCTTGATTTTAATGTCAATTTAAGAGACAATCCGGGCTCTGCAGTTCTTAGACAAACTGCCTCACCATTAACTAAAGCTTTTTCAAGTTAATGAACTTTTCATTTTTCACAATTTCGGTACCAAGAGATTTAACCAGGGAAAAGCTCAAAGCTCAGGGTTCAAACTACAGCATGGAAAAATAAAGTATAGACCAAGCACCATCTACTTCCTTTGATCTCTCAAAGATGTCAATACTCCATTCCAGTGAGGGGGTGGGGGGGGGGAGTGGCTCAGCCCGGGAAGGAAACTTCAGCCGAAGGGGGGAAAAAAAGATCTGTTTGGTAGCAATTTCAAAACAAGTTTCCAAACTGCAGAAGGGGCTGTAGCCCCTTTGACTTGCAGAAATTACACATAAGAAAAGAACAGAAAATACTACAAGGCATGCTTATTATTTTAATTGCCCAGGGGTTTCCAATGCAAAGCACGACAACTTAAACGCATATTCCAAATTCTTGCTCCAAAGCCGTCTTCTTTGTGCACTGAAAAGGAGGAAAGACAACCCCATCAATTGTTCTCTGCAGATAAAGGCACTGTTTTGCAGATTTCCCCCCAAATCTGGGCCAGCTTTGCTAATGACCTGCCCACCCACCTGCGCCATTCCCAAGGTGGCCCCCCGGGAACTGCCCCACACCTTCAAGTGCCCAAATGCTGGACAGTGGGCAGCCCCCAAAAGGCTGCCTTTTCGTTTAGCTGTTGGCCTCCACGAAGACGCAACCTGAAAGAATTCTTGCCGCTTATTTTCCTAGGGGAGGCGGGGGTCAACAGCTACACCTTCCTATTGCACTTTTTTTTTGTCCTCCCGAAACACACATCTGAAGGTGAATCTGCAATCTTTTCTGCAGGGAAAAACAAAACAAAACAAAACAAAACAAAACAAAACAAAACAAATAACCCACGAGTTCGAGATCCCAAAGCTACCAGGGGTTCTTTCACCCGCCAGGATTTAGGCAGTTAAGCAAAAGCTGAATGAAAGTTTTCGGGACTGTGACCTTTTTTGCCCCCCCACCTTAGCGTAGGATCACCAGCTGTTCCAGCACACACAAAAGCTGCGACAGTGCCATTTCTCAAAGGCCCACGTTTAAATGAGATATGCCGAAAACGGGGCCCGAGCTGTAGGGTTCGAACGCGCAATGGCCCGTTCTACACGGAAACGGTACCTGCGTGCTCCCCTCCCGGGCCCCGCCATTGTCCTGGAGGAGAAAGCGTCCGCTCAGTAGCATTTTTAGGGGGCTCGGACTGGCTGCGGGCTCCCACCCGCACGAGAACTCAAAATGGCATCCCCCACCCCGGAGGGCCGGGAGGGGAGGTTTTCGGTCGGGACGGGAGGCTGGGGCGGCCTCCAGCGGGCTTCAAGTCCAAGTCCCCTGGGAGCCCCAACCCCCCAGAAGGCTCGCCAACTTCCCACGCCCAGAATGCCCTGGAAGAACTTCTTCGCTTCCGTTTTTTTTCCAGTTTTACGTTCGGCCGCCACGACCTACATTCCCCCGCGAGGCGCTCGGAGCCGAGGAATAACGAGGGAGTTTAAAGCACACAGCAGTTCTGCAGCCCGCAGTCAGCGCTTTGCTGCGCTCCGCGGGGGTTCGCATCCGGCCGCCATGTTCATCACTCGAGAGCCGCCCCAAAACCACCCCCCTTCCCCACACCCCTCTCCTCCCCTCCCTCCCCGCTCCGCCGAGGCCGCGGCGCTGCAAAGCGGCTTTCAACTCTCCCCCCACCCCCCGGCAGCGGGAGCGGCTCGACGGCTGCCGGGTGTGCGCCTGCGCGGGAGAGGGGGCGGAGGGGGGGGCGGCGGGCTTGAAAAGGCCGGAGCGACGGGGAGCGGGGGAGGGGTTGGGGCCCGGGCCGAGCCTACTCTTTCCTCGCAGCGGGTCCCCGCTCCGGCCCCGGCCCGGCTCTCGCACGTGCGCGCTAAAAACCCACTTCAAAGTCTGCTCCCGGCGCGGGGTCGGCCCCCTCCGGGCCGGCCCTCGGACCCTCGCACCCCCGCACACACACACCCCGCCCCCCGCCACGCGGGCCGCCAACCGGGCCCCGGGCCTCACTCCCCTCAGGCCCCAGGCCCTGCGAGGAGAACTGGAGGGCCGAAGCCAGAGGACGCTCGCCTAGGAGGCCCCGCAGCCCGGAGCGGCCTCCCGGCGTCCGAGGGCCTCTCTCCCTTCTCCTACCCCCTCCTTCCTCCCCCCTCCCCCCGCCCCCCCGCGTGGAGAAAATGAATGGAACACAAAGTTTGCGGCCAGCGCTACGCTGTGGCCTTCAGAGCTCACCATTGTTTGGGCTCGTATTGACCCCAGGTCCGGATTAGGCAGCGGCTGATTCCTGCTTTACAGCCCCGCCGGCCTAATGAGGCCGGGAGGCGATGGGGCGCGAAGCGTCCGCGGAACCCCGGCGACCGCCGGCTTACGGCCGCCGAGGGCCCTGTAGGTGGAGGTCAAAGGGTCAGCGGGCCGAGACCGCGAGAGAATTGACCCTAGGAAGCGAGGTCCCCTCCCCCGCGGCCCGAGCCTCGACCGGGACTTGCAAGAGTTTGGTGTGTGCAAGGGACCCTGGGCCTCCCAACGAGGGGCCCGAGCAGCGCGGAGCTGGAGCCCCGACTTCCGAAACGCCTGGCCTCGTCCCGGGGGCAAAGCCTCGAGGGTCAGCCAGCCCGCGAGCAATGCAGCCTAGCTGCCGGCGAGAGAACCCGCCCTTCGAGGCATGGGCACGCCGGTGGCGATTCTTACAGAAACTTGAGTGGCAAGAGGCCCTTCGAGTTTTCTCCTGTTTGGGGGAAGGGGGGAGCAGAGGGTGCCAGGAGCGCAGCGGCAAGGGGACAGCGGGCGGCGAGGGGGGGAGGGGCGAGGAGGTCCTGAGCACAACTTTCCAGGGAGGCTTTGTGAGTGGAGGCGGTCCCTGCTCGCTCTCCAACCTTCGCAGTAGCGGAGACCGACTGCCCGCTTAGCCTGGACCCTGATCTTTAACCTTCCGAGTGGAGGAAGGCCAGACTTCTGTCTGCTGGGAAATAGACACCTCCCCTTTCCCCACCCAACAGTGGCAATCTTAAGCTAAACCACCCATTTTGGAAAAGATAATGGACTTTTAACAAAGGTCTTACCAGGTGCAAGAAGGAAAGTAACAGGTAGATCACTAAGAGCCCAGCTGACGTTCCTGGTTTCCAGCGGATACATCTTTCGGGCTGCGAGGTTTTTTGTTTGGGGAGGGGTGCTTAACTCTTTAAGGTTTTTACTGAAAATTCAAGAATATAAATGTGCACTCCCAGAGCCATATTACAGAAGAAAATCTGTGAAAGGTTTTCTACTAAAATAAACTCTTCCTTGCCAACAAATGACAGGGCGGAGGGCACAAACTATTGGAGAAACATGATGCTACACCGGAATTAAAGGAAATCATGTAAGAGGGGCCAAGCTTTTACTTTGTCTTAATATTGCTTATCGCCATTGTTAATTGGTATCTTCCCCTCTCAGGACACAGCGCTTTACTGTAACATTTTATAGTAGAATAATACCAAGCCTGCTAAGGAAAAAAATCAAAGTCTTCTTTATGTCTCCTGAAGAGATATTTAATATTTTTACTGGTAGGGAGGAGAAGCAAGTTTCTGAGAGTATCCTGCAACCAACCCACCAGTCAACTCCCATTTAAGATTAGGTAAGTTGGGGGTGCAGACGAAATTCATGAAGAGAACAGTAAACTATGGGACCTCAATGTATATTTCAGATGAAAAACACTATTTAGATTTAAGTTGGAAGACATTTAGCACCAACATTATGAACATACACTTCTGCAAACCTGCTGAGCATTTAAAACGGCCTCTGGTTTGAAGTGAAGGAAAAAATCCTGATACAGGAATTTGGTCCAGCATCCGCAATGTCAAGGTCAAGATTGGAATGTCTGGGTAGGAGTGGTGGACTGACCAGGTTACCTGCTCATCACTTGTGAAGTCATCCCAAACTTTCTGTTGATGGTATTCAGGCCCTTGCCTTGTCTACTGGTGGAGGAAAGTGGAAAAAAAAAAAAACATTCTCCACAAACAAAAAATTGCATCCAAAGCAATTTGCAATTAGAAACTGTCAGTAATTGTTGACAAAGGTCAGTAGAAAACTTAGACTGCTTCAACTGTATCCAGGAAATCAAAGTTTCTTTTAATTATCAGAAGTTCTCTAAGCATTTCGATTTAAGGTTGATTTATTTGAACATGAAAAAAAATCAGGCACTAAATACAAAAATGTTATAAATAAGATGTGCCAAGACTTTATTTCTTCAAAAAGAACAATGAACAAAATTCTATAATTCAAAGTGATTATGTATAATACCAAATTGACTGCCACCAAAAACCTAGAGCATTGCTCCTTCAAGAGAAGGAGGTACTTAAGCCTATTCATTACATTTCTAAATTCTTTACAATTCCTATCTCCACCACTCTATTTGCTGATTTGCAAGCTGGTTATTCATGCAGAGATTGGGCTCTCAATATTAAACAGCACCCTAAATTAGTCCAAAAAAAGTCTCTCATACTCTACCCAGTCCAACCCCCCAATATAATAATCAGTTTTTTTCATATAACAACTGTAAAAGAACTGTTTGTCCAAATGAGTTGCTTCGCTGAAGAGTAAATGGATTGTTAATATTTTATCACAAAGCAAACAACCATTTTTCAGTTATTGATTTTAATGGAAACAATGCTCTTGACATCTGTGCCTACAAACCATGAACTTTAAAAATACATCTTTTGCAAATGTTTTTCTCTTTCCATAGTATCATTTCAGAACCGCTGCAGTTATTACACCGCTATAAAAATGTTATGAGTAACTGGTAATTATGAATTGAACTATATACAGCAAAACAAATCAGCCTTTGCCCTTCCGAAACTGTAAATGGACTATGGTTCTTTTAAGAAGCACTTTAACCATAAGTAAGCACGGCTCAACTGGCCTTACTCATCACCACTGTTTCAGACACACGCTTACTTTTGAAAATATATAGATAGCTAGATAGATTTGATAGGCAGATTAGATAAGTCATAGATACAAACATATATATGTATATGGGTGATCTCAACAGAATGCACAGACATGCATCCTGCCACAATGTTCATTTTTATGTAAGGTAATAAAAAACTAAGGGACATAAAACTCATTAGGTTACCTTATGTTTATATATTTAGGGCAGGGGATGATTAAATCCAGCTTCTCAGTCTTTGAAATACAAGATTGAGATGTCATGGCCACTAACTGAACTTATCAGTAATATCTGATTTGCATGCCAAAAATCCAGGACAAACACATTTAAACTCGCAGTTAAACAACCATCTGAGCTACAGATAAAGAAAGGAGGGTCTCCCCCAGATGGAAACGGACACTGTAAGGAATCTACACTGCAATAGAAAAATAATTTAACAATTTAAAAAGGGATCTGAGTGAGTTATAAATACCAACAAACAAGATTTCATTTGCTTACGTCTCCTCTTTGTAGAGGGAGGCTGTTACAAGACAAGAGAAAGGAGTCGGTTCAAAAAACTGTAAATTGTGTTCTTCTTTCAAAACAATAAAATTTAATGCTAAAGCAGTTATAATCAAAAGCTGTACAGCATTTGTTAGAAAACATTTTTTTCCATAAATATTGTTCAGTTCCCGGCACTTGTAGCAATAATTAAATTACAAACGATAAATATGGCATCAATGGATATGTATTTACAAAAAAAAAGTTATTACAAAAGGCAACTGTATACTAAACGTCACAATCTGTGTAGATAGAGTAACATCACATCCTCAGCCTGAAAAAATACTGAACAACAGTTTCGACCCCATTAGACAAAAATACATTCACAAGTGTAATGCTTTGAGGAAAAGTTCAAGACATAACAGGACTTTGGCACGGTTTAAGACTGTGAGAGTTTAAACAATCACCACTAAGGCGGAGAATTTCCATCAGTTTAACATCACCATCACCAACAAGCCTTCTATAACTTCCTCTCAAGAAACAGGACAAGTGTTAAAATGAGCTCAAGGAGTTGAGGAATGGGGTGTGCAGAGAGCAAGAGAAGGGGGAGGAAAAAGCAGTGAAAGAGATTTTTTTTTGAAAAACCTTCAAATGCCAAAACATATTTTCTAATCCTGAGCAAAGGGCATGGCTACTTCTGGATCTCGCCCAAAAACCTTCCTGGACAATTGCAATTAACAAGATGTAACCCTATATATGGCCTCTTGCCTTAAAAAAACTCCATTTCCATCTGATTGGTCTCAGTTTCCTTTTTAAAATGCATTTGGTCCATTCTATGGTTAACAGGGTTTGTGTTTGTGTTTGTCCTCAGACGTACCATTCGTTAAAATTGGGAGGAAGTCCGGGGTTGTGGCTGGTGCTAGTTTGAACTGCAGAAGGGGTTTTAGTGGTATCTTTACTGTTTGCAGAAGCTATAGCGGGTGGAGTGGAAGATTCATAGCCTGAACTGGCAGCAGGGGAGGAATCTGACCCTTGAGATTCATGAACCTAAAATTAACATGTATATATTATAATGAATATAATTCCAACTGGCATTGTGCAAGCAAAAAACAAGAGCAGAATTCGAGCACTGTAAGAGCAAGACCGCCCAGTGACCCACTTAAACGAAAAATGCTGCTGATTTGGGGTTTTTTTTTTGTTGTTTTTAATTTCCATATTACCGATGTCTAGAAAACCCAGAGATGGTCGCCAACACGACAATTTTCAGCCCTAAGACTGGCATTACGGAAAAGGCATACACCGCCCTGTCTTATTCGTGCCCTTTCTCCGCGGATGGAGTGGGATAAGCACTTAGTCTTTGGGGGGCGTGCAAAATACACCCTTCCCGGCCCAGGTTTCCCCAAGCCCGCTTTGGCTTGGGAAAGCAGGTACGGAGAAAGGTGGCCCCGGCGCCCCGGGCGCTGCGAGGTCTCAGACGAGTGCGTGGGAATCAGACCACGCTCCTTGGCCCTATTGTCTGATCTGCATGGCAGCCTAAGAGCGAATGAACCACCCCCCCACCCCCGGGTTCGGCGCGGGTACTCTGGGTTTCCACCGCGGGTTGTGCCGGGGAAGAGGCGGCCACTACAACCTCAAGCCCCGGCGAGCTCGGTTAGAGCTTCCCAGTAAACAACCAATTGTTCCCTCTGCTCCCTCCTCCTCCCCACTGTGCTCTCCCAACTGTGCTCTCCTCCACCCCCCCCCCCGGGTGCCCCAAATGGGTTCAAGGTGTCACCGCTGGAGCAAATCGGATTTAACGTGGAGGATACAGGGTTGGCAGCGCGGGCGCTTCCGTTCCACGGCCCGGTGTCGGGCCGAGTGTTTTATAAACCGCCGACCGCTAATAAAGAGGTAATTACCTTCATGTGCTTGCGCAGGGAGCTCGGGTGCGTGTAGGACTTGTCGCACACTTTGCAGATATAGGGCTTGTCCGAGGTGTGCACATGCATGTGCTTCTTGCGGTCGCTGCTGTTGGCAAAGCGTCTGTCGCAGCCTTCGAATTCACATTTGAACGGTTTCTCACCTGCAAGAGGCAAAAACGCAAAGGGGCAAAAATGTGGTCAGGGCCCGGAGCTTCCTAGGGCCCAGCAGCCGGAGACGGAGCGCCCGGCGGTCTGGCCGGAGAGGGAGCGCCGACTGGGGGGCGGCCGTGGCATCTCGTTCCCCTGGAGAAAAAATGGAAAGCGCTGGTTGAGCCCACTGGGCCGGGGAGTGGTGGTCGGGGCTGGGGTGGGGCAGGGCCGGCCCCGAACCTGCGCGTCCCTTTGTTCTCGCGCAGGATGGGGGAGCCTCGGGCTCCTCCAAACTTTCCCCTAACTTGTGCTTCCATCCCACCCGGCCCGGGGCTCCCAACGCGTGGCCACGCTCCGCCGCCACCTCGGCGATGTAACCCAGCCCGGGCGGGACAATGGACCGCGGACGGGGCAATCCCGTTCAGTTCCTTCTTTGTACCTTTTAACTCGCCTCTTTCAAACGCGGCGGTTTTGCTAAACCAGTATTAAAAAGCACGGGTCGTCGTACTTAACGTTCGAAAAGAGAAAACTATATATAATCCGGGGGCTCTGGACAATTTTACAAGATGTTCGGAACAAGCCACGAAAACTGAGGTGCCTTTTCTACTTTAGCTTTCCTCCCGAAGGGCTGAATTGAACCTGGAACTCCAAATAAAAATAGTTTGACAAAAGTATCAGTCATTTAATTAGGAGATATGCCAATCAAGGGTAAAAAAGAGCGGAAGTAACCGAAAGTTAGTTTTCATTAGCATTTCTATGGTCGCCTTCCCCGAATGTGTGCCGAGAGCTAAGTCGCTTGTAAGCAATCCGCTCTCATCACACTCGGAGTCCCTTCCTCGTAACCCAGAAGAGAGAGACAAAAAGAGGCGGCGCCAGTTTGTTCCTGGGCGCGAGAAGGTTCCAATTAGTTCCTGAGCCCGCGGAGCCGTCCGCAGGGGAAGTTAGAACTGGGCAAAGGCGCCGCGGGGCGGGAAGGGCGAGAGGTGGAGGGACACTGACAGCGCTTCTTTCCCGAACGGCCCCGGCGGGGCGCCGCCCCTCTTTGGTCGCCACCCCTCTCCCTCGCGTGGCTAGTGGGCTTCGTGGCGCGGCGCCCCGGTGAACCCCGCGCCCGCCTGCCTTCCCCCTTACCTGTGTGGGTCCTCTTGTGGATCTTGAGGTTCTCGGAGCGGGCAAAGATCTTCCCGCAGCCCGGGAACGGGCAGGGGAAGGGTTTCTCGCCCGTGTGCACTCGAATGTGGTTGACCAGTTTGTACTTCGCCTTGAAGGACTTGCCCTCGCGAGGGCACTCCTCCCAGTAGCAGACGTGGTTGTTCTGCTCCGGGCCCCCCACATGCTCCATGGTGACATGTGTCACCAGCTCGTGCATGGTGCTGAAGGTCCGGTCGCAGCTCTTCTTGGGCCGGCTCAGCTGAGCCTCGTCGATCCACTTGCACGACAGCTCCTGTTTGATGGGCTGCCGCATATAACGGAAGAAGGCGCCGGGCCCGTGGTGGGCCGCCACGTTCACGCCCATGTTCATGTTCATGGGGCTGTAGTTAGGGAACTGCGCGCCGGCCACGTAGGGGTCCGTGCGCGGGCTGGCCACCGGGCGGTACGGGTCGGCGCGGCCGAAGAGCTCCCCGCGCAGCCCCAGGTGGACCTGGTTGTTGTCCACGTGCCCTGTGGGCGACGGGTGCCCGGCGCCCTGCTCATGCAGCCCGGGGAAGAGCAGGTAGCCGGGAGGCTCGGGAATGCCTGCTGGAGCGTGCAGGCTGCTTGCCGAGCCGGCAAAGAGCCCGTGCTGCCCGCCACCCGAGGCCGCCTCGCCGAGCCCGGAACCGCGCTGGCGGAACAGAAAGTCGCGCGTGGAGTTGAAGGCAGCGGAGGCGGCACCGCCGTAGCTGGGCACCTGACCGGCGTGGTGATGGTGGTGATGGTGGTGGTGGTGATGGCCCAGGGCGTTGGCGTAACCCGAGCCCTGCGGCGTGAACGCAGAGCTCTGGCCCGAAGACAGATCGTGAGCCGCGGCGGGGCTCAGCTTGAAGGCGGCGGCGGCTGCGGCGGCGGCGTGGGGCGAGTCCCCGAAGGGATTCAGCCCCATGCCCGCCGGCTCGCGGTTGGGCATCTCGTGGTGGCGCGGCGCGCCGAAGCTGCCCACTCCCAGCCCGGGGAACTGCGGGCCTCCGTCCAGGAGCATCGTCATGGGTGGGGCGTTCTGGGCACAGGCGATACCGCTGAACTGAGCGAGAGTGCGGGCGAAGGAGGAGATCTCCGAAGAGCCGTAGTCGGCGAGGGGTGGCGGCGGCTGGACACTGCCGGGAGACCCCCAAGGCGGTGCCAGGGGCTGCAACTTTCCGTCGCTGTGAGAGTCTCCTGCAGAGGGATAGGAGGGAGGAGGGGAAGTAGAGGAGCAGGAGGGGGGAGGAGGGGGGAAGAAGGAGCGGGGAGAAGGGAGGAGAAAAGACTCTGGGACTAGATCTGGTTTAACAAACTAACAGGAGCGCACAAAGAAAAATAAGCAAAATAATAAGTGGAGGGCGGAGTTGGCCAATCCGGTCCCGGGCACCCCTCCTCTCCCCGAGAGAGCGCAGCACCGCGGGGTCGGGAGGCTCTCTGGGCGCCGGCCTCCCGGCTGGTCTGCGCTTAGTAGCCGAGCCGGCTCGTGGCCGGCGGGCAGGCAGCGGGCTGGAGGCAGACTCGGTCCTCGCCGCTCGCCGCGCGAGTCCCAGCCTCCTCGCCTCCAGAGTAATGTCCTTGGACTGATAAAGTCAATCACTCACTCCTCTCACATAAACCGAGCGGGAGGCCGCGCGCCGCGCGCCAATGGGGAGCCAGCTGGCCCTCGGTCACCTGACTCCCGGCCCCGCAGCCCATTGGCCGCCGCCACGCTGATTGGCAGCGCGGAGCGGGGAACATGGCAGCCGCAGCCGAGCGACCGCCGCTGATTGGGCCGTGGCGGGGCGCCTGGCAGGTGAGGCGGAGGCGGCGGCCCGGCGCCCGCGAGTGGGCTCCGCGGAGCTTGCGCTGCTGTGGGGAACCGGAGCCAGGCTGGAGTCAGCGGCCGGCGGGGCGGAGCCGGGCCTCTCCCCGGCTTCCCTCCTGCCCGAAGCGGGCAGGCACCCCTCACGCGCTGTACCCGCTTTGGCCAAACGCACTCTTTGCCCCTCGGGGATCGTTCCCACCGTCGGCGCGGCGCTGGCCGTCCAGCCCCGCTTGGGCCCCCGTCGCCTCACCAGCCGGAGAAAGCGCCCTCTCGGCGGCCGCTGGGCGCCGATCCTAGGAGGAGCGTAGCCGTTCCGGTTCGCGGTCCATGAGCCGCGTCCTCCCCACACGCCACCCTGGGCCCTGATGGCCCCGAGAGTACGGACCCGGGCTGGCCAGCTCGCCGTCCGGGCCCCGAGCTGCTGCTGGCCGTCCGAGGCCCAGACGAGGAGAAACGGTTACAGTTAGAGCCGATTTCGCTTAACTTCCGTCTGAGCCAAGCGCTGGCTCTTCAGTGAGTGAGTGGTGGCTCTACGCGCCGCTGCCCCTGCCCCCCCCCCCCCGCCATATGACACACAGCCGCAGCTCAGCAAACATGTAACACAGTAAACGCGAGCACGTAGCTGGGAACACTCACGCAGCAGTTAACAACTCGCAGAGCAAAACAGAGGAGTAAGCACACACAACCCAGTAGGACAACAAGCTACACACAGAACAGTAAAAACACAGGCACATAAAAAACCGAACACACAACAAGAGTAAATACACGCACAGAATACACTTAGCCTGCGCACACAACATACGCACACAACGCACTGAACGCACTACACACACACTGGATCCGCGCGGTTTCCAACCCAAGGGGTAATCGGCTCTGAATTCTCAACATTTTCAAAAGCAAAAGTTGCGGGGGGGGGGGAGGGTAGGCAGGAATGGGAACTGTGAGGTGGACTTTTCTTCCCTCTGAACGGCCAAGGCTTTGCTCTCTTCTACTCCTACCCAGAGAAGCACGTAGTGACCTCAGGGAATTCTCACCCCTTGAGGATTTACTTTCCAGAGTTGTGTGTTGAATCACATGCCCCCCCCCCCCCCGCCCCCGCCTGGTGCTAGGTCTTTCTAGACTTAATGGCCAGGTTCAGACAGGGCCATAAATCCACTCATTTTTTGGTCCGGCAGGGCATTTGCAAAGAATGCTAGAGAGTGGGAGTGGAAAGAAAAGGCCCACAGAAAGATGACTGTGATTGTCACATCCCGAACAGGGCTGAGCCCCCAAAGTCTGTGCCTTGAGTCAGCCTCACAGCCTGGCCGCCATCTCTCTGTAGGAAACAGAACATCTGATCAAGTTCAGAGGCGCTTGGAGAGACAGCCTCAAGCAGCGCTTTATAACCGCAGCCTTTCACTTCCTGCCTGCCCCCCAATCCGCCTGGCCAGGCCCAGACTTCACCTTCTTTCTTTGCCATTTTGCTGGGGGGGGGACCCTGGCGGGTAGCACACTTACTGTAGTCACCCCCTCCCATCAAACTCGCCCCAATTCTCCCTCTCCATCCACAGCTCTCTCCCCAGGTTGGAAGGTGAGTTCACGACTGACTTAAATGATTACATCTTCTGAAAATAGGCTCTCCAAGAACAGTTTCAATGTCGCTCAGCAGAAGGTTTCTTTGCGGGAGGGGGGGGGTGCTCAGAGAAGAACAAATATGCCTAAATCATGCAAATGAATTCCCTGGAGTCAGGTTTACAAAAAGGGAGGATTGCTTTGCTTTCTTTCCCCCTTTCTTTTCACTTTGCCCCTTCTATCCTTCCTTCCCTCCACCTCTCTTCACCTCCCACCGACCCCCGCGGACCCTGGGCTTGGAGTTGCATAGAAAAAGTTTGGATTTCCTCCCGTCGCCCGTGCAGAGGAGAGCGGTTCTCGAGGCTCGGGCTGGGGGTGAGGGAGTGGGTGGCTGTCAGGCCCTCGCACGGCCAGCGCTGGTGCAAGTGTTTGCGGAGAGCCGGGCCAGGTAACCCACCCTCCCCACCCCACCCCGAGAACCTGGGACCTGGCGTGTTGGGGAGTTAGGGCGGGCAGCGAGGCGAGGGGCCGAGGGAGGAAGGCGGCGAAGGGAGCCCAGCCGGCCCCTTTCGGGGGGAGGGGTCCTGGGCACAGGGCAGGGGGATGTTGCGGCTGCTGACCTACCCGGTGCCCAGTGTCCGTTTTGATATGGCCACATTCCGATAATTAATTGCCTCCAGCACGTGCTCTGTAGTCCCTGGAACAAAAAGGCATAATTCAATTAGATCATCAACCGAGAAGTGGGGAGGGGGGATGCTTGTTAAGGGGCCGACCTGAGGCGGTTCAGCCAGGCCAAAACCCCGGGCGGTGGAGCCCTTCCTGGGACAGCCCGGCCCAGTCCGAGTGTGCGACTCTGAGGGGGTGTCGTTGCTCTGGGAGGCGCAGGGTCCCCAGATGGCCCCGCGAGGATGAGGCTGTGGGCTTTGTGAACAGCAGGACAGAGGCAGACCATTTCGGGTTCTATTTGGGGTTGGTTTCGGTGGAGGTTTCCTTTTTGGGAGGGGGAACCTTGGCCCTCGAAACAGATAGAAGGCAAAATATCTCCAGAGACAGCAAGTTTACCGCCTATGAAAACAAAGCCCCCTCCCCCAAAGCCAACCACTCCCGTTAGGCAGTCAGAGTAATAATGATACAGCGAAGTCAACCTGATTACCTGCCACCCTCACCCCGCAACTGGCTTTTCGGAGGAGACCCCGGGAAGGACTTCGGGGCACCGAGGGCTTTGGGGAGCTGTGTCTAAAAGTGCAGTGGTGACCGAAAAAGAAAAGCAAAGAAAAGTTTTGCCTGCACTCAGGCTGGAGAGGGAAGGCAAGAGTTCTCGTCCCCTCGTTTCTCAGGTGGAGAAAGGAATCGCCGGGCTGGCCCGAGGCAGGGCAGCTGGAACCCAGGGGTCGTGGGTCTTATTTTACGCAATAACCGAGGCTCCTCCGGCAGTGTTGGCTTACTGGGGTTTACATGTGTATTAGGCAGCGTAAATTAACCAATAAATCTCTTTTATGCGTCCCCCAGTTGTATGTGGTCTGGTCTAAATATCCACATGTCTGTACGGATAGGAAATAGAATGGGATCCGTTCCCTCACACTGAGTTCAAACAGTAAATAGGAAAAAGATTTATTCTCATGCCCAAATCTGAAGCAATAAATAAAATCAGTGAAACTGGTCATTGCCAAACAAGCAAAGCTTTTGAGCCTGAATTTTAGGATCCATCTTAGAGAAGCAGGAGGGAAAGAGAACGTCCGGACATGGGGTGGCGGGTAGGGGCGAACTGATTATTCCGCACACCCCAGACCCCACTCTGCATCACTTTTTTCCTCACTCCAGCCTCCTCCAGAAAACAAAACATGTACAGCACGTCGTGCTATCGGGCAGGATTTCTTTCAAAACACATTTTCTGTGGCGGACATGAAATTATCCTAAGTCGGAGACCTAGCAATTTTCAAGTCCAAAGGAAACACTGCGGTCTTTTCTTCTGTTTTGTATTTAGAAAAGACTTGCAATCTAACACTCGCAACATTTTAAAGACCCTTTAAACCCAGCAAGCGGATTTCCGTTCTGCCAATGCTTCCTGATTTATTTCAATAAATGAATCTTTGAATCCAGGAAGGGAATTATTCCAAGACGCTGAATTTGGTGCCCCTGCCTCTTCCTACTGGAGTACAAGAGTGTTTCACGTTGAAACATGTCCTTGAAACTCACCATTATTCACGATTTTTTTCCCCTGGTAAACGACACTTTCTTTACATAAATCCACACCCTCTTCAGAGTCCCAGATCTTTTTAAAAGAAAAACTGCACGTCTCGATAAAAATTGAAGGGCGAGAAAGCTGGGAAAGGAATGCGTTTTTAACTCCTCTTTATTTTTATGCTAAGATAAAAGCTCTTAATTGGCTTCAGGGGCCGAGCTCAACTATCGATCTCCCGAGCCCCGGGACCTGCGGACATACTCGCCAACCGCTCATTTGGGCTGCAGATTTGATTGGCCACATTAGAGTTTTCACCACACTCCCATCATTCGACACATATTTTACAAGCCCTCCAGTGCCCTGAAAATACAATATAGAGTGAGCAAATAGATATTGTTAATCAGCCCTTTAAAAAAATCTGTTTTGCCTTTGTCCTCCATTCCAAGACACATCGCTGACCAATGTAATGAAATGCAAACCAGACGCGAACGACACATTTTCATTGTACTTGTCAATCAAGGCTGTGCGGGATATATATTCGAACTTCAGAGATTCAGGCTAAAGTAAATAGGATTGAACCTGGAGAAAGAAGGCAGGGAACTGAACTAGAGCGATCAGAATCCAGTCTGGGATTATGAGGAGAGCCCCAGGAATACAGGAAATGGAGTGAAGCTGTGGGCAGCGGGCAGTGTTCTCTCTCCGAGTCTGGGAGCAGGGCTCATAGTGAGCGGTGGTCGCAGCCCACCAGGTCCTGCTGCCGGCATCTTTACTGCTCTGGGGGTGCCTAGATGTGGGCCTCCAGGCTCTAAGGCACACTGGCAGTGGCTCTGAGTGCCAGAAGGACAAGTCCCATTGGAAGAGGGCTTCCCCTTCAAGATCAGAACCACTTGTAGGTGGGGAGTACCCAGGCAGAGGCCCATAGACAATGCTGCATTTGATTAGTGTCTACGCATCCTGCAAACCTTGCCTGACGTTCTGGAGCACAGGCGGACCCTAAGTTCCTTCCAGCAGCCAAATGCTCCATTCGTTCTGAAATGTAAATGATCTCGGCTGAAAATAAAGGGGCTAGACTATGCTGAGGTATTGGCTTAATTTCTCTGCTTTGGGGACAGGATCCTGATTCCAAAGTGACCAGAGGGGTGGGTACCTCTGGGCCAATTCAAGGATTCTGGCAGTGAGTCTCAGCTGTGCTGCTTAGGTCTGGGGCTCCATTCCCCTAGCCCAGGCCCTGTCCACCATTCCCTCTTCCTCCTTCCCTCCTCCCTGGGGGCAGAGGCTACAGTAGCCCCAATGATCTTCTCTTTGGCCCACACTGAGAGGGTGCCTCCCAGCCACCTAAAAAAAAAAAATGCTGTCCCCAGCCCATTCAACTCCCAAGGAGCTCCATACAGTTCAGGAAGGGCATTTTGTAAATTCGAATTGCCCTGAGTTTTTGCATTGAGTTTAGAGTCACTCATGAAGTCCTTTCCTAGTGAGAGGATGGGAGGAAAGTTCTTTGATATTAAAACAAAGCACAGCTCCCTCTTCCCCTTTTCTTTCCTCACCTCCAAACAAGACAGAGTGGGGGTAAATGAGACTAACTTCTAGTCTGAATGTGATTTGGCAACCGGCAAGCCAAACCGAACCTGTGGCCTGGGTTGCATCTGCATGGCCTCTGGAGGGAAGGTGTGTGTGTTTGTGCTTTAATTCTTCAAGGAGTCAGAAGCAGAAAAAGGAGGAGAAAGGGGTGAGGAAGATTATGCTTCCGGGACTGAACGTGATCCACAAGGCCTGAAGTATTTCCATCTGACCCCCTACAGAAAAAGTTTGCGGATCCCTGGAGTAGCTGGGCTGCAGCCATCACCTAAGCTCGGTTTCCTTCTTTCTTTTTCTTTCTTTCTTTTCTTTTTAAGATTTTGTTTTTAAGTAAACCCACACTCAACGCGGGGCTCGAACTCAGAACCCCAGAGAAAAAGCAAGAGTCGCCCGCTCCGCCAGATGAGCCAGCCAGGTGCCATGAGGCTAGGTATTCTTAACTGGGGGCTTGGGGGGGCATCCACCAGCACTCTCCAGTTTTTTCAAGCTTCATTTTATAGGACATGATTTTTTTTTTTTCCTCCAGCCCCACACCTCATTGATTTCCAGGGAGAACTCTGGCTTTGGAGAAAGGCGGAAAGTAAAGAGCCTAGGGAGGGCCAGCCCAGAGAGCCAGAGGGGACAAGGAGAGAGGAGAGAGGGAAAAGAGTTGTGAATATCTCAATCAGTGACTAGCTGACCTCTGACCCTGAGGGTGGTTTTATTGTCTTTCTTCTTTGGCTTGGGATAGTACTTTATTGACCCTTTCTGCGTGACTGAGCCCTGAGGGGCAACCGCAGCCCCCAAACTAAGCAAAGCATGTGAGTCCCGGCTAAGGCTGATGAGCAGCCTGCCTTCAGGAAGCCCAAGGGAAGTGACCCCAATTCCCCAGGCCTGAGGGGCTTTGAGGAACAGAGAGGTCACCTCTCCACCAATTCAGCTGTCCCTCCTCAGTAAGGGCCTGGAACTCCCCCCCCCCACTTCTCTTCTCCCCCCAAAACCCCCTCCCTGTCTCCCACAGAAAACTGCCATCAGCCAGTAACTTGGACAGGGGTTTTTAGGTTCCCTCTCTGAACGCCCCTCCTTCCAGTTTTTTTTTTTTAATTGAAAGAGAGAGAGTGCGCACGCGCACGCACGTGCAAGCATGCAGGGGGAGGGGCAGAGGGAGAGGGAGCCAGAGAATCCCAAGCAGGCTTGATCTCATGACCCTGACATCATGACCTGAGCCAAAATCAAGAGTTGGATGTTCAACCAACTGAGCTCCCCCAGCACCCCTGAATGCCCTCTCCTTTAAGATATAAAAGCAGGTTAATATAAAGATCCTAAGGTGCTCCCAGCAGCCCAGTTGTCCAGCTACTGCCTTAGTTTTTCCTCATTTTTTTTTAAGTTTGCTCCATGCCCAGCGTAGAGCTCGAACTCATAAGCTTGAGATCATGAGTTGTTTCCCCGGCATTGCATGCTCTGTGGACTGAACCAGTCAGGCTTGTCCTCTTAGCTGTGTCTGTCCCTCTCCCGCCTGAACTCTGGCCAGATGGATGTTACTAAGTGTCACCTTTAAAAGTTACACTTCCCACTGCTCTCAGTCTTGGGTCCTCAGACTCCACTTCGGCCCATGACACTTGACCTTTCGAACTTGGCACAGGCTGGCAAACAGACCAAAATGTTCCTCCAGATGTAAGGAGGGTTGCCAGATTTAGCACATAAATCTGGGAGGCTCAGGTAAATTTGAGTTTCAAATGAACACAAATTTTTTAGGAAGATTTATTTATTTATTTGAGAGAGAGAGCACAGGGAGTGGGGAGCAGAGGTAGAGGGAGAGAGATTTCTTAAGCAGACTCCGTGTTGAGCACCGAGCCCAAGGAGGGCCTCCATGCTGGGCTTGACCCCACGACCTTGAGATCATGACCTAAGCTGAGATCATGACCTGAGCTGAAATCAAGAGTCAGATGTTGGGGCACCTGGGTGGCTCAGTGGGTTAACCTTCTGCCTTCAGCTCAGGTCACAAACCCAGGGTCATGAACCCAGGGTCCTGGGATCCAGCTGGGCATCAGGCTCTCTGCTCAGCAGGGAGCCTGCTTCCCCCCTCTCTCTCTGCTGCTGCTCTGCCTACGTGTGATCTCTCTCTCTCTGTGTCAAATAAATAAATAAATTTTTTTTTAAAAAAAGTCAGATGCTTAGCTGACTAAACCACCCAAGTGCCCCAAAGATTTTTTTTTTAGTATAAATATGTCCCAAATATTGCATGGGAGGTATGTATGTGAAAAGAATATTTGACGTTTATTTGAAATTTGAATTTAACTGGACCTTCTTTATCTTATCTGGTAACCCTACAATTGAGGAGTTTGGCCTAAATGAGCCTAGATGGGCTAAACTGTCTCCCAACGGACATGTGGCCTTACAAGGTGTTACATGAGCTGGACAGTGGAGAAAGTGGCATTTCCTGCACCTTGGGTTTTTCAGGTGCCATTTGGGGAAAATCAACTTGGGAATCGGGTGACCCCAGTAAGGCCAAGAAAGGAAGGCACGCCCAAGAAAGGCTCTGGGTGACATTCCCATTCCAGCTCACTGAGGGGGCTAGGGGCCCCTTCTCTTCAAGAGGGCCAGCCAGGAGCTATCTTGGTGAGACTGTGGCGGGTGACATAAAATTTAAAGTGAGCCACTTGGGGCACCTGGGTGGCTCAGTGGGTCCTAGGATAGAGCCCGGTTAAGCTGGGGAGTCTGCTGCGCCCTCTTCCTCTGCCCCTCCCCTCCCCGCCTCATGTGCTCTCTCTCACACACTTCCTCTCTCAAATAAGTAAGTAAAATCTTAAAATAAATAAATAAAATTTATTTTATAAAATAAAAATTAATAAAATACATTAATAAAACGAGCCTCTCCTGGCCCTGCCTTGAGAATCAGCTCTTGGAAGGTTGGGAGGGGGCAACAGACCTCAGGGAGGGGCGCCTGGGTGGCTCAGTGGGTTAAGCCTCTGCATTTGGCTAGGGTCATGATCTCAGGGTCCTGGGATCGAGCCCCGCATCAGGCTCTCTGCTCAGGGGAGTCTCCCCCCACCCCAACCTGCCTCTCTGCCTCCTTATGATGTCTCTCTGTTAAACAAATAAACAAAATCTTAAAAAAAAAAAAAACAGATCTCAGGGATTACTGCCCCCTCCCAACCTGGCATCCCCTCACGCACAAGGCCCAGGACGCCTGACTGTTGAAGACCCGTGCGCTGGGGCCCTTGAAACCCCGTGCGCCGCAGGCCTCGCAGTACAGTGAGCGGACCTATCGCTGCCGCAGCAGCACCTCATTTTCTCAGCCTGCGGTCACCCCGGGGCCCCTTCCCTTCTTCCAACTGGCTCCCAAGACGTCGCACCTTATCCTCCCTCCCCCTTTCTCTCTGTTTCCCAGGCGGTCCTTCCAGTATGGAAAAGCCTGATTTGCGCAAGAACACCCCCGGGGGGCCCTCGAGGGCCACCCTCTCTGCCTAGCCCTGTCCCTCCCCGGACCCCGACCTCAACACAGGTGCCGCAGTCAACGCCGACTGGGTAGAAGCCCCTCTGGCCGCCGTTGAGAGCTAAAAGTCAAGTTCTCTTCAGGACCAAGGGCCTTATGAAGCCCATTTTATCAGCCGACGACCGTTCAACCGTTTCGCTCTCCTGCTTCTCTGCCCATCACACATTTCTGGACACATGTTCTCATCTAGCTGGTCAATGGAGGGGAAAACGCGGCCTAGAACACCTTTTTTGCTACTCCCTCAGCGCTAGTACCAAGGGCCAAAACTATCCTCCGCTCAGCGGCTTCGAGAACGCTCCAGAAGGCCCCTCCACCCGGCCCCACCCCATCCCCTAGATAGCCCTGTCTGACTTTACCAAAAGCTCCCTGATTTTATTTCTCACCTTTCTTTCCCTCCTTCTTCCCGGACGGGTTTCCTGAAGCCAGAGGAGCCTCCACTGAAGCCAGCGACCCCCGCTTGGTGGCTTAGATATAGCCCTTAACCACTGAGAGGAGGGGCACACACCTGCCTGTCCTCCCCCATGTTCTAGTACGCCCCCTAGGTGTGGAGGAGAATCCTTTTTCCTTGTGCATACCCTTCAAGGCTCTAACTCTGGCGCCATCTCTTATTCTTGTAGCTCTGAATTAGAGAGTTAAATTGCAATCTATGGTATTGTTTTTCAACCCGCACACCGCCTCAGATCTGGGAGAGGACGGAGTAGCCCTCTTCTCCAGAAGTACGTGAAGCCCCAGCTTCCCAGGGGAGGAGCCGACTGGAGTAGCTCAATATCTGGAGCCTCTTGGCTCCCACCCTGCGACCATCCTGGGCTTACATTCTCGGCCCTGGCATCACTACCCAGGGGGAAGATAACACTAAGTGGGTGTGCTTTGATGGTGAGCTTGAGGTCTCCACTGCAGACTCCTAGCCCTATGCGTTCCCTTTGCCCACAACGTGAGGAAAACCTCACCTTCAACTCCAGCCTCACTCTCTCCTTTCTAGAAAGGAAACCTTGCCATACCCTGCTCTAAGGTGGAAGAAATCAAGGGCTGCTTCTTCTTCTTTTTTTATATTAGGTACAAGCTTTATTTTATTTTATTGAAGATTTTATTTATCTATTAGAGAGAGAGAGACAGAGCACAAGCAGGGGGAGCAGCAGCCAGAGGGAGAAGCAGGCTCCCCGCTGAGCAAGGAGCCCCAGACTCGGGACTCAATCCCAGGACCCCAGGACCATGACCTGTGCTGAAGGCAGACGTTTAACTGACTGAGCCACCCAGGTGCCCCAGAAATCAAGGGCTTCTGGTCAAGAAATGGTTTGCTCCTACGACTGGTCCTATGGGGTTTAGTCCAACTTAAGAGCTACACTGCAGCTGTTATAGAACAAAATCTTGACTGGAAGACAGTGAGGGATGGAGTCAGTCGAAGAGAAAGGCTGTTCTAATCCCGTTTCTGTCCATTTCACCCAGCCCAGTCTTGACCTCCTTCCAAAAGACAGCAGAGGGGGATGGGGGTGACTTTATTTGCTGTCCCCCTCCACCCCTCCCCCTAGATAGACTCCCCAGGACTGATGGGGGGAACGATATGCCCCTCGGGTCCTAGATAATTACAAGGAACAGTGCTGTCCGGGGAATATGCAATTTGTTTCAGGTTCCGGGGACATCTCTTCCAAGTTACAGAAGGCAGAGAGAGATGGGGACAAGTGGTGGCAGCTCAAGCCGCAGCATAATTTGAAACTTTTTTTTTCTTTTTTTTCCCTAGGAAAGAACTTTTGTTTTTATAGAACCAATATGGTTTCACTCTACCCAGAAGATGTATACAGTATACAGTTCGCCTGCTAAGTGCAAGACACAGCCTTAGGTGTTGGGGGGCGCGGTACAAGAATTAGGGGTATAGGACTTGAACATGAAGTAGCAAAACAGCTTAACACCCTGAACAGAAATGGCAGGATTTGAAGTCTTAGAACAGACCTTTCACGAATGTGACACTGATCACTTGAGAGTTGGGGGTAGCTAGCAGAGCTTCTTTATTTGCTGAAATGAATACCCAGATGGAACTTTTCCAGAGGAGGTTATCCTTTTGTGAGGAAAAAAGAAATCAGCTTGAGTCCCTTATTTTTCCAGTTCTGGGAGTGGCTTCTTCCATTTTATTTTCTTTTTGTCCTCTTCTGCAATTTTTGCCTTCAGGATCAGGGTCTCCCTTTAGTATTACTTACATTCTGGGCCCTCTAAAACAATTTTAAAGATTACTTGGTAACAATGGGAGGCTTATTATTATTCCTTATTGCTCAATTCCACAACTCCCCGAAATACACACGTACACACACACACACACACACACACACACACACACACAACTAGCTATGGGATAGTGCTTTATAGCTCAGTTCCATACAAGCACTTAATTTCTCAAGTTATGTTGTCATTCTACAGGTTGGTAGGTCCAAATCATGATTTGGGGTATAAGGTCAAAAAAGTTGGATGGCAAACCACTCTGGAAACTGGTTTGGCCCTACTTTGACATCAAATATATCACTTAATCTTTGCTGATTGTTTTTACAGTGTAGGTCCCCAACAAGCAATTTAATGAAAGAAAAAGAAAAAGAACCTTTGGAGGACAGTACAATGGGGAAAACATACTGTGCCCCTGCACTATAATACTGAACCTTCTCATTCATAGAAACTACGTATTTAATGAATCATTTTGATGATTATCAAATGATCTTTGCACTTGTTTTAAAAGTTCCAGCCAAACCCCTCATACACCGTTACATGGAGAGAATATGCAGGATTTAAAAAGGAGTCCATTTTGAAGACCACAAATTTCAGACAAATCCCAATTTTTAAACGCCAGTCCCTAAAAATATTTGGTGGGAGAAGGAGTGGGTCTTTCCCTTTCCCGAAGAGAGGCAACACTGCAGACCTCTTTGTATAAACAGGTGACAGAGGTCTCCCACAGCTCACCCCTGCCTTCTGTCTCCTGTCCTAGAGTGGAAAGATGTCAGAAGGAAATTTTCCTTGGAGAAAGGAGGCATCCCAGCCATGTGGTGGCTGGCCTCTGCCCCCATCCCAGCTCCCAGGACGAAGCCCTTGACTTCCACTTCCAGTTTCAGGAGAAGGATCAAAATCGAGGTGTTAGAGCTAGTCCACCAGCTTAGTGGGTTAGGTTCTGGGGGGCGCCTCTTAGGTCCCTCCTTCCCTCCCCGGACTCCACAGGTTTCTATTTTGAGTTTTCTCATCTCACCAGCAGCATGAACAAACAATGCCCTGTGAGGTTAAGGCCTCGTCCAACAAGCCTGCCCTCACTACCTACCAGCCAGGGCGGCAAAGATGGATACACCAGCAGCTGGGGCTGTCCGTGCGCAGGGCTCCAGGGCTGGGCTGGGGCTGAGGCTGAGGCCGGGCGGGTGGCCTGTGTGGCAGGGACAGGGTGGCTAGTGTGTGTGTGGGGGGGTGAAGGCTGCAGAGCTTCCCCCACAAAGTAAGCGCTCAGTGTGTGTGTGTGGAAGAAAAGGCCTTGCCTGGGCTCACAGCACATCCGACCATCAGCTTCTCCCTCGCCTTTCTGGAGGCGCCACTTATGACAGCGCCTGGGGCGCCCGCGCTTTCACAGAGCAGATGCTGGCGAAGTGTCCCCTTCCTGTTGGTCAGGAATCAGAGGATCCGCTCCTTTGGGACCCGGGGAGGGCGAGGTAGCCGGAAGTCGAAGCCCAAAGCCGGGGAGTGAGCAGAGCCCCTTGGAGCTCACCGGGTGCCTGTCGCGCCCCTCCCGCCACCAGCCTGGGGACCCGAGAGGGCGGGGGTGGGCGAGGAGGGACGTCGGCTGCAGGCGGGGGCGCAGTGGGGGGAGACCGAAGGGGAGGGGATTGGAGGCTGGCGCCAAGCCCAAGCTTCTAGGACGGCCTCCGTTCCCTTCGGTTCCCTAGGGGGGAACCTCCTCCCCTTCCTCTCCTCCTCCTCCTCCCTCCCCTCTGCCTCCGTGGGGCGCTCGGGGCCCGCGGCTTCCCGAAGCCCGGGAGCCCCAGCCTGCTGCTCGAGGCCCCAAGGGCAAAGGGGGCCTGCGAGCTTGGCTCTGGGGCCGGCCAACCCTTCCGTTTTTCCTAAAGGGAGCGAAGGGGCACAGCGCCTCGCCTCCCTCCCCGCCCGCCGCCGCCGCCGCTGCTCGAGAGGGGCTGTTTAATTAAAGGGGAACCCGCAATGTATACGTCAGATAAAAGCAACGCGCAGAATAAACTAATTAAAACATTGTGTTTGCAACACATTCTATTTCTCTCTCTCCCTTTTTTGATCTTCTCAGTGTTTTAAAGAAATGTCATCGCACCATAAAGCGAGCCGTGAAACGCTATTTCCTTATAGTGTGCGGCGCTTTTCAAAGGCTAGTGTGATATATTTTAGAAAAGGGATCCCGCTGTGAAAGCTTGCGTGTCTTCCCTTTACCAAACTAAGCTCTTGTCAATCACGCCGAGCCCGGTCCAATCACTGAGATTCTTTTTGGAAAGCAGTTCATCCCGCTGTGCTTTTATACCGCGCTCCGCAGCCTGTTTTGATGCATTTTTACCAGCACGTCCAGGGAAATGAATGATGAGGCCGCGGACAGTGCAGGCCTGGCTCCCTGAGCACCCGGCCGGCCCTAACCAGGCGCCGACGCATTGTGCGCGGCCCAGGCTTTCTCACGTGGCGGCCACTTCGCGGGGGTATCCCGACGTCAACTCGGGTCAATGCCGGGGAGCCGGCTTATCATGGCCGCGCGTTCGCCTCGCAGCCCACCGCCTGGATCGGCGAGGCTCGGTAGTCGCCCTCCTGGCCCATCGGCACAGGGAAAGCAGGACCCAGGACCACGGGGGGTCATGGGGCCCCTGGGGAAGCTCCTTCTCCCCGGAGCAAGTGGTACCCAGGAGTGTGGGGGTGGGGGGAGGAGTCAGGGCCGATCGCTCCCGTGTAAGGGGTCTCTGCTTCACCATCCCCGGCTCTCGCTAGTACGATGGTTCCTAGCAAGCGGCAGGTTTCTCCTCTCTGTTCCCCCCCTCCTTGCCCCCATCATACCCAGAGGCTCGGGAGGACGGCCCTCATCTTCCAAGAAAGGCGGTCCCTGGCGAGAGGGGCCACGCAGGAGACCACGTAGGTAGGCCGTGGCAGCGCTTGCAGAACCCCAACCCTCCCCCCCACCCCCGCGAAAGAGAGGCCCAGCTGGAGACGCCCTCCGGTAGGACCCATTGGCCCTGGGCTGGCTGAGCCCACAATGACTCAGTCCAGTCGCTTGCTTCCTGGCCTAATGGACCACGGAGCCGTGAAACAGGTGCGGTGGTCCTGAAAGGCCAACTACAAATACGTACAGCCCTCTGAGACCCCACGGAAGAAATGCCCCCACGCCCGCGCCTTCCCTGGATGCAAGAAAAGGTTGGCAGGAACCGCCCAGCTCCAGAGCCCCACAGACCCACTTTGCCCCCCACCCCACCCCCCATCCCCGTTGAGTCTGCCTCTGTCGGGGCCGAGGGCGCGCCCCGCCAGGGTGACGAGGAAGCTTTTGATCTTCACATTGGCTTCCCGGCTCCGGGAGGGGAGAAGAGGGAGGAGGCTTTGTGGTCCTCCTTTCCGGCAGCGCCGGAATCGTTGCCTGCTTTTGTTTCCAGTTCCACTTCGAACTTGAACTAGGGAGTGCGGTTTGGCTAAGGTCTCGAGGGAGAAATAAGTGAAAGCTGTGTGAGATTTATGCATTTGTAGAAAAGACCAAACTCTGCATTTTGAAATAGTCGTCTGGTGTGATCCATCTGTCCATTCTGCTCCTCTTCTCTCTCTCTCTCTCTCATACACACTAGTACATACATGCCCTAGACTCCGATCACATGCGCCCTCCGTGCATACATTCAATTTCCACGCGACTACCACTGCCTTGCCTCCTCCAGAGCTCACGTGCCCCTCTTTCCCTCACCTGCCAGTTTCTTTCTCTGGCACCCCCCAAAGGACTTATCGTTTGTTGGCAAGGGCCTGGGTCCATCCAGGAACCGAGGGCCAGGGGAAGGGAATGCTCAGCTCCCCCCAATTTTTGCTGGGCCCCCAGGCTCTCTCTCGTTGGAAGGGAAATCGCTGCCCTCCCTTACCAGAGATTTTTATCAGTGACCGACAGATCCTCAGGCTGACCCTAAAACGAAGGAAGAAGAATCCCCCAACCCCCTTAGGGCCAGACCTCCAGCTCCCGGCCCACTCGGTGGCTGGGGCTCCGATCCGCGGAAATCCTTGCTCAGTCTTGCCTGGGGCTCCGTGGCTCCCAGGGGCTCCCTTCTCACTACGGGTCCCGCCCCACGGAGAGCAGGCCCCTTCAGCTGGTAGCTTCTTTAGAGTTCCCGCCCCGGACTCCTGCATGTAGGGGCGCCCCCGCCCCCTCCACCCCTGTAACGAGGGAAGTTGCTGCAGCCCCCGGTGCACCTGGGGAGACCTGAGGAGCCTACCTGGGAGCCGGTCTCTCGGGGTCGTGTTCCCCTTCTGAGCTTTGTAAGACAAAGGATGGGGTTTTGCCACAGCCTCCAGAGACGTTTGCACGGACGAAAAGGCGCCCCGCTGCAAACGCCAGGGGCCACAGGAGCAGGTCCATCCTGGAATGCAAGAGCGAGGGGTTTCACCTGCCTAGGTTTAGCGAGTTGACAAGGGCTGAGATTTTGCTGTGACTCCCGGACCACGCCAGTGCCTGTCTCTGAGCAGGAAATTAATGAAATGCTGTGTGCAGTGGGGGAGCGCGATAAATTCTTGGTATTTATGTATGCATGGATTTAAAAAATCCTCTAAGTAATGGGTTCTTTTGATGCAGGGAATTACTTGTTGCCTACAGCTAACACGTTATTACCCTTTTTTATATTGCACCCTGGCTCCAGGAATCCGGGGTGAACGCTTAGGTTTCTGTTTCCAGGCATAAAGCAATTTGAGTGTGAACTCGACGGCTTCAAGGCTCTAATAGGTGGCTTGCTAACCGCCGCGACAGGGAGATAAGCACTGGCGCGCACGCGGGTGGCAAGCCGCGGTGTTCGGGGAAGCTTCTGGCTCCCCGAACCCTTGGCGGAAGTGCCCGAAGACAAGCCTGCGCCGGGTCTGACCCGAGCGGTCGCCGCCCCCCCATCCCCCCACCGGGGCCCGGGCTGATCTTCCCGCGCAAGTCCTTCCTGGGCCCTCTCCACGACTCGGGGCCTCGACCAGCCCTTGCTGAGGGCCCCAGGGCCAAGCCTGGAGGCCCGGAGCGAAGCCATGTCCCCGCTCAAGGAGCCCTCATTAGCGTTTACCTCCCGCAGCCGCGCTCTCCCCGGCTCGCAGAGCCCGCCTGCCTCGCCGCCGCCGCCCGGGAGCCCGCGGTTGTCTTAGGCCAAACCCGGAGGAGCGGCTGGCCGTCAAGGCCCTGGGGCTGGGGAGCTCTGAAGGTTTCCCGCTGCTGGGACAAGCGAGGTAGCCCCCGCCCTTTTGATCCAGCCCTTCCCTTGAGGGGTGGGAAGGTGTGGGTAAGAGTGTGTGTGTGGCGTCTACCTCTGAGACAAGGGACAGTGTCACGCATCATTCAAATCGGAATCAGCATCTGGCTTCCATTCTCAGCTAGGCTCCTCCAAGTTGACGTTGGGCCAATCCTGGCCCTTGTCCGGGCCTCAGTTTCCCCCACTGTGAAAGGGGCACAGTGCCTGGTCTCTCGCCTGGTCTCTCGCCTGGTCTCTTGCCCTGGACAGGGACTGACCCTATGTTTGTTGGGCAAATGGATGGGCTCTTGCCTATTCCTCTTACCCACCCACCACCCCTGAGCTAAAAAGGTCCATTGAGCCGTCTGTCCTTTAAATAGTTGAATCTTCTATCCCCTCCCCTGTCCCGAGCCCTATCCATGCGGGAAGTGTTCCACCGCGGCAGGCAGAGGTTGCCGGGGGCCTGGCGGTGCAGCCCCATTCCCAGTCCCTGAGCCCGGCGGTCCCGAGGGCCAGGGATGGTAGTTCGGCCGCATCAGGGGCTCCCCCATCCCCTTGCCCCGCCCCCGCCCCGCCGGCTTCCTGGGTTTCTCCGGACTTCAGCCTGAAGGGGCTGCCGTGCACCCTCTCTGGGAGACAGAAGATCCACTTTGCTTCTGGGCTGCCAAGCTACAAACTGGGGCTTTAGAGCTTTAGGGATTGAAAAAAATTAGGCGACTCAAGCTCCTGCTGGGAAGCCCAGGCTGACCTCCGCTCGGGGCGGTCTCGGAGCTGCAGACGAGGTCGGGACTCCCTCCGGGGCGGCTGGTAAACGGCGCAGGTAGAGCACACCAGACACAAATAGCTCCTTTCCCGCGCGCTGTGACCATTTCTCTGGGGGACCTCTTCTGCCCTGCACCCCGGTGAGAGGCAATACGCGAAGATGAGAGCGGTGCGCTGAGCCCCACGCCCGGCAGGATGCTGGTCCCGGGCCCAATGCCCCCCACTACCCTGCGTTCCACCGCTGCCCGGGCCTCTGGGCGTAGCGGCGTCTTCCCCGGTCCCACTTTCCTGGGCCTAGGCGCTGTGCACTCGGCCACCGCCCCACGCACCCCCCCCCACCCCCACCAAGAGGCGGGTGGGAAGAACTTGTCCCTTGCTCTCTCCAGGGTCGAGGATCATGACCAAGCTCTCCTGCGGCAAGCACTTGGTGCTCTGCACTTTGAGGCCTGACGGTCCTCAGAGGCCAGGGCGCGACCGCCCCTCTTCCCACTGCCCCCATTCCGGCTCCTCTCCCCAGAAGTCCGGCCCGTGGAAAAGCTGTTCCCTGGCTCAGCCCTGTTTGCCCAGAGCACCGACGAGCCCCTTGTGTTTGGAATTCTTTTAGACTTACATCTGTGCCAACTGCTTGTCCCTGTGAATATCTGCCTCCTGCCAGATCACAGTTGACTCTACTCTCAGCTTCCCCACCTTACCTTGGACTTGCCAGTCACTTAGAAAACGACTTAACAACTTTGCAAGACCCAGTGTTCAGAGCTTCCAGGAAAGCAAGAAAGCCCGGATTTATTTAGCACCTGTTAAATACGAGGTGCTGAATGCAAATCTTCTCTAGAAATCCCCTCCACACCCCTCTAAGCTGGATGCCACTATCCCCATCTTATATGCAAAGAAGCCAAGGCATGAGGCTGAAGTGACTTGCTTCCAAGTGTCTGGAATCTAGGAGGCCACAGCAAACCAAGTAGGAAGCCTCCTCTCCTACCGGTATTGTTGGTCCCTAACCTCTTCTTTTCCTTCCCAGGCTGGAAAGTAGGGGGCAAAATTGGAGAGGCTTTGGGTGGGAAACACAACCGGCCACCGAGTCTGACATCAGCAACTGCCTGGCATGAGCTGTAGGTCTGGAGTCCTTGGGCAAGTCACACCGCCTTTCTGTTTCTTCATCTTTAAATTGGGAGCAATGACAATCCCCTTCCTCTTCCTCTGAGTGGATATCAGAATCAGGGGAGAAAATGTCTTTGATACTGGCAAGTACAATGCGTTGTTGAAATGACCTGATCCTGAGGATGGGGGGCTAAGGCAAGATTTGAGGGTCCTTGTCCTGCAGAAGTGCTGAGCAGGACGCCAGTGGCCCAAGCGGTGGGAGGCGAGCTTGTAGGGACTGCAGCCAGCCCGGAAGTTGCCTGATGTCCTCTGGAGCATGACTGGGGCACAGTCGGGAGCTACGGGAGACTTACAGGGCGTGCGTGGTCTCCTGAAGGTGTCTGCCCCAGGTGTCCGAAGCTGTTTGGAAAATGCCTTACATTCCAGAGTGCCCAGCTGCTCTGCTTGCTATTTCGAACTCACCTGGGGCCACATGCAGTCTGGGCTCTGCAAAATGCGGGGTCAGGTGTAAACTGGGGGGCCTGCACTCAGTTCTGGGTAGACCTTCCAGAAGACTTGCAGCGCAGGGAGCATCCGGGAGGGAAATGCGGGGTGCATACAAGCTGCACCGTTGGCCGCCAAGCCTCTGCGCCCAGGCGGCCCGCAGCCAGCCTCGTCTTAAGCCACCCTCACTCTGGGTGGCTGAATGGGCACAGCCTTTTTGCTTTGGAGAGGTTAAAGTAGGAAGAGCACACACTTATTCAGCACACTGGAGTGTCTCCGGAAGGGGCACTGAGTGGCTAAATACTGCTCTAGTCCGGACAAGCTTGCTGGGCGCATGCAGGTCCTAAGGGCTTTGGGACAAGAACTCAAGGGTGCTGTGGGGGAGGCAGAGGCTGCCACTGTTAGTCTAGCTGGCATGGGGACCGTTGCCCATCGGGGACCACCTCACAAGGCCCCATTGCTTACGAACTTTGAACTGGCTCCCACTTTCTGTTCAGGCTGAGGAAAGGGGGACTCCAGCCTGACCTCTCCACCCAATAAGAAACTTCTTTCTCTCTCTCTCTCTCTCTCTGTGTGTGTGTGTGTGTGTGTGTGTGTGTGTGTATGTGTGTCTTTCTCTCCCTTTCTGTCGGTTTGTCCTCCCCCCCCCACCACAAACACACTCCATTCACTCATTCTCTTTCTCAGAAGTCCTGGGGTCAGTGAACAGGCGTGGTCAAAGGGCTTCTGGAAGGGTTGAATCTCTGCATTTTGCCACTGACGAGCTTCTTCACCTGGGACAAGTGACTTATGAACTCCAAACCTTAGTTTCCACATCTGCGAAAGGAGGTTAATAATGGCACCTATCTTTAGAGTTTTGAGGTAAATTAAGTGAAATAGAGCGAGGGACACACTGTAGTGGCCGCTCAGTGATAGCGACAAACACAAACAAAATAATCTCTGATTAAGTGTCTTCCTTTCAAAGCAGGCAGCATGGCTAGAAGGGGTTAATGTGCTTCACCTTGTTTGTGGGGCTTGGAGAAAAACTGTATAAAGTCACTTTTAAACCCCTTCCCAGCAAGAGTCTCTGATCACAGCACTTTATCCTACCTGCATTCATACCAACCGGTAACAAATGCTGTTTGTCCCTCAGATCCCCAAAGGGAATTCCATTACCGCCTGGAGATGCCCTAACCCAGCCTCCGTCAGTAAAGACCCTAGCCAGAGCCGGCCGGCACCGCCTCCCAATGAAAGGGCAAATATTCCCTTTTTCAGCAGCCTATCCTGGCCCAGGGCAGCCAAAAACCCTGCCCAAGGGAATGTGGACCCACACAGAGACTCTCATTTCCATCCCAATGCATTCTCAGGTGCAGTGTTGAGAAGAGGAGTTCAGAAGCAGCTCTGATGTGTGGGAGGGGTCACCGAATGCCCTGGGAGGAACTGGAAGAAGGTGGGGAGAGAGGACCCATTGGGCTGGCCTTGAGCTACTTGCTTGGTGGGGGGTTGGGAAAATGTGTGGAGCTCCCCCAACCCCGTTGGTTTTCCCTTCCTTAATCACTGCTACATTCTCAACAGCTCAACTCAACTCCTACCCCTAACAAGGAAGCCAGAAGCCTGACACGGAGTCATGGTCATGGCGCCTCGAGTCAGTCCTGGGTCTGAGCTCTGCCAGTAGCAGTCCTGGAACTGTGATTCTTTTTTTAAGTTTTTAATTTTACTTATTTACTTTAAGTAGTCTCTACGCCCAACATGGGGCTCAAACTCAGAACTCTTGAAATCAGGAGTCACACGCTCCACTGACCGAGCCAACCAGGTGCCCCTGGAACTGAGATCTTAAGACATAGAAGGTGGTAGAGTGGAACAACACTCTGGGGAACCCTAAACTGGACAAGTGACCTTGGACAAGTCCCTTAAGCCATCTGGGTTCCTTGGGTTCCTTTTTTTTTTTTTTAAGATTTTATTTAGTTCAGAGGGAGAGCATGAGAAGGGGGAGGCGCAGAGGGAAGAGCAGACTCCCCACTGAGCAGGGGAGCTTCCCTCCTCCCCCATGCAGACTCCATCCTAGGACAGGGGATCATGACCTGACCTGAAAGCAGGCGCTGAATCCCCTGAGCCACCCAGGCGCCCCACTATCTGGGTTTCTATTGAACTCAGGTGTAAATCCGAGACAGCTGGACTGCATGACTCCTATAGGCCCTCTCTGTCCTAAGTGAAGATCTAGCTTGACAGCATTGAGAGAACAGTCGGGTGGAGGTAGAATGGGGCTGGGGGAGAGGGGACATGACATTTCTAGGCTCTTTGGATTATTTCTGAGCAGAGGATTTTCCTAAGAAAGAGGTGAGAAATCTCCATGATCCATTACTTCAAGAATTCAGACCAGTCTAATAGAAAACAGAAGCAGGATGTCCTGACTTCCGCCGTCCGGGGGTCACGATGAGCCAAGGTTCCAGCTCAACCCGGTAACCACAGTCACTGAGTCTCTATATACGGTCACCGGACCTGTCCCAGACAGCATTTTATGCCTCTGGGAAATCATTCTAAACTCCTGTGGTTATACTTGTAGCCTGACTACAAGCAATAGTGGTAGTTCCCCCAGAAACCTCACCAGCTAAAAATCAGGTGGGATCTTTTCTCTCCATCCTTTCTGAGGGAGGGCACATCTTTCTCCCAGACCTTCTGGAGCCATCCGATAAGGACCAGGTTGGCAGGGCTAGCCAGCGGATATCTCTGGCAGGGGCACGTTCATTTTAGCTTACGAGTTGGGGGCTAGGTAACTCTAGGGTCCCCAAACGCCCTTCTACCTAAGTGGAAATACCGATCCCCAAGAAACATTGTCACAATTAAGAGTCATTGGAGTTCTTATTAAACTTCTGTACTACCCACTTCAAATAGCTCATTCTGGAATCAGTGAGTCACAGCGTATTTCCAGTTGTGCTTTAATAGCGCTTACATTTCCTTGTGTCAAAAAGTCTGAACATGTGTGTGGAGAAACGAAAGAGAATTTTCAACTGTTTTGGCACGAGGTGACTGTAGTTTGGCTCATGTTTCTATTCAACCGAACAGTAGGGTAATCTGATAGGCAGCCTTGCGGGATTCAGGAAGAATATATCCACGCTGGGGCCCGCCTCTGCTTTGGACTTGCTAAGGAGAAGAAACAATGCGGTGAGGGCAGAAGTCTCTAAATATATCATGGCTTTGCCCTGGTGCCAAGTAGAATCATGTGACCTTGGCCGTGGGAGTGCAGCATGCACGGCTTGGCATGCTATATACCCGGGGAGTTGCTTTGAATATAATTGTGGAGAAGTGTACTTGGCTGGGGACAGTCCCTCCCTGTCCAGCTTGGAAGAGGCGGCAGGCTTCTTTAAATTTCCAGGCTCCCAATCTGCAGTCACTGACACCAGGACGGATCCATCAGTTTTATAAACAAATGAATCAGGCCGGTGGAGGAGGAGGAGGAGGCCTCTTTCCCATTGGCCAGCAGTTTCTGACTCGGTTTTTTTCTCTGTGATTTCATTCCCTGCCTCTTTTCTACTTTGCCCCCAGTGGCACCTACATACCACTTCTTGTATATTTCCTTAGGTGAAAGGCATTTCCAATTCCCACTGGGGATGTTCTGCCCCAGTCACGGGAGGAGAAATATTAGTTGGTAATGACATTAAGCTGTAAGTTGATAAGAAGTTCAGGGCCCTTCTCAGCCCCGCAGCTTATGACTGTGTCCCCTTGGCCGTTATTTAAATCCCCTGGAGCCTCCATTTTCCCATTTATAAAAAGGAATTATACTAATTAAAGTGTTAGCATGGCGCATGGAACCTCGTTGGTGCTGAGTAAATGTTTAAACCTCTTAAAAAAAAATCTCAGTGTCCATAAGACAACTTCTCAGACATTTAACTTTAGGAACAAAAAACACAGGGGAGGCTTTGGTTGAAATTATGACTGCATTGGGACCTCCCTGTATTCAACCCTGTTTTGTTTTGTTTCTTTCTAAGATTTTATTTACTTATTTAACAGAAAACACAAGCGGAGGGAGCGGCAGGCAGAGAGAGAGGGAGAAGCAGACTCCTGCTGAGCAGAGAGCCCGATGTGGGGCTCGATCCCAGGACCCTGAGATCATGACCTGAGCTGAAGGCAGAGGGTTAACCCACTGAGCCACCCAGGCGCCCTCAACCCCGTTTTTAAGAAAGAGCACGGAGTAAATACCCAAATCAAAAGAAAGCATGCAATCTAGGTTCTGCGTTGTTATTGGCTTGGTTGTGTGTGTGAAAACACAGCAGTGAGTAGTTTCAAATATCTACGGTGTGCCCATCTCTGTAACACGAATCGCAACAGATCACCGTGCCCGGGTTCTCCTCCTCATCCGCCATGAGCACTGCACAGAAGAGTCAAAACTGGGTCCTCCTCACTCTTCCTGCAGAACATAGCCCAGCATGCGCCCTGCATTCGTGAGCTAAGAGCTAGTCTTATTGGGACAATAGATAGGCATTTAGTGAAGATGAGACCTCATAGAATATGGGCGCGAGAGTCCGGAAGGACTGCGTGGGTAGGGTATACCCCAAGGAGGAGGGATCTTCAAACTGCCTTACCACAACAGGTGCAAAAGGAATCGGAGAGGCTCATCTACAGGTCAGAGGAGGCTGGGCTGTGAGACAGAAGGATATGACATTTGTATAATTTCTTTGTAAATCCTCAAATGTTTCAGCGTTGTTGTCTTTGGCATATTTGGACAAACTGACGCCCCCTTTGCCTTTTCCAATTAGAGGTACTTACAGGCCTCTTCTTTGTGAAAACGGGGAAGCCCCACTTTTGTGTATCTCAACACTACCTTTGCTACAAGTACTGAAGGATGAAAGGACCCTTTCAAAGCCATTGCCTGAGTAGCCAGCCCTCTTCAGACACTCAGGCTTAGAAAGGAAGCCCGGCAGGGCCCCAAATGATGCAGGTCAATGAGTGTTCAAAATATCATCACACACACACACACACACACACACACACACACACACACATGCACACAACTCCATATGGCAGGCAGGAAGTCCCACGAACGGCTGGATTTCAAGTACTATTTATTATAGCTGAGTTCCTGTACAGCAAAGGAATTTGGCACCAGTCCGCACTATTTGTTCTAGCAGGATTTAACCTGTCACTGGAGCTAAATTCTGGGTCCCTGTGAGGGCTGACCCGGCCGTGGACGGATTGCCGGTTCAGCCATGGAGAATGGATGCCACGCGGGGCTGCCGGCCGACACAGCTGACAGCCCAGGGGAACCAGGAGCGGCAGGTTGGGGCTGACCCGCAATACTGCTGCGTGTAACAGCTCCTGGGCTGCACCACGCCTGGGGGGGAGGGGTTGCTGGTGATGGGGACGACCCACATACCCAGGGACAGAGTGGCTCAATGCTCCTGATGGCCAAGTGCATTCCAAGGACAGCGTCCACTCTAGGCAATCTCTTATAGTGATATTTATTTCTTTTTGAAAGATTTCTTATTTATTTGAGAGGGAAGGCAGGGAGAAAGCACATGGGGATGGGGCATGCCGAGGAAGAGGGAGAAGCAGACTCCCCGCTGAGCAGGGAGCCTGACCACAAGGCAGGGCTCGATCCCAGGACCCTGGGATCATGACCTGAGCAGGAGGCAGACACCTAACTGACTGAGCCACCCAGGCATCCCTTGTAATACTTCTTAATTTTTTTTATTATTTTTTAAAGATTTTATTTATTTATTTGACAGAGATCACAAGTAGGCAGAGAGGCAGGTGGGGGTGGGGGGCACGGGGAAGCAGGCTCCCTGCTGAGCAGAGAGCCCCGATGTGGGGCTCCATCCCAGGACCCTGGGACCATGACCCGAGCCGAAGGCAGAGGCTTTACCCACTGAGCCACCCAGGCGACCCTGTAGTGCTTTTTTAAAGAAAGGAAGTTGGGAGCACTCCATATGGAATTCAGAAGGCAGAGACAATTATGCACAAGAGACCCGAGTCACTGGACTGTTTTTAACCCCGACTCCCCACACTGCAAACAGCGAGAGCATGAACTAGCCAGCAAGCTGGAAAACATTTTCTCAGGGCCTGCGGCAGGCGATCACAGGGGAGCCAGAGAGCAGCCTGGTAAGACAGTACCATCGTTCTAAAGAAAAGTGATGCTCTATTAATTTCTCCCTCCAGATTGCAGGGTGCAAACATCCAGGAGTTTTTTCTCTCCTACATTCCCTGTTTTTTCTTTCTCTTCCTCTTTGTCTGCTATTTAAATGTCCTTTAGACAGAGAATTCTTGGGACTTTTATGATTTTCCTTGTGGGTAACCCCTCAATCCATCATCATCTCCAACGTCCTCCTCTCTAACGTCTGAAAACACAAACAGACTCCTATGTATTTGTAAAGCCTCAATTCACAATGAAGAGATCATTTAGACACGATTATAAGACGTTGAGTAAGAAACGTTCTGCAGTGTCCTTCTTCAGAAAGGAAAAGCCCAAACCTCACACTGACAATCTGTATAGGGAAGGAATAAGGTTCATTCATTCATTCAAGAGTGTTTGCTGAGTGCCTACTGTATACAAAGCACTGTTCCAGGACTTTGCCGTTCCCAGTGTAAAAATTCTTTAATAAAGGAAAATGCAGACATCTGATCCAATTTCAGTCCGCTTCTTTCATGCATTATACATGCTCTGAGCACCTGCTAGTGTGTGTCAGACCCTGCTCGATGTTGGGACACAAAGATGAACGTAGGACAGTCCCTTGTCTCCGGGCACTCACAGTCTAGACGAGGGAGGCAAACAAGTAAACAGGCAAATACAACGTGACTTTCTGTACTGCCACATTCTAATTAGGAAGCAGGAACAAGGAAATGCCATTCCTCATTAAAAATAATCACAAAACCTCCCAGGTCTGGAGAAGAGCTCTGGGAAATGTATTGATTTTCTACCGTGTATCAAGCATGATACAACATGCTCTAGATACTGAGGTAAGACACAGTTTCACCCTCAAGGAACCGCCAGTCTAGTGGGGAGACAGGCCAGGAAAGAGTTAATTCCAACTGGCAACTACAGTGTGGCGGGAACGCATCCCCTGTGACTCACCTGCCACTGTCCAGCTATGTGCTAGGCCCGCGTTAGGTGTTGGGTATAATAATTATAATGTAAATCATCATACTTATTAAAGTTATTAGTTTTTCATATTAAAAACCACTTCATTTTAATTATTAAAATTAATGTTATTTTTTCAAAGATTTTATTTATTTGACAGACAGAGGTCATAAGTAGGCAGAGACGCAGGCAGAGAGAGAGGGGGAAGCAGGCTCCCTGCTGAGCAGAGAGCCCGATGCAGGGCTCAATCCCAGGCCCCTGAGATCATGACCTGAGCCGAAGGCAGAGGCTTAACCCACTGAGCCACCCAGGTGCTCCCAAATTAATGTTATTATAACTAAGATGATTTTTTTAAAAAGATCTTATTATTTATTTGTCAGAGAGAGAGAGAGAGAGGAAGAGGACAAGCAGGGGGAGCAGCAGGCAGAGGGAGAAGCAGGCTTCCTGCTGAGCAGGGAGCCTGACTCAGGGCTCTATCCCAGGACCCTGAGATCATGACCCGAGCTAAAGGCAGACACCCAACCAACTGAGCCACCCAGGTGTCCCGGGATCGGCTCATTTAAAACAATCTCCAATTTTCGAGTGAGAAAGCACAGTCAGAGAGAGCTTTAAGAACTTGCTTCAGGCCCCCTGGCTCGTTAGAGCCAGATTTGGAGTTGGACTCAAAGGCCTATCTGAATCCAAAGCCCACATTCCCAACCAACTTGCCGTTGTCAAGAAAAGCCAGCCTCTGCCCTTAAGATGCTCACAGCAGTGGGGGAGATGGAGGAAACAGCAGACAATTAGAACACCATGGTAAGCTGGGACAGAAGTAGAGAAATACGTCTTTGCTGACTATGTTAATTAGAAGAGGGAATGATAGCAGATGATTCTGGTTCTGTTGTTGTTGTTGTTTTTTTAATCAGGAAATCGCTCAAGGTTTTTTTTTTTTAATCGTGGTAAAATATGCACAATGTAATACTTATCATTTTAACCATTTAAAAACATATAATGTAGTGCAACCATCATCACCATTCATCTCCAGAACTTTCTCATCTTCCCAAAGTGAAACTCTGTCCTCCTTAAATAACCCCACACTCCCTTCTCACTCCAGCCCCAGTAACCAACGTTCAATCTTCTGTTTCTATGAACTTGACTATTCTAGATACTTCATATGAGTGGAATCGTGCCATGTTTGTCTTTTTGTGTATCACTCATTTTACTTAGCAGACTGTCTCAAGGTCCATCCACGTTGTAGCAATGCAACAAATTCCATTCCTTTTCATGGCTGAATACTATGCCATCATTACCTATATATCACATTTTGTTTATCCATTCATCTGTTGATGGACACTTGCATTTTTTCCCTATCTTTGGGCTCGTATGAATAATACTGCTATACACAAATATCTACTTGAGTCTCTGCTCTCAGTTTTTTCGGAGCGGAATTGCTAAGTCATATGGTAGTTCTACATTCAGCCTTTTCGAGAAACCACTCTTTTCCACAGTGGCTGTACCATTTAACATTTCCACCAGCAGCCTATGAGGGCTCCAATTTCTTCACAACCTCACCAACCCTTGTTTCCTTGTGTGGGTGTTTAGTCATCATAGCCCTCATAGTACTTCTGAAGTGGTATCTTATTGTGGTTTTAATTTGCATTTTCCTAACGATTTATGATGTTGCGCATCTTTTCATGCACTTACTGACCATTTGTATATCTACTTTGGAAATACGTGTATGTAGTCCTCTGCTCACTTCTCTATTGGGTTGTTTGTTTTTAGTTTGAAATCCCATTTATCTATTTTTTTTCTTTTTAATGCAACTTTAATGTATTTTTATTTTTTATTTTTTTAAAGACTTTATTTACTTATTTGACAGAGAGAGAGAGATCACAAGCAGACAGAGAGGCAGGCAGAGAGAGAGGGGGAAGAAGACTCCCCACTGAGCAGAGAGCCTGATGTGGGGCTTGATTCCAGGACCCTGGGATCATGACCTGAGCCGAAGGCAGAGGCTTAACCCACTGAGCCACCCAGGCACCCCCTTTAATGTATTTTTAAAATCTTATTTATTTCAGTAATCTCTAAACTCAATGTGGGGCTCAAATCCATGACCCCAAGGTCAAGAGTCACATGCTCTACCAACTGAGCCAGACAGACACCTTAATTTTTTTTTCTTTTTTTCCCATCCATGAAGTTGTTGCCAGATCAGAAGTCATGAGGATTTCCTCCAAAGTTTTCTTCTCAGTGCTTTATAGTTTTAAGTCTAACCTTTAGGTCTTAGCTCTTTTGAGTTAATTTTGGTATGTAATATAAGGTAAGTCTTCCATTTCATTCTTTTGCACATGGGTATCCGGTTTTCCCAGCACCATTTGTTGTAAAGACTGTCCTTTCCACATTTTTGGTACTCTTGCCAAAAAACAATTGACCGTATATGTGAGCGTTGGTTCTGTTTTGAGCGTGGGCCTGTCTCACCAACATAAACTGGTTCCTGAGTTTGGTTGACTGGGGAGGGAAACATCAGGCCCACGAGGCTTGAAGCTTGCCGGACAAAGCTTAAACAGGACACCTGTGTCTCTCATCTCCATTCTTAGGGCAGGATGATTCCAGAGCCATGGTTAGCATGCAGCAGTCTTCCATTCGTGAACATTGCCTTCTGCATTGTGGGCACTCAAACAAGTGTTTGTTGAACACAGATCAAAAGAACTTTATTCGCTTGATAGCGATATAGTAAAACACAATCCCTATGTTTAAATTTGTCTGCACTCCTATAAAAGCAAATGGAATTTCTCAAATTAGAGTCTGTGACATTTTCCAATATTCTGATGACTTCTTCACTTTAAAGGAGTTTTCAGAGTTTCAGAAAGTTCAAAGAATTCTTTGATTCTTCTCTCTCTTTTCCCCCTGGCCTTTATGTTATGCAACGAAGGACAGCCCCAGACCTCTCTTTGATAAAGGCACGATTAGGCTTCCTCCAACTTAGGAAGTGAGCACATAATGACATAGAGTAAACAGACTTCTTTGCATTTACACTTCATAAACATGAAGCAGTAATAGATTAAGCTGTTCATTCTCTCTCTCTCTCTCTCTGGCTATTAGACGCTAAATGCCGCACAGTCGGAATGCAGTGCTGTATTTCAATGATGGTGCCTTCCAGACAGCCATCTGACAGCATTTTCAGGGGCTCAATGGAATGCATGTGTCTCAGGCAATCGTGAGGCCGAGTCTTTCCTGCAATACGTGTACCCCAGTCCTCTCCACCGTGAACCTGAAGTCATTTATAGGAAGTCATTTGAGGTCGGCAACCCAGTGATTTCCTATGGACAGACAGAAGGGCCTTGCCTGATGGGGCCCATTCCATGACTGACTGCCGAGCCTCCATCAGGGCAGATCGATAGTTGGCATGGCAACGGGCTCGTTTCTCCAGAAATGAGCTCTTTTTATGAAATTTGGCCAGCTATTGATAATTCCTGATCCACATATCAAAACATGACAAGCAGTTAATGAATCACAGGTCCTGTTGAGTTAAACAACAACAACAAAATATTCAAGAGAGTTCGGGCTGGATTTTTTTCCCCCCCTGCATATTCAGTCTGAGGAGTCTAACCCGAATAGCGACTGGTAGAGCACGAATCCATTTGTAAGAATGCACAGATATATCAAGACAGGAAAATGGAATGAATAAAACACATGCACAGCAAGTTGAAGACTGCAGTTTGGTCTTTTTTTTCCCTCTTTGGATGCTTTAAGACAAAGCTATTTTTCATAAGAGGTACTTTAAAACAAAGCTATTTTTCATGCTGTGCCTGTCCTTATTTTCCAAGTTTTATACTAAAAGACAGAGTACCTGGCTCATTCAGGGGACGAGCCTGGACCTTTTTTTTTTTTTTTCCCCTCTTAGCTACTAACAGCACCACCACTCTTTTTCCTGCAATTTTAGGTTGTCAGCTTCCGTGTGTGCAAAGAAGAGCCCAGACAAGAGAAAGGATCCCATTATGAGGAAGGGTCAAGACCATGGCGATGGCTTTGACTCATTCCCCCCCCTGTGTTCCTTTCTTCAACTTCCTTTCCATTTCCCGGCCACCCAGCACCTGTCTTCTGCTGATTTTCACCAACCCAAATAGAAGACTGATTTCCCCTCGTTAAGTAATGCTTTTAGTTGCGGATCCTTGGGGATTCACCTTCTGTCTTCCATTAACCAAGTTCATGTCGCTTTAAAGAGTGAAAATAGCATATGGCTCTTGAGTATCCCAACTGCGGATAAAAACCACACAAAGGGCCTTCATGATGCCAGAGAAACACCAAGAAAAAACGGTCCTTAAAAAAAGACCCGTGCTCCCATCTTTGTCACCTTCATCACCCACATGAGTACACTTGGTGTTCACCAGGGTCATATGACGACTGTGGGGTTCTGTGTTACCATGCGAGATCTATTTGGGCAAGAATTTATTATCATAAAAATAAACTTCCTTCCGTAATGACCCTATAGAAAGAGCAGCCTCGAGGGCTCTGGCAGGGATTCCAAACCTGAATTAAAGTGGACTATTTTGCATAGGGGGAATTAGACCCACGTTACTGATAAGTGATTTCATTATGTCTGATATTATCAAAATGACTGCTGGAAGAATTAAAAGTGATTAGCTGTGGAGTACAAGTGGTGCCTGTTTGCTGCTGGAAATGTCTGGGAACTTTAAAAAAATGTATCTGTGTGTCTTTGGGGGCTTACTGGGTATTTTTTTACAGCAGTGTTCTCAGTATCCCATGTAGTAAAAGCACATTTCTTAGCATGAACAGAAATCACTGAGGAATCCAATTCAACTTAAAAACCAATGTTTGCTCGGCACCTGTTATGAGCAAGGCTAACGGTACTAGGTCCCATAGGGCAAAGGTTTCAGAATCTAAAACAAAGTTGATATAAACAATGAAGCCACACACAGGTAACAGCCTTGGGCCCTTACAAAACAAAACAAAACAAAACAAAAACACAAAACCAAAAGCCAAAAAACAAAAAAATAAAACAAAACAAACAAACAAAAAAAAACCAGAACAAAACAAAACTTAAAAAAGATGCCTTGTTAGACTAATCAGATGCCCTTTTGTGACCGAGGGCTCAGCCTGTTAGGTCAAGTGGCTATTGTGGCCATCATCCCGCCCGGAGGTCTCCCAGCTTTTGATTTGGTTCGTGAGGTCACCTCATGTCAGCTGGGAAGACAGGTTCTAACCCTACTTCTTTGTCGGCTGCGCTGTGAACTTCTCAGCAATGTGAAGCGCCGCTCTGCATTCTGGAGTTCCCAGGGGACGGCAAAGTGCCTAGCACCGTAATCGTGCAATATATATGAGTGTGGCATTGAAAGAGCGTTTCTACGTCGTCGAGAGAAGCCTATCAGTGAGCCTGGGGCGAAGGGAAGGATGTGCTCTGATGGTTGAAGGTTCTGCTCGGCGCTGCCTGCGGTTTGCCCTCCTCTGTGACCCTGGGGGCCCAGCTCTACTCTCTTGAGACACCAAGCTGGGCAGATGACTCGCATCTGTCTGTCTGTCTGTCTGTCTTCACATCAGGGCTGGGGCTGGGACTTGAGTGAACCTATAAAGTACAGCAGAGATGACCCTGCGTCAGTTCTGGGTTTTAGGGTCTGGTTGTCTTGGGTTTTGTGCTCTTGGAAGCATTGAGCCATTATGGGAGGTGCCCAGCTGCCCTGCCTGCAGAGAGCACATGGAGAGGGAAGAAGCTCTCAGACCGCACGGAGAGCGAGAGCGTCTCAGTCATGGTGGCTTGGGAGCTGAGGCTGGAAAAGTCACGAGCAAGTCAGGTAGGTGTTATTGTAAGCCACTGAGTTTTTTTTTTTTTTAAGGTTTTATTTATTTATTCGACAGAGAGAGAGATCATAAGTAGGCAGAGAGGCAGGTGGACGGGGGGGGGGGGGGGAGGGGAGCAGACTCCCCGCTGAGCAGGGAGCCCGATGTGGGGCTCCATCCCAGAACCCTGAGGTCATGACCTGAGCCGAAGGCAGAGGCTTAACCCACTGAGCCACCCAGGCACCCCATAAGCTGCTAAGTTTTGAGGTAGTTAGTCACACAGCAATAGGTAAGCAAGGTATTTTGCGAACGGTATCGGGAGGACTGGGCTGTGCACCATTGGGGACCTTTGAGAGGAGATTGTGACTTTCCATCTCCAAGTAAGGCAGGGAAGCAAAGTTGGTGTAAGTCATAAAAATTAGTGTCTGCTGTTCTAGGGGATGAGTGTCGTCAGATTATAGGGGAGGGAAGCAGCAGGGGAAGGCAAGACGGTAGGAAGCAGGCTCAAGTCTTAAGTTGGAGTTTTATGTTACCACCAAAGGATATTGACTAAAACTTACACCTGTGTTTAAAGGCCGTGGTGGGGAGCGGGGATGGGGGGTTAAGGTGGCAGCGAACTGACATTGTTAGAGCACTCGCTAGGTGTCAAACACTGTGCTGAATATTTTCAATCCATCCCTGCACTTAAGCCTCACACCACTACTGTGAGGGTGGGCCATTTCAGAACTTCTTCAGACACAGAGATGAGAAGCTAGTTCACAACTGTTCCCATCACCCAGCTCAAGAAATAAAACAGGAGAGGTCGTGGACGCCTCCTGTGTGCCCCTCCACGATCACATTTCTCTCCCGTCTTCCCGCTCCAGAGAGGTAACCATTTTCAAGAATCTGGGGTGTATCATTCCCATGTATGTCTTTATAATTTTACTGCAGGCTTCTGTCTGCACAACATAGGCCAGTATGGATACAGTATTGTTTTCCATGTTTTTAAACCTCACAGAGATGCCTTCACAAGAGGTGCTTCCTACTACAGGTGGGTTTTAGATCAAAATCCGGTTTTTGAGATGCCTCCATGTGTTGGCGTGCAGTTTTCGTTTGTTCAGATCCACTGCTAGACTGTATTCTTCTGTGCAAATATACTACCATTATTCAGCCATCCTCCTGTTGCTGGACTTTTCCTCTCCAGTTCTGTGCCCCTATGTCTTCAGTTCTCTGCTATTACAATGTCACAGTGGCTACCCACGTACACATCTTCTTACAGGGATCAGGAAATGTATGAAAAGATCGATTTCTCTATCTCCCGTCCCTGTTTTACATGGCCAGACGCCAATATTTTTGCCAACTGGATCATGGGCAGTGACATATCTCTTGTGGTCTTCATCTGTATTTCCATGGTAACTGGGGAGGGGTAGCGTTGTGTCCTTTATGTTTTCACCATCCGGCTTCGCTCTTCTGTGAATTGCTAGTCCAACCATCATCTACTTTGCCCAGTTTTCCTTCAGGTTGTTAGTTTTCTTTTAATGCACTTAAGGGGGGATCTTTATTCTAGATGCTAATCTTTGTCACTTCTTTGTATCAGTACATAGAACGTTTGCTCATCCCGTTTCAGAGCTGAAGAAATCGAGGCTTAGAAAGGTAAGGCATGTTTCTCAATCTCACCCAAATAATGATTAGCATGGCTAGGATTTTAGTCCAAGTCTGACCGCATTTGAACATAAAATGCAGTAGCAGGATTCCAACCGTCTGCATTTAGTCTTTATTAGGGAGAAGAAACCTTTGAAATGGATGCTTCTGAGATCATCAGAATTGCTCCTCTTGGAATCTCTTGAACCTGGAAAGTTCAACTTAATATCTTAAAACAAGAAAGGGAGCAAGAGCAAAATTCAAACATCATTTATTCTCAGGTCCGTATAACTCCTTGAATTTGTATTTTTCATAATTCTTAAAATGCAACTCACAGATCTATACACTGGCATACCTGCACATAATTAAACATTTCCTGGCACCGCATCATAGAACTTAGAGGGTTATAAAGACTATGAAGAAAACTGAATGATTCATTTATATTATAAAGAATGTTTTAACATTGTAGCACGGCTGATTCAGTTATACTATGAAAGTCAGACAAAAAAAATTCCCTGTGAAAACAAGATTCCATTGATCCGCTAAAACCGTGGATTTAGGAAGCAATATATAGACAAACATAAAAGCTGAAAGGCAAACATAGACAAGAAGTGTCTGGCTTAAAGTATATGGAATTGTGGAAAAGGCGGAATTTTTCCTAAGGAACAATTGGTTTGATTTGTAATAACAAACAAGATCAACCTCACAGAGACTAATAAGAGGTCAAACTGTAGGAGAGTAGAAGAAATGCCTAAATAAATTGATTCAAGGATGTTCATTCATTCATTTATCCTATTTTCTTTGGAACAAATATTTACTAAGGACCTGCTACGGGTCAGATGCCATCCCTGGCTTCCTGGAGGTCAGCAGTGAGGAGGAAGGGAATAGCCATTACAGATCTCATTCCCGAGTCCTTGGACCCCTTACAGTGGCGTCTGTGCTAGGAAGAGGTATGGAATATATCAGCGAGGTGGAAGAGAAATGTTTTCCAGGAGAATGAAGTGTCTGATGTCAGTTTGGCCCACTGGGTGGAAAATCCGTGAGAAAGAGCTGGAAAGCGCAGAGTCAGGGGAACCTAAACAGGGGGAAAGGGAGTTAAGAACAACGATGCGCTGTCTAAGCCACAGAGCTGGTGAAGTAGCAGGCAAGTCGGGAGCAGAAACGGAGTGGGTGATTACAGACTTGCTTACTCCTCTCACTGTAAGAGAGGTATTAATTACTAAAGAAGCCAAAAAGCTCACTAAAGAAGAAAGCGAGGCTCCCAAGAGGTGGCCACCGCGGAGTTAGAGCCCTCAGCAGCAGGCTAGGGAGGGCCGGCCCAGCCACCAGCCGCACACAGGCTGCAGACGCACAACGGTTCTGAACCGAGTCCAGGGGAGCGGGGCGTGGCCTCCGGCCGTTCCCGGGGCGTGCCTTAGAAAAAGGGAGGAGCTTCGGCGCGAGCGGCGGGGCGGGGCCGGGGGCGGGGCCGGGGGTGGGGAACAGAGACAACACCAAGTGGGAAAGACCAGAGCAAAGTGGGCCGCGCGTTTAATAGAGGAGTCAAAACCGCTCCGACAGGAGGAGAAACGAAGAGGCCCTGGGACAATGAAGTGTTCGTGTGATTTGAGCCCGAATCAACTCGCCAAGTTTCTCGATTCACAGGGGGCAGAGCTTTTTCATTTTCGTGCCAAAAGAGCATCTCCTAGGATATGGAGACCATCTGTGTCAAGGAGCAAAGCCCTTAAAGATGATTTCAATGTAAAATGTGGCGTGACGGGGGCCATATTGTCTGACACTGTCCAACCCCTTTCGTATTTCAACAAGTTAAGCACAAAGGAAGAAAAAAACCGCCAGCAACAATGAACCAGAATTCCCAGACAGCTCCAGGGGAGAGAGAAGGCTTTGACAGAATTAAGACAAGTCAGCATGGATGTGCACAAAGGTGTCTGAAATTACTGAGTCCGGTGTCTGCAGTGAGCGAAGTAAGATGGCCAGCTCAGTGACACGCCACGGCCACGGGTTCCATGCTGGCCCCATGCGGGCCCCAGCTCCTGGCCACTGAGAAGCACAGTAGGAGGAAGAGACTGCCTCCCCACTGGCACACAGGCCCCTCGTTTGCCTGAGCCCCGGGCCCAGGGCCTCTGCTGCCATGGGGCTGAGTTCTGCTCCCCTACTCGCTCAGCCAGGCGCGATGCTAACAGATTCTTGCTTTGCAGGCCCAAATACTTGCAGTTCAAAAGCTTTGTTTGAGGCTGCCTTCAAAGTCATCCGATATTGGAGTGGAGAGCCAGAGGGAGGGTAGGGATGTGACCAGGGTGGCTGTGAGTTCAAGTTCCTCCCGGTGCTCTCTGTAGGGTGGCCATTTGCCATTAAAAAGGTGGGAGAGAGGAAACTCTTGTCAGTTCACCTGTCTTTATGCTAAAGACTTTCCTGATTGCTTCACATTCGTTCCTTGCTCCCCCAAGGGCACTGCCTTTACTTCCTGTATCTTTCGGTCAGCAAACATCTCCAGGCACACATCTGGGGAGACACTGTGCTGGGCTCGGAGGGGCTAGCAGGCAGGGGAGGTTCAGTTCCTCGTTCACAGTCTTGTGGGGAACAGAGGGGAGCTTAGGTAGTGTGGCTGGCCAGTCTGGGGGAAAGGCTGGCCCAAGAGAAAGGGAGAGGCAGGATAGTTCTTGTTCATGCCCTTAGGAAGGCATTCTGGGAAGAAGTGGCCGTCAAGGTGATTCCTGCAAGGAAAGTCCAATTGTATTCTGTGTATATCTGGGTGCAAGCCGAACATTCGAGAAGCTGAGACAAGAGTCAGCAGAGAAAAACTAGAAAACGGGCCAATAAGACCTGTTCTAGCCTTCTCTTCGGACAAATGTACCTTTATGACAATCTGAAAGGCCAGGTTGGAATTTAGAATTGTTGTGCTCCTTGGAATCCTGGGCTGGAACACGGTCACACAGGGAGAGCGAGTCCTCTAGCCTGCCCTCTCCTCTTCCCACCCGGGGTACCGTGCCTCCTCTCAGCCCGCGCATCCCAGATTCACCCGAAGCCCCCAGAAATGGCCATCCCACCATCACTCCTCGGAGCTAGGGTGCTCACACTGTCAGCATGGCCATGTGCCTTGGTGTGGACGGACACAAGGGAGAATCCCCCTCAGGCCCCAGGAGTGCATTTGGAGTCATCTGGGCAGGACTCTCTGGGGTCCTGGGGTCTCCAGGTTTTGTCTCGAGCAGGTAGAGGGAGGCCACGCTGTGCGCGGACATGTTTCGTTGGTCCCGCAGATGCCCTGTCCCGTGGGAGGGATACTGCTAGAGAACGGGCAGAGCAAGGCACCCCAGAGCAGCTCAAAGCTCAAAAGCAAGGACACAGGCTGCCCTCTCTGTGATTTCAGGTAAGCAACGCTTTGCGGACCCCTGCTTTTCCAATATGCGAAATGGGGATGATGACAGGACCTAGCTTCCGGGGTTGGGCGGAGAATTACGTGAGCTGACACGCATCAGCAGCTGTTAGAAGAACGCCGTCAGGTTGTAAACACTCAACAAATAAACATACAGCAGGTCTGATGGTTCTCCCTTGGAGTGAACAGAACAGACCGTTGCTTCACTGAATAATGTGAAGCACTGAGTGAGAAAGATGGAGAAACAGCTTCAGAACATCCTGAAATCTTAATGAGCAACTTTAAAAAAAATAGTTTTATTTATTGGACAGAGGGAGTGAGGGAGCACAAGCAGGGGCAGGGGCAGAAGGAGAGGGAGAAGCAGGCTTCCCCCCTGAGCAGGGAGCCTGATGCGGAGCTTGATCCCAGGACCCCGAGATCATGACCTGAGCCAAAGGCACACACTTCACTGACTGAGCCACCCAGGCACCCTTGGAAGGCTGGAAGGGTTACCACACCAGTGTGGGGTAAGGAAGCTGCCTCTCGGTCTGCATTTTGTCCACTGAGCTCTGCAGAGACAACCTGCCAGGGGCAGTAAGGGCCAGGGGGCCTGGGATCGCGCCCTCTCTTTGCCACTTTCCAGCTATGTGACTGTGGACAAGTGTCTTCACATCTTTGGTTCTGTAACAGGAGAGCCGTCATGATAATAACACCTATTTCCCAGGGTTGTTGCAGGAATTAAGTTCATAGATGGAAAGTGTGTAGTATGGCCACATAGTCAGCCATATAGATATGATTTTCCTACCATTGTAAGTAATCCTGATTGGAATCTTTCTGCCGCTCTACCCACCACCGCTAACACCTTCAGAATTCATGGGGCTTATCCCTACTTGGGAAGTTTTATGATTAATCCTAGTAGTGATAATAGTCAATATCTGTTGAATTGCTTTATATGCGAGGCGCCATGCTAAGGTTTTTACTATAAGCATCAGCTCATTTTTTCCTCCCCCCAAACCTTGAAGAAGGTACTGTTAGCACCCATGTTCACCAGAGGAGAAAACAGAAGGTCGGAGAGGGGAAGTAGACTTGATCAGGGGCATGAAGCTAATCGCTGACGAGGCCGGAGTTCCAACCCCTGTCCTGTGAGGGCAAATCAGGGCCTGCTGAGCCACTTGAACAGAAAGCTCACTCCCTCTCTGGTGCCGATGGGGGTAGCTCTGAGTTACTGAGAACACACCCCCTCCTTCTGTTAGGTTCACTGTGGTGCTCTCAGGAAAGGAGCTCAGAGAACGGGCTCCTTATATGTGTGTGGGGAGAAGGAAGTGGACATGTGAGGAGGTAGCTTTTCCCACTGGGGAGCAGTACCCAGCTGCCTGGCAGAACCACATGACAGGTGTCTGCAGGCCAAGGTGGCCGGCAATCGTGGAGGGCAGCTAGGTCCCGTCTTGGTCAGCTTGGGCTACTATAACAAAAATCCCAGAGCCCAGGGGTGGTGGTGGGGGCTTCATAGCAAATGTATTTTTCACAGTTGTGGGGGCCGGAAGTCCAAGTTCAAGGTGTGGGCAGGTCTGGTGTCTGGTGAAAGCCCGCGTTGTTTTCATAGACCACTATCTTCCCACTGCATCCCCACACGGTGGAAGGTGGGGGAGAGAGCTCCTTGGCGTCTCTTATGTAAGGGCACTAGTCCTACTCATGAAGGCTCCGCCTCATGACCGAATCCGATCCCAAAGGCCCACCTCCCAATATCATCAAACTGGGGGTTAGGATTCCAGTGTATGAAGTTTGGGGGACACAGACATTTGGTCCATAATGGATCCCTTTCTGCTCTAAGAGGTGGATGAGGGCGGCGCTGCCTGGCCAGCCAGTGACAAGGACAGCATGAGGCGTGAGCTGGGGCAGGTGGGCTCGTCCTTTTTCAGCCACTTGGTTATGTCGGGGTTCGAAGGCTCATGTATCCAGTAGACTGTCTTGCCAGCACGAGTCTTTTCCCCTGGACAGATCTTCATTTGCCTTTCCTGCTGTGGAAATGTATCCGGCAAGTCATTGGCAAGGACGGGTTCAAAGGTGGCTGTGTGCCTGGTCCGCAGTGGGGTGACTGGAAGGGGTTCCTCGGGGAACAGGGGGACTGGATGCCAGGTGCTTAAGCAGGGTAGCTCTCTGGGACTCCATCCAGTGGAAACTGCTTATAATCCAAGAGAACCGTAGATGGCTTGGGCTGGAGGGAAGTTTGGAGACCAGTGGAATGAAAACTCCATTCACACACTAAAAAACTCAGAAATGGAGGCCCCAAGAGGGGGACTAACTTTTGTAAGGTCGCACGGCATGTGTCCCTTTACTCCAGTCTTCTGTGGTGAGTTTCTTCCTATTTGCATCTGGGACAAACTCCTTCTGGCATATTTATCAGCTGTGCAAAAGCTACACAATGAGATGTTTTCTTTCATTTAAAAGTAATGCTGTCTTACCAGTTGAAATTGAAGTCCCCAAAAGGATCATTTCCTCACTAGGATAATTTTGCTACAAGCTTTTCATTAATCCAATCATAAATTCAGTAATGTTATTTGGCAGCTTACGGAAGCCTTGGGGAACCACAGGGGACTGGATGCATTGTCTGTTTCTATGACCGAAAGAAAAAGAAACAAATAACGAGCTAAGTAAGTTCAATTTAAAAATTGGTTTTGTTCCAGATAATGTAAGAAACTCATTTCCACATTTGTCCACCCCAAAAAAAAAAAAAAAAAAAAAAAGCGTATTGAGCACCTACTGGGTACCAGGTGCTGCCCTAGGACCCTGGGGGCCGGGATGGTGAGTCATTCATGTAGAAAACACTGACTGTCCACTTCGTGGAAAGGGGCGTACTGCCCGCAAGCAACTTATAAACCAGCCCCCCTGATACAGAAAGCAAGGGCCGTGAATGTCATATGGCCAAAGTTCAGAGAAGGAAAAAGTCATGTCTGGTGAGACCAGGGAAATCTTTATGGAGGAGCTGACCTGTGACTAGGTGTTGAGTGTAGGTAGGACTCGGAGCCACATGGATGGTGGCGAAGGACATTCATGGTGGGGGACATGGGGTGTTCAGAGGTGTTGGGAGACATAGGGTCCGTTTTCTACATGAGGGTTTCACATAAGATCTTATTTTGGGGGAATACACGTGTTTCATTAATGCAAACAAAAACTTGACACAATGGGACCAAAGCACAGATAGCTTGCCGGGCCAGAAACAAGTCAGAGATAAGACTGGAAATGTTGGGTGGGGGCCTAAGTGAGAAGGACCTTGATAGTGAACCCCTGGGGGATTTCAATCAGGGTAAAAGGATGAGATTCATGACTGCAGGGGGCAGAGTAGGCTGGAGCAGGCAAGGTGGGAAGCAAAGGCATCAGTCAGCCCTGCAGTTGGTCAAGGAGCCTGGGGCCCCTGTCTTCTGAGTGCTGGGTACCAGGGTTACCGCGGTTAGCCAAGCACAAAATCCTTGCCCTCACAGTATTTACTCTCTCTCTTTTTTTAAAAAAAGATTTTATTTATTTATTTGAAAGACAGAGATCACAAGTAGGCAGAGAGAGGGGGAAGCAGGCTCCCCGCTGAGCAGAGAGCCCGACTCGGGGCTCGATCCCAGGACCCTGGGATCATGACCTGAGCCGAAGGCAGAGGCTTGAACCCACTGAGCCACCCAGGTGCCCCAGTATCTACACTCTTAAAGGAGGAGGTGGAAATAAGCTGAGAAGATGGCACCTCAAGGGATGGTGAGTGATAAGATGCAAAGACAAACAGTGCGAAGGGACAGAGGCTGAGGGCACTCTTAGCTGACATAGGTGACATTTGAGTAAAGACCTGACTTGAGCTATAGGGCTAGAGGGGCCCAGGAAGCAGCAAGTTTCCTGCGGTAGGCACGGCAAAGGACCGGCAAGGAGGTGCCTGGAGCCGAGCTCGCTCAGAGGAGAGTGTTAGATGATAAGGTTGGAGAAGTCACAAAGAACCAGAACGCGGAGGGCCTTCCAGGTCATGCCAGGGACTTCGGGTTTTATTTGGAGTGGGCTGAGATTTGGAGCACGAGAGTGACATCATGTGACTTAGAGTTTTAAAGTGATCACGCTGGGGACACCTGGGTGGCTCAGTCGATTAGGCATCTGCCTTTAGCTGCCTTTAGCTTTTAGGGTCCTTGCTCAGCAGGGAGCCTCCTTCTTCCTCTGCCTGCCGCTCCCCCTGCTTGTGTGCTCTCTTTCTGACAAATAAGTAAAATCTTACCAAAAAAATGTGATCACTCCGGCTGTTCTGTGGAATAGAGACGGAGGGAAGCAGGGTAGTTTGTTCATAGACTGGAAACTCTGTGGGCATATGCGTGTTTCCGGTGCTCAATTCTGGTCTGCGGGCCTATCCGTCTGCTTAGAGGCAGTACCACACTGTTTGTAGCACTCTGGCTTTCCAATACACCTTAGTATCTGGCAGAGTGACACTGAAGTGTTTAGATTTTGTACACAACATTGCCATAATCTATTTGCAGCATTGGATCAGGGCTGGTGACATTTTAGTGGAGTTAAAGAGGTTTCCCGTGGGTATAATTTAGGAATCATACAAACCATCAGAGTGCCCTTTAACAATAATAGCCTCCCTGATCAGTGGGTTTTAGGGTCTCCTACAATTTGGCCTCCAATCACTTGCCTGGTTGTGTCTCCTGCTTGCTCCTATTTCTGTGCCAAGCCTCTTGGACATCCCAGCCAAACCGGACTGCCCTGAATATATTCTACACTTTCCTGCTTTTGTGTCTTTCTTTGCTTATGTTGCTTCTCCTCCAGGGTACTTTCCCCCTTGCTAGGGCTCTATTAGAAATTGTACCTACAAGTCTCGTGTCAAACACCGCTTTCCGCACAAAGTCTTTCCCGATGCCCCCAACAGAATATGATCTCTTCCTCCCTTGCATCTTGATGCCATTTGCTTGGCCTTTTCTTTCTGTCCTTTACCTTACTGGACCTTGCCTGAGTCATTTGTGTACCTGCCCCATGATGTCTTGAGAGCAGGGGTTGGCCTTTACTCTTTTAAGTCTCCCTAGCACCCCAAGCACTGCATGCAGCAGGTGTCTGATAATTGCCTGGGGAGCTAAATTTGGTGGAATCATTCGGTTGTTTGGTTTATTCCCATCAGCTCCCTTATTTCCAGGGGAATGAGATGAGCTTTTACGATCCAGCAGAAACCGAGTTGTTTAAAAATGTTGGGTATAATATAGTACAGTATAATATAGAGTCATTATACCACTATATTATACATCTGACTATATATATATTTATAAAATTGGGTGTCATCTGTATTTCAATTAAAACAAATGTGTTGGGTATAAATTCTGCTTTCTGTCCCTTGCTCCGTTTTTCTGTTTTAAAGAAACTTGTTTACTGATAGAGCTCGGGTCATATTAGATCCATGACCAAACGACATGTGTTTTCTTTGAATGCCTGTTCAAAGTGTTTCCTGCCCAGCATGTCTTTCCTCTGGACTTAGCTTCATGGGCAAGAGAGTCCGATGGTGAATGGAAACTGATTTCTTGACTTCGTGTTCATCAAACTGAGGGACTGGCTTTGTTTTGGCATCCGGGAGATTTGAACAGAGGTGAGCGACAAAAGACAGACGCATGGGTTCAGAGGCTAACACCAAAGCCCGCTTGCCTGCTTTGGGAGACACTGGGCCGTTCCTGAGTATAACTGCAGTGTTTTGGGGACGCCGAGTGACAAGTAGTATGTCTGGAGCTAAGAAACTGCCAGCCCAGCCATCCGTCCCTATTACATTACAATGGGGTAAATCACCTTCAGTTTGAATCATGTTTCTTTTGAGAGTCACAGAATTCATATGGAAAAGCAAGTAAATTAGATGGCACGTTTGGACATGGTCCTAAGACTGGAAACTTGGGGACAGGATGGTACAGAGAAGAGCTTAGTCCTTAGACAAGTACATCTCCCTCAGCCCTTTTCCTTCACGCACAAATAATGACCCACCTTGCAAGGTACCTGTCAGAATTAAATGACAGTCTGTAAAGGAAGACCACAGGCATTCTTGAATGCATCAGACTTGCCTCTGTTCAAGGCCCTTTGCAACAGGCTGTGGACCAGTCTCATTGACATCACCTGGGGGCTTGTAAGACACTTGTAAGAGATTTCAGTCTCAGACCCTTCCCAGACGCTCAGAATCAGAACGTGTATTTTAGCCAGTTCCCCGGGCCAGTCACTCGCACATTAAACTTCGAGAAGCAGGGCTCTCGGTGCAGCCTCTCAGAAACAAGCAGCGAGTCATCCCAACAGGCAGGGACGTGGTTTGTCTTAACTAATGGACCTCAACATCCCATCTGCAGTAACAGCACCCATGAGGACAGCCCGGTTTTGTTGTCAATTTCTGGTGAGTGTCACAACAGGAAAGGGAAATCAATTCCAACGTTTGAAAGTCCTCAATAGGACACAGATAACTTTTTAAATATCAGCTGAGCCTTGACCTGAATGTTGGCCTAAGAGAGGACAGCGGGCTGTGGTGCGGAAGAGGCATTATTTAAAATAAAAATAGCCGTTCTCATTAGTTTCTTTCAACAAAGCAGAGTTTAAATTACGTCTTAAATGAATTCATTTGGCTTGTAAAGTTCACGGGTATGTTATTTTACATAAATTCCAAGATTAGGAGACCAGGGGCTCCCAGCGTCTACTAAAAAGCCTTTCCCAGCCCCAGGTAGGGACGTAATAGTTCACCTGCTGGGACTAATTTCCAAAGAGGTGGAAGTGCCTGGCGACACAGTCTTTCAGCCCAGCAAATTGGACAGCTTCTGTTTTTAAAAGGACATTATTATGGGCTAATATGTTTCATGTGCCTCTCAACATATTACACTGCTTTTAGTTATAATCAGGACATAAAATGTTCAAAAATTAGGATTTGCAGGACCTTACCACTGTGGAAAAGCTGTTCTTCCTGGCCACCATTGCAGGCTTGGAAGGTAGCTTTCATTTACTCTTTTATTTTATTATTTTTTAAAGATTTTACTGATTTATTAGAGAGACACAGAGAGAGAGAGGGTGAGTGCATGAGCGAGGTGGAGGGACAGAGGGAGAGGGAGAAGCAGACTCCCCACTGAGCAGGGAGCCCCCTGTGGGACTGGATCCCAGGACCCCGAGATCATAACCTGAGCTGAAGGCAGACGCTTAACCCACTGAGCCACCCAGGTGCTCCTTGTTTACCTTCTTCTTTTAATCTCCTATACTACTTTACTTCACCCTCTGTCCATTTCGATCCTGAGTGGTATAAAATAAACAAATAATAGGAGAAATCTAAAAAAGTATGATTATTAAAAACAGGATTGTTTCTAGTGATTAACCTTAGCAATGGATTAACCTCCTATATTTCTGTCAACCAAAGACTTTGACTGAATAAGATATTGCCAAGAACACCAACCAACCAGACATCTAGGAAATAGCACCAGCTGGGAATAGCACCAGGGTTTAGCGATCATCTTAAATCTTAAAGCTGATAACTCCAAACGTTATGTAAGTAGCTCCCCGCTTTCCTGTAGAAAGCAGTCCTGAAAATACAGGCAAAAATCTGATGTATCAAAGTCAAACAGTAGACTCATATATTACTGGGGACATGGGAGGGGGGTCGATTCCCAGAGAATTTAAAAAATGATGTAGAAATCCTGAATTATACCTTACTTTCTCATCATAATATTCAAAATACATTTTCATAATTTATTTCTGTCCCATAATTGTAATCCTTTTGCTTACACTTGAAGATAGAAATGCCTTAAGCCCAATGAAAATCTAACTGAAGGGGTGTTTGGGTGACTCAGTTGTTAAGTGTCTGCCTTTGGCTCGGGTCATGATCCCAGGGTCCTGGGATCAAGTCCCAAATCAGGCTCTCTGCTTGGCTGGAAGCCTGCTTCTTCCTCTCCCACTCCCCCTGCTTGTGTTCCGTCTCTCACTGTGTCTTTCTCTCTGTCAAATAAATTAAACAAAAATCTTTTAAAAAAAAAAGAAAATCCAACGAAGCTAAATATTTACCATGTTACTGCATATCCGGTGATTTCCGTGTTTGTCTCAGTTAAATTTGAGATCATGTTTCCTGATAGTAGTATTAATCCTTTGGTTTTTCTGAATTTCTATTTATTCTTTTCTCAAAAAAGATTTGAGAGAGTGCGTGAGTGAGCCCATGAGCAGGAGGGGTAGAGGGAGAGGGAGAGAGAAACTCAAGCAGACCTTGAGCTGAGCATAGAGCCTAACATGGGGCTCAGTCTCATGACCCTGAGATCACGACCTGAGCCAAAACCAAGAGTCAGATGCTTAACCAACTGCGCCACCCAGGCGCCCCTCCATTTATTCTTATGAGGAAGAATATACTACAATATTCTAAAATGTCCTCAGAAGACACTGCTGAGCACACAGGCCAAGCTCTTTTAAGCCACTGTCCAGGCTTGGCATATAGAACACATTCAGCAAAATGCCTGATGAATTGATGAGACTGGAAACATTAGAGAGAATGCCAAAAACCAGCTCTTTCCATTAATTAGAAGGAAGAGATCAGCCAACAGTTTGCAAGGCCATAGACAAATCAACCTGGTAACTGAGGGTTTCACCGGCTCACATGTACGCTACAGTACACGCGCTCACCATCAGTTGCTTTAATCTTAGCACATCAAACACCTAAATGAAGCCATTCAAGGAAGGGGAGTAAGAAGCAGTGGAAATTTGCCAATATTTACTTGACAGACAGAGATCACAAGTAGGCAGAGAGGCAGGCAGAGAGAGAGGAGGAAGCAGGCTCCCTGCGGAGCAGACAGCCCGATGTGGGGCTCGATCCCAGGATCCTGGGATCATGACCCGAGCTGAAGGCAGAGGCTTTAACCCATTGAGCCACCCAGGTACCCCAGAAATTTGCCAATATTCCAGAAGAACGGCCATAGCTTTCTCAGAGGTATATTGTTGGATAACTGGTAATTAGATCAAGTGGGCAAGGGTTAATGGCACTGTCAGCACTGTGCTAGGCTTGGGTGGGGAGGGCAGAGAAAAAGAGTAGAAGATGAATTACTTTGTCTTCCAGTAATTGAACCATATTGCCAGCGAGACAAATCTCATACATGTGAACCAATTAGAGAATGACAGGATCAGGTCACACCATCAGAAAGGAGACATCGATCCCAAATCAGTCCACACACATCAAAATTAGCTTGAGAGCTCCCCGAAGTACAGTAGCCTACACCCCTACACCATGGCCATAAATGTCCCATATAATGACATTCCCTCAGTCTGCCCAGGATATGCAGCTCTGGGTCCAAATCCACCACAACAAAGAGAACTGACATGGCATTATCATTCTGTAACTAGAAGGACCATCAATCAAGAAGAATCAATTTCACCTGCCAATTTTCAATGACATTCATTTCAGAATTCTCTTACGCAATATAAAAGCAACCCAACGAGGCATCTTTGTCTTGGTTCTACTGGGATTTGCTTCCAGAATCATCACTGGAAAGCCCAGCCTAGCCAAGGGGAAGGGTCTAAGTCCTGAAGGGGGCCGAAGTTGGAAAGATGTGTTGGTGGAATTTTATGCACTTGAATTACCGGGCAGCTGGCTGTCTCGACTCCCCTCTCCTTCCAAAAGCGATGTGGGGGGCTGCCGTTTCCTTTCTTTGCAGAAATCATTATCATGCAACCTGACTTGCCCTGACTGTCAGCAGATGATTTGGATTTTTACATTTGACAACCTTGGCAGAGCGTGCCTAGGACTCTACAGGGTTGACACGGGGGGACAGGGCTCCATATAAAAGATGAGGACAGTCTGAGCTTTTCCTTGGCCCAGGCGCAGAGCAAACCATAAAACCAGTTCAAATCAGGGACTAACTGGAAGCTGCAGCACCTGGCATGTAGCCACTAGCCACATGGGGTGACTGGGCCCTTGAAAAGTGGCTAGTTTGAATTGAGACGCGCTGTCAGGGTAAAATACACACCCGATTTTGAAGGGTTAGTGTGAAAGAGAAAAGATGTAAATTATCTGAGTAATAACTACGTTGGCCTTATGTTAAAATGAGGATATTTGGCATATACTGAGTTAAATAAAATATACAATAATAGTGAATTTCGGTGGTCTCTTTCCACATTTTTAAAACGGGGCTACTGGAAAAATTCAAATTCTATATGTGGCTTGCATTATAGTTCTATTGGCAGCTGTTGCTGATGGCAGATGCTGTGTTGCCAAATGCTGCTCTCAGGAGGTGAAAAAAACCCTTTCAGTTCATCTTCAGATGCCCAAATAAATCTCATCCCCCCCCACTGCAACAAAAATATTACAATAATAAAGCATTTGTGTCAACCAAAAAGTATCCCAAAGTCTTTTGCGCCTGTAGGAGACCTGCCAATAAATCTGAGGGAAACATTTCTGCAATTACTGATCAAATACAATACAGCTAAATTTCACCTCCAGCATATCATTTTGATAATGGGTATGGAAATTATCCATTCAATAGCTATTCAAAAATAACTCAGGAAGATTGGTTACTAGATACTTCACAGACCTTCGGAATAATCCTTTCTAATCAGGCTGGAGAATTCAATAGGCAACATTTGCTGTGGACAAAATAACCTTTCGGGGGGTTGCAGGGCTGCAGGCTTGCCCCTTCTCCCGCTAGCTGGCCAGGAGGTGAATTCGTGAGCAGGCAAAAAGGCAGAGATGATTTTCCTGGGGGCCGAGCGGCTGCTGCCCACTACCCAGCGATGCAGACAGCTGCGCCTGCAAGTGAAGTGAGGCGCCTTAGTACTTATCAATCAGGAATCAGCAGGGCCTCTAGAGTTGTCCTCATTAAATTTAAAGTATATTCTCTCCCCAGCAGCAAACGTCTCCAGTGCCATCCATTTCTGCACAGCCAATTTTAGGCAATCAAAGAGTGTTGCCTTCATCACTGTCTCCGAACAGATTTCTAGCTTGACGCAGCTCTTCCCAGCTTCCCTGATCGGGGACACCGAGGAGCTCTCCCCCTCTGGTCGCCACCAACTCGTCCCTGCCTCTGAGCCTTTTCGGATCCTTTTATCTTCTCACCGCCTTTCTCAGGGCAGGATGTATTTGTCCGTAAAATATGCCACTCCTGCCTGTCCCAGCAGAAATGCTCCTTCATTCGTATGCATCTCCGGGTCCCGCATCTCCCGGTTCTTAGCACGTGGTGGGCGCTTGATGTTCGATGATGGGCATTTGCTTACTTACTCCAGAAGCCCATGTGGGGAGTTGGAAAAGAACAGGGTCACTAACTGGGATCAGGAAACATCGCTCTCCACCTGATTAGCTATATGACACCTGGGCAAGTCACTTAATCAATCTTTGCCTCAGTTTCTTTATCAGAAACCTGGGTGTAGTTATAACTCCTTCCAAACGGGATTATCATGAGACTCAAATGAGAGACTGGCAAAGCCTGAACTATAGACTTCGGTTCGTTCATTGTGGAGCACTGGACAAGCCCTTACTGTGTGCAGCGCGAAGGAGAAGGAGCCAGGTGTCTATGATGGCAGACAGTGGCTGGGGGGGGGCGGCGGTGGGGAGTGGGAAGAGGGAAGGAAAGGAGGTGGCATTTGCATGGACCAGAAGGAAGAAGCAGGTTTTGCAAGATGGAGGAGGAAGATGTGAAAGGCAGCGTGGGGGTGTTGAAAGGCAAGAGATAGGTTTAGGAGATCTTGGAGCAGCACCTCATGCGGATGGAGGTTGGAGCTCACAGCTGTCAGGGGAGAGGGAGCTGCGGCCGGCAAGACGCGCTCAGCCGGGTTGCAGTGGGCTCGGAGCGCAGACGGAAGAGTCGAAATTCAAGCCCTACAGCTAAGGGTAGGCTGGAGAGAGTTTTTGGAACAGTTTTGCTCTCTGGAAATTTCACTCTAGCGGTTCACTAAGGAACGGGAAGAAGGTGTGTAAGGGTAAGAGACAGAAGAACAGGCGGAGGATGACTCATTCAAAACGTATAAATGCACATTTCCCTATGGATTCTCTAGAACCCTAGTCCCGAGAGAGTGTCTGTGAATCACAGCCTCTGAGGCTAAATATTTGGGAAATGCTGCCCATTGCAGGCCCCTCTTGTATATTAAAAAAAAAAAAACCCACATTAGCATATTCTTCTAGTTTCCAAGATGTCTTTGTTTAATCTAGCATTTTCTAAATTTCATGGACCGCAGAATTCCTTTTGTTCCCCATGGAAGACCCAGTAACACTAGCGTTCATCTGTGTCAAAGTCACGAAAGACAGTGAGAGACAGAGAGATGCTTACAAGTTGGAGGAGACTAAAGAGATTTGATGACAAAATGCATCATAGAGTTCTAGGTTTGGGCCTGGAACACAAAAAGGACATGAGGGGAAAACCTTGGTGAAATCCAAGTGAAGCCTGAAGTTTAGTTACTAGTACTGTACTAATGTTAACAGTCTTAGCTTTGACAAATTTACTGTGGTTATGTAAGATGTTCACACCAGAGAAAGTGGAGCAAACAATACACAGAAACTCTTTGTACTCTTTGCAGTTCTTCTGTCCTCCTAAAATTAATTCAAAATAAAAAAAATTAGGGATGCCTGGCTGGCTCAGTCGGTGGGATATGCAACACTTGATCTCAGGAATCCTGAGTTCAAGCCCTGTGTTGGCTACAGAGTTTACTTAAAAAAATAAACAAAATCTTAAAAAATCAAACCAAAACAGAACATTTAAAAAATGCTAGTGTCCAGGGGTGCCTGGGTGGCTCAGTCTGTTAAGCGCCCAACTCATGGTTTCCGCTCAGGTCATGATCTCAAGGTTGTGAGATCGAGTCCTGGGTCAGGCTCCACATTCAGCAGGGAGTCTGCTTGGGATTCATTCTCTCTCTTTCTCTCTCTCTCTCAAAATAAATAAATACATTTTTAAAAAAATACTAGTGTCCATCTAAACAGGCTCTGGAAGTTGTGGGATAAACAGATCTTAGGCACATCCAGGTTTAATAACGTATTTCATTTTTTTAGCACTTGGAAATAAACATAATCTTTTATTTTTACTAGATAAATTAAACTCTCCCTCAAAATCTTACCATCAATATAAGTAAAAATATCTAGCAACATCTAGCACATAATCGAAGGCCAGTCAATCCAAGTCCCTTTTTCCCTCCCTCCCTTCAATTTAGAGAATAATATTGCCGAGCTGTTATTTAGAAACACAATTTTATTTAACCAAAAAGCCATGCTTAAAAGTTGGAGAGCTATATAAGAGCTTGTTCCCTTTGCACAGAAGAGGAAGAGGATGAAAAGGGCATTTGGTGCTCAGTTATCAAATCTTCCTTGGGCAGATAGGCACTGATCCCATGCAATGCCCAATGTTCTGTTCTACCACTGTGTTAATGAAATAATAAATAGGAAAGCCTAAGATAATGTCTTTTTTTTTCCCTGAGCACCTAAAATGACCTTAAAAATGTGCAGAGTGTGAAATAAGTAAATTACATACAATCAATGGAGGTCAAAAGAGGTTACGTTTTAAAAGAAATTCATAACATAAAATATACACGTGGTGTAAACGATATTCTCCACGCCCCAAAACACACACACACGCACACACCTGTGCTCCCCTCCTTCGAGGGGTCTATCAGCTTCAGGGTTTGCCCAGTGGTTGGTAAAGGAACACTGATAGGCTTAAAGGAGATCAAGTGCATTTTATGAGTCTATAGCTCGGGAGACAAGCCAGTCAGCCTGGGGAACATGGCATTCTTCTCAGAGTGCTGGTCTCAGCACCCCATTGCCTGGATCTACAGTTCATCGGGACCTCGAGTCCCCTCAGAGTGTCTCTGACAGCATCTCTGACTGACTCACTTTATTCCCACATGTCATCTGGTCTGTGTTGAGAGAAAACAATGTCCTGACTTCTGATAGTTCATGAAACGTACGAAACTTAAGTGATTTTTTAAAAAAGATTTATCTATTTATTTGAGAGAGAGAGAGAGAGAGAGAGAGAGAGAGAGAGTCATCTCAAGGGACTGTGAGGGCGGATGGGGACATGTCATCCTTCCATTTGGAAGGAATAGAATCATTCCTACTAATGTTCATGATATAAACAGCTTTATTTTACTCTATGCTGTTAGGCCCCCGAGGAGGCTGACTAGGATCTAGATGGAAGCTGGAAGGAAGCAGATTTCAGACTAAAATAAGAAGGAACTTGTAGTAGAAAGAGCTTGCTAAAGACAAGCGAGGCAGCCTCGGGCGTAGTGAGCTCGCTCTGGGAGTCCTCAAAGCGGAAGACGAAATGCCATTTGGCAGGAAAGGTGTGGAGAGGAATCAAACAGCATCAGGGATGGAGAAGCTCAAAGCACTCTCCTTGAAGCAAAGATCCAGCTATCTGACTTTGGCAAACAAAGACATACACACACGCGCACGCGCACACACACACGCGCGCGCGCGCACACACACACACACACACTCACTCTCTCTCTCTCTCTCTCTCTTCCCCTCAGTTCAGGGCCCTCAGAATCAGCCGAGTTGGAATTCGAGTGTCCGACCAGGTGAGTGCGGACCTGGGGAAGGCCGTGTTGTGTACTGGGCCGGGCCGGTAGCAGGCGTCACCCAAGGGAAGGGGACAGACAGACAAGGTTCTGTTGGGGAAAAGCACCAATTGTTAGGAAAGACAATCCGAGGTTTTTAGGGTTTCCTTTTAAAAGTCTAAACTTCTTGGGGCACTGGGGTGGCTCAGGGGGTTAAGCATCTGCCTTCGGCTCAGGTCGTGATCTCAGGGTCCTGGGATCAAGCCCCACATCGGGCTCCCTGCTCAGTGGGGAGCCTGCTTCTCCCTCTCTCCTCTCCTTGTGCTCTCTTTCTCTCTCTCTCTCTCAAATAAATAGATACAATTTTTAAAAAGGATAAGTCCTTTGATTTAAAAAAAAAAAAACTCTAAACTTCTTGGGACACCTGGGGGGGGGGGGCTCAGTCAACTAAGCGTCTGCCTTTGGCTCAGGTCATGATCCCAGGGACAGCCTGCTTCTCCCCCTGCTTGTGTTCCTGCATGTGCTCGTGCTCTCTCTGACAAATAAATAAAATCTTGAAGAAAGGTAGAAGTCTAAACTTTTTCTGATTTTTTTAGAAGATTTTATTTATTTATTTGAGAAAGAATGGGAGAGGGGGTAGCAGCAAAGGGAAAGGGAAGAAACAGACTCCCCACCGAGCTGGGAGCCTGACACAGGACTTGATCCCAGGACCCCGGGATGATGACCTGAGCTGAAGGCAGACGCTTAGCTGACTGAGCCACCCAGGCGCCCCTAAACTTCTTTACTAGCTAGGGTCACCTAGTTCTTCCTTAACGCATTTGCAAAACTCCTGTTAGACTGAAGAAGAGGGGAAATGGATATTCCCACTAGTTCATGATAATTATCAAAATAGCTAGTATTTAAGTGTTCATTATACTCCAAACCCAAGAACTTTTTTTTTTTAAGCCTAAGAACTTTTACCTGCATTTAATTAATTTAGTCCTCACCACAGGCCTCTGAGGTAGGCACTGTGTTCACTCCCAGCTCACAGATGAATAAACTGAGGCTCAGGGTTGTTAAGGGACATGCTACGGGCCCACAGCTATAGATGGCAGAGGACTTGAACTTGCATAGTCCTGCTCTAGAGCCTGTGCTATTAATTACTGGATAATAATGCCAAATGGAATATATCAGGATCATTGGGACCAAACTGTTTGAGGCTCCAGCACTTCGAGGAGAAGAGAAGGAAACTGCAGTCCAGGAGGCAAGAACCTCTCCCTGTAGCTCATTTGGCTCAGCTTCTTCCTCGTGAGGCCTTTAGCCCCGCACGACATGGCAGTCTCCATGGGATGGGCAAGGGCAAGGCCATGCTCTTCTATAGGCACCAGAGAAAGGTCTGGCTATCCTCTGACCCAGAGCAGACAGCAGTTGGGAACGTCTGGATAAAACATTCCCTTTCCTCCCCAGCCCAGAGTGCGGTGGATGGTTTGGTTTCTCCCCGCCCCGCATTGTTTTTCCTGAAAAATAAAGATGAAAAGCAGATCTTTTCATTTAGCCATCTTGTAACTCGTTAGGGCCGCTGTCTTGAAAACACATCTTTGTCAAGGTCATGATCAAATTAAGATCTTCGTGGATCTTTACGGATCCACCGTTCCTGGAATTTCTCCCAACTAAAGAGACGGATGGCAGTTTCGCACCCTTAGACAGAGAATGGAATTCAACAGTAGAGAGAAGATCCTTTGTGTGAGAAGACCGTCGTACCTAAGTAAATAAATAGAAAGCATGTATAGACAGTCCTATCTAAAAGCAGTCCTGGAGTCTCCCTGGGCTTCTCTCTAAAAGAGCCTGGGTACAACCCAGCAGCCACTCTCTATATTTGGCTGGTTCCACAATAAAGGAAATATTAATTAATTACTTCTACGGCTCAATGTACAACTGTCCTTCAAACATATTCATCCTTCAAACATATCCACCATCCTTTGCTCCGTTTTCTTTGTTGCTTTCCAATACCAGAGACAACAGGGTACATACTTCTGTCGAACAATAGATTATTATCCTAATTACAGTTGCCTGGTGTTTTCTACACTTTTACCATTTTATTAAAACCAATTATCTGAGAAGAACCAATCTTTTATTTTTTAAGAACCAATTTTTGTAATACCTACCCTATTGTTCTCATTTCTCTCTGATTCTGATGAGGTCTTTTCAAAGGGTATTTTATTCATAATTATAAACTGTAGGGCAATTGTTCGGCAGCTGGGTCCAGGAAATATTTTGTTGAGATTAATTTTTCTTATACTTGTTTTTTTCTTAAAACTAGCCACTTAATAAACATATTTCTTTTCTGTAAGACAAGCCCACTGTCTAGAAACGATCAATGGGAAAAGCATGTTTTGAAAGACTGAATGGTTTAGAAAAGTATAAAATAGGAAATACAAATGTTTTTTGTTTGATGAGATGAATCTATCCTTTGCAGATGAGTGGGTGGGGGAAAAAAGAGCTTCAAATTCAAGCATCCCTTCCTGGTTACAGGGAGCCTCTGATAGGTATTTTATGTCGGCTTTTGGACATCTCCGAAATCCATGGCATTGGAACTGTATTTTTTTAAAAGTCAGTCTCAGCCAAAAATCATTTGGGTGAAGAGACTGATGAGTCCAAAGCAGAAGGCAGGCGGGAACCATGGGTTAGGGGGATTCAAGTGATACCCTGCGTCTAAACATGAAACCTCTTGACCATCAACTTTCAAATGTTTCAAACGTCTCAAAGTAAGGAACACATGAAACGCCACTTAGACATCTGTGTCCATGCACGCCATGCGCACAAACACGGCGTGCCTGCTCTCTTAGCACCCGGCAGGCACTACCCTCTACCGCACATCATCCTACTCCCCACCGTAACACATACCATTTCTTTCCATGGTATTTTTTAACATGCTGGTTGTAATCTCAGGACCCGTGCATGGGTCATGGCCAGCAGTTTGAAAGGCACAGTTCTTGGGGCGCCCGGGTGGCTCAGTCAGTTAAGCATTTGACTCTCGGTTTTGGCTCAGGTCATGACCTCAGGGTTGTGAGATGGAGCCTTGCAGGGCTCTGTGTTGGGTGTGGAGCTTGCTTAAGATTCTCTCTTTCTGCCCTTCCCCCCCCCCCTAAAAAAAAAAAAAGCAGAGTTCTTGGTAGGATTTAGGGTAAGAGGGGTCATTCTGGGGATGACTGATGAAACACTCTTTTTACCGCACAACACCCCCGCACCCCGGGCCTGCATTGCTAGTGCCCTGGTCTGGCTGCACTGGGCTGGGTGCCTCGTGGCTATTGGGAGAGAGCATTGGCCCCACTCCCGGGGTTGCTCTTCATGTAAGCCTCAAAGATTCAATTTCATGAAGCTTCTCAGCAACTCTGCTGACTCTCCAAGATGCCCGACTGTCCACGCTTTCTTCTGCTCTGTCCTGCAAGCTGGGCGGGCGGAGGGGGCGGCAGAGGGGGGTCAGGGTTCCGGCAAGGAGTCCATCTGATGGTGGGCGAGTCAACGGGACGGGTGTGTCATCTAAGTATGAATGAGATCTAAATCCGTGTGTCTACAGAAAGTGGCAACTAACTGTACTTTGTTCTCAGCTTCCTGCCTTTATAAATCAAGTAGATAGGCTAGAAGGATCACCAATGAAGCCTTTTTATTTTTTTAGGGAAAACACACGGGTTCCATTTCTGCTTTCTCTTCTTCTTCGCCGCCTTCTCCTCCTCCTCCTCCTCCTCCTCCTTCTTCTATCAGTGACACCTCATCTCTGTTCTTTAGCCATTTAAGTTAAGTCCCATTTCCAGAACGAGCTGTAATTGCTTTTCATTTCACTCTGGAGGTTCTCTGTGCTTTGGAGACCAGAATGTTAGACTAATCACACATCAGCCCTTCCTTCATGTCTTCATCCTGGCTGATCTGCCTTTAGGTTTTGAAAGAATTACTATTTTTAAATTTTAGGGGGGCACCTGGGTGGCTCAGTGGGTTAAGCCTCTGCCTTTGGCTCAGGTCAAGATCTCAGGGTCCTGGGATCGAGCCCCGCATCAGGCTCTCTGCTCGGCGGGGAGCCTGCTTCCCCCTCCCCCTCTGACTGCCTTTCTGTCTACTTGTGATCTCTCTCTGTCTGTCAAATAAATAAACATCTTTAAAAAATTTTTAGGAAAAATTCATATTCATTGTAGCAAAATGTGAAAAAGCAATGTAGTTTTGACAAGCCTCTGTAATCTTCCCATCCAAGGACTAGATGCTCCCCACATCTATCACAACAGATTTTTCCTATGCTTACAAATCCATGCTAACATATGGATATTTTAAAAACCAGGATCCTACCGCATATGCCAATTTTTCATTTAACTATGTATCATGGACATCTTTGTATATCCATAAAAATGGACTGAAGTAACTTTTTCGATGGCTACATGGGATCCCAGTGTACAGATGGATCATCATTTCTTTATTCAAAAAAATTGGGGGGGTCTGGGTGGCTTAGTCGGTGAAGTATCTGCCTTCAGCTCAGGTCATGACCTTGGGATCCTAGGATCCAGCCCCACATAGGGCTCCCTACTCAGCAAGGAGTCTCCCTCTGCCCCTCCCCATGCTCATGCTCACTCCCTCTCTCCCTCAAATAATATTTTTAAAAATTATTAAAAGTTTTTTGTATTAATTTTTTTTTTTTAAGTAAGCTCTACACCCAGCATGGGGCTCAAACCCATGACCTCCCGAAATCAAGAGCGGAACACTCCACCAACTGAGCCAGCCAAGCATCCTGACTCATCATTTCTTTAACCCATCTGCTGTTGCCTATGCAGGTTGTTTCCCATTTTTCACTCCTGCAAGCAAAATTATGATAAATGTCCCTGTGTAGACATCTATTCACATACTTACAATTATTTCCTTCAGATACGTTCTTAGAATGGAATTGCTAGATTCGCAAGCACACACGTTTAAGGTTCTTGATAATTACTTCCAAAATCCCCTTCAGAAAGGACAGACCAATTTTAACCCTATCATCAGTAAATAAAAGTGCCCATTTCTTCACATGCACACCAGCAATGGGCGTTCGCATTCTTTACAACTTTAACCAATACAAGGGGCAAAGAAAAAAAAAAGGTAGGAAATTATATTTTCAGGGGAATTTTGTGCCGTTTCAGCTGAAGCTCTGCAAGATACCCTAAGTACCCCACTTCTGCCCCTTCCTTTCAGAATATGTATTGTGAAAACGCCTTCCCCAAAGTTAGTCTTTATTTATGCTTGCCCAGTACTGTGTCCCCTTGTCTACCTCTCACCGGCTCTGGGTATTAGCATTCATTTGCATTTTTGTCCGTCCCATAACTGGCCACTCTGGCTGAATGTTTAGTGACATCCTTTACTCAGCGCAGACCATGGATAAAGCCTCTGAATGTCGCCGCTTTCTACTGGGGGCGAGTGCTTCCCAGCAGGGGTACTAGAATTTCCTTCCAGCCTCCTGCCTGCTCTCTGGCTCCAGGGGGCGGGGCTTGCCAGAGACCTTTGGCTGCAACCTTCCAGGGAGGCTTGGCCCACAGTGACTCATGACAGGGTTCTTTGACACCTTGTGGCCCCGGTTTGCCTGCAGTGGGCATGTGGCACTTGGCCTAGAGGAGAACAGGCTTTGCTCTGAGGTCACCGACATCCCGACATCCCGGGAGAGGTGGGTGTTCTCCTGTTTGAAACAGATGGAGGGTGCCAAAAATGGGTGGCACTGAATGTGGGCTTATCCGGGGGCACGAGCTGTAAGCCAAGGGCAGCTCTGAGCCCTGGTGGGGAAGGCCCAGGCTTCCTCTTTCCCATGAACCTCTCTTTTGCTCACTAGGTCTCAAATCCTGATGGAGCCCTGTTCCGGAGGCTTCTGGGAAGTGGCGAGGAGCTCAGTTAGCATCTGTGGTGTGGTCTCCGTCAACAAGTGCTCTCCAAATTTGAGCCGAATTTCCTGGAAACTTTCAAGCCCACCCTTACTGCAATCCAGATTCCCAGCCCTAGAACTACTGAATCCGAATCTCTTATTTACAATTGTAAGGCTTGCCATTGTAAGGCCTCTGGGGTGATTTGGGAAGCACTTTTAAATTTGAGTAAGAGCTCTTTTCAACTTCTTCTTAATCTTTACTGTGCATGAGTCACCTTGAGATCAAGTTCAAATGCAGATTCTGGTTGGGTAGTGCTGGGGTGGGGCCAGTGATTCTCCGGTTGGGACAAGCTCCCAGGTAACACCCATGCTGCTGGTCTGTGTCTACACTTTGACCACCAAGGCTCTAATTCTGTGCTGAGCTTCTGACTAGTTGGTATTGCTTCTGTCTTGGAGCATGGGGTTCAGGGAATGCATCACGGAAGACGTGATGTGTCATCTGGGCCTGAGAATGAGTAGGGATGGAGGGGAGATGGGAAATGGTGTTTCTGAGAGCCACCTGCTCTGATCAGATTTAAATGTGGGGCACCTGGCTGGCTCTGTCCATAGAGCCTGTGCCTCTTGATCTCGGGGTGGTTAAGTTAGAGCCCCACACTGGGTATAGAGATTATTCTACCAAAAAAAATACTCCAAGTATTTTGAAAATTTGGTATGTGGGAAATGAGAGGGAAGGTTATTTTTAATTGTTTAGATCTATTTATTTATTTTGGAGAAAGAGTGTGTGGAGGGGGAGGCAGAGGGAGAGAATCGCAAGCAAGACTCCTGTGCGTGGAGCCTGCCTAGGGGCTCGATCCAAGGACCCTGAGACCATGACCTGAGCCGATACCGACAGCCAGATGCTTAACTGGCGGAGCCCCCCAGGCCGCCCAGTTTTTAATTTTCCTTAATGGAGGTACAACACACCAACAGGGAAGTGCACCAACTTCAGGTGTACAGCTTAGTAACCTTTAAAAAAAAAGATTTTATTTATTTATTTGACAGAGAGAGATCACAAGTAGGCAAAGAGGCAGGCAGAGAGAGAGAGAGGGAAGCAGGCTCCCCGCTGAGCAGAGAGCCCGATGCGGGACTCGATCCCAGGACTCTGAGACCATGACCCGAGCCAAAGGCAGAGGCTTAACCCACTGAGCCACCCAGGCACCCCACAACTTAGTAACCTTTTAAACATGCATACATCTGTGGACCCACGCTCCAAATCAAGATAAAGAACACTTTTAGCATCCAAGAAATTTCCTTCAGTGCCTCCTTCAGCTGATGACCCCCAAAGGTAACCACTAGTCTGATATCTAAAACCATAGGTGAGTTTTGCCTCTTCTTGAATGTCACTGAATGAAGTGGTACAGGATACGTGCTTCTGGCTTCTTTCGGCTCAACATTAAATGCTGGGTTCTTGCATGCATGATACCCTCAAAGAGATGCTGTTCATGCTCTTAAAATATTTTGGAAATCTCTTTAGCAAGATTTGTTGGGGAGGGGTGTTGAAGCTTTTTGACTGGAGATAACCACAGAGGAAGTGAATTAGCTGATGGGAGCACCTGGAAGTGAACAAGGCAAGACTGTCCGAGCTCTCAAAGCCTCTTTTGGGTTCCTTTTCCTCTCCTTCCTGGATTGCATTTCCTGGCATGGCCTAGGCCTAGAGAGGTCCCACAGAAGAGGCTACATTTTGGGCTGAGCGATCCCTGTGCCGGCAAATCCACTCAGCCATGGAACCAAATGGATGGCATGGTTCCCCTGGGCACCTGGAATTTTCTCCTTTGAGTCAGACAGAGGATCTTACAGGAGTGACAGTAACGCGAGACTGCGTGAGACATCACAAGGTCATCATTCACAAAGGGATACAGGAAAGGTGAGGAGGAAGGGATAATGCCCAATGGGAGGACTGAGGGAGACTTCCGAAAGGAGATGACATGTCGACTGGGCTTCCAGAAGGAATAAGCCAGCCAGGTGAAGAACGGAGGGATTTCTAAGCGGAGGGAACAGCGGGAGCCAAGATGGGGTGAACTGCGGCCTTTCAGAGGCTGCTGCCTCGGCCCACACAGTGGGGCACGAGGGAGAAGGAGACAGAGAGGGGACGCTAGCAATAGGAGCAAAGTAGGTTGTGGCCAAATAGAGGAGACCTTAAATGCTATCTTAAGGTCTGGAACATTGTGTCAGAAGCCATAATGGAACCACCAAGTGTTTGGAGGAGAGCTGGCAATTTTAGCAAGATGGTAACTCCAGGAAGAATGTGAAGAATTAATCCACCGTGGCTGTGGAAGCAGAGGAACACTCCCTCCTGCCTCAGCGGGACAGGTAGCCCCACCAAGTGGTGAGTGCCTGGATTCTGTAGCTGGAGAAGCCTGGGTTCCGGTTCCGGTTGTGGTTCTGGTTCTAGTTCCGGTTCCAATTCTGGCTCTGCCGTTTACCAGCTGTGTGGTCTAGGGCATATTATCTAACCTCTCTGAGCCTGAAGAACAAGGAAAACAAGAACATCTGCATTCTGGCAATATTGTGGGGGGTTTCAAGGGGCTCACACCCATTAAGTGCGGGCACAGCCCAAGTTCTCCATACAACGGGGACCCACTACTGTCACTCAAGGCCTTGGCTAGCATTACATTCGGAGTGCCAAGGCCTGTGAGCAGGTTGACCCCGCGCTGAGGAGGCTGAGCCCCGGCCCTTTCTCTGCTGGGTCTGTAACAATTCTTTTCTGCTTTGCCGCCTGTTCTCTTTGGGGCCTCGGACTGTGTTTGCTGGTGCAGAGAGATTCCCTCTCTGCCTGCTGGATGGCTGGCCTGCCTGGCTCATGATTCCCAGCTGTTTCCCAGAGAGCCCTCTAAATGAGGGCCGGCCTTCAGGAATATCTTTCTCTGCTTTCCTTTGTCAAGTTCACTGTAGGAGTCCTGTCTCTGGGGGGCCCGGGGCCGGACAAAGGGCAGTGGAGCCGAGTGGCGATGGCCCGGAAGCTTCCCGTGGCTGCTCCGTCAGAAAACTCCTACACAACTTCCTGTGGGCATTTCCATGTACCTAACCAGGCTTCTCCTGATAGCTTCCTAAGAAAAGTCTGAAGTCCTTCTCCCTCTTGAATAGGAGTGACCTCACAGAGACAGAGGTCTTGTTAGAAGTATCGAGACTTTGCCTCCCCAGCCACTTAAGTGATGCGCTGCCAGGTACAGAACCCCTTGTCATTCGCCAGGACTGAGTTGCTTTCTGTCACTCTTAAGAGACAGAAGAGGCAGCTCTGGGAGGTAGTGAGTTCCCCATTCACAGCGGTGTTCAAGCTGGACTACGGTGGTGGTGGTGTGTGCAGCCGGTGGGGCGGAATTCGGAGGAGATAGTTTTATGGCTTACTAGATTAGATGACTCTCTAAAGCCCCATCTAGTTCAGAGTCTGTGATGCACTTCAGCTTGCCTGTGGGCTTATTTGCTCACCCCAACAAATCAGCCAGCCTCCAGTGCTATTCAGCTGACAACAAACACTCTGTTATTATATCCAGTTTCCCGTAGAGCTGGAACCCCTCTGGTTTATGAAGCTGTACTACATTACTCAAACAGCAACGATCCTTGCAGAAACATTGATGAGGCAAGTCCATCTGCTCATTAACTTTGCCCTGGGCCCATCAGAGTGCCCCCGGTGGGGACGATGGCCCTTTCCATAAGGAAGGGCCCCGCAGAGCTGCAGCAGGAGGCTCTCCTCTGACCCCCACGCACTGTCTAAGCACCGCGGCCTGTTCTCAACACCGCCAGGAAGCGCAGACGGAGTGAGCAGTGAGACAGCCAGGGGCACCAGGGCTGGGGCTCCGGGGCCAGACTCCCTGTGTTTAGAGCCCAGTTCTAGTCCTTCTAGCTGTGTGAACTTGGGCCAATGACCTAAGTTCTCTGAGCCCCAGAGCCTCACTTTTCTTTCTTTCTTTCTTTCTTTCTTTCGAAGATTTTATTCATCCATTTGTCAGAGAGAGAGAGAGAGAGAAAGAGAGAGCACAAGCAGGGGAGCAGCTGGCAGAGAAAGAAGCAGGCTCCCTGCAGAGCAGGGAGCCCAGTGTGGAACTCAATCCCAGGACCCTGGGATGACAACCTGTAGATGCCGAACCGTCTGAGCCACCCAGGCATCCCGAGTTTCAGTTTTCTCATCTAGAAAAGGGGCAAACAGTATTACCTGCCTCATAGGTAAACACTGGCTTCTTTTGGCTCTAAGTACCCCCGCTGCCTTTCCTGGGCACTGAGTTCCTCAAGCATTCGGAAGAGTTCCGTCCAAAGCAATGTCTTGGAAAGCAGGGCTGCACTTCCCCACAGAGGGGTTTGGCAAGGCGGATATTAGTGCTGGGAGTGGAGGTGGGTGGGGGGTAGGAAGGGTGGGGGTGGGGAAGGCCCAATGGGAGGTCGCATCAAGTGTCCAGCTCTGATAGAGGTCTAAGAGGCTTCACTGGGGTCAGATACAGGAATCCTTCCCAGGCAATCAAAGAGCCCTTCCAAGGGGTACGACCGGGTCTAGAGGCAGTAAGTTGCCAGATACCAAACCAAAGGCCTGCATGAGGACTTTGGTGGCATGAGGACCAGATTGGCAATGACACAAAGGTGAGGGAGAGTCTATGTTCTGGATCCTAGAACCAAGATCTCCAATTCTTCAAATATTATCTGAAAGAAATGCCAAATGAGGGCCTAGGTCCACAAACGTAACTGCACAATTTCAATACAGAGAGAAGGTGGATCAGCAGTGAGTCCAGAACGTCGAAAGAGTTCTAAATTTTGGGCGACTAAGGTCCGTCTTTGTCAACAGTATGATGTTGCTCTGAAAACAGGTAATGTGATCTTAGGTTGTATTAATAGAGATATAGTAGCTTGACCAGTTGAAGTTGCTGATACCTGACCATTTCTGGCTTACAAACTGACAATTGCATATGGTTTGGCCTAACACCAAGCCAGAGGTGAGGGACCCTGAACCTGGAGGATATTACCCTAATGAAATAGGCCAGACACGGAAGAACGAACACTGTGATCTTGCTTGTATGTATATGGAATCTAAAAAGCCAAATTCATGGGGGCGCCTGGGTGGTTCAGTTTGTTAAACTTCTGACTCTTGATTTTGGCTCAGGTCGTGATCTCAGGGTCATGGGACTGAGCCCCGTGTCAGGCTTCATGCTCATCTGGGAGTCTGCTGGCGATTCTCTCCCCCTCTCCCTTGGCCCCTCGCCCCACTCACGTGTGCTTCCTCTCCCTCACTTACTCTCTCAAAATAAATAAATAAAATGTTTTTTAAAAAAAGTCAAGGGGTGCCTGGGTGGCACAACTGGTTAAGTGTCCCGACTCCTGGTTTCAGCTCAGGTCGTGATCTCAGGGTCCTGGGATTGAGCCCCACCTGGGGCTACTCGTTCAGCATGGAGTCTGCTTGAGCTTCTTTCTCCCTCTCCCTCTGCCCCTCCTACTCATGCATGCACGCTCTCGCTCTCTCTCTCTCTCTCAAATAAACAAATCTTTAAAAAAAAAAAAGTTGAATTCATGGAACCATAGTGGCTTCCAGGGGGCTGGGGAATTGGGGGAAATGGGGAGATGTTGGTCAAAGGGTAGAAACTTTCAGTTATTAGAGGGGTAAGTTCTGGAGACCTAATGTACTGCATGGTGACCAGTTAATAATAACATATTGTATACTCGGAATGTGCTAAGACAGATCTTAAATGTTCTCACCACATGCACACAAAATGGTAACTATGGGAGGTGATGGAGGTATTAGTTTGATCATGGTCATCATTTCACAACCTATTGTCAAATCATCACACTGTGTACCTTAAACATCCATAACTGTTACTTGTCAATTATACTTCAATAAAGTTGGGGGAAAGGGAAGATGAAGGTCCTCTGTATTGATTGGACCACATTCAGAGGATTGTGCTTGGTTTTCGGGGACACATTGTAAGAGGTATTTTGATAAATATGCACAGAGAATTCCTACTGTAATCTAGGCATTCAAAAGCTTGTTAGTGAGGGACTGCTGGGAGCCTGGGAACTGCCTTCCAACATCAGAGGAGCTAGGGGCTGGGAAAGGAGCTGATTGTTTTCCAGATAGTCTTGGAAAGCAACAAAAGGACAGGTTAGCAGGACTCCAGAGCAGCAAATTTGTACTCAACATAAAGAGGTGGGGGTTCATGGTTGAGGCTGCTCTCGCGCTCTCAAGACAGGTAATGAGACCTCCATCAAGGATTCAGGCAGAAGCGGCATGTTGCAGGGGGCGTTTAAGTGTTAGAAAGGAGTTGATCAACTTTATTAGTTCCTTTGGAACTCAGGAGATTTCGTGATCCTACTTAATACCCACCCCAAAATAGGCTCGGTTCCACTGCAGAAAGTAGCTTTTTCACATCTAAACATTTTGTTTTAATGTTAAGCGAACAACAGGAACATGTACAAATGGCCAGTCCAATGGACTCTTCCAAATCTCTAGCAGGCTTTGTTTGGCCACATTTAACAGTGGTCTTCTCAAGATGTATCCTTTTATCTGTACTGAAAAATCCAGTTCAGAGATTCAACTGCTGGGGATTAAATTTTATGCCGTGTTGGAGTTTTGAACCCACTCAAGAATTAGTAGCTAGAAGCGCTTAACAGAACTCAGATTGGTTGGGGTTGGATACTATTTACATGTCGCTAATTGCAATTACTATTTCTAGAGAAAAGTAAATTATAGGGAAGAACTGGAGGATTCTGAAATATAAAATGGCTTTTATGAAATTACATCTTGATGAACTAAATATAAGTGAAACAAAATATTCCATTTCACTCAAAATGCAGAAGTTTCAAAAGTAAGGCACTATAAACTTAAAATGGGTGCATTTTATAGGATATAAATTATGCCCCAATAAAACTGTTAAAAATAAAAAACAAAACAAACCTAGAGGCATCTGGCAAAATGTATTTGAGGTTTTCAGAGTTGAAGCACTTGAAAGCATGCTCGGTGAGTGGGGCATTAGGCCAGTCTAAGAGCACATATCTGCCCCAGAGTCAGACTGCCTGCATTTATAGCCTTGAACATAGGAAATCCTCCATAAATCTTAACTTGTCTGTGATGACCCCCCATATGTGTAGAGTTACCAGTTTTTGTTAGCCTAACTTCTGCTTATTTAGTTAATACTGTTATTCCTTTGTATATTTGGTTGATTTTTTACCTTGGTTGTATTGCTGTATTTTAACAGCTTTCCTTTTGTTTATTCTTCTCCCTTTCCTCCAAGGAGATAACCTAGAAATATTCAGAGAGTACCTATGATATACCTGCATTAGTTTGCTAGGGCTTCCATAGCAACCAACATACCAAAGACCGCATGGCTTATACAACAGAAAATTATTTTTTCGCAGTTCTGGAGGTGGATGTCCAAGGCCAAGGTGCTGGTAGGGTTCGTTTCCTCTGAGGCCTTTCTCCTTGGCTTGTGGATAACCACATTGTTGTTTCTCTGTGCATGTGGCCCTGATGTCTCTTCCTCTTATAATGATGTCAGTCATGCTGAATCAGAGCTCCATCCCGATGGCCTCATTTTGAATTAATCACCTCTTTAAAGACCTTATCTCCAATTATGGTTACATTCTGAAGTACTGGGAGTTGGGACTTCTTTTTTTGGCCGGGGGGTGGACTTCTATATATGAATTACACCCTGGGTTTATGGAGAAGAGGCAAGAGATACATTCTCACCCCAGTGGGCTTATGATTCAGTTGGAGTGAGACCAGAACAGTTCTGAGCAGGCCTGTATTAAAGTAGTAATTTTGCTGTAGGAGCGGCTCAGAAAAGGGAGTGTTGGCTAAAGACCTGTGTGGCCAGTTCTGCTCACCTGGGGGTGGTGGGGCTGGGTTGACAGGACTTTGGTCAGGATAAAGGAGAGGCAGAGAAATAGTATGGTTAAAAGACTGAACTTTGCAGGGAAGAATGTCCAATGGAAAAAAGACAGTCTCTTCAACAAATGGTGTTGGGAAAATTGGACAACTACATGCAGAAGAATGAAACTGGACCACTTCCTTATGCCACACACAAAAATAGACTCAAAATAGATGAAAGACCTCAATGTGAGACAGGAATCCATCAAAATCCTGGAGGAGAAGACAGGCAGCAACTTCTTTGACCTCGGCCACAGCAACTTCTTCCTAGAAACATCACCAAAGGCAAGGGAAGCAAGAGCAACAATGCACTATTGGGACTTCATCAAGATCAAGAGCTTTTGCATTGCAAAGGCAAGAGTCTACAAAACCAAGAGACAACTGTCAGAATGGGAGAAGATATTTGCATATGACATGGAAGATAAAGGGCTAGTAATCAAAATGTATAAAGAACTTATCAAACTCAACACCCAAAGAACAAATAATCCAATCCAGAAATTGGCAGAAGACATGGACATCTCTGCAAAGAAGACATCTAGATGGCCAACAGACACATGAAAAAGTGCTCAACATCACTCAGCATCAGGGAAATACACATCAAAACCACAATGAGGTACCACCTCACACCAGTCAGAGCAGCTAAAATGAATAAGTCAGGAAATGACAGATGTTGGTGAGGATGCAGAGAAAGGGGAACCCTCCCATAGTGTTGGTGGGAATGCAAGCTCGTGCAGCCACTCTGGAAAACAGCATGGAGGTTCCTCAAAAAGTTGAAAACAGAGCTACCCTACAACCCAGCAATTGCACTACTGGGTATTTACCCTAAAGATACAAATATAGTGATCCAAAGGGGGCATGTGCATCCAAATATTTATAGCAGCAATGTCCACAATAGCCAAATTATGGAATGAGCCCAGATGTCCATTGACAGATGAATGGATAAAGAAGTGATATACATACACAATGGAATACTATACAGCCATCAAAACCATGAAAATCTTGCCATTTGCAATGATGTGGATAGAACTAGAGGGTATTATGCTAAGTGAAATAAGTCAATCAGAGAAAGACAATTATCATATGATCCTCTGATATGAGGAATTTGAGAGGCAGGGCAGGGGATTGTGGGGGGTAGGGAGGGGAAAAAAATGAAACAAGATGGGACCGGGAAGGAAGACACCATAAGAGACTTTTAATCTCACAAAACAAACTGAGGGTTGCTGGGGGGTGGGGGGGGTGGGATAGAGTGGCTGGGTGATGGACACTGGGGAGGGTGAGTGCTGTGAATTGTGTAGGACTGTGTAGGAATTGTGTAGGACTGATGATTCACAGACCTGTACCCCTGAAGCAAATAATACATTATACGTTAATTAAACAACAACAACAATAACAAAACAAGAGACTGAACTTTTATGTCCATAGAACAGAGAGTAGCTGGCCAGATGGCAGCTGGTGCCACAGTTCCCAATGCTTACATGGCTGTGTTCATGCCTAATGGATTCCCAAAAGCATATGCAGAGGTTCGAGAGCGTGTGGAAAACTTCATCAAGATCAAGAGCTTTTGCATTGCAAAGCAATGTGTGTGGAAAACTGTCTTACATGATGTGGGTGTTCCATTCCCAGAAAACTAGAAATTCTATTGAAAACTCCAGGCCGATCTATATGATACTTTCACGGCATTTTGCACACATTCTCTAATTGTGTTCTCTGCCTTCACAACTGAGCCTCTAGTGTCTTAAGTTAAAAAACAAACCAAAACAAAACCTGAATCCAATGACGAAGATTAATGAATCTCTAGTTTAGGGCCATCTAATAATTTCTATCTTTATCTCAATCAAATTATGCCTGAGAGACCCAAGCTTCTTTTCACTAGTATCAACACTTTTATTATTCTGTTTTCTACTTGACACCCACTTTTATAAAGAGAAATGGTGTGAACTGATGTACCCCACGAAGGTCAGCTGCTGAAATCTGTGGCATGCTCCTGTGACACCTCAAAATGCCCGCCGAGTCCAGTGACTGTTCGGTGGCCCACAGTAGTAGGTGTGGAGATGGCAATCTGAGGAGACCGATGTAAAATGGACCAAGTGTTGAACGTGTGAAGGTGAAGGAGGACACCTATGCCCCGAAAAGGTGAAGATTCCCCAGGGCATGTGGCACCTGGGAAAACCCCATACTCTCCTCATAGGATGCAATCTATTCTCCAGTGTGGAGCTACAGGCCAATGGAGGCAGCCATTTTGAAAGTGCTGAATCCTAGCCACTAGACCACCAGGGAGTGGGCAAGGCAGCCATTTTGAACAAAGCCTTCCTCAGGTCTCTGAATAAAGCCTTACCAAGCAGGCCTACCGTTTCAATTTGACTGTGAATGGATTCACATAGCTTCGGAGAGCTGATACTCCTTAGCAACAGCTTGAGGTCATGATCTTAATTACAAACTGCCTCAGTTCAAGGGGGCACCCCAGCACTTTCTGAAGAATATTTTTAACAAGATTTTGGAATAAAGACTTATATTGATTTAATTACCTTTTGCCAAAGAAAATGGCATCCAAGCCGCTTTCCTCTCCCCTGGGGCACATTTTTCCAGAAGCAAGCCATGACAAAGAGAGTCCATTTCCTCCTACCCATGCTGCTCCCAACCCTCTCCTTTGCCTAAAGTGATCTGGAGGCTCCCTTGGTCATGTCTCCTGCACTTATGAAGTACAGGGCTAACCCAGAACTCAAAGACGGACCAATATGGAAACAGTGTGAACCTGTCTAATGGACAAACCTTACCAAACCATTGGTTAAGTTCACTGGAAAAGTATTTACCTTTCACTGGATGACTACCGAAATGCAGACATCGTCCAGCCCCACGCGCAGCCTGTAGCATAAATACTACCAGGATCTCAGAGGAAAAGATAGCAACCACTTTCAACTGGCAGTGTGCTCTCAACTTTTCTCAAAGCACTTGCATATTCTTGATCTCAGTTCCTCCTCGTAAGAACCCCACATGCTGAATTAGATAGAACAAGAAGTATTGCCTCCATTTTATAGCTGAAGGAAGGTAACCATCTCTCTCTCTCCCTCTCTTTTGCACACATGTGCGCACGTGTGCGCGGGCACACACACACACACACACACACCCCTGCACATATGAAAAGGCAAAGATGAGGAACTTCTCTAGAATCCCAGAGACTCTGAGAAGGCAGAGGTGAAGGATAGGTAGGGGGTGATCAGCGTCTACGTCTTCATTCCCTTGTTAAAAAAACAACAACAACACAAAATGAACAGAATTGCTGCTTGTTGGACAACTAGAGAGGAAAATCACACTGCACATACCTCCAACAGTAGCTAAGAGAAGAAAAGCAAGACTCAGTCACTTGTCTTTAAATAGATCTCAGGCTCACAGACACAGTCCAAGCATTTAGGCTCCTTGGGGCTCTAGGTTTCTAGTGGCACCAAAATTCTTTCTATTCCCCAGGGAGCCATGGGGACTGGAAGACAGGGAGATGCTAAAGAAAGGGACACACTGTTTAATTAAACTGGTAAATCTTTCTCCTTTGAGAAAAAAAGTATGGCTTCGTAATATTTGATTTTGCAACTTTAATATCAGCACAAATGCCAGAGAGAAATGCCAGAGAGAGTCACTGTGTGGAGGCAAGGGCATGGCTCTTAAGGCTGTGCCGGCATATTAAGTGCCTCACAGGGGGGCAGCTGTTTCACACAGACCCCGCGCCCAGAGATCCCAGATGGGGAGCCACCATTTTGCCAGAGTCCCTTCGCACCCATATAATGGTGGCATAAATGAAAACTTTCAGATTAAACACATCTCGGCTGTCTGTCCTCATCTTGGGCTTCTTCCCAACTTGGGTGCTGGGATTACCTGTCTTGATACCCTAAATAATTTTAAGGGTGACCCCCCCATTTGGTCCTGTAATATTTAAAATGCTCCAAGAGACGGAGGCATGTGATGCTCTTTCTTCCAAAACACATTACAGTCTCACTTCTTAATTATAATTGCATTTCAGAGAAATACAGAGAAGGAAAATCAGCAACAATGAAGGCTAATTTTGTCAGAGACAAAAGATTTTTAAAAGATCTCTAAAGATGTCCCACAGCGAACCTTGGGACTAAGTCCTATAGCAATGATTTTACTTATTTTCCACGACACTCCCCACCTTTAGTTGCCATGCTGCAAATACATCCCAAACTAATGCTTTCTAATTTTCATTAGTGATTAATTTAAGCCACAGAATCTGGGAGGTGTGCTGCAAACACACAGAAATCAATTCTAAAGATTTTGACATGCTGTTTCCTGCGGGGTGATGGTGGACTCTGCAGATGTTGATTTTTTTCTTTAATAGTGACATCATCACTGGAGAAGTGGTTTAGCTAAGGGACACATACTGCTGGCTGCGGGAAGTTGTCTTTCCCTGCAGGAGTACATCTTGGTCATTATGACTTCCAATTGTTGATCCAGGGCTGCGAGGCATTCAGAAGGAATCTTGTTCCAAGGGAATTTCAAGTTTCTATTAGGCTTATGAACCAGATTTGGATGTTCCTGGCTCTTTCTGATTTCTTACTTCCATTTCCCTCTGCTGTTCTTAATCTACGACTATCAACGAATGACAGAATGTTTTCAACAGCAGTCCTAGTTTACAGCTGGCAGCTTCCCTTCCTCTCTTCCCCCCTTTCCTTTCCTTGCCACGCAGTGCACACTTAAACAACCATCCACGAGACAGTAAAGGAATTCAGTGAACCTTACAGTATCCATATAGTCTCTGCCATCTACAATATACAATATCTACAGTTGCTTTATGTATTTATTTTACTGAAGAATAGTGGACATACAGTATTGTATTAGTTTCAGGAGTATGCTTATATCACTCCTGATGCATCTCTGACCCTTTTCAAAATAAATACCAGGTATAATTGTATAGGATTGTAATCGCTGGGGCCGTGATGTTCCATGTGCCTACTTTTCTAATTAACATGATTCCGTGCAGACATTGCCATGCATGGAAGCAAACCACCTGTGGGACGCCCTCCTGGCCGTGCGGTGTACCACCGAGGGGATCTGCTCTTCTTGGCTTGGCCAAGCCCCTTCCTGTTGGGCATCTGGGTTGTCTCTAATTTTCCCCTATTCTAAATGGCTTTGCCATTCAATAGCCTTATCAGATTCAGTTTTGTCTTTTGGATGATTTCCTTGGGATATGGTTCCATATGTGAGATTAGCAGGTCAAAAGGCAGGTATGGTTTTTGAGTTCTTGTCTAAACCTTTGTACCGGTCAGCAGCTCCCCTCCGAATCTTCCGCCCATACGGGCTCTTAACATGTCCAGTTGAGTCAGTCTGTTCTCATGCTTTTCATAAATGAAACACTGTTATGGGTGACTTTTCACCGGCACCCTGGGGCTAGCCAGTGGGAGTCAACCCATTGCCGCCGGTCCTCGCACAAGGGATTGAGCTCAGGCAGAGCCCCCTGCACTGCCGGCCTTCTGGGTTCTCGTCTGAGATGAGCTGAGTTTGTTTTTCTTTTTTTCTCTTTCTGCTGAGAAATAAACTTTTTAAGGAGTTAAGATTGGTTTCTCAGTACTCATTCATTCATTCATTCATTCCATGAGCATCTGTTGACTACTCCCTATTTGCCGAGGCTTGTGCTAGGTGTCTTGCCAGGTGACACATGGCTGGTCAAAGCTGCGGTGGCCACACAGTGGCTGAGCAGCACCTTTGGGCATAGCTGGCCAAGTGCTGGCAAGCACGGCCTTCACCCCAAATGGTGCACCATTTATACAAAATGTTTAAATTGCGGACACAATTATTTACATGCTGAGTTCCATACCTTCACAAGGGCTCAAGCTGTCAATGTAATATATCTCATTACAACCAGCACTGGGCATGGAAAGGATTATTTTTCAAGGCTGTGAGTGCAAAACATCAATTAGTCATAAGAGAGAACAGTTAGCTGGCATGCGTTCGAGATTTTGCACCTTTGGGAGGGAGGGGAAATGCATTTACTTAATCTTTTATAGCCGAATCAAATGAAAAAGGAGACAACAAAACCACCCAATTTAGGTTAGTTGATTATTTAATCAGCTTCTCAGTTAACTGCAGATGCACACTGCAGCGAGCGGTGAACAGAGATGGGCCGCGGGAAGGTGGCCTTTTCAATATGCCTATGATATTCACGAGCAGAATTACCACACTTGGGCAGGAGGCTACAGAAATCAATATTCGCTTTCTCCGCCTTCAAGCCGGGAGCCACCGCTGCCCTGGAAAAACCCTTCTCCTTGTGTCACTTCTGATTTTTGTCCTTGAACCAGAGAAGAGGCCAGATTCAACAAACTAATGGAGCCCCTACCAAGTGTGGGACCCTGGAGGGGGGGCATAGAAACTTGGGTAAGGACATGATGCTCCCACTTGCTCCCTTAGAGGAATGAGTGCACGAGTGGTTTGGACTTTTGAGAAATCTAGGAAACGTGAATTATGAACTGGGTATCACGCAATGCCAGGGAATCATCATTAATTCTATTAAGCTCTGAAAAGAGCCTTCTGGTTATGTTAAGAAAATGCCCATGTACTTCTAAAAGGTATTCTGCAGTACACGGGGGTGAAATGACGCAGTTCGGGCATCTGCTTCGGCAGAATGCAGCCCGAGGCAGGGAGGGAGAGATGAAGCCCATATGGCAAAATCATAACTACGGATCGAGCCAGGTAAGGGGTCAAGAGGGGCTTGGCTGCCCTGTTTTATCCACTTCTGCGTGTTCTGAAAACTTCCTAATCAAAAGCGTTTTCAAATGAATGGCTTAATTTGAAGGCAGGTATATTTCTCGTATTGGATTATAGAATGTTGGAGGCAGAGCCTTTGGGATAGCTAGTGCGAAAAACGAAAGCGCAGCAACCTCACAGTTCTCAAAACTTGGCACAGCGGCCCTACTAGAGACATACACATGCACAGTCCATGTATGAATCACTGTGTCATTTCAGTACTGGTGGCAGTGGGGTGGGGTAGGAAACAGCAAGGTTTTGCTAAATGAAGGATAACACCTGAGACCAGATAGAGACACCAAAGCCGGACAGACGTGGAGGCAAAGAGTAGCTTTGGCTCAATCCTCACCTTTGCAGCCATGAAACCATGGGGTAAGTAGCCAGAAAGATAGCCTCATTTAATGAGTGTATTTGTAAATATGACACGGTCGTTCTTCACTTTGGCAAGAAACTGACAGAAAAGTGAACAAGTTAAAAACCCCTTCAGGGGACATCAAGTATATTACTTGGGATCCTTTATAAAATGTATTATTTCCCCCTTGGATTTGGAAGAGTGCTCCCCCCCGCCCGAGATGACTCCCTCACACCCCATAAAACTTCTCAACTGGGAGAGGTCTCCGCTGCACAAGACACGGTGCCCCTGTTTGACCAGGATGAATCCTGACCACTGGGCATCTACAAAGTAAGCGTGCATCTCCAAGCAGAAAAACCTTACCATGCTAGGACCTGGAGTTGCGCTCTAATACTTTTTTTTTTTTTCTTTTTTTGTGCCTGGGCTACCTGTATGGACCTGGCAGGAGAGTCAAATGAAGTCTTTCCTCAACAAACTCCTAAGACTGGGTTGGCAGGGGAGTAAAAAGGCAGACCCTTGGGACCACAGCCAATGCCAAGGGTCATTTCTAAAAATTGCAAACCAAGAAGCACCCGAACTTGATACAGAATCAGAGAGCCCAAAGCATTTTTTCTTGGGCGCATTAAAGAAAGCTTGTCTCTGTGTCTAGATGTGAATATGATCTTCAGGTTTTGGTAAATCATTGTCTTCTTGCCAACCCATAGAAAGGATCGATCGGGCATTGACTACAGCGAACTCAGGCGTGGCCCAGTCGAAGCCTTCAGTGAGCCGGTGCAGCTGCTGGGAGCCGGCCACTTTCACGCACAGAAGCCCTTGCCTTTCCAAAGCTGATGTCTTCCAGCAATGCTGGCTCTGATGTCTGGTTTTGCAAATTAAACCAGACTGCCTTCACCAACCCCAACTATAAAGTTACAGCGGTTTTCATGAGGATTCTCTGCCCACTAAGAAGTAATACAAATCACATTTGAGAATATAAGAAGGTGGGGTTTTTTCCCACAATAAAAAAACAATGCAACCAGACTTCAAAAATCACACATCTGAAGATAACTTGCACTTTTACACTAAATGCTTAGAAACACTGTTTCAATAGACAGATGTTGTTAAACATATTGCATTGCTCAACTCTCCCTGGGTAAATATTTCCTTTGAAGACTCAAACATTTAGCTGCCCCTTCTGGAACGGGGTTTATCTTATAGGAAATCAACTGTATGTCATTGCCTCGTTCAAGGCGGCCAGTAGTTGCTGTGCTTGCTCAATGCCCTTTTAAGCTCAGTAGGGAGAATACACCTTATCTTTCCAAAGAGTTGGAGCATCAAATGCTGGCTCAAGGGTCATCACCGTACTTTGCTCCTTCGCTAGGTATATTCTGCCCAAGGAGTATATGTAAGTGAGAGCCACCCATTTGGAAGCTACCCATGACCATTCTGGCAATTAAATTTTTCCTGGGGCGCCTGGGTGACTCACTGGGTTAAGCCTCTTGCCTTCAGCTCAGGTCATGATCTCAGGGTCCTGGGATGGAGCCCTGCATCGGGCCCTCTGCTCAGCAGGGAGCCTGCTTCTCCCTCTCTCTCTGCCTGCCTCTCTGCCTACTTGTTCTCTCTCTCTCTCTCTCTCTCTCTCTCTGTGTGTGTGTCAAATAAATAAATAAAATCTTTAAATTTTTCTTAATTATTTTTTCTCTCCACCCTGCCCCCCACGTGTGGGGGATCATTTTACCAGCAGACACATTTTCCATACAGCTATTTCTGAATAATAATGGAGTTTAAGGCTTTAGACACTTCTTAGAAGAGCAGAATGTTGCATGTTGCAGAAAGTACCCTGTAAAATTCTTCAGGGCTCCTCTGATTGCTAGTGGACACAATGTATATAACTCGATTTAGTGTTAACACCTCCCCCAACCTCTGTCCTCAGGCTATATTTTTCTTGGAAGTTTCCAACATAGCGGAAAAGAGCTTTTAATAGGTTGTTCCGTTTAAAACATATATCAATAACTATATTTCAGCTTTAAAAAATTATATTGAGCCAATAAAATGGAAATGAAGGCGCCAGTGTAACGTTACCCATTGCTCTGCCGGGTGCATTGTCCTGCATACGGCAGGGAGGCTGGTCAGCAGTCCTTTCAGCCCATTCTCCCATTTGCTTCTTGAAAGTCTGAACTCTGAAAAAATTACATCAAAATCAATCAATGAGCAATGATAATCACAACCCAAACGCTATCCTCAAAGAAAAGGTCGACAATGCAAACAGGACTTCTTCAGAGGAAACCTCTTCATTTGTAAAAGGCGACATTTCTCAAGTCCGAATGTTTTCAAAACCTAACGTGAGCTTTATCTGGGTATACATAATGCAAAGCATCCAGATTAGAAGGGAAAAATATGTATTTGTCAGCTACGCAAGAAGAAACATTTGCAAATACCCAGAGCATCGACTGTTCCAGTCAATTGAGGTTATGGAGAAAGAGCCAACATTACATGCACCAATATGCCAACTATTTGATAATAACCCAGATTTAATTTCTTTCTGAATTAACACGATATTCATTAATTGACAGTGTCTCTGCCGCTGCTTCCCAGTGAAAACACATACGCAGAAGATTCCTGGCTGCATTTTAAATGGGAACCTGCGACATATTATATTAGAATCAATCATTTGTCTAATGTTGGTAAATTCGTTGTTTTTCTTCTATTTCAAAAATTTTCCTCTACTTATAGCCTGGCTTTTCGCTGTGAGTCTGCAGGCACATTATTAATAAATGCCTTTGCAAATATGATTATGCAAAGAACAAATGAATATTGATTAAACTGAATAATGCATTATTTTCTAGGATAAGTATATTAAATTAACTCTCGGTGAACAAACAGCATGAATTAAACTAGTTAATTTTTTGAAGCTGTAACTAGCTTATTTTGCATTGCTCTGAATGTTCAGACAAGTCTGGAACGACACTTGTACGTACGTTTTTCTCTTCGTTTTAATTGCGAGTCTTAAAAATGTGTATAAGTAACATAGGCTCCTTAAAGGGACGTTGGAAAGTGGAGCCATCACCTCTTCGCTCAGACACGACCACTGACCATCGGGGATGGTCTCAGGGCAGATGGCACTGACTTTTTTTTTTTTTTAAGCATTTACTCCCTTTCTGCATGATGATGGAAACTTTAAAATCTGGTCTGTTTCCGTTAGGCTTTTTTTTTTTTTGTGCAGATACGGACTCCTGAGCAAAATCAATCATATTAGGAAACAAATCAATGACTTCATAGCTCCAAATGTGGGTTTTCAGACTAATCTTATTTGAGACTTTTTATTCCAGTGAATTTAAGGAAGTCTTTAAAAGTGTTCATTTATAGAAATAAGAAGTAAGATAAGGAATGATTGGGGGTGGGGAGGGACTTGCCAGATGCTTTAGGGACAGGTACGAGTAAGCATTCAAGAACTTCCAACCATTAACAGGAGGCACCAGGTCCTTGGCGTATGGTACCCCATTTTACCCGCACACTAGTCCCGTGAAGCTGGTGATATTAACATACCGAATTTCAAGTGGGTAAACAGAGGCTCAGAGAATTTGAGTTGCCCAATGTCCCAGAGCCTAGTGGCAGTGCCACATTCTGAACTCAGATAGTCTGACTCTTGAGCCTGCATTCAGACCTGATGGGATTCTGCGGAGCAGGGAGCATTTCCAAATGTCCCGAGCCAATTTCTCGGCCAGTGCCACCAACCTTTGGACACAGACAGACAGACCTTAGAGCCCAGGAGACCACAGAAGAGACTCTGCATGCATTATTGTCTCTAAACTCACCCCTATTACGACTCCACCAGTTAATTATCAGAATCAAATGCTACATTTTTGGGGCGCCTGGGTGGCTCAGTGGGTTAGGGCCTCTGCCTTTGGCTCGGGTCATGATCCCAGGGTCCTGGGATCGAGCCCCGGGTCAGGCTCTCAGCTCAGCAGGAAGCCTGCTTCCTCCTCTCTCTCTCTGCCTGCCTCTCTGCCTACTTGTGATCTCCGTCTGTCAAATAAATGAATGAAATCTTGAAAAAAAAAATGCTACATTTTTCCTATACCTACCTCCCAGTCCTGTATGGCAACTCGAGAACATCCAAGCTCTTGCTCTCTGTGGGTTCCCCCTCCCCCCAACTCCATAAACATCACGGTTCTCTGTTTCCCGCCAGGCTGACAGCAGTGGGTCCCAAGAAGGCAACAGTGGACTTGCAAGCCGCACCGCTCATGGCGGACGGCGGTAAGTGCTTCCCAAGCAGTTCAGAACGTCAGGGTACAGAACAGGAAGAACGGTGTTGTCCAAAGATGTCTTTCTCTGGAGCAGGGCCATGGTCCCTTCTCTGTCCCATGTTCC